>NC_058518.1:312799580-313424580 GCF_904849725.1 Hordeum vulgare subsp. vulgare
AAACTAATCGTAAAGGCTTTACTCGGCACGTTATTTTAAAAAACACAAAGGAATTTTACAAGGGGATAATTATTTTTGTGAGAAACTTCCATGAAAAATTCTACATTGTTTCCATGAGCATGAACGCAAGTGTTCAAGGTCGACCCTCCCTTCCGCAATGCATCACCTTTCAATCGCTTCTCTTTTTGAAAAAATTTAAGTTCCCCTCTATATTTTTTTGTTTTTAAACTAAATAAAAGAACTCAACAGAAATAAATGACTCTCTAAAACTTCCGGGTTGTCTCCCAGGCAGCGCTTTCTTTAAAGCCATTAAGCTAGGCATAAAGTGCTCAAGTAATGGATCCACCCGGATCCCAAGGTATATCAAAGCCAATTTTAATTAGCAATGATTTGAAATTTAGTAGTGAGCACAAGGTAACATATATCAAGCAATGACGAAGTCTAACTCTATTCCTATGCATTGGCATGTCATAAAAGAACAGTTCATGCACACCAAGTAAAGGCCAATACATAGCATAAGCAGTTTCTTGCAATTTTATCGTATTGGAAACATAGAGAGGTGGAGATGTAGTTCCTCTCTCATAATAATTGCAAGTAGGAGCAGCAAGCACATGCATATTATATTCATAAAAATCATCATGTGTAACATAAGGAGCTATAGCTAGCTCATCTTCATAAGCATCATTCATATTGGCATCATGGCCACAAGCATAGCAAGCATCAAGTTCATCAAAAAGGGATATTTCAAACGAATCCAAGGGATCATAGCATTCATCCTTCGGTAAGAACGAAGGGAAATTGAATAATGTATGAGTAGAATAGTTACTCTCATTAGAAGGTGGACACGGGTAGCTATTCCGTTCTTCCTCCTTTTGTTCTTTGCTCTCCTCGTCATCTTTTTCATCTAATGAGCTCACAATTTCAGCATTTTCTTCTTCCATAGTTACCTGCAAAATAATAGTCTCTTCTTGGGCAACATAGAATTTCTCCTTAAATCATTCAATATGGGCATTATATTCATAATTAGTATAACAATAAGCATAGCCAAATTTTCAGATCGGTAAGGAGCATCATCATTATCATCACACCTTTTAAACAGAGCCTCAGTTTCACAAGCACCCATAAAAGCAACAAACTCACATCATAGTAATCATATATACCATTAGCATAAGAAGCCAAGGTTCTATGATCATTAAACTCACAAGAAAAGGGAAGGTGTGGAGCCTTCATCCTAGAGCAACAAGTAACACCATGTCTCTTGCATAGTTCCCAAGCATACCATTTCAACAAATGGATTTGATCCCATAAAAGTTTCCCTTTTTGAGTCAAGCGATAACCCCTAAAGTATTCACATTGATCCAACGTGTATCCCATTATATAATTGAATGGGGCTTTCTCAGGATTATTAAAGAAGTATATAATATTTTCCACGTAACGAGCATCGGGGGTTTTAGGAGGTTCCCCATCTCCATGAGTAGCAAGTACACCTAATTTTTTTGGTATTTCGTGTTCCATATCCATACCTAAAGATAGAGAACAACTTAGAACAACAAATAAATCTACTTAGTGATAAAGCAAACAAGCACACACGAGGATATTCACCCCACCCTATTGCTCCCCGGCAATGGCGCGAGAAAAAGGTCTTGATAACCCACAAGTATAGGGGATCAATTGTAGCCTTTCTCGATAAGTAAGAGTGTCGAACCCAACGAGGAGCTAAAGGTAGGACAAATATTCCCTCAAGTTCTATCGACCACCGATACAACTCTACGCACACTTTACGTTCGCTTTACCTAGAACAAGTATGAAACTAAAAGTACTTTGTAGGAGTGATAGGATAGGCTTGCAAGAAAGTAAAGAACACGTAAATAAAACTAGGGGCTGGTTAGATAAAGAAACAACTACGAGTGTCTAACGAGTGTGGAAAAGTGGTGGTAGGAGTTGTGGAATTGTCCCTAAGCAATTGACTACGTTACTAGATCGATAGCAAGTATCATGTGGGAGAGGCCTCTGCTAGCATGTCATCCCTTACTTGGAATTCTATGCACTTATGATTGGAACTATTAGCAAGCATCCGCAACTACTAACGTTCATTAAGGTAAAACCCAACCATAGCAATAAGATATATTGGTCCCCCTTCAATCCCATATGCATCAATTTCTGTGCTAGGTTTGAAGCTTCTGTCACTCTAGACTGCCAATACATAGTCCTATCAACATACAACTAACCCTATGGTGTGATCCACGCGCGTGATCATATGATGGGCACCAAAGGACAACAACATAACCACAAGCAAATTAAACCAATCATAGCAATTCATCAATCACCGATAGGACAACGATAATCTACTCAGACATCATAGGATAGCAACACATCATTGGATAATAATATGTAGCATAAAGCACCATGTTCAAGTAGAGGGTCCAGCGGGTTGCGGGATAGTTAACCGCTGAATATAGATGGGGGAAGATGATGGAGATGTTGGTGAAGATGACGGAGGTGTTGGTGTAGATTGTCGTCACACGATGATGTCCCGGGCGGCGTTCCGGTGCCGCCGGGAGAGAGGGGGAGAGAGCCCCCCCTCCTTTTTCTTCTTCCTTGACCTCCTCCCTAGATGGGAGAAGGGTTTCCCCTCTGGTCATGGTCTCCATAGCGGCGGAGGGGCGAGATCCCCTCCGAGATTGGATCTCTCTCTCTATGTCCTTCTGTTTCTGCGCTCCCAGATTCTGCGTTTCACCGTTTCTTAAATTCCCGGAGATCCGTAACTCCGATTGGGCTGAAATTTTAACACGATTTTCTTCCGGATATTATATTTCTTGTGGCGTAAGAAGGGCTCCAACCGCCTTAAGGAGTGACCACAAGCCTGCCAGCCGCGAGCCCACCCCCTAGTCGTGGCTACAGGGCTTGTGGGCACTCTATGCATCGCCTCGCGTTGATTCTTCTTCCCAAAAATCAGAAATATTCCAAAAAAAATCAGCGTAAGTTTTTATTACGTTTGGACTTCGTTTGGTATGGATATTATGCGAAACAAAAAACATGCAACAAACAGGAACTGGCACTGGGCACTGGATCAATATGTTAGTCCCAAAAATAGTATAAAAGTTGCCAAAAGTATATGAAAGTTGTAGAATATTGGCATGAAACAATCAAAAATTATAGACGATGGAGACATATCAACAATTCCCTTTGTCTGTCGGTATAGAACTTGCCCGAGATTCGATCGTCGGTATACCTATACCTTGTTCAATCTCGTTACCGGTAAGTCTCTTTACTTGTTCCATAGCCCATCATCCCGTGACTAACTCCTTAGTCACACTGAGCTCATTATGATGATGTTCTACCGAGTGGTCCCAGAGATACCTCTCCATCACACGAAGTGACAAATCCCGATCTCGATTCGTGCCAACCCAACAGACACTTTCGGAGATACCCGTAGTGCACCTTTATAGTCACCCACTTACGTTCTGACGTTTGATACACCCAAAGCACTCCTACGGTATCCGGGAGTTGCACAAACTCATGGTCGAAGGAAAAGATACTTGACATTAGAAAAGCTTTAGCATACAAACAATACGATCTAGTGCTATGCTTAGGATTGGGTTTTGTCCATCACATCATTCTCCCAATGATGTGATCCCATTATCAATGACATCTAATGTCCATGATCAGGAAACCATGATCATCTATTGATTAACGAGCTAGCCAACTAGAGGCTTGCTAGGGACACATTGTGATCTATTTATTCACACATGTATTACTGTTTCCTGTTAATACAATTATAGCATGAACAATAGACGATTATCATGAACAAGGAAATATGATAATAACCATTTTATTATTGCCTCTAGGGCATATTTCCAACGGGGGGTAGATATTTGCGCGGCAGCCCAAAACTTTTGTCCGGTGCGGCGAGAAACTGGCGCGTGCAGTCACATAGAACACAATATTTTTATCTGAACTGTGTGCGATATCCAACATTGCAAATGAATCCTATAGTTTATCTCGTGTTTGATGAGATTGAACGTGGAAATTTTGGTCATGTTCATTTGGAAGAGAAGATGGGAATACAACGACAAATTTTGGCCCGAATTTCCCTCGTTACGGTGGTTGTCCATGTCATTGCTTAATTTAACATGACTTGCAATTTTGAGTACTACACAAAAGAGCCTACAACATTGCCCGCACTTACTCAATCGGGTAATTAAACATAGTTAGTTGACCTAAACAATATTACTCTAACAAAAGACCAACGCTCTAACAAAAGACCATGTATGAGGATTGACCCAAGATAGTTTGCACTTCATCGCACATGATTCATGCACATGAACTATTTATGATATACTTGATTTTAATATTGTTTTTCAAACGAAAAATGAGGTTACTTCGACAAGGGATGTTGTTTGAATTGTAATAAGATTTATTTGTAGTGAACACGGACCAATACTGGTGTCGTGATAAAATATGAAATTATTAAAGGTTTGGTTGAACATTTTCTTATACATCAGCCGAGTTTTCTAGACATTTAATGTGTATAACTAAATTTTGAACTATAGTTACGATGTCCGGTGCATCATAATGGGTTGAAAATCATATAAGTGTCCATGTCATCATCTTTTATATCACAAGAAATGAGAATGAATTTCAAACATCTGGGGGGTCTTGGCTCGACCGCAAGCATTGAAAAACTTGGTTTTAATTTACTGTAAATCCAAAACAAGACAAAAATTCATGAAACTTGGCATGTTGTCATGACATGGCACATATGTGCCTTGGTAATTTTTTTGTGGATTTGGTACAAGTTTTGGCACAAGCCCCTTACAAACCAAAGCTTCTCACGGGAAGATTTGTGGTACCGGTAGGGAACACGTCACATTAATTATGTGGATGAAATGACATTCGTCATCTTCTTGTCTTGAACTTTTTCTAGAGAACATAGACTAGTGAGTGTGTTTTGCTAAAGTATGGAATTATTCAGGGTTTGTTTTGCATTTTTATACATTAATTGAGTTTTCTAGGAATTTAATGTGTGCAATTCAAATTTGAAATGCAATCACAAGGTCTGTGCATCAAAAAGGGTTAAAAACCATATAGTGTCCATGACTGCATCTATAGAGGGGCCATGCAAGAAATGAGAAGTTTTTAAAATTCAGGTAAATCAAAAACTCGTCAGAAATTCATGAAACTTGGCATGATGTTATGACATGGCTCATATGTGGCGTGGTAAAAAAATGTTCAATTTGGGTCAAGTTTTGGTAGAGACCTCTCACAAACTGGAGCTTCTCATGGGAAGCTCTTTGTGGTTCCAATATGGAACGCGTCACCTCACATGATGGGAGAAACGACATCCGCGGACTCTTCTCACCTTGAACTATTTATAGAGGCAACATAGACTAACATGAGTGTCGTGCTAAAATATGGAAGTAAATAGGATTCGTTTGCCCTTTTTATACATTTATTGAGTTTTATAGGCATTTGATGTGCATAATTCAAATTTAAACTACAATCACAAGGTCCGGTGCATCTAAATGGGTTAAAAATCATATACGTGTACATGGCTGCATTTTCAGTTCCCATGCAAGAAATGGGAATGTATTTCAAATATCTTGGTGGTCTTGGCTTGGCCACACAAACATTGAGACACTCGGGTTTTAAATTCACGTAAATCAAAAACTCATCATAAATTCACTAAACTTGGCATGATGTCATGACATGGCACATATGTGTCGTGGTAAAAAATGAGCAATTTGGGAGAAGTTTTGGCACAAGCCCCTTACAGACTGGAGCTTCTCACGGGAAGCCTTTGTGATTCCAATAGGGAACACACGTAACATGCCATTATGTGGGCGAAACGACATCTCCTCCCTCTTCTCGCGTTGAACTTTTTCTAAAGGTAACATAGACCAGTAGGAGTGTCGTGCTAAAATATGGAATTATATCGAGGGTTCGTTTTGCCTTTTCATACATTAATTGAGTTTCATTGGTATCTAATGTGCATAATTCAAATTTGAACTACAGTCAAAAGGTTTGGTGCATCAAAATGGGTTAAAAAAGCATATAAGTGTACATGGTTGCATCTTTAGGTCCCATGCAAAGAAATGGAAATGAATTTCAAACATCTCAGGTTTTTGGCCCGGCCATAAACATTAAGAAACTTGGGTTTTAAATTCAAGTAAATCAAAAAGTTTTCATAAATTCAAGAAACTTGGCACGGTTTCATGACATGGAACATAATGGCATCATAGGATTTTGTTTTCCTATTTGAGACACGTTTCCAATACATTTTTCTATTCTAGAGCCAACATTGAGAATATTGGTTTAAACTATAATAAATCTAAAACTCACACAAAATTCAAGAAATTGGGCATGGCCTCGTGATATAGCACAAATATGATGTGATATTTTCTGTGTCCACTTTGGGAAAAGGTGCACACATTAATAGCCAACAAAAGCTTTTTGGAAGAAAGAACTATCAAGTTACCACGCAAATACTTGCATTATTTATAAACCATGGGCGTTCTACTGCCCATTTACATGCTGCCACACATCGCACTCTTTAATGGCAAGGAGGTGCCATGCAAGTAGTAATTTGAGTTGATGGGAGCCATGCGAGCTGGCCTCCGTTGCGCAAGCTCCCCGGGAGGCGTGCAAGCAGTTCGTTGTAGGCTCACCGGGAAGCGAGCCCTTTGACCTCCATATCCGTGTGCCTCGCTTCCAAGATGTTCATCAGTGGCACTTGAGCCGCTGTTTAACAAGAGGCTTTACTGCCCACTAGTTCATAATCCTATCTCATCACCTCCCATTCCTCTTCATCATTCAAATCTCCACGCACCTACACCATGGCGCACAAGGATCATATGCCACTAGTCTTCCGGTTTGGTCAAGTCGATACCGAGCCAGAGGAGATAGAACATAAAGACGAATGGGATGCCATGGACACGACCCTATAAGAGCTGCATGCCACAGTGGATGCTGCCCTGGCGCACTCGCAAATAACCATTCACGCGCCTGCGCCAGCAACCATCCCCGTGGCATTGATGTGTTGGTCACCAAGCATCATCGCAGAGATGGAATCCACGGGCGTTAGCGAGGTCCCCGCGGACCCAAGCAAGCTCGTGTACCTGCAAGCGCAGCACCTCCTCGCGCGCCTATGCTCGTGCGTGCCCCTACACAGGCCACGCCGGTCCCCATGCGCGCGCCTGCACCCACCGCTGCCATGCACGTGTGTGCGCCTGCACCCGTCCTGGCCCTCTCAGTGGATTGGGACGCCGTTGTCAATAGTTTCCTCGCAGCACTGCTTGTCGTGGCCCACCGGCCCCCCGTTCGTCGATCTCGAGATGACCCGCTCTTTGATTTGGAAGTCCGTAACATTCTGGTCTCGTTTGAAGAATTGAACAACTGCCCCCAGAGCACGACATCGCCAGCGGAGGATGCTGCCACCGCCACCACAACTAGTTTTATTTATATTGTATCTCGATCATATGAACGTAAATTCAAAGCTTGACTAAATGAAATTTATGGTTTGATGAACTAAGTATTTATCTCTGAATTCACATAGTAAACAAAAAACACCATTGTTTTTTTGGTTGAATAAACACTCACCACAAATGGTTGAGGTTGAATACCCGTTTGCAGATCAACAACTATGTTTCCTTCGCCCATAAGCCAAGTGAAAAATTGGCGGAAGGATTGGCGCAATGTGTCAACGCAAACGTTTCTCTAATATGACCTGTGTTCTTACTACAGAAAATCCGAGAAGATTTGCATCTATCATATTGGGTAAATTACCATTTGTCAACATTGTAGCACTCACATTTGTCAAATTTTACAGGAACAAAATTACAATTAGGGTGCATTTTTGCAACTAAAATTCACTAAACATGGATTTCATTCATACATTAAGCAGTGGTCTTTGTATAAAATAGTTCAACTCGACAGCTGAACCGAACAAACTTTCCCCAATTTTGCCAACCACATACTAAAATAGCTAGTTCAACCATATATACTAACTAATTTAAAGTACGTGGTACAGTTCTACCATATCTATAGTTAGATGAACTAAACAGAATAGCCCCTAAATACTGGTACTATGGAGGGGCTTTGTACTACTTCTAGCAGAATCGAGCGCGCTCAGTAAGAGCCCGTAGAGGAGCCTGACGATGAGTTGGTGGAGTCGTGTTTGTTGCCTGCCAGTGCTACCCTCCGACGCTTAAGACGCCCACTCAAAGCGGCGAGACTCAACGTAGATCTACGCATTCTGTGCCACCATGACGGCTTCTCCTGCGACCATGACATTGATGAGCTTATTCGCCTGCGCGACCTGGCGCTCCACCTCCTTCTATAGGTAGTAGATGTAGCGTGCAAGGTTTGCGATGCAGAAGCCCAATGGCGGGCCTTTGGCGGCCTCCACCTCCCGCTTTGGGCCTCGGTGGTAGAGTGGGTGATGACCCGCTGCATGACGGCAGGGGTTTGTGTCCAAGGTAGGCGACGGTATGGTGGCGGACCTGGCGACCACCGTCCAGAGATGCCTTCAGGCAGCGGTGGTGGAGCGTGTAGTTGGTGGCGTGCACACACCCACTAGGGATGCCACGTGCACTACACACTTCAGAGGACTGTTGCGCTGGTGGGATGAAGCCTCCCACCTGGAGCTATCCTATGGCGGAGTGGCTGAGCGACAATAAACGGCCGGTGCCATTTGAGATTGGGGGAGAAGCGAGGGAGGGGATGAAGGCAATGTTGTGTCGATAGCCGTGAGGTTTGTATAGCAGGTCGACAAGCATTAGGAATTTGGGGATTTTGCCAAGCCGGGCGGGAAGCTAGATCCGTAGCACAGTTTTGTCCATGGGAACCTACGCGGGAACGGGTTGATCGAGCCAACGCATGGCCAAAAGTGGTGCCAAAGCATGCACTCAAATCCATGTGGGCGTAAGTACCGCTCCCCCGAGTGGTACTACTGCTTATACACGACTTGTGGGTAGAAACGATCTGATTTCCCTCTCCACTATATAAGTCGGTCTTCTTCTCCAAGAGACCTTACTTCTTTTCCCCCAAAACTCCATTGTTTCTCCTAAGCTTATTCTTGCCTGATCTCTCTCCCTAGCCATCGAATCATGTTGATGCTCCAGGGTTTAGAGGAGAAGGCCTCGATCTACACTTCGACCAAGAGAAATCTGATTCTCCCCACTAATCCCTTGTGTAGCTTGTTACCTTTAGGTGTTTGAGCACCCTAGACGGCAGAGGTCACCTTGAAGATATATTCCATTATGGTGGAGCTTCTCGTGTTGTTGGGAGCCTCCAATTAAGTTGTGGAGATTGCCCCAACCTTGTTTGTAAAGGTTCGGTCGCCATCTTCAAGTCCACCACTAGTGGAATCACGACATCTCGCATTGTGTGAGGGTGTGAGGAGAATAAGGTGGCCTTAGTGGCATCTTGGGGAACATTGATTCTCCACATCGCTCTAACGGAGACGTGCTTCCCCTCAAAGGGAAGGAACTTTGGAAACGCTTCCTTGTCTTCATCAGTTCCACTTGTGGTTAATTCTTACCTTTACTTTGGGTTTATTACTTGCTTGTTATTGTTGTTGTTAGCATCATATAGGTTGTTCACCTAGATGCATATCTAGACAACCTATTCTTTGCTAAACCTAAGTTGTTAAAGAAAAGCTAAAAATAGTAGTTGCCTATTCACCCCCTCTATCTAGTCAACCATATCGATCCTTTCAATATCACATCTTATTAATGATGCGCATGATGAGACTATTGATATTGTTGCTACTGCTCATGTTACTACTATTGAATATCCTGCTTTGGCAGAATTGCTTTATTGTCATCTTCCTATATTAAAAATAAAGAAATTATGGATGACGCACCGTCTACTCCACTAATAAGTACATCACCTAATCCTACCACACATACTAATGTTGAAGTGAGTTTTCCTAGAGCTATTAGAGAACGTGACCCCGATAATGATCCAAATGCTTTGATAAGATCGTTTAAAAAAGAACTTTAGGAGATATTTTTACTGAATGATGAATTTTGTGCTTCTCCCATTTTATGTTAAATGTGATGCTTATGATTTTCCCATAGAACATGATGTTATTAATAATTATGAATCTCTTTGCTTTCTAGGATTGCATGATGAAAATGTTTTTGATCATATCCATAAAATTGAAAATCTTGCTAAAATTTTTCTATGGCACTAGCCTTCCACACTTTATTCTTAAGTTGTTCCCTATTTTACTTGGAGTATATGCTAGAACATGTCTCAATAAATCGCCACCCAGAAGTATAACAAGTTATCAAGATTGTCTCGTTGCTTCAATGAAAACATAAATGCAATTATACAAATGTCATTGTTGTACATAGAGACATTAATATTTTTTTCTAAAACCAAACATGAGGCTTTACCTCAAGCTTGGGGAGGTTTTGTGAGCTAAAAGTAAAGAATACACATAATGGGATTAAGGATCACACTTTGCTAGTATATTTACCACATCTGAGGCCTTAGAAGTAGAACAACTCAAGATCGTTGCGGTGGCCGGTCTCCCATATTTAAAATGAGGAGTAATGTGTTTGTATTTTCTTGAAAAACGCAAGAATAACAATGATTCAACGTTAACGTTTTGAAGATTGACTGCTATAATTGCCAAATATTCAGGCCAAACCATTCTTGTTTGATCCAACCGGTCATGGACTACTCATAGTACTTTGAAGTTGGGCAATGAATTGCTGGTTGTTCACGTAATTTTCCTTGTGTTAGATTTTGTGACAAACAGTCATGCCTTGCACATTATTTAGTGTAGAGTGAAACCTTCTTATTGCTCGCATTTTCATGAATTTATTCCATTTTTTGATTGTAACATTCCCGTGGTATAGTGGACATATGATGATTTCATCAACTTTAAAGTATCTAAGTTCACTCTATCGAATGTGCTTTTTTATTAAAGTACGTGAGTGGCATACTATGTTATTATAAAAGGCATCAAAGATTTACAAGGAACTCTCTAAATATGCGAACACCCAAAAGAGCACACCCACACCTTACACCACAAAAGAAATTCAAGACTACTCTCTCAGGAAACATTGAAGACCTCCAACACCGGCAAACTTCCACATGACTAGTTTCTGGAAGATCAAGGAGACAAGTTGAGATAACTTTTTTTGTTGTTCAACCCTATGAAACACCCTCACATTTCTATGCTTCCATAGCTCCCACACAATCGCAATCACCAATGTATCGAATCCACACTTATCTACCTTGTTGAACCTATTCTATTGGCGAACCACTATGAGTTAAAACAGTCGTCCGCGACAAGGCATGGGATGTTGATCCGACACCGATCAAAAGAAGTATGCCAAACCTCCCTAGCATACACACAATGGGTCAAGATGTGATCCAACATTATCTATCGAATGTGCTCATATGGATGGATTGTACATGCATTTATGGGTGGGTGTAACTATAGGTATGTGCGTGCGTGTATGTACAACTTGAAAAACACAACATTGGTCATAGATTGTATTACCTTTGTCCTGATTTATTAGTCCTCGTATTCAGGGTCATATTTCAACCATGATTTTAGCTAATAAAATATAAACTGTACATAAAAAATTAATATTTGTCGTAAGTTATGTTCAAATATGAATTCAACGATATGTTTTTCATAACATGCATTTTTTTGTTAAAACTATAATCAAAATTTAACACAAAATATAAAAGGAAACAATAAACCACAGGTAGTGGTGGTAACAAGTTTTGAAAGTTTGAACTGTATAGTTTGCCAAACATTCAGGTGAGAATTCTTTATTTAAAATCGTGTTTAAATTTTATGTCATATTTGACATCAATAAAATAAGTTTTTCCCTATCTAATAGTGAGTCTAAATTCTATGTCTTTTATGATACTTTTGTCCATTTTAAACCAAACTAACACTTAAAAAGAGCCTTTTGCCCTCATGTGATATGTTTGTGTGCGTGTTGCTGCGTGTGTGTATGCACACGTGTGCTATCGATGCTGCATGTGTGTGTGCATGGTGTTGCGTGTGTGTTGATGCGTGCGTGTGCTGCTACATGTGTGCGTGTGTGCTAATGCGTGCGTGTGCAGCTACATGTGTGCGTGTGTGCTGCTATATGTGCTGCTCCGTGTGTGTCTTGCTGCGTGTGCCCGTGCGTGTGCCCGTGTGTTATCGTCGACACTAATACTGTGTGCATGCTATTACTTTACACACTTACATATCACATGAAAAACAAAAGATTCTTTTCAAATGCAATTTAGGTTTAAAATTGATAAGTGTCATACTGAACATAAAATTTAGAGTCGTTGTTGTTAAAAAAAGTTTTTTAGTGTAAAATAAGAAAACGAATTTAAAGATATTGTTAAATAAGGAATTGTTTCTAACATTCAACCCAAACCGTTTTTGTTTTATCCAACAATGGCAAAATGGATACAATTAACCTATAGACGCAGCTAATTCACAAAATGAACCATGCATGAAAAAAAATTCATACGACTAACCTTTTTGTGTGGCGTCCAACAGCCGGACGCCACACTACACTGTGTAGAGCGTGACGTATGAGCGCTACACCTCTGGCCAGCGTGGCATCCGCTGCCACATGTTTGGTTGTGTGGCGCCTAAGTGAAAGGAGCCACACACTACATTATGTGGCGATTAACTGAAAGGAGCCACACTATCTTACCCGCTGTAACTTTTAATCCACGCATTCGATGAAAACGTGCTTCATATGAATGTTGTGTATTTTTTTGTGTTCTATGCAGTGGTAGCATTTTCATCTATATTAGGATTAATTTTTAATAAAAAACTCTGCTACGAAAATGCATCACAGTATAACTGATCGAATTTGTTAAGACTTACAAACTTGGCATGACGATAGCCATTAACCTATAGCTCTTATGCATTTGAATCCTACATGAGTTTTGCACTAGATAATGTGTGCATTCATGTCATGCCTATGCTTTCCATGCAAGGTTGCATTTTATAAGATTCATAGTAAATAATGATGGCATCGTATGATTATGATATAATTATGAAAGTTGGAAAATATTATGTCTATTTTAAATTCATGTCATTTTCATACCCACTAAATATATATGTCACTATGTTTTAAGACATTGAAGTATCTAAGGCAATGTTCTACGAGATTGACACTCATTAAATTCACCAAGTCCATGGATGTCAGCAGAACTTTGCATTTTGTAAAATGCATAGCAAATGGACCATGCTTCATATCATGTTATGTAATTTTTTGTAACAAATTTTTATTTATATAATGTTAGTCACTTTTACTATAGATTTTACAAAATAAGACTTTCTGTAACAGAATTTCATTTATATCATGTTAGTCATTTAAATGCAAGACATGAACATGTTAAAGATGATTAACATGAAAAGCATTGGCATGACGTAAACGTATACATTATGTAGTGCAAAACTCATGCAATATATAAATGCATAAGAGTTATAGGTCAATGACTATCATCATGCCAAGTTTGTAAGTCTTAATAAATTCAGTCAGTTATACTATGATGCATTTTTGTAACAGAGTTTTCATAAAAAAATGATCCTAACATAGATAAAAATGCCACAATTGCGTAGAACACAGAAAAATATACAATATTTATACAAGACACTTTTTCATTGGATGCATAGATTAAAAGTTATAACGATTTTTTTCCGAAAAAAAAGTTATAACGATTTTAATATAAGGTAATGTGTCTCCTTTCAGTTAGGTGCCTCGTAATATAATGTGACTCCTTTCATTTAGACGTCACACAACTAAAAGTGTGATCCTAGATGCCACGTCGGCTAGAAATATAGCACCCGTATGCGACCCTACATAGTGTAGCCACATAAAAATTAAACGTGTGATTTAATTTTTTCATGTACAGTTAATTTTATGAATTAGTTACGTCTATGGGTTAATTGCGTGCATTTTGACTCCAACGGCCGTGGACCAGCCATAGCCGGCGCGGTTGCAACCGCACCAGGAGTCCATGTGCGAGTTTGCCCCATCGGCCATCGCGACAGAGCACCGGCAGCAGAGCGAGCGAAAAGAAGCCACGACAGCAAGGGGGGAGGAGCGGCAGCCGTCGCCGACACTGATCCCACGAGCAGATTAGAGAGCTCGCCTCCGTCGAAGATCTGAACTCCCTCCTCCCGCTTTCGGAACTCGGATCATTCCTTCCTTCATTCCGGATCCGCGGATCTACCCTTCTGTGCTGCTGCAGCAGCTGTCGCTGCTCGGTTGATTTGGTGGGTGGAGATGAGGTTCTGGAGGGACGGCGGCGCGAGCGCGAGCGGGCGGGACCTCAACGGCGGGATGCCCTACGGCCAGGTGCGCGTCCTCATCGTCGGCGATTCAGGTCAGTCTTCCGATTTAAGAACTTGTATATCTTACCTAGCATGGGAGTATGGGACACGTTCGGACGCTCTAGGAGGCCTTACGGTACCGATTGAGATCCACGGCGTTCATGACAACTAGTTACACGCTAGCACTAGAATGTCATCATTAATTCCAGTAGGGCACATCTAGATGTGCCCTAGTTATTACACATCTAAGTGACTCAATCAAACTAAAAATGAAATGAAAATCAAAAATAAAATGCCCGTACGAATCTCTGCGTAAAAATCAAGGATATAGGACTTAGATGCGCAATACTTAGGGCACATCTAGATGTGCTTTAGCAAAACTTTAGCTTTGGTACGGCGAGCGTAACTGGTTTTAAAATCTGTATAAATATATTCACCAACCAACTGAACATGATTTATTTTTAGGGGCTATTAAGCAGTTGGCTTAATAGATGTTGTTCATAACTTTGGTGCTCCGATTCTAAGCTTTGAGTTGTATATATTGAATGGATGGACAAACAGCAGCTCCTTTTTAGTTTTAGGATTTACTAGCACGACACCTGTGCTTCGCTACAGAGCAGACATCAGCTGACATGAACAAGACGACAATGCAACTAAATGAATCAAAAATATTATTATATAAGGTCAATTAAACATTTAAAAGTGGCAACCACAAGTCCACAACCATAGCACTTAGAGTGAGCAAGACGAGATTCTTGATGGTGGAGACGCGGAAGACTGCATTGTGGTGGCGGCCACAACTGTCCATAATGCTAGCCTCAGATGAGCATGAAGCCCTGGCAGGATTTGAAACAAGGATCTGCCTCCAACTCCTTAACCACGGCCTCGATGATGTCTGACATGATGGAGCCAGATTGGAGCAAGTCCACGTCATAGACGGCGTGGTAACTGTCCATGGTGTTGTGCTGCATCTCAATGGCGCTGGTGTGGATGAGCGCAGAGCCCCAGCCGGAATTGAAACAAGGGTTCGTCTCTAGCTCCTGCACCACAGCCTTCACGACATCCAGCATAGTGGAGCCAGACCGGAGCAAGTCCGCTGACTACCATGTCCAAGAATCCACCTGCCCACAAAATCAAGAAGCGCTCTTGGCTGCTAGCCTTGGTGAAGGATCAAAGATGCCTCCCTCCCTTCCTCAGCAGAAGAAACCCACACCACATTTGGCTTTGATTTGTTTAGTGATTCCCACACAAGATTCACCTCTGTCCTTTAGCCTGGGGGGGGGGGGGGTGATGACCAACCATATTTTTCATTTCCATATATGTGTAGACTGGAAACATGCGTAAAACATAGTTAGTCATCTAATCTCTATTGCCATTAACACCAAACCCCCATGAGGCTTCTTCAGGAGGCAGGGAAGATTCCGGGAAAGCACCAGGACGCACCTTGTACAACTCGGTGCTGACGGCGACGACTGGTGTTGCCCTGGTCTCGTTGCTATGGCGGTGGCTTGATGGAGGGTTAGGGATTGTTCGACGGTCTTCCTTGATGGCTTCTAGCGTGCTTTTCCACTGGATGAGATATGCAACACCCTCCTTTGAGTCTATTGGTGATATAGTCGTGGCGCCATCCTCCACACCTCCTCATTGGCATGTCTCCGTACTCTCTTGACCGTCCTCGCCGCAGCACCCGACATGGAGTCCACATCAACAACACCATTCCTGCTGCAGGAGGGAGTATCTGCGGTGATTGGCCGCGGCATGGCTGCCTCCCCTCATGACGACATGCTCACGGCCGCCAGCCCCCACGCTTGGAGTCAAGGGACAACATTTGAAAAAGGAATGAAGAAAACACTGAATATGTGCACCATTTTGAAATTGAACCACGACACCATCTACTTTTTTTTTGTAGTACTGTAGCTAGAAATAGCTAGTGTTACAGGATACACGTATTCAGGGTTTTTGGCTATTTGTTCGTGGCTACACTATCATTAGGATAGTATGACAAGAACATGCAAACACCAAGGTGAGTGAGCAATCTAAACATCATAACCAAGGTAAACCTCCTCAAAGCCCACCCTTGTGGAAGTTTTATCAGAGGAAGCAATTAGAAATTTAAAATTTTCTTGAAGCGTCAGCGAACAAAAGCATGAAGCTGCATCTTCAAAAAGGGATGCTGCAAGGTTGGTGATTAATTACCAGGTCCTCATGCTTGATGTGGAGGGTGACCTCCAGGCGCTCGGAGAGCTTGTGGGTGCACTCCAGCAGGTCTCGACGGCCACATTGTACACCTTGGAGGCCAACACGCCCATCAGGTACTCCATGTCACCTGGTCCATCCAATTCGTCTACCCGGTCCTCCTACCCAGCGCCGTGTTCCCTCATGCCTACGACGGACCTGCTCCCGCTCTACAGTGACTCAGGTATCAGGTAATCGTCTACTCTGTATGAAGAGAATGGGAGAAGGACGGCGTAGTTGTTTGGGACAGACTCAGAATGGGGATACCCGCAAAAGAAATAAGACTAAGCCGGGTCCAGCTAAGAGACAACTGGACTCTACTCACAAATAAACTTTTCTACTAGGACTCATACACACCCTGGATACTTCTAGGCTAAGCTTAGGAGACAATTGGACTCCTACAATGCCACGACATTACTCCCCATCTCGTGGAAGCAGCTTTTCCTCAAGCTGCATATTTGGTAGAGCTGACTATTCCTGCATGTTAGCTGGTCCCATGTTCTTTCTTTTATAAGCACGCCCCCAGTAGCTTTTCATGAAGTTACTCCTGCCATGGAGGAATGGTCCGTTGTCAAGCTGGAAATCCGGATAGAGTTCCTTGAATTACCCAGCGGCTCCCAGGTGCTCTCTATTGTTGGCAAACCATGCCATTGCACTAGAACTTCCCACTTGTCTTCGCGTTGGCATGCTTGCTCCACCTTTGCTGGAACTGGAATGAAACGCCAATGTTCAATCAATGAAAGGTCTGGGGCAGATGCGGGTGGATCTCCATGAAATTTCTTCTATAGTGCAGCATGCATGGATACCCGCACCAGTAGGTAGATGTACTCGATTAGCTACTGCACCAATCCTCTCCAGGACTTGATAAAGCCCATAATATTTTGGTGTTTAACTTAGCATGTGCTTTGACCGCTAGAGATGCTGCCTGGCGGTTGTGCAGTCTGAGCCAAACCCAGTCTCCCACTGCAAATTGGAGGTCACGGTGATTAAGTGTCATGTTCCTTTATAGCTTGGAGAAGCCTGTCACGAATTTCCTTTAGGAACTCATCCTGCTCTATGAGGGAGCGCTCAACCGCCTCCACACGTGCTGAGCCAGGCTCATATGACACCAACGATGGAGGCCTCCTGCCATAAACCACCTGAAAAGGGCTGGTTTTGATAAAACGCTGGACAGCTAGTGTTATAGCAATATTCTGCCCATGGAAACCACTCAATCCACTCACCAGGATGATCACATGTTAGGCAATGGAGATACATGGGGACGATTCAGTTGACAACCTCAGTCCCACCCATCGGACTAGGGATAGAATGCGAAGCTGAAATTATTCACACCTATTCAACCAGACCATCCGGTCATCGTTGCCATTGAATGTGTGAAATTCCAGTTTGTGGTATTGATGCACACCTGTGGTATCTGCAACATGGTGGACCCTGAAGAACATCAAACTTGAGGGCCTGGATGACACTGATTGAGGAAACCAAAATCCAGGCTGCGAGTTGGGAGGGATCATGCAGGCCCGGTGTCCCGTGAGATGATTCTTGGAACCAGGGCAGTTGCTGTTGTCTTAGAATTGAGGGCGTGGATGTCGTGGTTGTCACCAGGTTGGCAGCCAGATCAGGTACTATGCTGCCTCTCAGAAAAGGCAAGGATGGAGGGCGCTGCAAGATGCCACCACCTCCTCCTTGCACCCCCGGGCTCTGCTCTAGTGACTTGAATCGCGAATCCAACGGTGGAAACTCCTTGTTGAATTTATTGCTCAGCAGGGCAATTGCTGCCAACACATCTTCATTGGGATTGGTCTTTTCAGGCGCATCGTCAGCCATGGTGGCTAGCTCTAATACCAGATGTTGCAGCCGACGTTTGCTATGGAGGTTGTATGGCGGGGCACACGCTGGCGCAAGGGTTGTTGCCGTGATACAGTAGAGGGGTAGTGGGGAAAGGATGGGGAATTAGTGAGGTAGAAGAGAAGCACAGGCAGGGAATAGATATTTCATTGCTTGCCCTCCTTACAGGGGATACATCCTTATATAGACCCTTTAGATCAGTTACTGTTCTCTAAGCACACTACACTAGTACAACGGTAATCAAACCAGAACCAATCCGGATCATTGAACGAATGCAGATTGCAGAGAGACGATGACCGTTAGATCTAGCGAAGCGGTAATTTAGACAACCCAGTCTGAATATACGACACCATAGTCTGAATAATTGACATGGTGGTCGATGGAGAACACACACGCGTGGACGAGGTGTTGGATCTTTACGGGAGCAGTGAGCAGATGGGCTTCGAACGGGGCCGGATGCTTCGGGTCGGGCGTTTGCACAAGGTGACATGCGCATGGCGATGGGGCCGATTCAGCAGCGTGGGAAGCAGACAGACGGGCATGAGAGGCCAGATTCGATCCGATATTGGAGGGGGATGTGCTCTGATCTAGGCAGAGGAGGCAGCCCAGCAGCGGCCTGATCTGGCCAGGGCATTGCTGACGGTTAGAGGATGAGATCAATCCAGAGGAATATTAATCGAAATGAGATAAAAAATATATCAATTGTCCAAGATGAATCTAAAGAAACTGATAGAGAGGACTAGTCGCCGCGTCTGGAGAGAACTCTAAACCTTGGCTCTTGATACCATGCTAGAGGAGCAACTTCATTGTATTACCATAGCCCATGGGGGAGAATATATAGTACAGGAGACTTGGGGTACAAGGAAGGAAATCTAGACCAATATGACTACATACAGAGACCTAGACCAATACTAATACTCCTTAATGCATCCATTATGATCAACTTGTAGCGATGCTCAAATACTGTTTGTAGAAGTGTAACTTGTTACTGTTTAGTTTAGTGGACTTGATGAAGTTTCCTTCTTTTCTTTTTCTAGGTGTGGGGAAATCTTCATTGGCACATCTCATTCTTCAAGGTTCTGCGATTGCTCGACCGACCCAAACAATTGGGTGTACAGTCGATGTAAAAGTATGTAATGCAGTGTGCTCACTCCGTCGTTTAAGCAGTATATTCTGATAGAATTGTTTACTCAATCGTTTCAGCATATTACTTACGGAGGCCTAGGGAGTTCATCTAATAGCATCATCGGGGATGCTGAAAGGAACTTCTTTGTTGAGCTTTGGGATGTTTCAGGGCACGATCGCTACAGAGATTGCCGTTCACTTTTTTATTCACAAATTAATGGTACACCTCTCTCTATATACCAATATAATATTCCGGCCTTTGCTTTCCTTTAATCTGGTTCAGTCATCTTATATGGCATAATATCCATTTCTAATATTATTTGGTTCTCAACCAGCATTAACAACATATTTTCTCGTATAAAGTACAGTGACAATTTTGCATATTTGCTACTAGCTGTTTAACTCACAACTGCCGAGCTTTATGAGATTCTGCGATTTCAGTAATTCATTCTCTGGTGTTCCTATTTAACTAATCACCACAAAGTGTAAATATCAACTTCTTATAGTATGACTTTTCCTGATTCTCAATTTGATAGAATCAATCCATTCTTTCTATTGTGCCCGACTGATTTCAGATACGTGTTTCAAGTTTTCCATAGCAACTAGGTATTACAAATCCGTGTTAGTACACCAGATAATACAGATCCTGTATTCACTTCTCCATAATTATTCATCAGGTGTCATATTTGTTTATGACCTATCTCAGAGGAAGACAAAGACAAATTTGAGCAAGTGGGCAGTTGAGGTTGCTGAGTCTGGGACCTTTTCAGCTCCTCTTGGGTCTGGTGGTCCAGGAGGCCTTCCAGTTCCTTACCTAGTGATTGCTAACAAAGTAGACATTGCTCCAAGAGATGGTAGAAGAGTTAGCAGTGGAAATCTTATTGATGTTGCTCGTCAATGGGTTGACAAGCAAGGTCTACTTCCATCGAATGAAGAACTTCCACTTGTGGATAGCTTCCCTGGCAATTCTGGTCTGCTCACGGTAATTCTAATGTTGCTCTTGTTCACATCTTTCATACTGTATTGCGGTGGACTTTAACAGTATGACTCTGAATTAAAATGTTTTGCTCTGATCTCATTATTTATGTATATGTTGACCTTTGGATGCAGGCTGCAAAAGAGGCTAGATATGATAAAGAAGCTGTGGTTAAGTTCTTCCGCATGGTTTGTGCAACAGAATAGTTTTCCATTTGAGTAGCAAATAAGAATTCTTGCTACATAATAATATTTACTAATGTTGTTGAGATTTAACTTTCAGTTGATAAGGAGGAGGTATTTCTCGAATGAACTTCCTGCCCCTAGCCCATGGTCTCTCACTCCCAGAGGGGATACCATTCTTCCTGTAGAAACCACGAATGACGAAGAGTTGTTCAAAAGGAAAAGGTGAGAGCTCTTTGTCTTACTTTTTTATGTGTTACCAAGAGCAGGCTAGTGCAGTCGGTGAATTGATATTATCTTTGTAGTTGTCCATCTGAATTCCATTTGACCGGCTATTGGTCAGGCCATCTTGTAGACACATTTTATTTCCCTCATTTTTGCAGCTATGGCGGGCAGAGGTACAAATATAACGGTGTCGCCCCACTATCTGCTCAGCAGAACGTAACTCTACCGCTCAGTCCCTCTCCTCAACAGCCGATGTCCTCTTCCGCGGAGAACTACAGATACCACAGATTCTCGTCATCAGCAATTCCTGACAAAAACAGCAGCAGGACAAGCCGATTAGACATCAATTTATGATACACGGGCTCATAATCACCACGAATAATCACCATGATATACAGCTTGCGACGTGGGAAAAGCACATACTCCCGGGGAACTATTTGAATCCGACTTTCTGTATTCTTGAGAAGTTCAACTACTGTCTTACTGGCAACATGTGCATGTCGTCGGATATGCCTCTTTTTGTTTATTTTGTCTTTCATTGTGCGATCAGTAGTTAGCATTTCTTTCATATCTTGTCCAATATTTATTGAACTGTGATGTATTGGAATTGGAGACAATGAACATGTATAAAATCAGTAGAAACATTTTAGAGATGACTATAGTGTCAAATTGTTCTATTCATGATCTAAAGTCACCTGGAACAGTAGGAAATGGGACTTAGTTTTGACTGCAACTATTATTAACATTGTTCTGGATCAATTTCGCATTCTAGGCTGAATGCCAAGCTCATAATTTTCTTTAGTTGAAACTTAGGGTGTGTTCGGTTTCTCTCGGCTCCTGAACTCCGCTGTTGGAGCGGCGCTGAACGCTCGAACTCCAGGGAGCTGAAAATACGGAGCGGAGTCGATTGCAGTTCTGTTTTGCGGAGCAGTTATTTCCCAGATCTCAAATCTTCAAAATCATGGAGTTGCTAAAATTTACAAAGAAACTGCCACCGCCAAGTGAAAATGGTTCAGAGTGGCCACACAAATCGCTTGTTTTTGTTTCATCCACCTGCCACCAGTGAATCAGGAGCGGAGCTGTCTGTCGAACAGGTTTTTCTAGCGCTACTTTTCACAAGGAGCGGCATTTCAGGTGGTGGAGCAGGAGTCAAGGATTCGGAGGAGCCAGACCATTTCCGAACACGCTCTTATTCGTGTGTCTCCAGCGTCAACCGGTATTGCTTGTACTCCCACGACTGCTCCTCTGTCCGTGCCCTTGTTGCCCTGTTCAAGGGCTCGGTATTGTCTGGTCTCATCGTAACTGCCTAACCTTGACATCCTTGTTATCCCTTCGCAAGCTTGGCGTCGTTTGAAGATTGGGCCCAATGACACGTTGCCTTTCTACATTCACGAGGAAGGTCCTTCAGCAACAAACACACACAAAAAGCAACACCTTCTCTTGCCTAAGGCCATCTTTGGATTATCGCGTTCTATAGAATATACATGTAGAAAATACATGCCTCCGTCTATGGTATTGTTTCCGGCCGAAAATCGTTCGTGTTCGGTATAATATACTTTTCATACCTTCCTATTACGATACACCGCAACCAAGCACGGCCTAAACAAGTTTAAAATATTTGTCTGACGCCTAGAGCGGGCGTGCAACTGGACACCACTTTTTTTGAGCAGAGTACAATTGAAGTCGTTCACATACACGAACGTACACTTATCCTTATGAACGCACACATGCACACCCTACTTCTATGAGTACCTTCGAGAGACTAAGCCGGCACATCATCTTGAGATTGACGAAGTCGTCACTGACGCCTTCATTGTCTCCTCCCACTGAAAGTACATCGCCGGAAGACCTGGAATAAATCCAGGAAAATGCAAACACCAACGTCAAGTCTGAGACTTGAACTTTGGTGGACAGGGGATACCACAGTCCTCCTAACCATCCAACCACGGGTTGGTTTGCTTGTCCTTTGTGTCAGAGGCTAAACGAAGACGGTGACCATGTGTTTCCTCAAATGCAAAATGGTGAAGTGTTGGAGTAGGCTAGGCTGTGCATGAGTGAACTCTGAAAAAATCTGTTGGGTCGCAATTCTGCTCATAAGATGCCCGCAGAGCTCTGGAAAGTCGAAGTGGGCTCTCAGCTGAAGAGTGTGAGAATGGTGGGGAGCAAAAAGCTCTGTCAATGTTAACGATGCTTCCCCAAGTGCTCAGAGAAGCCATCTGTTATAAGATGCCCGTAGAGCTCTGGAAAGTCGAAGTGGGCTCTCAGCTGAAGAGTGTGAGAATGGTGGGGAGCAAAAAATTCTACCAATGTTGACGATGCTTCCCCAAGTGCTCAGAGAAGCCATGGAAACAACCTCATCGGATTCAATGGTGAAACCTTCTGAAGATCACATGAAAGTCAATTTTGATGGAGCTTTTGACTAGGGCACTAAGGAAGGAGGTTGGGTTTGCGCGATTTGCGACCAGGCCGACCTGTTTGGTTTGTGACTAACTTTGCCACAACTAACCTTAGGCAAAGTGTGGCTGCCACAAAAAATGTGGCTAACAAAATGGACACCACAAGTATGAGAATGAACCAAACACATGTCTAAAGTATTGTGACATGACTAAGGTTAGACTTGACAACCTTAGACGGAGAACCAAACATTGCTCCTGGGCCCGTCCCTGCATGCCACCTCATGCTTTCCTCCAATGAGGGTGATGCTTGTAGACACCTGCGTCCTGTCCACATCAACCTTGATCACATTCAGACCCTCATCCCACCTGCCACCCTTAGTGCGTTG
Source organism: Hordeum vulgare subsp. vulgare (assembly GCF_904849725.1). Classification (NCBI taxonomy): domain Eukaryota; kingdom Viridiplantae; phylum Streptophyta; class Magnoliopsida; order Poales; family Poaceae; genus Hordeum; species Hordeum vulgare. The sequence continues at coordinate 312,823,274 of NC_058518.1, forward strand.
ACTGACATCAGCCAACATGGGAGGCCATGCAGTTGTATGTCAACATCATGGCGCCATCATCGAAGCAACGCTGACCTCATCATCTCAATTCACCCCCGTGTGCCCCCTCACTACAACATCAGTAACAATGGGCACTAGTGTTGGGAAACACGGTATGTTACATTAGCAAAAACTAAAAAATCTACTGTAAACGCCCAGAAACATACCCCACCAATAGATCACGGGGGAGGGTTTATCACTAGAGCGCATTCCCGCCGGCACAAGAAGAGTTGGGAAAGTGTGTCTACTGTCTCCTCCCAATGAGATCCCATGAATGGTTCATTCAAATGCCACGTCTGCAATGCCTCTAAAGTGTCCACTGATGGCTCTATTTTATACAGGGTTTTCGTGTGTATTTTGCTTGATTTGACCTAGGGTTTTGCCAGTTTCCGCTTCTTTACTAATGAATAACAGAGAAACTTGGCATTCTTGCTTGATTTTCAGGATCAAACACTTCTGCAAGGATTAAATCCATATTTGGATAACTACGGAGGAAATGGACAACTTCCCCTTTGGAGAAAATTGCATCTGGCATCAACAAAAGATAAGACAGTGCATGGTACGAGCCCAATGGTCGCACGAGGCGCAGCGGCCTTTCTCTCAGCTACAAAGACAATTTCTTAATTACGCGACACACAAAAAAGAGACGAAGGAGGTGGAAGCAGAGATCATAGACAAGAAAGAGAGATCTGGAGGAGAATTGCTTCACCTAAATCCATTCCGGGTTCCTTTGCTGCGTGATCTTCCATTCCACTATCGACAACATTGCCATTAGAAAGTGATCCTAACTTGTAAGGCTAGGGTTTAAACTCGATTCCTACTATAACTCAGAGATAAAAATCTGGTTAATCATTCATCTTAACAATACAAAGACGATTCCATTTCATTTGTTCTTTGTTTTTGGTTGTTATTTACCTCTAATGCACAACTAATTCCCCTGGGCTTAGGAGATGTAAGGGATTGATGAGATGTATTTGTGAATAATTCTTATCTGGATATATTTGTGAGATTATGTTGATGATTGGTAACTAGGTTGATCGTCTATAGTGTGTATACGTGTTGCCGGGTTAGTCCATGAACTCAAATTGAAAGCAGAGTTTAAAACACAAACTCTGCCAACAACCGCCCACGCGGCTGACCTGGACCGGGAAGCGGCCCTGCGTGCGGAGCTGGTTGCGCGTCCCACTCCGGCATCTCTACCGCGTGATGAGCCTGCGCCCCGCGAGCCCCCGGCTCGAGATCTCGATCACCGCCCCGCGGCGCCTTCCTGGAGGCGTGATCGTCAGGATCACCGTCGGGGGGAGCGGTGGGGCGGGCCGTCGATGCGGTGTGGTGATGATGGCCTCCGTGCTGACTGGCGCTCCTCTCGGGCGGAGGGTGTGGACTGGCGCCGGGACGACGAGCCTTCTAGGCTCGTGGCCCCAGAGGCCCTGCCTGATGCCCCGCTTCCCGCCCCGGCCCCGACAAAGAAGAAGAAGAAATCAAAGAAGAAGAAGGCTGCTGGTTCTTCCCTTGGCGGTGCTGGTGGCCTGACGCCGCCAGGAGCTCAGGGGGCTCCTGAGCAGGAGGCTCTGGACCCCCCTGCTCGGGTTAACCGCCAGCGCTCCCGCGAGGACACGATGTGCATCAATTGCGGGTGCGCCGGACACTACCGCTCGGAGTGTGAGGCTCTCCCTCGGTGCCCCACGACTCTTGCCTATCTTGGGTATGGCACTGAGCGGGGTAGCTTCTACTTCGTGGATGCAGAGATTGAGGAGGTAGCTGCCCGACCACACCTAGCGACGGTCACCTTGGAGCCCGAGCAACCTATCCCGGATGGCCTGGTGATCTCGTCTGATCTCATCCATGATGAGCTCGCGGCCTACATTGGTGACTTTCGTGGCTCTGAGTTTGCCTGGGACGTGACTGAGACGGCTCCTCTAGTCTTCTCGGTCCCTTTCCCCTCGGCCGAGCTACTCCGGGTCTGCTCGCATGGGCCCATTCGCTGTCCCCTCAACCAGTTCTTGATCAGCGTCCAGGCGACCACGTCAGAGCCTGTACCCGTCCGTCCCTTGGAGAAGGTCTGGGTCCTCGTATACGGCCTCCCAAAGGGGGGTAGTGCGGCTTCGCGGGGTGGCAAGCTCACTCATATTCTGAAGGCCATCTCCGAACCCGTGGGCAAACTGATCACCGCCGACCTGGCTTCTTTCGAGGATGATGGCCCCGCCCGCATTGAGATTCTCTGCCCGACTCCTGCTGAGATCGATGGTCTGTCCTTGGTCTTCTACATTGGTTCGAAGGGCAGGCGCCTCACCTTCGAGCTCGAGTCCCCGGCTCTGGCGGTTCAGCTTGATCCGGCCCCGTCTGGGCCGGACCCTGGTGACGGGGGGCTCGACGAGGAGGGGGGCTCTTCGGAGGAGGGGTCTTCTTCTGATGGGGGGGATGAGTTGGTCGGGGCTCCGCCCGAGCCGTCAGGCGGTCAGCGCAACCCCGCCCCTTCGGCTGCTGGCCAAACTGGGCTCGCAGGAGGCTCCACGGTGGGTACTTTGGCGCCGGTGGTGGCGGTAGGCACGGAGATCACTCTCCCTGCCTCCCCTATCCCGGTGGTCGCTGCTGAGGAGGAGGTGAGCGTGGGCATGGAGGTCTGCCCTACTTCGTCCTTGCGCTCGCCAGGGGTGGTTTGCTACTCGCGCTCTCCGGGCTCCCCCCTTCCCCAACCTTGGGGTCCCCGGATCCACGCCCTCCGGTGGCCATCGACCCTGGATGCGAGCCTGAGTCCCCTCCCGTGCCCCGCTCGCGGCCTCGGGAGGGTGCCTCCCCAGCCGTGGTGGCACGTCAGAGCGCCCGGATCAGCCAGTCTCGGATCCTTCAGGACGGCCGAGTCCCGACGATCCCTGAGCTGGCGGCCCGGCGTGCTGCGGCCCGCGATCTGTTCCCAGGTACGCCTTCCCTCCCTCCCCCTTCTGGCTCTGGTTCTCGGTTTTCTGTTCGCTCTAGCGATTTGGTGCCCCTTTTGGCTGTGGTGGCTGCGGACAGTGGTATTGTGTTTCGGGGGGAGAAAGGTCCCCCTCTTGAGCAGATCTCCATCCTATGTGCGAAAGAGAGGCTTGTGGGGGCGTTAGCGGAAGCTCACTGTCTTGCTGCGCGCTCCAACTCCCCCTCCCCCTGGTGCACGCCGGACCTGGTCATAGCGAGACCAGGGATGGCGACGCACGCCCGGCAGCGGTTGCAGTTGGTCCCGGATCGCCCATAGCTGGGTTCCCCTCTGGTCGGGAGCCTAGGGGGCGGCCGCCCACCCGTCTCAACCCCACTGAGACTCGAGGTGAGGAGCGAGTGTCACGCCCCAGAGCTCCCTCCTCAGGCCCGGGGACCTTCGATGTCCCTTCTTCTCGGGGACGCCGGGGTCGGCCATCTAAGGCTACTCCCTGCCCCGTGGTTGACGAGCGGGCTAGTTCGGCCCCGCTAGCGGGGCCTAGGCATACAGACGAGGTTGTTAAATGAAGCTCCTATGTTGGAACATTAGGGGCTTCGGCCTCCCTGGCCGGCGTCGACAACTTATTGAGTATTTGCGCCAGGAAGAGATTGACATAGTGGATCTCCAAGAAACGATTCGGCAGGACTTTAGCATGTTCGAGCTCCAGAGGCTCTCCCGCCACCAATTCTCCTGGCAGTGGCTCCCTGCTTCGGGCCACTCCGGGGGAATCCTGGTTGGTGTTCGGGAGGAGGCGTTCTCGATGGAGGACATGGACCGGGGGGAGTTTTTTGTGAGCATGGCCATCACCGACCGATGTACCCACCTCAGCTGGGAGGTGATTATCGTCTATGGTCCGGCGGACCATGCCCGCTCGGCTGAATTCCTCACCGAGCTCAAGCATAAGGTGGAGCGGTGCACCACCCCTGTGGTGGTGGCCGGTGATTTTAATCTTATTAGGCGGGCTTCGAATAAAAGCTCTCCGAATGTAGATCGACCCCGGATGCGTCTTTTCAATGACTGCATTGCTGACTTGGCGATACGGGAGATAGTTCGCGTAGGGGCCAGGTTCACGTGGTCGAACAAGCAGGCGGACCCCATCCGGAGTGTTCTAGATCGGGTCTTTGTGTCGCCCCAATGGGAAGTGATGTTCCCCCTCTGTGGGCTTAGGGTGATCACGCAGATTGGCTCAGACCATACGCCCCTCCTCTTCTCGTCGGGGGAAGGCTCCCCCCTAGATCACGGCACTTTCGCTTTGAGACTTTTTGGTTGGATCAACCTGGTTTCTGCGAGTTGGTCCGCGACCCTTGGCATTGGGCTGCCGCCTCCCCGCCGCGAGTCTTCTGTGCGGTGGACATTTGGCAACACTGTGCCAAGATGGCGCGCCAGGCCATGAAGGGCTGGGGTGCTAACTTGGGTGCTGATCTCCGGGCCCATAAAGGGGCCCTGCTAGGTCAAATTAAGTCCCTAGATGACTTGGCGGATGGAGCGGGTCTGTCCCCGTATGACTGGACCCGGAGATACTCCCTTGATGCCGAGCTCATGGGCATTTTCAAGTCCGAGGAATTATTCTGGCAACGTCGTGGTGGCCAGAACTGGCTTCTTAAGGGGGATGCAAACACCGCGTACTTTCAGGCCATCGCCAACGGCCGTAGGCGGAAATGTGTCATCCCTTTCCTCCGGGACGGAGATGCTCTCCTGGAGAGCCCAGAAGACATCTCATCCCATATTTACTCCTTCTATAAGGAGTTATTCTCGGCTGATCTGCGGGGAGGCTCCTCTCTGTGTGAGGACTTTTGGCCGCTAGCTGATCAGGTGTCCGACGTGGAGAATGCGGAACTCACTCTCCCATTTTCCTCGGAGGAAGTTGGCCAGGCAATCGCCTCTATGAAGGCGTGCTCGGCCCCGGGGCCAGACGGCCTCCCGATGGTTTTTTCCAGCGATTCTGGGAGACCGTATGTTCCATGAATTTTATATAGGCACATTGGACATGGACATGATTAACTATGGAGTCATTACTCTCATCCCCAAACTAGTTGGGGCTGCAGAGATTCGGCAATTCAGGCCTATTACGGTGATTAACGTGTTGGCGCGTATTTTTGCTAAAGTCTGCGCCACTCGCTTGTCCCCTGTGGCCGAACGGATTGCCCACCCCCTTCAGTCTGCATTCCTGAAGGGCAGGAAGATCCATGACGAGATTCTTGCCCTCCACGAGGTTGTCCATGAGGTGGCGTCCAAGGGAATGAAGGGGGCCTTTCTCAAGTTGGACTTCCAGAAGGTGTACGACCGTCTTGATTGGTCCTTCTTGAGGTTAGTATTGCAGCGGCACGGATTTGACGAGAGGTGGTGCTCCTGGATCATGCACATGGTACGATCTGGTAGCACCGCGATCAATATCAATGGTGAAGTTGGCCCCTTTTTTCGGGCATCCAGGGGGGTTAAGCAAGGTGACCCTATCTCCCCCCTGCTTTTTAACCTCGCCGTGGACACCCTTGCTGGCATCCTGGATAAGGCAAGATTAGCAGGGCATATCCTGGGGGTGGTTGGTCATCTCATCCCGGGGGGTGGGGTTTCCCACCTCTAGTATGCAGACGACACCATGATCATGGTCTCTGGCTCCGACTCCGACATTGCTAATCTTAAGTTCCTTTTGCTATGCTTCGAGGAAATGTATGGACTTAAGATTAACTTTGATAAGAGCGAGGTGGTGGTCCTGGGATACTCTAAGGCTGAGCAATTCAGGATTGCGGACAACCTCAACTGCAAGCTGACGACTTTCCCTATCTCGTATTTGGGAATGCCCCTAGCGGAGTCCAGGATTCTGGTTAGCGGGTTTGATCCTCTTGTGGGACGAGTAGCGTCCCGTGCGGAACCCTGGTGCGACAGGTTCACTTCTAAAGGTAGCAAATCCATTCTCATTAGCTCGAACCTCGCAAGCCTCCCCATGTATATGATGGGGCTGTATATCCTGCCTGAAGGTGTACACAACGCCTTCGACAAGGAACTGGCTAGATTCTTTTGGCAGACAGGGGATGGTAGGCCCAAGTATCACATGGTGAAATGGGCTGACGTCTGCGTGCCAAAAGACCGAGGGGGCTTAGGCATTCCTGCGTCCCGCCGCATGAACATGGCCCTGATGCTCCGATGGGTTTGGCGGATTCTGCAGGGAGATGGGGGTTTGTGGCTTCAATTGATTGAGGCCAAGTACCTTCGAGGCCGACCTCTCTTGGCATGCTCTCTCGCGAATGGTTCGCAGTTCTGGAAGTCTATCCAGAGCATTAAGCACGATATTGGGCTGGGCTTGCGGATCTCGATAGGCGACGGGTCTGGGACCCAGTTTTGGTTAGATCCCTGGTTGGAGGGAGAGCCTCTGCGATTCCGTTTCCTGAGACTCTTTGCTATCTGCGCCGACCCTGCTGTCCTTGTCTCTGCATCTGCTCTGGAAGACGGATGGCATGTGGCATTCCGCCGCCCCCTTGGCCCAGCTGAGGTCGAGGACCGGGAATTATTATTGGCAGTGACTCCCCTCCCGGCCTCGGCGGTTCGTGATAGTGTCTCTTGGAGTCTTTCTCCCTCGGGAGAATTTTCTGTTAGTTCGGCCTACCTGGCGCTGTGCAGGATGCCGGTCCTCCCGTGGCTATCCCCACTCTGGAAGGCCCTGCTGCCCTTGAAGATCAAGATTTTTGTTTGGCAGCTTCTCCAAGACCGTTTACCTTCAGGGACTGAGGTGCTGAAATGCCATGGTACGGGTAACGGCATTTGTCCCCTGTGCCATGTCCCGGAGACTGGCTCTCACATTCTGTTCTCATGTGTTGCGGCACAGGCACTATGGTGCTTTGTACGCGAGGCTCTGGGACCGGAGTGGGAGGTCTCTGACCTTGCAGATTTTCTACAGGTGCGGGGCACTCAGGTCGGCCATAAACGCCGACTGTTTTGGATGGTCTTCGCGGCTATGATGTGGACCCTCTGGACTACGCGCAATAATATGGTGATTGAGAAGGTGTTTCTGCGGCGTGCTTCTAACTCGTTCTTCAAATTCCTTGCATTCTTGCAGATCTCGCATCCGCTCGTTAGGACTCGGGACCGGGACCGGCTTCAGCACTTCCTGGACGTGTTGATGGCGGCCGCCCGACGGCTCTCCTCTCCCTTGCTTGCTGCCTAGCCTGTCCCCGTGAGGGCATTTTTGTTTCTTCTTCCTCTCTTGGGCTGGACTGTGCTGTTGCCCCAGCGGACTATCTTTTTATTTCTTTGTTCGGACATGTTGCCTGGATTCTGGTCTGTGTGCTTTATCTATAAAGCGGGGCGAAAGCCTATTTTGAGAGTATTTAAAAGAAAAGATTATGTCTAAGGACTAAAAAGGCCTAGACGTGAGGAGAGTGTTGAAATATATTGCCGACCTCTCTTTATCAATTTAGACTTTTAGTTGTGTTGGCCAGTGCATGAAGTTTAACATGGTAGCATCCAAGGTACCACGTTCAAGTCATGGCTTTCACAATTTATCACAAAACTCCCCCGTTTGTGTTCATATATAGGCCTCTTGATCCACATCTCTGAGTCTATCCATGTATTGCCTTCCCACATAACACATGAGAAGTTGTGTTGAATTAGCATGATTGGTTTGATGCCAAAATTTGGCGTGCCAATATTTAGTGAATGCCAACTGTTGGCTAGTGATTGGTTGACTACCACCTTTTCTTGCCAACCTCACAAAAAGTTGCTAACTTTTGGTAGCTTTTCATTTTACCAAATGTTGGTTTACCTTGGCAATGCCAAATATTTGTATCAAACCAATTACGCCTGTATGTGTCGATTGCATATCCCTTTCCACAAGTTTAGAGTTTTGATTAAGCTGGCTGGTGAATAAAGCTTAACAATTAGGTCATAAACTGAATTATGAGCATAATTTAGGCGAAAAATCGCTTCAGAGTCATTAAATATGCACACGGGGTTTCCACCTCACATAGACCGAACCACATCTGGAAGTGGTAGATTTCATAGGGGCCTCATTGCAAAATGGCCAAAAGTAAAGCACCACGCCCATAAAAATCCACAAAGCGCATGCATTATGCATGTAGCAACGTGAATATAGTAGGGGTAATTGATTTTTTGTCCCTAGTTCGGCCACACTCGACAGGTTTACCACTAGTTTCTGAAAACACTCGTTCCCGTCCAAACCACTTTGCTCGTCTTATGCTTTTTCCCTTTAACCGTTTAACTGTTACTTTAAAAAAATAATAAAAAATTCATACTAACTCATAAAAATGGAAATAATATATCAAAATGTTCAGAAAAACATCACCTATATGTGCATGTCATTTGCATTCATGACAAAAATGTTGGAAAGTCCTCATCTTAGTTTGAGCTCACATGGTCTTAGCATGAATAGTATAATCTGAAAAATTGATTTTTGTAAAAAAATCTAATTTTTTTGGTGGTAAACATTAACCAACATTTTGATTGATTGCCAAGTTTCACAAGGGAATGCCATGTAGGAAGTCGTGGCAAAAAATAATTGATGCTCCAAAACAAAAGCATTTTGAATTGCTAATTTTGTTTTAGCCACGACTTCCACGAATGTTACTCCTTGATGAAACTTTGCAACTACTCATTTTTTGCCAATGTTTGACACAAAAAATTGTAATTTTCTGAATTGTTTTTTCCTTGATTTTACTGCTCATGTTGAGATCATATGAGCTCACACTGAGATGGGTACTTTCCAACACTTTTGTCATGTTTGCAAATGACATGCACATATAGGGGCGATGTTTTTCTAGACATTCTGATATCTTATTTGCATGTTTGTGAGTTAGTATGAATTTTTTATGAAGTTTGCAAAGTGACACTCAAACGAACATAGGGAAAAATAATAAGACGAGCAAAGCGGTTTGGACGGGGATGAGTGTTTTTAGACGCTAGGGGTAAACCTCTCGAGTGACCCAACTAGGGGCATAAAACCAATTATCCCAAGATAGTATCCTCCAATCCTACATATTTTCAGTTTTCAATTCTTCTGCAACTACGGGAGTTCATCCATGCTTTTCCAACTCATTCGTCACCGACACCACCATATTAGGCATCATGACTCCTTTTAGATCCTTCCTGATTTGGTGTTCAAATTTATTTTCCAAATCTCCTAGCAAACAACTGTTCCCCATGAAGGACAAGCTTATGCTGGGACAATGTAAGAGGGGTATTGTCTCAAAATGGTATAACCTCTGGAGCATGAGTCACAACAGCCAGCCAGGCAACACTAGAAGTTAGAGGCGCAACTCGAGGTCCAACACATCAATGGTGCCCAAGCCGCTTGCGGGGGAGGCTTTTGACTTGCCGAACATGCCATCGAGTCTACCGTACAGTTCCAAGAGCGGCACGTGCTCCTCAAAGTTCTGCCGCCCAACCTAAAAGGACCTAGTTGTCACCTAGAGGGAAGGGGGGGGGGGGTTAACCAATTAGACATTATCCTAATGCAAAATTAAACTAAATATATACTTTTCAAGTGCACATCTATGCATAGGGGTTGATTGCACATTTTCAGCCTACTTTCTCCGATAGAAATGTTAGGGCACTCTTTGAAGTTCTTTGTGTTCGATCAAATATGATGAATCTGAAGTTGTTTGATGCATGTTGAATAATAAACCCATGGATACTTGTGGTGACATTTGAGTATCTATGTGACATTAGGGTTGATTGATATGTATCATTGGTGTTATTTTAGTACGAACTCTAGGGTTGTTTGTGACACCTATAGGAATATCCCAATATATCGATCAGAAAGGGTAAGTTTGAGGTGGTTCTACTACCTACAACAACTGGTTCTACTATGTTAGCATTGTTGAGAGATTCCACTAGTGAAAGTATGAACCCTAGGCCTTGTTTCGAAGCATTAATATATCGTTTTTCTCGCTGTTTACTATTTGTTACCTTGCTGTTTTTATTTATTCAGATTATAAAAATTATATTTCTACTATCCATAGTACACTTGTATCACCATCTCTTCGCCAAACTAGTGCACCTATACAATTTGCCATTGTATTGGGTGTGTTGGGGACACACGAATTTTCTTGTATTGGATTGCAGGGTTGCTTGAGAGAGTCCATTTTCATTCTAAAAACCTCCCATAGATTGATAAACCTTAGGTCATCCACTTGAGGGAAATTTGCCGCTGTCCTACAAAACTCCGCACTTGGAGGTCCAACAACGTCTACAAGAATAAATTTGCACAGTAGACATCAAGCTATTTTCTTGCGCCGTTGCGGGGGAGGTGAGTGCTTGAAGGTATATCTTTAGATCTTGCAGTTAAATCTTTTAGTTTCTTGTGTTTCACTAGTTTGGTTTTATAAAAGAAAACTACAAAAAATGGAATTTTGGTTGCCTCAATTTCTTTGCCTTTTTAATGTCTTTCGTGAAAATTATGGTTTAGAAAATTGTGCTCAATTGTTAGAGGAAGAATTTATAAAAATGGTAATGTGAATTATTTGAATGATGAGCATGATAGTAATATTGTGAGTATGAGTTCTATGAATATCCATGATGCTAATTATGATTGCACTAGTCATGATAAAAACATTTCCTATAAGCATGTCAATTTTTGTGGAGTGAGTAAAATTTGTGAAGACATGCCATATATGGATGATAGATTTTGTAAGAAGCTTAAATGTGATCAAACTAATTGGTGGCTTAAGTTGATAGATGAATTTGCCACAATATTATGCTGTTTTCATCCCATTACTTGTGAACTTTGTAATAGGTCGGTGATCTTAATTTCCAATGTATACATTTTCATGATCAATTTGCTTCCAAATATTGTGGTAACTTGATCTTTGATGAACTCTATAATGAACTTTGTTTATTTCTGGGTGTGAAGAATTGTGGTTTGACATATTCCTTATCATAAATACCCATGAAGCTAACCTACAAGAAATCTATATGTTTTGCATAGTAAATTGCAAGGAGAATTCTTATGTTGCCAATTATAGAAAGACATGAAAACCAATAGAATATAAAAGGAATACTAATGAAAGGGTAAAGGTCTCCCAATAATCTCCTATTGTTTCTCGTAATGAGCCAGGTTGCAAGGAGGGACTTCCCATCTCTTCAATAAAAAGTTCGGATAAATTATTTGAACCCACACACAAGGTGGTGAATAAGAAGAAAAGAAGGAAACATAGAAGTAAAAAGGTATCTCTATAAAATAATGTTGCTCCTATAATTGTTGAGAATGAATTTGAAAGTAGTGTGTACGATGATACACTTGATGATTATTTTGTTATGCCTACTACTTGTTGTGATGATGATGATTGGGAAGATAATGATACTCCTTATAATATTGAAAATCTTTTTGGAATCAACTTGGAAAATTATGATGATAATAATTGTTACACTATTGGTGCTATTCATGCTAATGATATGCAAACCCACAAGCTTGGGGATGCTATGCTTGATGAGGATGACATATTCGAGAATATATTTGCTGCAATTGATGTGTGCTCCAAGCTTGGGGAAGCTATGCATATAATGAATATGATCTTGTTAGCCCCTACTTCGAATGACCAAATTTGTTATGATGATTGCACGCCTCCCATTTATGATGATTGCAATTTTGATAAAAAGTGTATTTGGAGAGGTCATGACTTTATTTTGTAAAAAATCTACTATCTTGGAAGAGGTTTCAATTGATTATGATGGGAATCAAGTTACTACTTATGATGATTATTGTGATGATACTTATGTTATAAATGGTAGTGACGGTTATTATTATAAAACTTGTCATAATTATGAATAACCTTTATTTTTTCTGAACATTACTCTCTTAATGTGGAAACAATTTATAGAACTGAAGTCTCGTATGATACTGCTACTATTATGTATGAGAAATTTGCTTATGATGAGAGTGATAAATTTTATATGCCTATGGATCATGAAAAGAATGTTTTATGTGATAGTTATATTGTGGAATTACTTCATGATACTACTGAAAATTATTATGAGGGAGGAACATATGTTTGTAGGAATTGCAATAATATCAAGTTTCCTCTCTATGTGTTGAAATTTTTGAAGTTATTCTTGTTTTGCCTTCCTATGCAAGTTGATTCTTACTAGAAGAAATTTTTTGCTCACAAAATCCCTATGCTTAGGAAGTGGGTTAGACCTAAATGTTCTTGTCAGGTGATTCATGATGCTCTCTTTCATGTTTCAATTACTACCTTATATATGAGCATCATTGGAATCATCATGCCTAGGTAAAAAGCATTAAAGAAAAACGCTAGTTCTGAAATAACCCAACACTTTTAATTTTTTGAGTGTTCACATGATTAAGATACTTTATTCATAATGTTTTATGTCTTTTATTTCAATACGGTGCGGAGTAAAGCCTTTGGAATAGTGTGGATACTTGTTTGTTTGATACTGTGCAAAAACATAAATTTTTATATTCAGTGCATAATTTCTATGATTTTATTGGAACATAAAAAATATGAAATTTTTAAACAGATTTTATACGCAAATTCTCTTAGGCATCCTAATTTTTCAGAATTTTTGGAGTCAGAAAAGTATTGTGTCCATTCACATCTTCACAGATTGTTCTGTTTTTGATAGATTCTGTTTTGCATGCATAGTTTGCTTGTTTTAGTGTTTCCATATCTTATATTGAGTGATATAAATTATGGGAATGATATGATACAGTAGGTATTGTGTGAGAAGAATTATGAATCTTGTATTGGCAATACTTAAGTGAATGATCTATCCTTATTACACTAACCCATCTCATGAAGTTCCATTAAGTTTTGTGTGATTGAAGTTTTCAAGTTTTGGGTGAGATACCGATATGATTGTAATAAGGAGCATCAAGAACCAATACTTGGGGATTCACAAGGAATTCCCTAGGTAATATCCAAGGAATAGTGAAGCGTCTAATCTTGGGTATGCCCGAGAAGGCATCCCCACTTTCGTCTTCAATGCTATCGGTATATCTTACTTGGAGCTATATTTTTATTCATCACATAATATGTGTCTTTCTTGGAGAGTCATTTTATTTTGTTGTTATCTGTTAGTTATTATTTTACTATTTTTTTCAATAAAAGTTCCTAGAATTGCCTTTAGAATGCTTGAATTGCATGTGTGATGTGTGGTGTACAAAAATAGAAACTTTTTGTGTGGTATTTGAATTATCAAATTTTACTGGAACTTGGAAAGTTTCTGAATTGTTGACATAGTACTTTCATACAAATTATTTATCATGTCCTATTTTATTTTAATTTTTATAGATACATAAGTATACTTTTGAAATTGATTGCTATAGAACATTCTGTTTGGACAGACTGCGGTCATAGTTTTGTTATCTACTTATCCTAGATTTTTCATGGATTGTATTGATGGATATAAATTGTGGAAATGATAGTATATATTACCTTATGTTTTAAAATTACAATGCAACTTGTCTTGGCAATACATGAAGTGTTGATTTATTCTTATGTGTACTAACCTATCTCACGAGTTCTTTTCAAGTTTTGTGTGGATGAAGTTTTTGAGACTTAGGTGAAACCGTGATATGAGAGGATTGAACGAGACAAAATTAATCAAGCTTGGGGATGCCAAAGGCACAACAAGTAAATATTTAAATAAATCTCAAACATCTAATCTTGGGGATGCTACGCATTCCACCTCTCTTCGTCAACAACCATCTGTTGGCCTATGTTGATCCTAAGTTTTTATTAGTTCCCATGATATGTGCTATTCTTGGAGTGTCTTTTGTTTTGTTTGCTATTTGAATAAATATCAGATCTGAAAATCTTTATTGATAAAGAGTCCTCACACAACTTCTTAATTTTTTCACTACTCATTGATCTTCACTTATACCTATTGAGATTAGTTTGGTGTTTACTCATGGGTTTCACTTATATCCTAAGAGTATATTGTGAATGGATGAAATAGATCTGAAATTGGAATGTGCTTTATGCTTAGTAGTAGTTTCACATTTGGTTTAGAAAGTAAAAACTATTGAAGTTTAACAATCACAGTATTAGTCATATGAGCAATTCATGAATGATTAGTATAAGAAAGAGAACTTTCACATGCAAATATATTATCTTGGACATCTTTTATGGTTGTGAATACCCATTAATTATTTTCAACCTTGATCAAATTGCTGAAGTTGGAAAAGGAAGACAACATAGTGGTTATGTTTGGGTATATTTGCATAGAAGTTATATTGTTACGGATCCTCCAACATGTGTTGCTTGTTTAGAACCTTTTGCTAACCAAAACTTCATACTGAGTAGATATACTACTTGTGCATCCAAATCCTTGAGCCAAGTTTCTTCCATGAGAGTCCACCATACCTACCTATATATGGTATTTCACTGCCATTCTAAGTAAATTTGCATGTGCCACCTCTAAAACCTTCAATAAACATCCGTTTTGTGTGCTCGTACTGCTCATGGAGCAATGATGCAATCATTATATTCCATGCTAAGTGGATTATTCTCAATATGAGTTTTTATTCACTTCTCATTGCACCAGAGAGGCTGGTAGAAAGGATTCCCAGTCCTTCACAATACAAAAATAAATAAACAAGAACTCGCCCTAGAAAGTTGATTGTTTGGAAGGTATGTGTGGATACGACTAGCCATGGAATGTGTTTGAATGGTGGAGGGAGAGTAAAATTAAAATTCTATCTGGGGACTGCCAATAATGTGTTTAGCATGGAAGATATTGAAAACTCTGTTGTGACATTGATAGGAAAATTATACCACTCAAAATTACATATTCTTCTCTGTTTCAAACAATGATCTCCGGCACCTCTGCAAATCCCTGCTTCCCTCTGCGAAGGGATAATCTATTTACTTTCACGTTATTTACTTTTCATGTTGAGTTTACTTCGTATTCCAACCTCAATCTATTTGTTGGCAAGCATGATATGTCGGGGAAAGATCCAAACACATATATCCAGTCAAATATATTCGATTATGATTCATTATTTATGACGATTATCTTTATGATAAGTATGTTGGGAGGCGAAACAATAAGCCCCTATCTTTCTGTGTGTTCGATGGATGTTGTTTGTTCAAAATATATGCTTTGAGTATTAGCAATCATAGAAGACTATATGATGATTGAGTATGTGTAGATCTTACTTAGACTTGATGATGCATTGAAATTGTTTGATTACAAATAACATAGGTTGTTAAGTTTCAAGAGAATGCATTGTTTGAACCATGACATGTGAATTGATTGCTACTCTATCATGATGATTTTTATGAGAAAAAGTTGCTGGTCATGATGCTAGAAAAGTGACTCAAATTATCAATGATCAAAACTATTAACTATGCTAGCATTCACACTTCATAAATTACTTATTTTATCATTTACCTACTCGAGGATGAGTTAGGAATTAAGTTTGGGGATGCTGATACATCTTAAACGTATTGATAATTTTTGAAGTATTCATGGCATATTTGCGTGTGTTTACAATATGGTTTTGAAGCACTTTATATGATTTATTTAGAACTAACCCAGACTCACGCTGTTTTCAGCAGAGTTACCTTGGCGTTGTTTTTGTGCAGAAAATAAAAGTTCTCGAAATCGACCAAAACTTATTTATGATATTTTCTGGAGGAAATATGAAATAGTGGAGCAAAGAACTATCGAAGGGGAGCCACGTATGGGCCACAAGCCAACATGGCGCGCCCTGTTAGCTTGTGGGGCCCCCGTGGCTCCGTTGCACGTGATTACAATGCCGAAAAATCCTATGAATCTCAAAACTCCTAGAAGTAAGCTTAGAACATCTGATCCGCAGCTGCAACTCTTCGTATCGACAAAAAGCCCATCTGGAGCCTTTCTAGTACCCTGCCGGAGAGGAATATCATCACCAGTGGCCATCTTCATCATCCAGGCGGAGGCCATGATGAGGAGGGAGTAGTTCACCCTCGGGGCTGAGGGTATGTACCAGTAGCTATGTGTTTAATCTCTCTCTATCGTGTTCTTGAGATGGCATAATCTTGATGTATTGCGGGCTTTGTTAATATAGTTGCATCATATGGTGTTCTTCCCTCGCCATCTTGTTGTGATGAACTGAATCTTTCCCTTTGAGATTTCGTTATGTTGGATTAAATATCTTGGGTTTGAGAACACTTGATGTATGTCTTGCATATGGATACCTGATGACCCAGAAGTGTAGGGGATCTATCGTTGTCTTTTCGATAAGTAAGAGTGTCGAACCCAACGAGGAGCAGAATGATCTGACAAGTGGTTTTCAGCAAGGTAATCTCTGCAAGCACTGAAATTATCGGTAACAGATAGTTGTGTGATAAGATGATTCGTAGCAAGTAGCGAGTAACAATAGTAACAAAGGTGCAGCAAAGTGGCCCAATCCCTTTTGTAGCAAGGGGCAAGCCTGGACAAACTCTTATAGGAGGTAAAGCGCTCCCGAGGACACATGGGAATTTCTGTCACGCTAGTTTTCATCATGTTCATATGATTCGCGTTCGCTACTTTGATAGTTTGATATGTGGGTGGACCGGTGCTTGGGTGCTGCCCTTACTTGGAAAAACCTCCCACTTATGATTAACCTCTCTCGCAAGAATCCGCAACTACGAAAGAAGAATTAAGACAAAGCCTAACCATAGCATTAAACTAGTGGATCCAAATCAGCCCCTTACGAAGCAACACATAAACTAGGGTTTAAGCTTCTATCACTCTAGCAACCCATCATATACTTATTACTTCCCAATGCCTTCCTCTAGGCCCAAATAATGGTGAAGTGTTATGTAGTCGACATTCACATAACACCACTAGAGGAAAGACAATATACAACGTATCAAAATATCGAACGAATACCAAATTCACATGACTAATTATAGCAAGACTTATCCCATGTCCTCAGGAACAAAACTGACTACTCAAAAAGCATAATCATAATCATGACCAGAGAGGTAGTGAATAGCATCAAGGATCTGAACATATAATCTTCCACCGAGTAATCCAACTAGCATCAACTACAAAGAGTAATTAACACTACTAGTAACCTTACAAGTACCAATCGGAGTCGCGAGATGGAGATTGGTTACAAGAGATGAACTAGGGTTTGGAGATGAGATGGTGCTAATGAAGATGTTGATGGTGATGAGTCCTCTCCGATGAGAGGAGTGTTGGTGATGATGATGGCGATGATTTCCCCCTTCGAGAGGGAAGTTTCCTCGGCACGACGACCGTGCCGGAGCTCTAGATTGGTTCTGCTCAAGTTCCGCCTCGTGGCGCCGGCGATTCCTCCCGAAAGCATCCTCCTAATTTTTTCTGGAACGAAACCCTTCTTATAGCAAAAGAGGGGAGCCAGAGGGCCAGCAGGGAGCCCACAAGCCCCGTAGGCACGGCCAGGGGGGTAGGCCGTGCCTAGCAGGCTTGTGGCCTCGTGGTGGCTCCCCTCTGGTACTTCTTCGGCCTAGTATTTTTTATAAATTCCAAAATAATTGCTCGTTGATTTTCACGGCTTTTGGAGTTGCGCAGAATAGGTATCTCAAACTTGCTCCTTTTTTAGGCCAGAATTCCAGCTGCCGGCATTCTCCCTCTTCATGTAAACTTTGCAAGATAAGAGAGAAAATGCATAAGTATTGTACCATGAAGTGTAATAACAGCCCATAAAGTGATAAATATCAACATGAAAGCATGATGCAAAATGGACATATCAACTCCCCCAAGCTTATACCTCGCTTGTCCTCAAGCGAAAACCGAGATCAATAAATATGCCCACATGTTTAGAGAGAGAGGTGTCGACAGAACAAAATACGGACATGCATGCATCATGATCATAATGAGAACAACAATACCATCATATAATCTCTTATGCTAAACTGATAATTCCTTAACAAAGTAAAGTATGGATCAAGAACCTTACTGACAATTAACAACCAACAACCCTTAGTCATTGAAGCAATTGCAATTTATCATAACATCGGAAAGAGTCAAATAAGAGCTTGTAAAGCAAATCCAAATACTCAATCATCCTTTGTCTTCTACAATTGCTAAAACTCACGTGGTACTCATGAGATCTAAGTTTCAGTTGGACACAGAGAAAGATAGGGGCTTATAGTTTCGCCTCCCAACTACTTACCTCAAGAGTAATGTCAACAATAATAATTCATGAATACTTACTTCCAAGTTGACATATGAATATAGATCTTTCCCTAGCACATGACGTTAGCCAAGATAAAGGCGAGATAAGGAATTGGTGTCGATCACCATGACACTTTTAGGGACAAAAGTAAAGGTACAAGATAGGCCCTTCGCAGATGGAAGCAGAGGTTGTCATGCGCTTTTGAGGTTTGGATGTGCGACCTCTTAGTGTGAAGGAACGTCACTTTATATTGCCCCCTGTGATAAAGAACTTTATTATGCAGTCTGTCGCTTTTATGTCTTCCTCATCACAGGTTCGTACAAAGCTTATTTTCCATACACTAATAGATCATGCTTATTTAGGGTGCAATTTTTATTGCTTGCACCGATGCCAACTTACTTGAGGGATCTTATTCAATCCATAGGTAGGTATGGTGGACTCTCATGGCAAAACTGGGTTGAAGGTTTATGGATGCACAAGTAGTATCTCTACTTAGTGCGGAAGTGTTGGCTGATATGAGGTGGAATCAAGCGTCACATGCTAAGGGATCTCTAATCATATAACATTGTTCGGAACTAAGCAAACATAATTCATTATGTTGTCTTCCTTGTCCAACATCTACTTCTAAGCATGTAATAGTTTAGTGAGTGTTCACAATCATAGATGGTGCCCATGATGATATATTTATATGTGAACCTCTCCTTCTTTATCACTTCCTATTTGTTGCAACAATGACCAAGGTCTACATTTGTCCACCCTCAACAAGTTTCAATCAACATTCTTTTTATATGTGAAGCCATCACTTCCCATAAGATCATTACATGATCTTTCATGCTTTTGTTCTTTTATCATTCTCTTGATCATGGCATGAGGCAAGGCCCTTAACTAAAACACTCTTTATTATATGACTCACGAGCTCGAATACATTGGGGGTGACACAAAGCAAAATTCAAGCCTAAAACACTAAGAACTTTATTCTACTAGAGAAAGATAAAACCAAAAAGTATCGAACAAAGAAAAGGTAAAGGAAAAAATGTGATGGTGATACGATACCGGGCAACTCCCCCAAGCTTGGCACAAGCCAAGGGGATTGCCCATACTCATGCTTAGTTGTCTTCCTTCGATGGTGATGGTTGTGGAGCTGTTGCAACCTGGGTTTGATCCTTCGTCTTCCAAGGCATAGGTGCTCCATCATGGAAAGATGACCGAGTCTCCGGAATCCTCAAATCTGTAGCCAACCGTATTGATTTAAATCTATAATCATACTCACAATTTTGGTTCCGCAGGTCATAGATCTGGGCTTGGAGGTGTTCAATTCTGTCATTGAGCCTGGAGAGGTGCTTCCCGATGTCATTGGCATTGATCTTGTGCTTGTTGGTGAACTCCGTGATCAACATGTGGTTGGTGTTGAGTCCGTGTTCCACCATCCCTTGGCACTTGAAGGCTTGCTGCTCCATTGCCTCGAGCCTTGTATCCATGCTTCTAGTCTTCTTGGGCCCCTCAACATCACGGATGTGCAGCACCCCCTCACGCATCTCGATAGATTGAGGGTGTTGCAGCACTCCCGCGAGGTAGGGATTGATGACCTTCTCGAAGATCTTGTCCTTCAGAGCTTTTGGGGACGCCATAGCGATCTAGATCTGTCTGCACAGCAGCTCAAAACAAAAACAGAGGATAATTGCGTGATACGAGGGTTAGACCTTTCGGGAGAATATATAATGATTTTTTCCTGACCAGAAGGAGTACTCCGCAAGAAAATGGAGTCCGGAAGGCATACGAGGTGCCCACAAGCCCCCTAGGCGTGGCCAGGGGGTAGGCCGCGCCTAGGAGGCTTGTCGCCTCCTCGTGCGCTTTTTGGACTACTTTAAATTTTTCTTTTTTTCTAACAATTCCAAAACAGAGAAAAATTCCTACTGGAAAAGTTTTGGAGTCAGTTTACTTTCCGAATCATATACCTCTTCGTTTTCGGAGTATGAAACAGGCTGATAAATATCCCTTATATACTCCTCCAGAGTTATGGTATTGATAACATTGCTTTCAACATCTATGGGAGTACCTGAGATATAATGCTTGATTCTTTGCCCATTTACCACTCTCGGAACATTACTTTCCGTGTTGTTGATCTTGATGGCACCGGAACGGTATACTTCCTCAACAATGTAAGGACCTTCCCACTTGGAGAGAAGCTTGCCTCCAAAAAATCTTAAACGAGAATTGTATAGAAAGACATAATCACCTACATTGAACTCACGTTTTTGTATCCTTTTATCATGCCACCTCTTAACCTTTTCTTTGAACAACTTGGCATTTTCATATGCCTGAGCTCTCCATTCGTCAAGTGAGCTAATATCAAATAACCTCTTCTCACCAGCAAGTTTGAAATCAAGGTTGAGCTCTTTGATTGCCCAATAAGCCTTATGCTCTAGCTCAAGAGGTAAATGACATGCTTTGCCGTAAACCATTTTGTACGGAGACATGCCCATGGGATTCTTATAGGCAGTTCTATAAGCCCACAGTGCATCATCAAGCTTCTTAGACCAATTCTTTCTAGACCTATTAATAGTTTTTTGCATAATTAGTTTAATCTCTCTATTTCTTAGCTCTACTTGACCACTGGACTAAGGGTGATAAGGAGATGCAATTCTATGATTGACATCGTACTTAGCAAATGTTTTACGGAAAGCACCATGAATGAAATGTGAACCACCATCATTCATCAAATATCTAGGGACTCCAAATCTAGGGAAAATAACTTCTTTAAGCATCCTAATAGAGGTGTTGTGATGAGCACTACTAGTTGGGATAGCTTCTACCCACTTAGTAATGTAGTCAACAGCAACTAGGATATGAGTATACCCGTTGGATTTTGGAAAAAGGTCCCATATAATCAAAACCCCATACATCAAATGGTTCAATGACAAGTGAATAATTCATAGGCATTTCCTGACGTTTACTTATTACCTATTCTTTGACATTCGTCACAAGACAAGACAAACTTACGGGCATCCTTGAAGAGAGTGGGCCAATAGAAACCTGATTGCAATACCTTGTGTGCAGTTCTATCTCCCGCATGGTGTCCTCCGTAAGCCTCGGAGTGACACTTCTGTAGGATCTGTCCCTGTTCATGTTCAGGCACACAACGTCTAATAACACCATCTACTCCTTCCTTATAAAGGTGAGGATCATCCCAAAAGTAATGTCTCAAATCAAAGAAGAATTTCTTCTTTTGCTGGTATGTAAAACTATGTGGTATATATTTGGCAACGATATAGTTTGCATAATCAACATACCATGGCGTACTACGTGAAGAATTGATGACATTCAGTTGCTCACCAGGAAAGCTATCATCAATAGGTTGTGGGTCATCAAGAACATTCTCCAACCTAGACAAGTTATCTGCTACGGGTTTCTCAGCACCCTTCCTATCAACAACATGCAGATAAAATTCTTGTAGCAAGAGAACCCATTTGATAAGTCTAGGTTTAGCATCTTTCTTTTCCATAAGATACTTAATAGCAGCGTGATTAGTGACTTTGGAATCAACAATGTAAGACCTGAACTTTTCACATGCAAACACGACTTCTGAAAATTCCTTTTCCGTAGTAGCATAGTTTCTTTGGGAACTGTCTAGAGTTTTGCTAGCATAGTGAATAACATTCAACTTCTTATCAACTCTTTGTTCTAGGACAACACCCACACCATAATCACTATCATCACACATAATTTCAAAAGGTAAGTTCCAATCAGGTGGTTGAACAATAGGTGCAGTTATCAAGGACGTCTTAAGTATTTCGAAGGCTTCCTCACAATCATCGTCAAAAACAAAAGGAATATCCTTTTTCAAGAGATTGGTAAGAGGCCTAGAAATCTTAGAGACCCTTAATGAACCTTCTATAGAAACCAGCATGACCAAGGAAACTTCTTATACCTTTGATATCTGTAGGGCATGGCATTTTCTCGATCGCATCAACCTTAGCCTTATCGACTTCAATACCTCTTGCATAAATTTTATGTCCTAGGACGATGCCTTCATTAACCATAAAGTGGCACTTCTTCCAATTCAAGACAAGGTTGGTGTCTTTACATCTATGCAAAACTCGATCAAGGTTGCTGAGGCAATCATCAAAAGAAGACCCGTAAACGGAGAAGTCATCCATGAAAACCTCAACAATCTTTTCACAAAAGTCAGAGAATATAGCCATCATACATCTTTCAAAGGTAGTAGGTGCATTACATAAGCCAAAAGGCATACGTCTGTAAGAAAAGGTACCGAAAGGGCAGGTGAAAGTGGTTTTCTCCTGATCAGATTGTGCAACGGGTATTTTGGAGAAACCAAAATAACCATCTAGAAAGCAAAAGTGTGTGCGTTTGGACAATCTTTCTAGCATTTGGTCGATAAAAGACAAAGGGTAATGATCTTACCTAGTGGCTTTATTCAATTTCCTAAAATCAATCACCATCCTATAGCCAGTAATAATTTTGTGTGGGATCAATTCATCCTTATCATTAGGGACAACGGTAATACCTCCCTTCTTAGGGATGCAATGCACCAGACTTACCCAATCACTATGAGCAACATGATAGATAATACCTGCTTCCAGGAGCTTTAGTATTTCTTTTCTTACTACCTCTTTCATCTTAGGATTTAATCTCCATTGATGATTTGCAACTGGTTTGGAATCAGGATCGGTTTTAATCTTGTGCTGGCATAGAGTGGGACTAATGCCCTTAAGATCATCAAGAGTATATCCAATAGCAGCACGGTGCTTCCTCAGAGTTTTTAGTAACTTCTTTTCTTCATGCTCTGAGAGGCTAGCACTAATAATAACAGGATATATCTCTTTTTCATCAAGATAAGCATACTTAAGAGTATCTGGCAACTGTTTAAGCTCGAACACATGATCACCCTTTGGTGGGGGTGGATCTCCAAGCAGTTCAACAGGAAAATTATTCTTAAGGATAGGATGTTGTTCAAAGATAACTCTATCTATCTCATTCCTTTCATCCATATGCATATCATTTTCATGCTCAAGCAAGTATTGCTCTAAAGGATCAGTAGGAGGCACAACAATAGAAGCTAGAGCAATAATTTCATCCTTACTAGACAACTCTTTTTCATGAGGTTGTCTACCAAACTTGGAGAAATTGAACTCATGTGACACACCTTCAAAGCCAACAGTGACAGTTTGCTTCTCACAGTCAATATGAGCATTGACAGTATTGAGAAAAGGTCTGCCAAATATGATGGGACGAAAGCTATCTTGTGCGGTAGCAAGAACGAGAAAATCAGTAGGATACTTAGTTTTACCACACAAGACTTCAACATCTCTAACAATTCCCAAAGGGCAGATAGTATCTCTATTGGCAAGCTGAATAGTGACATCAATAGGTTCCATCTCGACAGGTGCAATCTCGTCTTTAATTTCATCATATAAAGATTGAGGTATGGCACTAACACTAGCACCCACGTCACATAAACCATGATAACAATGATCTCCTATCTTAACAGAAACAACAGGCGTGCCAACAACAGGCCTATGTTTGTCTCTAGCATGAGGTTTAGCAATTCTAGGAGCATCTTCACAGAAGTGAATGTCATGACCATCAACATTGTCGGACAAGAGATCTTTGATAATAGCAATGCTAGGTTCAACTCTAATTTGCTCAGGGGGTGTAGGTGTTCTAATGTATCCCCTACGTATCAGAGTTGAAGCTTTAGAATGATCTTTTATTCTAACAGGGAAGGGTGGTTTCCCAATGTAAGCACTAGGAACAATAGGATCATTATAGGCAATGACTTTCTCTTCAACTGGATTGGGTTTAACTACATTGACTTCTAAGGGAGGATGATATTTAAACCACTTCTCTTTAGGGAGATCAATATGAGCAGCAAATGATTCACACAATGAAGCTACTATCTCAGAGTCAAGTCCATACTTAGCGCTAAAATCACAAAAAATATTCGTTTCAACAAAGGATTTAACACAATCAAACTTGAGATTCATACCTGACTCCTTACCTTCATCAAACTCCCAATATTCAGAGTTGCATTTAATTCTTTCCAATAAATTCCATTTGAATTCAATATCTCTCTTCATAAAAGAACTGGTACAAGAAGTGTCAAGCATGGTGCGATTATCATGAGAAAGCCGAGCATAAAAGTTCTGAATGATAATTTCTCTCGAGAGCTCATGGTTGGGGCATGAATATAACATTGATTTAAGCCTCCCCAAGCTTGAGCGATACTTTCTCCGTCACGAGGCCAAAAATTATAAATATAATTCTGATCATGATGTACCAAATGCATAGGATAAAACTTTTGATGAAATTCCAATTTCAATCGGTTGTAGTTCCATGATCCAGTATCATCACATAGCCTATACCATCTCAATGTTTTATCCCTCAAAGATAAGGAAAGACCTTCTTCTTGACCTCATCCTCAGGCAAACTTGCAAGCTTAAATAAACCACAAACTTCATCTACATAGATTAGATGCAAGTCTGGATGTGATGTTCCATCTCCTGTAAAAGGATTAGCCAACTTCTCTAGCATACCCGAAGGAAATTCATAGCAAATATTTTCAGTAGGTGCAACAGGTTGAGGAGAAATTCTTTGTGCTTCCATTTGAGGTGAAGATACCCCGAACAAGCTCCTCAAAGGATTAGTTTCCATAGTGACAAGTGACAATAAATTTCAGCACACTATATAAATGTTTCCTTACCAAATTCCACTTACCAAAAGCGCTTCACTCCCCGGCAACGGCGCCAGAAAAGAGTCTCGATGACCCACAAGTGTAGGGGATCTATCGTAGTCTTTTCGATAATTAAGAGTGTCAAACCCAACGAGGAGCAGAAGGATCTCACAAGTGGTTTTCAGCAATGTAATCTCTGCAAGCACTGAAATTATCAGTAACAGATAGTTGTGTGATAAGATGATTCGTAGCGAGTAGCAAGTAACAATAGTAACAAAGGTGCAGCAAAGTGGCCCAATCCCTTTTGTAGCAAGGGACAAGCCTGGACAAACTCTTATAGGAGGTAAAATGCTCCCGAGGACACATGGGAATTTTGTCAAGCTAGTTTTCATCCTTTTCATATGATTCACGTTCGCTACTTTGATAGTTTGATATGTGGGTGGACCGGTGCTTGGGTGCTTCTCTTACTTGGATAAACCTCCTACTTATGATTAACCTTTCTCGCAAGCATCCGCAACTACGAAAGAAGAATTAAGACAAAGTCTAACCATAGCATTAAACTAGTGGATCCAAATCAACCCCTTACGAAGCAACACATAAACTAGGGTTTAAGCTTCTGTCACTCTAGCAACCCATCATATACTTATTACTTCCCAATGCCTTCCTCTAGGCCCAAATAATGGTGAAGTGTTATGTAGTCGACGTTCACATAACACCACTAGAGGAAAGACAACATACAGCGTATCAAAATATCAAACGAATACCAAATTCACATGACTACTTATAGCAAGACTTATCCCATGTCCTCAGGAACAAAAAGGACTAGTCACAAAGCATAATCGTAATCATGACGAGAGAGTTTGTGAATAGCATCAAGGATATGAACATATAATCTTCCATCGAGTAATCCAACTAGCATCAACTACAAAGAGTAATTAACACTACTAGCAACCTTACAAGTACCAATCGGAGTCGTGAGACGGAGATTGGTTACAAGAGATGAACTAGGGTTTGGAGATGATATGGTAATGATGAAGATGTTGATGGTGATGAGTCCTCTCCAATGAGAGGAGAGTTGGTGATGACGATGGCGATGATTTCCCCCTTCGGGAGGGAAGTTTCCCCGGCAGGACGACCCTGCCGGAGCTCTAGATTGGTTCTGCTCAAGTTCCGCCTTGTGGTGGCGGCAATTCCTGCCGAAAGCCTCCTCCTGATTTTTTCTGGAACGAAACCCTTCTTATAGCAAAATAGGGGAGCCAGAGGGCCAGCAGGGAGCCCACAAGCCCCCTAGGTGCGACCAGGGGGGTAGGCCGCGCCTAGCAGGCTTGTGGTCTCCTCGTGGCTCCCCTCTGGTACTTCTTCGGCCCAGTATTTTTTATAAATTCCAAAATAATTCCTCGTTGATTTTCACGGCTTTTGAAGTTGCGCATAATAGGTATATCAAACTTGCTCCTTTTTCAGGCTAGAATTCCAGCTGCCGGCATTCTCCCTCTTCATGTAAACCTTGCAAGATAAGAGAGAAAAGGCATAAGTATTGTACCGTGAAGTGTAATAACAGCCCATAAAGCAATAAATATCAACATGAAAGCATGACGCAAAATGGACGTATCAATACCCATGGAGACAACGGGGTATTCTATTGGTTCACTTGATATATGTTATGGCCTCAACTTGCAGATTCCGGTGACCTTGGGGATCTATGCATAGGGGTTGATTTCATATTTTCATCCTACTTTGTCGGATAGAAATCTTGGGGTACTCTTTGAAGTTCATTGTGTTGGATCAAATATGATGAATCTGAAGTTGTTCGATGCATGTTGAATAATTAACCCACGAATACTTGTGGTAAGATTCGAATATCTGGGTGACATTATGGTTGATTGATATGTATCATTGGTGTTATTTTAGTACGAACTCTAGGGCTGTTTGTGGCACCTATAGGAATATCCCAATATATCAATCGGAAAGGGTAACTTTGAGGTGGTTATACTACCTACAACAACTTCTTATTATGTTCTCCACTAATAGGAACTTTGGAGTGATTCTTTGTTGCATGTTGAGGAAAGACCATATGATTCTACTATGTTAGCATTGTTGAAAGATTGCACTA
The DNA here is from genome assembly GCF_904849725.1 of Hordeum vulgare subsp. vulgare. Lineage (NCBI taxonomy): Eukaryota > Viridiplantae > Streptophyta > Magnoliopsida > Poales > Poaceae > Hordeum > Hordeum vulgare. The sequence goes on from NC_058518.1 coordinate 312,850,170, forward strand.
GTAAAGGTATGAACCCTAGGCCTTGTTTCTAAGCATTAATATACCATTTTGCTCGTTGTTTACTACTTGTTACATCACTGTTTTTATTTATTTAGATTATAAAAATATATTTCTACTATCCATACTACACTTGTATCACCATCTCTTCGTCGAACTAGTGCACCTATACAATTTGCCATTGTGTTGGGGACACAAGGGATTTCTAGTATTTGATTGGGGAGTTTCTTGAGAGAGACCATCGTCATCCTACACCTCCCATGGATAAAAACTCTCCAGTTGGAGGCGCAACAATGTCTACAAGAATAAAGTTGCATAGTAGACATCATACAACAATGTATTTAGAGTTTTTGTAAATATATTTGTGAGGAGACCCGGGAGCCATAATTTTCTCTAGAGGCTTCTCTTTCGAAGAAAGCATACGGTGGGTAAACAAATCACTGCTCAGTAATTGATAGATAAGTGCATAGTTATGCAATATTTATTCATGACAATGATCATGTATATAGGCATCATGTCCATAATAAAGTAGACCGACTCGTGCCTGCATCTACTACTATTACTCCACCCATCGACCGCTATCCAGCATGCATCTAGAGTATTAAGTAAGAAAAAAGTAATGCTTGGAGGATGATGACATGACGTAGACAATGTAAATCCAATTAATATGAATAAACCCTATCATTTTACCCTTATTGGTTGTGATACAATACTTGCCATGTCCCTTTTTGTCACTGGGATTGAGCACCGCAAGATTGAACCCACTACAACACACCTCTTCCACTGACGATCAATCAGTCTAGTTGGCCAAACCAAACTGATAGACTAGAGAGAATTACAAATGTATAACAATCATACTTAAAAGAATTCAGAAAGTCTCAAATATTATTCATGAATGATATGAACATAAACCCACAATTCATCGGATCCCAACAAACACACCGCAAAGATGATTACATAGGATAGATCACAGTGAATATCGCGGTGATATTTCCATTGAAGTACATAGACAGAGACCCGTAGGTTTGTGGTGAACTACTCACACATCACCATGGGGCAACAGGGTTGATGTAGAGTCCCTCCGTGATTGACCCCCCTTCAGCAGGGCACCAGAACAGGGCTCTAGATTGGCACATGGCGGAACAGAAGCTTGCTGCAGCGAAAAAAGTGTTTCGGGAGGCTCTCTAGGGTTTTCCCCAAATATGTGAATTTATAGTGAAGAGATCAGGGCCAAAGGCCGTGTGAGGTGGCCCCAAGCCATCAAGGCGCGACCACCCCCCAGGACGCCCCCTATTTGCTTGGCACCACCCCGTGTGGCCTTCGGTCTCCCTTTGAAGATTCCAGGTCTTATTTTTGTCTAGAAAAAATCATCAAAATGTTTCAGGGTATTTTGACTTCATTTGGTACAGACATGAAGAAAATATCAACTTGCACTTGGTAGTGGGTTAATAGGTTAGTGTTCAAAAATAATATAAAACAACACGTAAATTCTTGAAAAGTATCCTAGAATGATACTCCCCCCGGTCCTTTTTTCTTTGCATTTAAGAGAAGTCCATTTTCCCCTCAATTCTCTGCGTATTGGCGTCTTTTGACAGTTCTTTCCAACTTCACCCTCCATTGTCTCGCACGCTTGGTCGTAATTACTGCATCTCTCTCTCCCATGCACATTCATCGCCTCTTCCCAAGAGATCCAGCTCGCCTACATCTTCCTCTCCTCCCCACCAGTCTCATCTCACCTTACCATCCTTCAGATCCCACTCATTCTTCTCCTCCACATCCCCTACATATCCATGGATGAAATCCACCCATTGTGGTTGTGGGAGGACAGCCAACCTGTAGAGTATAGTGAGTCTATGCATTAAAGTTTGCTCGCGAAGGACAGCTTGCTCGACGTGGACGACAACGAGCTCACGTACGGAGGCGTTCTCCCCGCGGTCGATGCGCTCGGGAGCAGTGGATTTCTTCCGCTTCTAGAGGGTAGCCCCCTCGCGGATGGCGACGTGCTCCCGCTCGTGGACGGTGACGCAATCATGGAAGGCAGAGCGTCCATGGACAACAGCCTGCTACTGCTCATGGATGGCAACACAGTCATGGAAGGAAACATGCCCGTGGACGACGATCCAGTCGTGGAAGGCGGCACATTTACAGACTGAAATATGCACACGAATTATAGTGGTGTCCACACGCTTCATCATGTCATACACACGCTGGTTGACAAGGTGAACACGCTGAACGACAAGGTGCACCGGCTCACCGAACTGGTGCGCGCGCTCACCGATGCAGGAATCAAGGTAGATGGTGCCAACCTGAAGGACGAGGACGACTAGCATGCGCTTGTCAATGATAGTGGCAGCAACGACGAACAGAAGTGCGACAAGATGGTCGATGGCGACCCATTATCACCGCTCGAGCAATTATGTGTGCCTCCCGGCGCAGAAGAAGTCAGGCTAGAACTGGTGAGAATTTACTATCAAGATATTCTGCCTAAGGATGAACTAAAGGGAATTATAAAATGATCCAACACTGATCATGGACTTCATGAGTAGTTGTTCCATTAGTGGTTCTCCCTTTTGTTGAACTTGGTCAAAGAATATGTGATGATGCGTGCATAGATGGTTCGATTAGTGGCTGTCTCTTTTATCATGTGATGTTAATTTTGTTATCGATCATTGGATGTGATGTTAACTTTGATCATTTTTTTCTCAAACCAAATGTTCATTCTTTGCAACAAAAGATGGACTACATGATCCCATTACATCAAGAAGACAACATAGCACTAATCTTACATCAACAAGACAACGTAATACTACTCAAATAAGAATGCCCACGCTTGGTCCATGATGGATTGATCACAAGGCAACGTCACCGGTAAGATATGAAGATGTTGAATAACTTTCTTTCTCATGTGTGTCACCTTGTAGTGCTGGTCTCGATTGTCCTTTGGAACCTCAAGCATGCAAGATTGTAGTGTGAGAAATATTCGGTTGCACCTCTCGGTGGGGTACTGATCAAATGCTTGGCACACCTTCATAATTATGTCATCAATGGAACATGGAAATAGCTTTTGGAACAATGACTGTAAGGAAGCAAAGAAACCAAGATCAAGTATGTTAAGATCCGGCGATTTTGGTGGTTGACACAGCAAACGACTGTCCCACCCATCCACTTGGGCCACGACAAGGAAAACCTGATCATCAACATTCACGAGAGTCTTAGCATTATCTTGCTGGATGAATATAGGACGCCCATGTTCAAAAGGAGGCCACTTCGCCTTGATGGCGGGGATAACCTTGTTCACTAAGAAGTCTCTACTCACATGCCTTGTCACCTTGGGGATGACCTTTGTCACAATTTTCCCGGCTAGATGGTTAGGACTATCCCTTTTAGCCGCTTCCTGAAAAGTGAACGACCATATTCCAATTTTATGAATAAACGTCACATTATCATTCACACCAAAGCGTGGGCATGCTACAGTTGCGATAAACATAACCCTCTCTATATAATTCTTGTTCTACGTGAACCATTCCGGCTCTTCCTCATCATCTTCTAGGTATAGCTTGAGAGACTTCTTGGTGTGATAGAACCACTTCTCATCTATATGAATGACATTGTACATTTCTTTAAAAGATGACTGTTCCTTTAGACTCTCTCCCTGAAACTGCAAGAGGCACCACTCAACCCTACGCCTCTTGTTCAAATTGGTGAGAGTTGCTTTGATGGCATTGCTATGGCGTAATCTGGTTCTCTTTAATCCTCCTACAAACCGTGGTTTTGGACACATTTAACTTGTTTGCGAGTTCCTTGATGGTTGTTCTCTTCCTCTTATCGACTGCCTTTATAGTCTCTGAGTCGATGGCTATCCTTTTACGACCACAATTTTTGGCTTCTTGTTCAACACTACAAGCATCCCTCCATATAACTTTCCCTTGTTCCATGAAACCTGGACAATTCTTTGTGGCATAGCGGTCAAACGAGACACTTCCTTGGTCACTCCATGCTTCATAATTTCTAGACTTGTCCTCTCTAACAACATGCCATAAACGGTGAGCTTAGCTTTGTCACTCCACTCACGTGGCTGCAACAGGTGCGAATTATTCCCTAAACCAAATTTAAAGTCAGTTTGAACTTTTACAACAATACAACCCAAATTTTCATTAATTAATTGAATCAACCAACCAGTGTTGGGAAAGTTTCTCACCATGCATGGGTTCACCTGCGTGAGCTTCGCCATTCTCTATACCATGCCCCTCACCTCCAGCATCGCCATGTCCACCATTGTCGTTGCCACCACCAACGGAGTTTCCATCTTCAACATCATCATGCGCGGCGACGTTCAAGTCAGGAAGCTGGCGTCCTCGACCGCGACCACGCCCGACCATGCCAAGCCTCCCTAGACCTTGGACCGATGGCGTGCCTCTGCCATGACCTCATCCAGTCACGATAGGGTGCTCTGACTGCCACTGGATCATGCTGGTGTGAGCTCGCCCACGGCCAGCGAGGCCTAGCCGTCCAAGAACATGGGCTACATATCCTACACTAGCAACTTGCACGCTTCCTCCACCGGCGACTTGCAAGCCTCTTCCACGATCAATGTTGCAGAGCTCACGATCAATCAAGCCTAGACGAGAGCGGTCACGGTTGTGGCTGCTGCTTCTTCAGCTCAAGGTGTCCTTGTTGTTATCGGGGTCGGTGCCGCCACTGCCATCTTCAGAGTCCATACCATGCACGCGGTCGATGCAGCTCAGACCAGCACTGCTACTTCCGCCTTGCACCTCCACGTCCGCCGACTGGTTGGTGTTGCCGTTGCCATCACTTCTGCATGGGTCCACCGTGCCGTGTGAATCATCATTGTTTTGCTCGGTGACTTCATTTATTGTACGTAGTTGGTTTGGACGTTCGAAAGCGATCAAATAGAGCTGAAAATGGAGTAAAATGAAACAAGAACAATCAATTCATACCACCGTCGCTCTTCTGGAATACATAGACGTAGTTCATGTCCTCAGCATGGCCATCATCCTCGGTGCAGCGACGTGCTATACAAATGGTTTAATCCCTTTCCGTGACAACATTTTAAACCATCAGCTAGTGAGTTTGGGCATCTCGAGGTCCTTCCCACGAGACCCAAAAACCGCCGGGGATAGGGAGTAGGAATGCATACATTTTCCAGAACAAAACATATGTGTTGCCATATGTATCCCAAACGTGGTTCTTCACACAACTGTTTGTGATATGTCTGGATATCCCAAACGCTCCATCCTTGCTACTCGTGTGTTCTGGCATTACCATCAAAGTCGATATTCTGTGGTGCTACGTTTATGATGCGTGCCCCATCAGAAGCAGTTCACAATTATAGAACGTTTATGATAATCAGAAAATCACACACATTTACTTTACCCGAACCATATGCGACAAACAATTAAGAAGATTAGCTAATCATCATACGAGTGTGTGATAGGATTATGAAACATCGGACCGTCATAAGAGTGTCGTATAGGATAACTATTGCACATGCTATTCTGGGGGTGCAATGTTTATGATGGGTACCACATGAGAAACAATTCATGATTGTAAAGCGTGTATGATAAGGCAACTATCACAAACATTTAGTTTGCTCGAATCGTTTGTGATATTATCTGCCATCACACATGTTTTGTAAACGGCAACTTTGTGCATAGTTGCACACGTTTCTGCTCTATGAACCGTGTCGGATTATGGTGTATATCACACATATTTGTGTTTTACCGATCGTGTGTGCCGTAATGACACGTAGATCATAATTTCATCATAATTTAATGGTTGCTATTTAAAATTATACCGAATTTGGATTTGAAAGTAGGCTATAGCTTCATTCATATCCATTAGGTTTAAACAACCAATGCATTATTCGATTCACAGGTACATATATTCAAGAATTACATAAGCACCGAATAAAGAATGATGAACCATAGTAGTATACTTGTACTATTAAATACGGTAAATAAAGAGACAAAATACATTCTGGTTGCTGAACTAGGTGAAGCGAAATGCCCATATTGTGCCCTCCTCCATGCAGAAGGCACACACGACTCTAGTCCAACCCCTTGTGATGGCCGACCGCCAATCCTTCACCGTCTTCATGAACACATCTAGATAGTCATCGTGTTCTGGTAGAACTACTTTAACCTTTACATGCCCATCTATCATGTAGTTTGAGAGGTAATCTTGAGTAAACTACTTTGGGAACCACTGCAAAGGAAACAGATTCACACATTGTCATCTAACACAACTCATCATGGGTAGTAAAAAGAAGGCTGCAAAGTTCTTACTTACCACCCCGCAGTTCACTGATGTCTTGGATAAAGTGTAAACAAATAGTTTAATTGTTACCTTTTGTCCCATTTTACTTTTTTTTTTTGAAATAATAAGAACCCAAATTCGTGCCCGTGGGGACTTGAACTTGGGTGGCTGGGTTGTACATCCACTCCACTAGCCAAGTGAGCTAGGCTCACTTCCTCACTTCCTCACTTGAGGTTCATCAATATCTCATTTCCCCATACGCACAAAGGGTCGAAGCGCGGATCTTTACCAATGACATATGTACCTAAAAGCACCAAGTTAATATTAGAAGCTAAACAACAATTGCACAATGATGTAGTACAACACTCCCTCCGTCCCATTATATAATATATTATAACATCTAATATACCCATATATTGGATGAATTAACATCTTATATTATGGGTCGGAGGGAGTTTATTGCATTTTTAGAAATTATCGACTAATTAACTGCAATTAACTACTGTTGTGTTGTTGTTGTTGTTGCTGCTGCTATTCTACGTATATCTAGACATCATCAGAACATTAATGTAACACTCTTCCTTGTTGCTATGTAGTCTAGGATTGAATATTTAGACATTCAATACAACACATGTTTCTATGTAGCCTCACATATATTAGATATGTACATAGTTAACCTACCGATAAATGGGTTACAAATATATCCAGTTAAAAGTCTGATTCATTGATTAATCCCTTATGAGCCCTCGACCTATAAGGTACTAGCTACCGATATCCTAAACAATGAGTATATATAAGCCATGGGATGAAACTAACGTTGATGGAAAACGACAGTCGTTCCCAAAATTGTCCTGTGTATGTACATCGAGAGGCATGATAAACACAACAGGCTAAACATCAACCAAATATATCCATGGTAGACAAAATAATCTCCAAATGATAGCTTCAGTGCGCATGTTTAAGCACGCTATATAAGAAAAACAAGAAGTGGAAAGGTGTGTTAACTGCAACAGGTCTAACATTTAACAACAAGCAAATGTAGTCATTCAAACTAGTATCGTGTCGGTCTAAGTACACTGGTTATTGTTAAATAAAAATGGAAAGGTGTGTTAACTACAACATTCTAAACAACAATGAAATGTAGTCATTGATAGTCGTATTGTTGAAAATGGTATTGATGAAATTGAACTGCACAGTTCATACTTGCACATATAGAGCATCACATTGTGAACAACTAAAATAAACAAGGCATACTACAAACAACCAAATATAGCAATTAAAACTGTGAAGGGGCACGACAAAAAAAATCATGGGCTTCCTCACTTGTCATAGATGGGCTCGTTCTCATGGGAAGATCACGGACCCTGGGTGCGCTCCATGTTGTCGCAGATGGGCTCCTTCCCCTTGGAAGAGCATGGATGTAAGGTGCCCTCTCTGATGTCGCAGATGGGATCTTTCCCCTTGTAAGAGCTAGAGAGAGAGATCCCACCTCGTGGTCGCCGTCAATGAGGTCTGACTTGGCAGCTGTGTATCCCAAGCCAGCATCGCAAAACGTGTCCTTCAGAAATGACAAAAGGGGCTCAATTGCGATGTAGGATGGAAAATTCTTGAGAACGAGCCCAAGGAGACCAGCGGTGGGGCCATGGACCAGATCAACGATGGTTGAACCCGAGGGGTTGGGGTGGGCCACTTAACCTGTGACATAGCACGCGTTAGGTCGTCGTTGTCGATGATATCGTTGTCATAGCGGCGTGTGCGACATACCAGCTTACTCTAGCCCGCTGATTGAGAGCCTGTAGTCAGTAATGGTCGTGAGCTTCCTCGGCAGCCTCCTCGACGACGTTGGGCGAAGAGGCCGCGACACACCTCTTTTAGGCCAGTCGCTCCTCGAGCTCCACGGGAATCATAGCCAGGCTTAGGCAGCGATGCTCTCGAGTGGGGGATGGGGATGGGGATCTGTGGTAAAAGGGTCGTTTGGCATGCGCCATATAAAAAACTCAGGGCGGCTAGGGTACGGAGATTGGTGGGCAAGCTGCACGGGTAAATTGGCAGATGTTGACAATAGAGGCTTTGCGGTGGTGAAGACCTTGCTAGAGTTTTGAGCGAGGAAGGGGTTGTGGCGGGTGGGTGTGTGTATGCGAGTTTTTGGTGGGTGTGTACAGGGTGGGGGGAGGGTTGTGGTGTTTTAGGAAACGGCGGCTATTGAAAATTTTAGTATGCGGGAGTAAAATGTTGGGGCTATTGAAAATTTGGATGATGCATCGCACACGGTCCCGGAAAACAATCGTGTGTTATAAAAAAACCCTCGAGCCGGGCAAATATTTTTGACGGATGCAGGCGGGAGCGGGAACAAACATCAAATACGGTCGAAACATAATAAGTGTGTGTTATCAAAGAAATACCCTACAAGCGGGTATAAATTTTAAAGATTATGAGGGAAGCCTCATGGAGCCAAATGCACTATGTTGATGTGAGTGACAAGGGCACGGGTGTGGCACACGGGTAGTGTGAGTGAACCGTGTCTGTTGCATCATTTGACTTGTCTAATGTTTATAAATTTGGCGAAAATAACGTGGGAAAGGGTCAGACCACAAACAAACTTGAATGTGGACAAAAAATATGTATGAAAAGGGCGGTTTGATGTTCAAATATCAAAGGCACAAATTTGATGTGGCACGTGTCTCACAAAGCGCACTGTATTGCTTGTCCCCCTCTTGTTGGCAGGAGGGGAATCCTAGCTATGAATGCAAGCCCAAATAGCTAGGTATAACATATCACCCTACCGTAACACTAAACCTATGGGAGTCCATCATGGTCAAAACCTGCCCCCTTTCACTTCCAATGAAAGGTGGATGATACGTCCATTTTGCATCATGTTTTCATGTTGTTATTTCTCGCTTCTTGGGCTGTTATTTCACTTCACGGTACAATTCTTATGCCTTTCTCTCTTATTTTGCAAGGTTTACATGAAGAGGGAGAATACCGGCAACTGGAATTCTGGCCTGAAAGTGGAGCAAGTTTGAGATACCTATTCTGCACAACTCCAAACGCCGCAAAAATCAACGAGGATTTTTTTCCGGATTTATAAAAAAATACTAGGCCGAAGAGGTGCCAGAGGGGCGCCAGGGGTTGGCCACAAGCCTGCACGGCGCGGCCACCCCCCCAGGCCGCACCATGAGGGCTTGTGGGCAACCTGCTGGCCCACTTGCCCCCCTCTTTTGCTATATGAAGGGTTTCGCCCAGGAAAAAAAATCAAGGAGGAGCTTTTTCGTGGATTTGCCGCCGCCACGAGGTGGAACTTGAGCAGAACCAATCTAGAGCTCCGGCAGGACGATCCTGCCGGGGAAACTTCCCTCCCGGAGGGGGAAATCGTCGTCATCGTCATCACCAACACTCCTCTCATCGGAGGGGACTCATCACCATCAACATCTTCATCAGTACCATCTCATCTCCAAACCCTAGTTCATCACTTGTAACCAATCTCCGTCTCGCGACTCCGTTTGGTACTTGTAAGGTTGCTAGTAGTGTTGATTACTCTTTGTAGATGATGCTAGTTGGATTACTTGGTGGAAGAGTTTATGTTCAGATCCTTGATGCTACTCATTACCTCACTGGTCATGAATATGATTATGCTTTGTGAGTAGTTACTTTTGTTCCTGAGGACATGAGATAAGTCATGCTAATAGTCGTCATGTGAATTTGGTATCCGTTCGGTAATTTGATATGTTGTATGTTGTTTTTCCTCTAGTGGTGTTATGTGAACGTCGACTACATAACACTTCACCATTATTTGGGCCTAAAGGAAGGCATTTGGAAGTAGTAAGTAGATGATGGGTTGCTAGAGTGACAGAAGCTTAAACCCTAGTTTATGCGTTGCTTCGTAAGGGGCTGATTTGGATCCATTAGTTTAATGCTATGGTTAGACTTTGTCTTAATTCTTCTTTCGTAGTTGCGGATGCTTGCGAGAGGGGTTAATCATAAGTGGGATGCTTGTCCAAGTAAGGGCAGTACCCAAGCGCTGGTCCAGCCACATATCAAACTATCAAAGTAACGAACGTGAATCATATGAACATGATGAAAACTAGCATGACAGAAATTCCCGTGTGTCCTCGGGAGCGTTTTTACTCCTATAAGACTTTGTCCAGGCTTATCCCTTGCTACAAAAGGGATTGGGCCACTTTTCTGCACCGTTGCTACTTCTGTTACTTGTTGCTTGCTACGAATCATCTCACCAAACAATCACTTGTTACCGACAATTTCAATGTCTGCTGAAAACCACTTGTCAGATCCTTCTGCTCCTCGTTGGGTTCGACACTCTTACTTATCGAAAGGACTACTATTGATCCCCTATAATGGTTCATCAAGACTCTTTTCTGGCGCCGTTGCCAGGGAGTGAAGCGCCTTTGGTAAGTGGAACTTGGTAAGGAAACATTCATATAGTGTGCTGAAGTTTATTGTCACTTGTAACTATGGATACTAATCCTCTGAGGGGCTTGTTCGGGGTATCTTCACCTCGATCGGAAGCACAAAGAGTTGCTCCTCAACCTGCTGCACCTACTGAAAATATTTGCTTTGAATTTACTTCGGGTATGCTTGAGAAACTGCTGGCTAATCCTTTTACAGGAGATGGAACATCACATCCAGACTTGCATCTAATATATGTAGATGAAGTTTGTGGTTTATTTAAGCTTGCCGGTTTGCCCGAGGATGAGGTCAAGAAGAAGGTCTTTCCTTTATCTTTGAAGGATAAGGCGTTGACATGGTATAGGCTATGTGATGATACTCGATCATGGGATTACAATCGGTTGAAATTGGAATTTCATCAAAAGTTTTATCCTATGCATTTAGTACATCGTGATCGGAATTATATTTATAATTTTTGGCCTCGTGACAGAGAAAGCATCGCTCAAGCTTGGGGGAGGCTTAAATCAATGTTATATTCATGCCCCAATCATGACCTCTCGAGAGAAATTATCATTCAGAACTTCTATGCTCGGCTTTTTCATGATGATCGCACCATGCTCGACACTTCTTGTACCGGTTGTTTTATGAAGAGAGATATTGACTTCAAATGGAATTTATTGGAGAGAATTAAACGCAACTCTGAATATTGGGAGCTTCAAGCAGGTAAGGAGTCAGGTATGAATTTAACGTTTGATTGCGTTAAATCCGTTGTTGAGACAAATACTTTTTGTGACTTTAGCGCTCAGTATGGACTTGACTGTGAGATAATAGCTTCATTGTGTGAATCCTTTGCTGCTCATATTGATCTCCCCAAAGAGAAGTGGTTCAAATTTCATCCTCCTTTAGAAGTCAATGTAGTTAAACCCACTCCAGTTGAAGAGAAAGTCATTGCCTATAATGATCCTGTGGTTCCTAGTGCTTACATTGAGAAACCACCTTTCCCTGTTAGGATAAAGGATCATTCTAAAGCTTCAAATGTGATACGTAGAGGCTATATTAGAACACCTACACCCCCTAAGCAAATTAGAGTTGAACCTAGCATTGCTATTATCAAAGATCTTCTGTTCGACGATGTTGAGGGACATAATATTCACTTTGGTGAAGATGCTGCTAGAATTGCTAAACCTCACGTTAGAGACAAACATAGGCCTATTGTTGACATGCTTGTGGTTTCTGTTAAGATAGGAGATCATTGTTATCATGGTTTATGTGACGTGGGTGCTAGTTTTAGTGCAATACCTCAATCCTTATATGATGAAATCAAATATGAGATTGCACCTCTTGAGATAGAGCCTATTGATGTCACTATTCAGCTTGCCAATAGAGATACTATCTACCCTGTGGGAATTGTTAGGGATGTTGAAGTCTTGTGTGGTAAAACAAAGTATCCTGCTGATTTCCTCATTCTTGCTACCACACAAGATAGCTTCTCTCCCATCATATTTGGTAGACCTTTTCTCAATACCGTCAATGCTCATATTGACTGTGAGAAGCAAACTGTCACTGTTGGCTTTGAAGGTGTGTCACATGACTTCAATTTCTCCAAGTTTGGTAGACAACCTCATGAAAAGGAGTTGCCTAGTAGGGATGAAACTATTGCCTTAGCTCCTATTGCCGTGCCTCCTACTGATCCATTAGAGCAATACTTGCTTGAGCATGAAAATGATATGCATATGGATGAAAGGGATGAGATAGATAGAGTTGTCTTAGAACAATATCCTATTCTTAAGAATAACTTGCCTGTTGAACTGCTTGGGGATCCACTCCCACCAAAGGGTGATCCTGTGTTCGAGCTTAAACAGTTGCCTGATACTCTTAAGTATGCCTATCTGGATGAAAAGGAGATATATCCCGTCATTATTAGTGCTAGCCTATCAGAGCATGAAGAAAAGAAGTTACTAAAAACTCTAAGGAAGCACCGTGCTGCTATTGGATATACTCTTGATGATCTTAAGGGCATTAATACTACCCTATGCCAGCACAAGATTAAAACTGATCCTGATTTCAAACCAGTTGCTGATCATGAAATGAGATTGAATCCTAAGATGAAAGAAGTGGTAAGAAAAGAAATACTAAAGCTCCTGGAAGCGGGTATTATCTATCCTGTTGCTCATAGCGATTGGGTGAGTCCGGTGCACTGCGTCCCTAAGAAGGGAGGCATTACCGTTGTCCCTAATGATAAGGATGAATTGATCCCATAGAGGATTATTACTGGCTATAGGATGGTGATCGATTTTAGGAAATTGAATAAGGCCACTAGGAAAGATCATTACCCTCTGCCTTTTATCGACCAAATGCTAGAAAGGCTGTCTAAACACACACACTTCTGCTTTCTAGACGGTTATTCTGGTTTCTCCCAAATACCAGTTGCACAATCTGATCAGGAGAAAACTACTTTCACCTGCCCTTTCGGTACCTTTGCTTATAGACGTATGCCTTTTGGCTTATGTAATGCACCTGCCACCTTTCAAAGATGTATGATGGCTATATTCTCTAACTCTTTTCAAAAGATTGTTGAGGTTTTCATGGATGACTTTTCTGTTTACAGGTCTTCCTTTGATGATTGCCTCAGCAACCTTGATCGAGTCTTACAGAGATGTAAAGACACCAATCTTGTCTTGAGTTGGGAGAAGTGCCACTTTATGGTTAATGAAGGCATCGTCTTAGGACATAAAATTTCTGAAAGAGGTATTGAAGTTGATAAGGCTAAGGTTGATGCAATCGAGAAAATGCCATACCCCACAGATATCAAAGGTATAAGAAGTTTCCTTGGTCATGTTGGTTTCTATAGAAGGTTCATTAAAGACTTCTCTAAGATTTCTAGGCCTCTTACCAATCTCTTGCAAAAGGTTATTCCTTTTGTTTTTGACGATGATTGTGAGCAAGCCTTCGAAATACTCAAGAGGGCTTTGATAACTGCACCTATTGTTCAACCACCTGATTGGAACGTACCTTTTGAGATCATGTGTGACGCTAGTGATTATGGTGTTGGTGCTGTTCTAGGGCAAAGAGTTGATAAGAAGTTGAATGTTATTCACTACGCTAGTAAAACTCTAGACAGTGCATAGAAAAACTATGCTACTATGGAGAAGGAATTTTTAGCAGTCGTGTTTGCATAGTTGGTTCCAAAGTCATTATTCACACTGATCATGCTGCTATTAAGTACCTCATGGAGAAGAAGGACGTTAACCGAGACTTATCAGATGGGTTCTCTTGCTACAAGAATTTGATTTGCACGTTGTTGAGAGAAAGGGTGATGATGACCCAGTAGTAGAGAACTTGTCTAGGTTGGAGAACGTTCTTGATGACCCACAACCTATTGATGATAGCTTTCCCGATGAGCAATTGGGTGTCATCAATGCTTCACGTAGTGCACTGTGGTATGCTGATTATGCAAACTATATCGTTGCCAAATACATACCACCTAGTTTCACGTACCAGCAAATGAAGAAATTCTTCTTTGACTTGAGACATTACTTTTGGGATGATCCTCACCTTTATAAGGAAGGAGTAGATGGTGTTATTAGATGTTGTGTACCTGAACATGAACAAGGACAGATCCTACAGAAGTGTCACTCCAAGGCCTACGGAGGACACCATGCGAGAGATAGAACTGCACACAAGGTATTGCAATCAGGTTTCTATTGGCCCACTCTCTTCAAGGATGCCCGTAAGTTTGTTTTGTCTTGTGACGAATGTCAAAGAATAGGTAATATTAGCAAACGTCAGGAAATTCCTATGAACTATTCACTTGTCATTGAACCATTTGATGTTTGGGGCTTTGATTATATGGGACATTTTCCAAAATCCAATGGGTATACTCATATCCTAGTTGCTGTTGATTACGTCACTAAGTGGGTAGAAGCTATCCCCACTAGTAGTGCTAATCACAACACCTCTATCAGGATGGTGAAAGAAGTTATCTTCCCTAGATTTGGAGTCCCTAGATATCTAATGACCGACGGTGGTTCACACTTCATTCATGGTGCTTTCCGTAAAACGCTTGCTAAGTACGATGTCAACCATAGAATTGCGTCTCCCTATCACCCTCAGTCCAGTGGTCAAGTAGAGCTAAGTAATAGAGAGATTAAATGATTCTGCAAAAGACTATCAACAAGTCTAGAAAGAATTGGTCTAAGAAGCTCGATGATGCACTGTGTGCTTATAGAACTACCTATAAGAATCCCATGGGCATGTCTCCGTACAAAATGGTGTATGGTAAAGCATGTCATTTACCTCTTGAGCTAGAGCATAAAGCTTATTGGGCAATCAAAGAGCTCGACTTTGATTTCAAACTTGCTGGTGAGAAGAGGTTATTTGATATTAGCTCGCTTGATGAATGGAGAACTCAGGTATATGAGAATGCCAAGCTGTTCAAAGAGAAGGTTAAGAGGTGGCATGATAAGAGGATACAAAAGCGTGAGTTCAATGTAGGTGATTATGTCTTGCTATATAACTCTCGTTTAAGATTCTTTGCAGGCAAGCTTCTCTCTAAATGGGAAGGTCCCTATGTTGTTGAGGAAGTATATCATTCCGGTGCTATCAAGATCAACAACATGGAAGGTAATTGTCCGAGAGTGGTAAATGCGTAGAGAATCAAGAATTATATCTCAGGTACTCCCATAAATGTTGAAAGCAATATCATCAATACCATAACTCCGGAAGAATACCTAAGGGACATTTATCAGCGTGTTTCAGACTCCGAAAACGAAGAGGTATGTGATTCGGTGAGAAAACATAGTCCAATTTTTTTCTAGTAGGAAATTTTCTCCGTTTTGGAATATTTGAAAAAAAATAAAAAAATTGGAGTAGTCCAGAAAGTGCGCGAGGACGCGACAGGCCTGAACGGCGCGGGCCCACCCCTGGCCGCGCCGTGAGGGCTTGTGGCCACCTCGTGCGCCTCTCGGACTCCGTTTTCATGTGGGGTACTCCTTCTGGCTTGAAAAAAATTCATTATATATACTCCCATTTGGTCTGGCCCTTGTATCACGCAGATTTCCTCTGTTTTTCGTTTCGAGCCTGTTTTCTGGCGCTAATTTAGAGCAAGATGTCGTCTTAGGAATCTGTGGGGGAGAACAATCTCCCCCAAGTTTATGGAGAAGCAAGTACTGATCTGAAAAGGATGGAGGTCATGGAGGCTAAGGAAAGGCTACCTAAAGAAACCAAGGGCAAAACCAAGGAGAGGAATCAGGCGTGGGACGAAGTGCAATCTGTGCTCAACTGGGAAGAAGTTGAAGAAGTGGATTTCCTCCAACCCTACCTCCACCTACTGTCTCCATCCTTGATTGAACTCTTGAGGTTTTGTGAAACAACTCGTGCTCGCAATACTTGTCTCACTCGTGATGTTGTTTTGCTGGAAAAACATATCGCAGATCTCCAAGGTATAAATCAAAGATTAATGGCCCTCTTGGAGTCAAAGGTTGCAACAACTCCACCATCACTACCAAAGTAAGACAACTGAGCATTGGCATGGGCAATTCCCTTGGCTTGTGCCAAGCTTGGGGGAGTTGCCCCAGTATCGTATCACCATCACATCTTTTGCCTTTACCTTTGTTTTAGTTTTCCTTTTCAGTTTTCTTTTTCTCTAGTAGATTAAAAGTCTTAGTGTTTTAGTCTTGAGTTTTGCTTTGTGTCACCCCTGATGTGTTCGATCTCGTGAGCCATATAATAAAGAGTGTCTTAGTTGAAGGGCTTTGCCTCTTGCCATGATCAAAAGAGTGAGAATAGAAAAAAAGCATGAAAAATGATGTAATGATCTTATGGGAAGTGATGGCTTCACATATATAAAGAATGAGGATTGAAACTTGTTGAGGGTAGGCAAACGTAGACCTTGGTCATGGTTGCAGTTAATAGGAAGTGATAAAGAAGGAGAGGTTCACATATAAATATATCATCTCTGACACCATCTATGATTGTGAACACTCACTAAACTATTACATGCCTAGAAGTAGATGTTGGACAAGGAAGCCAACGTAATGAATTGTGTTTGCTTGGCTCCGAACAATGTTATATGATTAGAGACCCCTTAGCATGTGACGATTGCTTCCACCTCATATTAGCCAAAACCTCCCGCGCCAAGTAGAGATACTACTTGTGCATCCATAAACCATCAACCCAGTTTTGCCATGAGTGTACACTATACCTACCTATGGATTGAATAAGATCCCTCAAGTAAGTTGTCATCGGTGCAGGCAATAAAAATTGCTCTCTAATACGTATGATCTATTAGTGTGTGGAAAATAAGCTTTGTACGAACCTGTGATGAGGAAGACATAAAAGCGACAGACTGCATAATAAAGTTCTTTATCACACGGGGCAATATAAAGTGACGTTCCTCTGCACTAAGAGGACATACATCCAAACCTCAAAAGCACATGACAACCTCTGCTTCCCTCTGCGAAGGGCCTATCTTGTACCTTTAGTTTTTTCCCTTGAAAGAGACATGGTGATGTTCACCAATTCCTTATTTTGCCTTTATCTTGGCTAATGTCATATGCTTGGGAAAGATCTATATTCATATGTCAACTTGGAAGTAAGTATTCATGAATTATTATAGTTGACATTACCCTAGAGGTAAGCAGTTGGGAGGTGAAACTATAAGCCCTTATCTTTGTCTGTGTCCAGCTAAAACTTTGATCTCATGAGTACCACGTGAGTTGTAGCAATTGTAGAGAACGAAAGAATAATTGAGTATGTGGATTTGCTTTACAAGCTCTTATTTGACTCTTTCTGATGTTGTGATAAATTGTAATTGCTTCAATGACTAAAGGCTATCGTTTGTTACTTCTCAGTAAGGTTCTTGATCCATGCTTTACTTTGTGAAGGAATTATCACTTTAGTATGAGAGATTATATGTTGGTATTGCTGTTCTGATCATGATCATGATGCATGCATGTTCGTATCTTGTTTTGTCGACACCTCTCTCCCTAAACATGTGGACATATTTATTGAGCTAGGATTTAGCTTGAGGACGAGCAAGGTCTAAGCTGGGGGGAGTTGATACGTCCATTCTGCATCATGTTTTCATGTTGTTATTTATCGCTTCTTGGACTATTATTTCACTTCACGGTACAATTCTTATGCCTTTTCTCTCTTATTTTGCAAGGTTTACATGAAGAGGGGGAATACCGGCAGCTGTAATTCTGGCCTGAAAGTGGAGCAAGTTTGAGATACCTATTCTGCGCAACTCCAAACACTGTAAAAATCAACAAGGATTTTTTTTTCAGATTTATAAAAAATACTGGGCCGAAGAAGCGCCAGAGGGGCGCCACGGGTTGGCCACAAGCCTGCACGACACGGCCACCCCCTAGGCCGCGCCATGAGGGCTTGTGGGCAACCTGCTGGCCCACTTGCCCCCCTGTTTTGCTATATGAAGGGTTTCGTCCAGGAAAAAAATCTAGGAGGATCTTTTTCGTGGATTCGCTGCCGCCACGAGGCGGAACTTGAGCAGAACCAATCTAGAGCTCTGGCAGGACGAGCCTGCCGAGGAAACTTCCCTCCTGGAGGGGGAAATCGTCGTCATCGTCATCACCACCACTCCTCTCATCGGAGGGGACTCGTCACCATCAACATCTTCATCAGCACCATCTCATCTCCAAACCCTAGTTCATCACTTGTAACCAATCTTCGTCTCGCGACTCCAATTGGTACTTGCAAGGTTGCTAGTAGTGTTGATTACTCTTTGTAGTTGATCCTAGTAGGATTACTTGGTGGAAGATTTTATGCTCAGATCCTTGATGCTACTCATTACCTCTCTGGTCATGAATATGATTATGCTTTGTGAGTAGTTACTTTTGTTCCTGAGGACATGGGATAAGTCATGCTAATAGTAGTCATGTGAATTTGGTATTCGTTCAGTAATTTGATATGTTGTATGTTGTTTTTCCTCTAGTGGTGTTATGTGAACGTCGACTACATAACACTTCACCTTTATTTGGGCTTAGAGGAATTCATTGGGAAGTAGTAAGTAGATGATGGGTTGCTAGAGTGACAGAAGCTTAAACCCTAGTTTATGCATTGCTTCGTAAGGGGCTGATTTGGATCCATTAGTTTAATGCTATGGTTAGACTTTGTCTTATTTCTTTTTTCGTAGTTGCGGATGCTTGTGAGAGGGGTTAATCATAAGTGGGATGCTTGTCCAAGTAAGGGCAGTACCCAAGCACCAGTCCACCCACATATCAAACTATCAAAGTAACGAACGCGAATCATATGAACATGATGAAAACTAGCATGACAGAAATTCCCGTGTGTCCTCGGGAGCGTTTTTCCTGCTATAAGACTTTGTCTAGGCTTGTCCCTTGCTACAAAAGGGATTGGGCCATTTTTCTGCACCGTTGCTACTTTTGTTACTTGTTGCTTGCTACGAATCATCTCACCACACAATCACTTGTTACCGACAATTTCAGTGCTTGCAGATTTTACCTGCTGATAACCACTTGTCAGATCCTTCTGCTCCTCGTTGGGTTCGACACTCTTACTTATCGAAAGGACTACAATTGATCCCCTATACTTGTGGGTCATCAGTGGATAGTGTGCGGGCCCACAAATGTGTGCTTCTGTCATGAGATGGGGTGATCACATGTATGAAAAGGGTGGTTTGATGTTCAAATACCAAATGCACAACTTCGATGTGGCACGTGTCTCACAAAGCGCACGGTATTGCTTGTCCCCGCTTCCTGTTGGCCGGAGGTGAATTTTTGCTATGAACGCATGCCCCAAATAGCTAGGTATAACATATATATCACCCTACCATAACACTAAACCTATGGGAGTCCATCATGGTAAAATACCCACCCCCTTTCGCTTGAACAGAAAGGTGGACCATGTGGGGGCCCACAAATGTGTGCTTTCCGGAACGAGATGGGGTGAGACCACTTACGAACCACCTGCATGTAGCCCAAATATATGTATGATAAGGGCGGTGTGATATTTAGATACCCAATTCACAATTTTGATGTGACACATGTGCCTTGCAAATTAACCGGATATCCCGACCCCATAGAGGCTCACCTACCAAACTGCTAATTAAGTAGCCCCCCTCAAACACACGCACGCACGCACACACACACACACACACACACACACACACACACACACACACACACTTTGAGTTGGCGGGAAAGTGAATCTCACCAAGATATGTCGTAAAACGGACCAAGATCGAAGAACCTACCTCGGTCGTACAACCTCTCTTGTTGTTGGTCAAAGTGATGGGCGTCCACGCGACCCCACAAATGGGCTAGCTCCCCAATAATCATGCAAGTAGTACCCAAAGACAACCACTACTGCGTGCATGTGGCCCAAACATATGTATGGAGTGTTGATGTTTGAATATACCCAAATGCACAACTTTGATGTGGCACCATGCTTTCGAACCAGAAACCACACGGAGCGAGGGTTAAATGACGCCACCACATCAATGTATATGTACACTTCAAGCCGGTGACAGAGATTCATGCATGCGTATGTACGTATGTGCTCAAACTTAGGTCTCGAATCTCACCATGACAATACGATAACACGAACCAAAGAAGAATATCCATCATGGTAACCTATCTCGTTGTCGGTCAAAAAGTGATCATAGATGTCCATGCGGTCCCACGAGTATATAGGCTTGACACCGATAACCACGTGAAGGAGAGTACCGTTCAAAGACAACCATTGCATGCACGTGTCCCAAACACACACACACACACAGACACATGCATGTTTGAATACCATCCACACCAGTTATATGGCACACGCGCGTCGAAATGTATAGTTCCCACATAGAGCAAGATCCGTTCATGACGTGCCGTGGTGTTGCCCTCCTCCCCCCTCGCGCTGCCCACTTCGACCTGGTGGGAGGGATTCCTGCGTACATATGCATGTGCTCAATCTATATCATGTCAACGCAGAGCATTACCTATATATATGTACCATAATACAAACGAGAAAATAATCCCCTCCTAAGTCAAATTAATTAACCTCTCTCGTTGTCGATCAAATTAAGTTGTGATGGACCAAGCGGGCCCATAGATGGAAATCATCAATATCGCTCATAACCGAGTGAGTGGTTCTAGATCACAACTCTCACCGCTTTGCATGTGGGCAAAAAATATATATGTATGGATGTGTATGTGTGGTTTGTGATGTTTGAATACCCGAAATGCACAACTTTGATGTGGCACATGCCTCAAAAACCGTAAAGTCCCCACACAGAGCGAGGTTCATGAAGTGTAGTATATGCTGGCCCCCCTTCCCCTCTCCGACACATACTATATATGCTCCTACCGTAATACAAACCAAAAAGAATCCTCCTAGATGGTCAAATTAATTAACCTTTCCCGATGTAGGTCAAAGTGATGCATGCGTGGACGACAACCTCCCGGGCCCATAGATGGAAGCGTCACATGTGAGTGTCCTAACCACCACCTGCATGCATGTGGCCCAAAGAGGTGGTGTGTGATGTTTGAATATATAGCCAATGCACAACTTTGATGTGGCACATGCCTCGGAAACCGAAAAAAGATCCCACACTAAGCGAGGTGTGTTCATGGACCATCATATATATATATATATATATGCTGGTCCCATCCCACCTCTTCAACTCGTACTATATACTCCTACCCTAACACAAACAAAAAAGAATAAACCTTGATGGTAAAAATAACCTATGTGCCGGATGTAGGTCAGAGTGATGGAGGACGACCTCATGGGCCCATAGAAAGTGTCACGCATGAGAGAGTGTCATGTAGGACAACCACCGACAACATGTGGCCCATACATGTATGTATGAAAGGGTTGTGTAATGTTTAAAATAACGAAATTCACGACTTTGATGTGGCACCTGCCTCACAAAAGGACCAATCCCACATGGTGTTTCATGACTCGAAGTGTACTGCCAGACACCCCCCACAGACGCACACGCACCCATCGCACATCCACCGCAACTACGAGGCATGTTAAAAATTTCCGTGGTGAACATATGTGACCAAAGGTGGGACGTTTTAATTTTGAAAACCCCTCGAGATATCATTAATACGTTTGAGTACATTGATTGTTTTTCTAGGGGTATAATCTACAAAAATCAAATTTGAGCTACATGCACACGTGACAGTGCACCTAAATGGATTGGAAAAACACATGTGTGTCACTGGGTGCATGTTTAGTCCGCGTGCATGAAATTTCAAACATTGAGAATCTTGATTTTTAAAATTTATTAAATCCAAAGCTTAGTTGAAATTCTTGAAACTTATCGTGTTGTCATATGGACACCAACATAGAGTGGTATTGCACTTTTTGTCAAACTTGAGACAAGTTTTGATGTGATTTTTATCTTCTTATGTACAAACGGGAGATTATTAATAATAGGGAACCAATATCACAAATGGATTATGTATTCGAACCATGGCGTTAGACCAAGAATGGATAGTGCCATGATTTGGTTAAGTAATAAAGCGGAAACACTAATCATCAAAATAGAAAAAATACGTGCTGCCACGCGTTCCGTGTGCCATGCGAGCACACGTCACTTGACGGGACGCATGCGAGCAGTCCGCCGCGCAGGCAGACTGGGAGGTGTGCGTGCATGTGTGTGAATTGACGAGAGGCATGCTTGCTGCGCAGCATCATCGGGAGGCGTGCGAGTAGGTGTGTGAAATTATGGTAGGCATGCCAACAGTCCGGTGCGCAGGCTCACCGGGAGGCGAGCCAACGGTTTGTTCGTCGCGCACCTCTCTCCCACTACTCCATATTAGTGGCGCGCCCGAGCCGAAGAAACCCCGTCCACGCCACG
The DNA here is from genome assembly GCF_904849725.1 of Hordeum vulgare subsp. vulgare. Lineage (NCBI taxonomy): Eukaryota > Viridiplantae > Streptophyta > Magnoliopsida > Poales > Poaceae > Hordeum > Hordeum vulgare. The sequence continues at coordinate 312,872,683 of NC_058518.1, forward strand.
CACATAATCCTCTCTCTATGCCTGCATCCTAAATGCCGCACTCAATCTTCACGGCCGCCATTGTATGAGGATGCCGCCGAAGCGCCCCATCGAAGGGAGTGGCGACGCCGGGGCTACTGAAGCCCTGGATCAGGGCATGAAGATGGAGACAAAGGTTGCCGTCACCACCGACGTGGTCTCGCTGGACCTTGACGTCGTCGATGGCGTCGTGCTTCCACAGCCGGAGCCGAAGGCCCACAACTTCGGTGACTTATTCGGTGACGACTCCGGCGATGACTCCAACAACCACTCTGACGAAAACACCGCCGACGACGGTCAACGTGTTAGTCATTTATACACATAATCTTTGGATATGTCTAAAAATATCCATAAAGTACATAAATTCATAATCCTACTTTACGACATGTAAAAATTATTTTGATGCGAAATTTTGGCAACTGCCAAATGCTCGCTACAGATAAGTTTTTATCCAAATTTGATGCCACATTTTTTTACTATATGCATAGGTGCCATTTGACGATGTCGACAGCGAGGATGAGGATGGACAGAGGAGGTACAAGAGGCAAATTCAAATTCATAGCAACCGTATTAGGACGTGGAACGAGGGCTTTTGATGCCCATTTTGTTGGGGAACATCGCATAGGAAACAAAATTTTTCCTACGCACATGCAATACCTATTCATGGTGATGATCATCTATGAGAGGGGAGAGTGAATCTACATACCCTTGTAGATAGCTAATAGGAAGCGTATATAACGCGGTTTATGTAGTGGAACATCTTCAAGATCCAAATCGCAGCCTGTCCCACAATCTCATCACGATCCGTCCCGCGATCCCATCATGATCCATCCCGATCTAGTGCCGAACGGACGACACCTCCGCCTTCAGCACACGTACAAGTCAATGACGATTGATGACCCACAAGTATAGGGGATCTATCGTAGTCCTTTCGATAAGTAAGAGTGTCAAACCCAACAAGGAGCAGAAGGATCTGACAAGTGGTTTTCAGCAAGGTAAAATCTGCAAGCACTCAAATTATCGGTAACAAGTAGTTGTGTGGTGAGATGATTCATAGCAAGCAACAAGTAACAAAAGTAGAAACGGTGCAGCAAAGTGGCCCAATCCCTTTTGTAGCAAGGGACAAGCCGGGAGAAAGTCTTATTGGAGGAAAACGCTCCCGAGGACACACAGGAATTTCTGTCATGCTAGTTTTCATCATGTTCATATGATTCGCGTTCGTTACTTTGATAGTTTGATATGTGGGTCGACTGGCGCTTGGGTACTGCCGTTACTTGGACAAGCATCCCACTTATGATTAACCTCTCTCGCAAGCATCCGCAACTACGAAAGAAGAATTAAGACAAAGTCTAACCATATCATTAAACTAGTGGATCCAAATCAGCCCCTCACGAAGCAACACATAAACTAGGGTTTAAGCTTCTGTCACTCTAGCAACCCATCATCTACTTACTACTTCCCAATTCCTTCATATAGGCCCAAATAATGGTGAAGTGTTATGTAGTCTCCGTTCACATGACACCACTAGAGGAAAAACAACATAAAACACATCAAAATATCGAACGAATACCAAATTGACATGACTACTATTAGCATGACTTATCCCATGTCCTCAGGAACAAAAGTAACTACTCACAAAGCATAATCATATTCATGACCAGAGAGGTAATGAGTAGTATCAAGGATCTGAACATAAACTCTTCCACCAAGTAATCCAACTAGCATCAACTACAAAGAGTAATTAACACTACTAGCAACCTTACAAGTACCAATCGGAGTCACGAGACGGAGATTGGTTACAAGTGATGAACTAGGGTTTGGAGATGAGATGGTGCTGATGAAGATGTTGATGGTGATGAGTCCCCTCCAATGAGAGGAGTGTTGGTGATGACGATGACGATGATTTCCCCCTCTGGGAGGGAAGTTTCCCCGGCAGGATCGTCTGGCCGGAGCTCTAGATTGGTTTTGCTCAAGTTCCGCCTCGTGGCGGCAGCGAATCCTCCGAAAAACCTCCTCCTGGCTTTTTCCGGACGAAACCCTTCTTGTAGCCAAAGGGGGGAACCAGAGGGCCAGCTGTGTGCCCACAAGCGCCCTAGGCGCGGCCAGGGGTGGTGGCCGCGCCTAGCAGGCTTGTGGCCACCTGCTAGCGCCCCTGTGGCACTTCTTTGGCCCAGTATTTTTTATAAATCCCGAAAAAAATCCTCGTTGATTTTCACGGCATTTGGAGTTGCGCAGAATAGGTATCTCAAACTTGCTCCACTTTCAGGCCATAATTCCAGCTGCCGGCATTCTCCCTCTTCATGTAAACCTTGCAAAATAAGAGAGAAAAGGCATAAGTATTGTACCATGAAGTGAAATATAAGCCCAAAAAGCGATAAATAGCAACATGAAAACATGATGCAAAAATGGACGTATCAACTCCCCCAAGCTTAGACCTTGCTTGTCCTCAAGCGAACGCCTAGCTCAATAAATATGTCCACATGTTTAGGGAGAGAGGTGTCGACAAAACAAGATACGAACATGCATGCATCATGATCATGATCAGAACAACAATACCAACATATAATCTCTCATGCTAAAGTGATAATTCCTTCACAAAGTAAAGTATGGATCAATAACCTTACCGAGAAGTAACAACTGATAGCCTATAGTCATTGAAGCAATTGCAATTTATCACAACATCAGAAAGAGTCAAATAAGAGCTTGTAAAGCAAATCCACATACTCAATCATCTTTTCGTTCTCTACAATTGCTACAACTCACGTGGTACTCAAGATATCAAAGTTTCAGCTAGACACAGAGAAAGATAGGGGCTTATAGTTTTGCCTCCCAACTGCTTACCTCAAGGGTAATGTCAACAATAATAATTCATGAATACTTACTTCCAAGTTGACATATGAATATAGATCTTTCCCAAGCATATGACGTTAGCCAAGATAAAGGCGAAACAAGGAATTGGTGAAGATCACCATGACTCTTTCAAGGGAAAAAAGTAAAGGTACAAGATATGCCCTTCGTAGAGGGAAGCAGAGGTTGTCATGCGCTTTTGAGGCTTGGATGCGTGTCCTCTTAGTGTGGAGGAACGTCACTTTATATTGCCTCGTGTGATAAAGAACTTTATTATGCAGTCTCTCGCTTTTATGTCTTCCTCATTACAGGTTCGTACAAAAGTTTATTTTCCACACACTAATAGATCATACATATTTGGGAGCAATTTTTATTGCTTGCATCGATGACAACTTACTTGAGGGATCTTATTCAATCCATAGGTAGGTATGGTGGACTCTCGTGGCAAAACTGGGTTGAAGGTTTATGGATGCACAAGTAGTATCTCTACTTGGTGCGGGAGTTTTGGCTAATATGAGTTGGAAGCAATCGTCACATGCTAAGGGATCTCTAATTATATAACATTGTTCGGAACCAAGCAAACACAATTCATTATGTTGCCTTCCTTGTCCAACATCTACTTCTAGGCATGTAATTGTTTAATGAGTGTTCACAATCATAGATGGTGTCAAAGATGATATATTTATATGTGAACCTCTCCTTTATCACTTCCTATTAATTGCAACAATGACCAAGGTCTACGTTTGTCTACCCTCAACAAGTTTCAATCATCATTCTTTTTATATGTGAAGCCACCACTTTCCATAAGATCATTACATGATCTTTCATGCTTTTGTTCTTTTCTCAATCTTTTAATCATGGCATGAGGCAAAGCCCTTCAACTAAGACACTCTTTATTATATGTCTCACGAGCTCGAATACATCGAGGGTGACACAAAGCAAAACTCAAGCCTAAAACACTAAGATCTTTAATCTACTAGAGAAAGAGAAAACTGAAAAGGAACAAACTAAAACAAAGGTAAAGGCAAAAGATGTGATGGTGTTATGATACCGGGGAAACTCCCCCAAGCTTGGCACAAGCCAAGGGGATTGCCCGTACCCATGTTTAGTTGTCTTCCTTTGGAGGTGATTGTGGAGGAGTTGTTGCAACATGAGTTTGATCCTCCGTCTTCCAAGGCATAGGTGCTCCATCATGGAAAGATGAACGAGTCTCCGGAATCCTCAAATCAGCAGCCAACCGTATTGATTTTAAATCTATACTCATACTCACACTTTTGGTTCTGCAGGTCATAGATATGGGCCTGGAGGTGATCAATCCTTTCATAGAGCCTAGAGAGGTGCTTCCCAATGTCATTGGCATCAATCCTGTGCTTGTTGGTGAACTCCGTGATCATCATGTGGTTGGCGTTGAGTCCACGCTCCACCATCCCTTGGCACTTGAAGACTTGTTGCTCCATTGCTTCAAGCCTCGTCTCCACGCTTCCGGTCTTCTTGGGTCCCTCAACATCATGGATGTGCAACATCCCCTCACGCATCTCGATAGATTGAGGGTCTTGCAGCACTCCCGAGAGGTAGGGATTGATGAAATTCTCGAAGATCTTGTCCTTCAGAGCTTTTGGGGACGTCATAGCGATCTAGATCTGCAACAGAAACAGGCTCAAAACAAAAATAGAAGAAATCTGCGTGATACGAGGGTCAGACCTTACGGGAGAATATATAATGATTTTTTCCAGACCAGAAAGAGTACTCCGCACGAAAACGGAGTCCGGGAGGCACACGAGGTGGCCACAATCCCCCACGCGCGTCGTCTCCTCACGCGCTTTCCGGACTACTTCCAATTTTTCTATTTTTTCAAAAATTCCAAAACGGAGAAAAATTCCTACTGGGAAATTTTTGTAGTCTGTTTTCTTACTGAATCACATACCTCTTCGTTTTCGGAGTCTGAAACAGGTTGATAAATATCCCTTAGGTATTCTTTCGGAGATATGGTATTGATAATATTTCTCTCAACATTTATGGGAGTACCTGAGATATAATGCTTGATTCTCTGCCCATTTCCAATCTCGGACAATTACCTTCTCTGTTGTTGATCTTGATAGCACCGGAACGATATACTTCCTCAACAATATAGGGACCTTCCCGTTTAGAGAGAAGCTTGCATGCAAAAAATCTTAAACGAGAATTATATAGCAAGACATAATCACCTACATTGAACTCACGCTTTTGTATCCTCTTATCATGCCACCTCTTAACCTTTTCTTTGAACAACTTGGCATTCTCATATGCCTGAGTTCTCCATTCATCAAGCGAGCTAATATCAAATAACCTCTTCTCACCAGCAAGTTTGAAATCAAAGTTGAGCTCTTTGATTGCCCAATAAGCTTTATGCTCTAGCTCAAGAGGTAGATGACATGCTTTACCGTACACCATTCTGTACGGAGACATGCCCATGGGATTCTTATAGGCAGTTCTATAAGCGCACGGTGCATAATCGAGCTTCTTAGACCAATTCTTTCTAGACCTATTAACAGTCTGTTGCAGAATCAGTGTAATCTCTCTATTGCTTAGCTCTACCTGACCACTAGACTGAGGGTGATAATGAGACATAATTCTATGGTTGACATCATAATTAGCAAGCGTTTTACGGAAAGCACCATGAATGAAGTGTGAACCACCGTCGGTCATTAGATATCTAGGGACTCCAAATCTAGGGAAAATAACTTCTTTAAGCATCCTGATAGAGGTGTTGTGATCAGCACTACTAGTGGGGATAGCTTCTGCCCACTTAGTGACGTAATCAACAGCAACTAGGATATGAGTATACCCGTTGGATTTTGGAAAAGGTCCCATATAATCAAAGCCCCAGACATCAAATGGTTCAATGACAAGTGAATAGTTCATAGGCATTTCCTGACATTTACTGATATTACCTATTCTTTGACATTCGTCACAAGACAAGACAAACTTACGGACATCCTTGAAGAGAGTGGGCCAATAGAAACCTGATTGCAATACCTTGTGTGCAGTTCTATCTCCCGCATGGTGTCCTCCGTAGGCCTCGGAGTGACACTTCTGTAGGATCTGTCCTTGTTCATGTTCAGGTACACAACGTCTAATAACACCATCTACTCCTTCCTTATAAAGGTGAGGATCATCCCAGAAGTAATGTCTCAAGTCAAAGAAGAATTTCTTCTTTTGCTGGTATGTGAAACTAGGTGGTATATATTTGGCAACGATATAGTTTGCATAATCAGCATACCACGGTGCACTACGTGAAGCATTGATGACATTCAGTTGCTCATCAGGAAAGCTATCATCAGTAGGTTGTGGGTCATCAAGAACATTCTCCAACCTAGACAAGTTATCTGCTGCTGGGTTATCAACACCCTTCCTGTCGACAACGTGCAAATCAAATTCTTGTAACAAGAGAACCCATCTAATAAGTCTAGGTTTAGCATCTTTCTTCTCCACTAGGTACTTAATAGCAGCATGATCAGTGTGAATAGTGACTTTGGAATCAACTATGTAAGACCTGAATTTTTCACACGCAAACACAACTGCTAAAAATTCCTTTTCCGTAGTAGCATAGTTTGTTTGGGCACTGTCTAGAGTTTTACTAGCATAGTGAATAACATTCAACTTCTTATCAACTGTTTGCCCTAGAACAGCACCAACAACATAATCGCTAGCATCACACATGATTTCAAAAGGTAAGTTCCAATCAGGTGGTTGAACAATAGGTGCAGTTATCAAAGCCTTCTTAAGTATTTCGAAGGCTTCCTCACAATCATCGTCAAAAACAAAAGGAATATCCTTTTGCAAGAGATTGGTAAGAGGCCTAGAAATCTTAGAGAAGTCTTTAATGAACCTTCTATAGAAACCAGCATGACCAAGGAAACTTCTTATACCTTTGATATTTGTGGGGTATGGCATTTTCTCGATTGCATCAACCTTAGCCTTATCTACCCCAATACCTCTTTCAGAAATTATGTGTCCTAAGATGATGCCTTCGTTAACCATAAAGTGGCACTTCTCCCAATTCAAGACAAGATTGGTGTTTTTACATCTCTGCAAGACCCGATCAAGGTTGCTGAGGCAATCATCAAAAGAAGACCCGTAAATGGAGAAGTCATCCATGAAAACCTCAACAATCTTTTCACAAAAGTCAGAGAATATAGCCATCATACATCTTTAAAAGGTGGCAGGTGCATTACATCAGATAAAAGGCATACGTCTATAAGCAAAGGTAACGAAAGGGTAGGTGAAAGTGGTTTTCCCCTGATCGGATTGTGCAACTGGTATTTGGGAGAAATCAGAATAACAGTCTAGAAAGCAGAAGTGTGTGTGTTTAGACAGTCTTTCTAGCATTTGGTCGAGAAAAGGCAAAGGGTAATGATCTTTCCTAGTGGCTTTATTCAATTTCCTAAAATGGATCACCATCCTATAGCAAGTAATAATCTTTTGTGGGATCAATTCATCCTTATCATTAGGGACAACGGTAATGCCTCCCTTCTTAGGGACGCAATGCACCGGACTCACCCAATCACTATGAGCAACAGGATAGATAATACCTGCTTCCAGGAGCTTTATTATTTCTTTTCTTACTACCTCTTTCATCTTAGGATTTAATCTCCTTTGATGATCAGCAACTGGTTTGGAATTAGGATCAGTTTTAATCTTGTGCTGGCATAGAGTGGGACTAATGCCCTTAAGATCACCAAGAGTATATCCAATAGCAGCACGGTGCTTCCTCAGAGTTTTTAGTAACTTCTTTTCTTCATGTTCTGGGAGGCTAGCACTAATTATGACATGATATATCTCTTTTTCATCAAGATAAGCATACCTAAGAGTATCTGGCAACTGTTTAAGCTCAAACACAAGATCACCCTTTGGTGGGGGTGGATCCCCAAGCAGTTCAACAGGCAAGTTATTCTTAAGAATAGGATATTGTTCTAAGACAACTCTATCTATCTCATCCCTTTCATCCATATGCATATCATTTTCATGCTCAAGCAAGTACTGCTCTAAGGGATCCGTAGGAGGCACGACAATAGAAGCTAAGGGAATAGTTTCATCCTTACTAGGCAACTCTTTTTCATGAGGTTGTCTACCAAACTTGGAGAAATTGAACTCATGTGACAGGCCTTCAAAGCCAATAGTGACCGTTTGCTTCTCACAATCAATATGAGCATTGATAGTATTGAGAAAAGGTCTGCCAAATATGATGGGACAAAAGCTATCTTGGGTGGTAGCAAGAACGAGGAAATCAGCAGGATACTTCGTTTTACCACACAAGACTTCAACATCCCTAACAATTCCCACAGGGTAGATAGTATCTCAATAGGCAAGCTGAATAGTGACATTAATAGGCTCTATCTCAATAGGTGCAATCTCGTCTTTGATTTCATCATATAAGGATTGAGGTATTGCACTAACACTAGCACCCACGTCACATAAACCATGATAACAATGATCTCCTATCTTAACAGAAACAATAGGCGTGCCAACAACAGGCCTATGTTTGTCTCTAGCGTGAGGTTTAGCAATTCTAGCAGCATCTTCATAGAAGTGAATATTATGTCCCTCAACATCGTCAGATAGAAGATCTTTGATAATAGCAATGCTAGGTTCAACTCTAATTTGCTCACGGGGTGTAGGTGTTCTAATGTAGCCTCTACGTATCACAGTTGAAGCTTTAGAATGATCCTTTATCCTAACAGGGAAAGGTGGTTTCTCAATGTATGAACTGGGAACAATAGGATCAATATAGGCAATGACTCTCTCTTCAGTTGGATTGGGTTTAACTATATTGACTTCTAAGGTAGGATGATATTTAAACCACTTCTCTTTGGGGAGATCAATATGAGCAGCAAATGATTCACACAATGAAGCTACTATCTCACAGTCAAGTCCATAGTTAGCGCTAAAGTCACAAAAAGTATTTGTTTCAACAAAGGATTTAACGCAATCAAACTTGAAATTCATACCTGACTCCTTACCTTCTTCAAGCTCCCAATATTCAGAGTTGCATTTAATTATCTCCAATAAATTCCATCTGAAGTCAATATCTCTCTTCATAAAAGAACCGATACAAGAAGTGTCAAGCATGGTGCGATCATCATGAGAAAGCCGAGCATAGAAGTTCTGAATGATAATTTCTCTCGAGATCTCATGATTGGGGCATGAATATAACATTTATTTAAGCCTCCCCCAAGCTTGAGTGATGCTTTCTCTGTCACGAGGCCAAAAAATATAAATATAATTCCGATCACGATGTACTAAATGCATAGGATAAAACTTTTGATGAAATTCCAATTTCAACCGATTGTAGTTCCATGATCCAGTATCATCACATAGCCTATACCATGTCAACGCCTAATCCTTCAAAGATAAAGGAAAAACCTTCTTCGTGACCTCATCCTCGAGCAAACCTGCAAGCTTAAATAAACCACAAACTTCATCTTCATAGATTAGATGCAAGTCTGGATGTGATGTTCCATCTCCTGTAAAAGGATTAGCCAGCAGTTTCTCAAGCATACCTGAAGGAAATTCAAAGCAAATATTTTTAGTAGGTGCTGCAGGTTGAGGAGAAACTATTTGTGCTTCCGTTCGAGGTTAAGATACCCCGAACATGCCCCTCAAAGGATTAGTTTCCATAGTGACAAGTGACAATAAATTTCAGCACACTATATGAATGTAACCTTACCAATTTCCACTTACCAAAGGCGCTTCACTCCCTGGCAACGGCGCCAGAAAAGAGTCTTGATGACCCACAAGTATAGGGGATCTATCTAGTCCTTTCGATAAGTAAGAGTGTCGAACCCAACGAGGAGCAGAAGGATTTGACAAGAAATTATCGGTAACAAGTAGTTGTGTGGTGAGATGATTCGCAGCAAGCAACAAGTAACAAAAGTAGCAACGGTGTAGCAAAGTGGCCCAATCCCTTTTGTAGCAAGGGACAAGCCTGGACAAAGTCTTATAGGAGGAAAAAAATGCTCCCGAGGACACACGGGAATTTCTATCTTGCTAGTTTTCATCATGTTCATATGATTCACGTTCGTTACTTTGATAGTTTGATATGTGGGTGGACCGACGCTTGGGTACTGCCCTTACTTGGACAAGCATCACACTTATGATTAACCCCTCTCGCAAGCATCCGCAACTACGTAAAAAGAATTAAGACAAAGTCTAACAATAGCATTAAACTAGTGGATCCAAATCAGCCCCTCACGAAGCAATGCATAAACTAGGGTTTAAGCTTCTGTCACTCTAGCAACCCATCATCTACTTAATACTTCCCAATGACTTCCTCTAGGCCCAAATAATGGTGAAGTGTTATGTAGTCGACGTTCACATAACACCACTAGAGGAAAAACAACATACATCACATCAAAATATCGAACGAATACCAAATTCACATGACTACTATTAGCATGACTTATCCCATGTCCTCAGGAACAAAAGTAACTACTCACAAAGCATAATCATATTCATGACCAGAGAGGTAATGAGTAGCATCAAGGATCTGAACATAAACTCTTCCACCAAGTAATCCAACTAGCATCAACTACAAAGAGTAAGTAACACTACTAGCAACCTCACAAGTACCAATCGGAGTCGCGAGACGGAGATTGCTTACAAGTGATGAACTAGGGTTTGGAGATGAGATGGTGCTGATGAAGATGTTGATGGTGATGAGTCCCCTCTGATGAGAGGAGTGTTGGTGATGACGATGACGACGATTTTTCCCCTCTGGGAGGGAAGTTTCCCCAGCAGGATCGTCCTGCCGGAGCTCTAGATTGGTTGTGCTCAAGTTTCGCCTCGTGGCGGCGACGAATCCTCCGAAAAGCCTCCTCCTGGCTTTTTTAGGATGAAACCCTTCTTATAGCCAAAGGGGGGAACCAGAGGGCCAGCTGGGTGCCCACAAGCCCCCTAGGCGCGGCCAGGGGTGGTGGCCGCGCCTAGCAGGCTTGTGGCCGCCTGCTAGCGCCCCTCTGGCACGTCTTCGGCCCAGTATTTTTTATAAATCCCGAAAAAAAATCCTCGTTGTGTTTCACGGCATTTGGAGTTGCGCAGAATAGGTATCCGAAACTTGCTCCACTTTCAGGCCAGTATTCCAGCTGCCGGCATTCTCCCTCTTCATGTAAACCTTACAAAATAAGAGAGAAAAGGCATAAGTGGTGAACTAATCCAGCAGGGCTTCGCCTAAGCACCGCCGAACTAGACTAGAGGAGGAGCTATGATCTGGAGGAAGAGGGAGCACGTGGCTATTTTCTGTGTCTACAAAAACCCTCAACACCTCTAGTATATATAGGAGGAGATAAGGGAGGCCGGTGCCCTAGGGTTTCTCCTTGGGTCGGCCGAAGTGGGGAGGAGAGGGGAGTCCAACTCCAATCATATTCCTAGTAGGATTACTCCCCCACTTGGAAACCCTTCCACCTTTTGGCTTTTTGCCTTTTCTCTCCACTCCTGCCACATGGCCCCTTAGGGGATGCTTTGGCCAGCCCACTAATGTCTGTTTTGCCTCCTCTCTTGGCCCATGAAGACCTAGGATCATTACCCCACTCCCGGTGGCCCCCAGTACCCTCCCGACACCCCCGATACACTATTGATGAGCCCGAAACTTTTCCGGTGACCAAAAGAAGACTTCCTATATATCGATCTTTACCTCCGAACCATTCCGGAGCTCCTCGTGACGTCCAGGATCTCATCCGGGACTCCGAACAAGCTTCGATCACCAACACCTATAACTCAAGTATACCAAAACGTCACTGAACCTTAAGTGTGCAGACCCTACGGGTTCGAGAACTATGTAGACATGACCTGAGACATTCTTCGGTTAATAACCAATAGCGGGACGTGGATGCCCATATTGGCTCCTACATATTTTACGAAGATCTTTATCGATTGAACCTCTATGTCAAGGATTCGGTTAATCCCGTATGCCGTTGCCTTTGTCCTTTGGTATGTTACTTTCCCGAGATTCGATCGTCGTTATCTCCATACCTAGTTCAATCTCGTTACCGGCAGGTCTCTTTACTCATTTCGTAATACAAGATCCCATGACTAACTCCTTAGCCACATTTCTTGCAAGGCTTATTGTGATGTTGTATTACATAGTGGGCCCCGAGATACCTCTCCATCATACGGAGTGACAAATCCCAGTCTTGATCCATGCCAACCCAACAGGCACATTCGAAGATACCTTGGAGCACCTTTATAGTCACCGAGTTAAGTTGCGATGTTTGATACACACAAGGTATTCCCCTGGTGTCCACGAGTTGCATGATCTCATGGTCATAGGAACATATACATTGAAATGCAGAAAAACAGTAGTAACAAACTGACACGATCATATGCTACATTCATAGTTTGGGTCTTGTCGATCACATCATTATCCTAATGATGTGATACCTTATCAAGTGACAACGTTTGTCTATGGCTAGGAAACCTTAACCATCTTTGATCAATGAGCTACTCAACTAGAAGCTTACTAGGGACAGAGTTTTGTCTATGTATCCACACATGTATTTTAGTTTCCAATCAATACAATTACAGCATGGATAATAAACGATTATCATGAATAAGGAAATATAATAATAACAAATTTATTATTGCCTCTAGGGCATATTTCCAACAGTCTCCCACTTGCACTAGAGTCAATAATCTACTTCACATCACTATGTGATTGTAATGAATCTAACACCCATACTGTTATGGGGTTTGTTCATGTTTTGCTTGTGAGAGAGGTTTTATTCAACAGGTCTGAACCTTTCAAATCTGAGTGTGCTTTACAAATCTCTATGTCATCCTGTAGGTGCTGCTACTAACATTCCATTTGGAACTATTCTAAATTTCTGCTCCACTATACGAATCCGGTTTACTTCTCAAAGTCATCCGGATCAGTGTCAAAGTTTGCATAGACGTAACCCTTTACGACGAACTCTTTTACCACCTCCATAATCGAGAAAAATTCCTTAGTCCACTAGTTACTAAGGATAAATTTTGACCGCTGTCCAGTAATCCCCTCCTGGATCACTTTCGTACCCCTTGACAGATTCATGGCAAGGCACACATCAGATGCGGTACACAACATAGCATACTATAGAGCCTACGGCTAATGCATAGGGGACGACCTTCGCCCTTTCTCTTTCTTCTTCCATGGTCGGGCTTTGAGTCTTACTCAAATTCACACCTTACAACACAACCAAGAACTTCTTCTTTGCCGATCTATTTTGAAATTTTTCAAAAACTTGTCAAGGCATGCATTTCATTGAAAGTTTTATCAAACGTCTTGATCTATTTCTATAGCTCTTGATGCTCAATGTTCAAGTAGGTCAATCCAAGTTTTCCTTTGAAAACAGTTTTTCAAATAACCCTATATGCTTTCCAAAAATTCTACATCATTTCCGATCAACAATATGTCTAACACATATACTTATCAGAAATTCTATAGTGCTCCCACTCACTTCCTTGGAAATACAAGTTTCTCATAAACTTTGTATAAACCCAAAAAGCTTAGATCACCTTATCAAAGCACATAATCCAACTCCGAGATGCTTACTCTAGTCCTTAGAATGATCACTAGAGCTTGCATACTTTTTAGCATCCTTAGGATCAGCAAAACCTTCTGGTTGTATCACATACAACCTTTCCTCAAGGAAACCATCGAGGAAACAATTTTTTGACACCCATCTGCAAGACTTCATAATTGAAACAATGCAGCAACTGCTAACATAATTCCAACAGACTTTTAGCATCGCTACAATTGAGACAGTCTCATCGTAGTCAACTCCTTGAGGTTGCCGGAAACCTCTTTGCAACAAATAGAGCTTTCTTAGATGGTGACATTCACCTTCATCGTGTGTCTTCCTTTTAAAGATCCATCTGTACTTAATAGTCTTACGACCATCATGTAGTTCTTCCAAAGTCCACACTTTGTTTTGATACATGGATCCTCTCTTGGATTTCACGGCCTCTAGCCATTTTTCAGAATCCGAGCCCACCATCGCTTCTCCATAGCTCGTATGTTTATTATTGTCCAGCAACATGATCTCCAAGACAAGATTACTGCACCATTCTGTAGTAGCGCGTATCCTTGTCGACCTACAAGGTTTGGTAGTAACTTGATCTGAAGCTTCATGATCACCATCATCGGCTTCCACTTCAATTGGTGTAGGCGCCACAAGAATAGCTCTGTGCGCCCTTCTACTCTCTGGTTGAAGTGTTGGTTCAATAACCTCATTAAGTTCCACCATCTTCCCACTCAATTCTTTCGAGAGAAACTCTTTCTCGATAAAGAACCCATTTTTTGAAACAAACACTTTGCTTCTAGATCCGAGACAGGAGGTATATCCAACCATTTTGGGTATCTTATGAAGATGCATTTATCCGCTTTGGGTTTTATCTTATCAGGCCGAAGCCTTTGGACATAAGCATCATAGCCCCAAACTTTTAAGAAATGACAACTTAGGTTTCTCCAAACCATAGTTCATACGGTGTCATCTCAACGCAACTTATGTGGTACCCTGTTTAAAGTGAATGTGTTTGTCTCTAATGCATAACCCCAAAACGATAGTGGTAATTCGGTAAGAGACATCATAGTATGCACCATATCTTAATAGGGCGTGGCTACGATGTTTGGACACACCATCACACCAAGGTGTTCCAGGTGGCATTAGTTGTGAAACAATTTCCACATTGTCTTAATGTGTACCAAACTCGCAACTCAGATATTCATCTCTACGATCATATCATAGACATTTCATCCTCTTGTCATGACGATCTTCAACTTCACTCTGAAATTACTTGAACCTTTCAATAATTCAGAATTGTGTTTCATCAAGTAAATATACCAGTATCTACTCAAATCATCTGTGAAGTAAGAACATAACGATATCCACTGCGTGTCTCATCACTCATTGGACTACATACATCAAAATGAATTAGTTCCAATAAGCTACTTTCTTGTTCCATCTCAATGGAAGATGAGGCCTTCAGTCATCTTGCCCATGTGGCATGATTTGCATGTCTCAAGTGATTCAAAATCATGTGAGTCCATACGATCCATATGCACAGAGTTTCTTCACGCGTTTACACCAATAGGCATGGTTCACATGTCTCAAACGATTCAAAAACGAGTGAGTCCAAAGATCCATCAAAATGGAGCTTCTTCATGTGTTTTACACCAATATGAGTCAAGCGGCAGTGCCACAAGTAAGTGGTACTATCATTACTACTTTGGATCATTTGGCATCAATATTGTGAACATGTGTATCACTACGATCGAGATTCAATGAACCATTCACATTGGTGCATGACCATTGAAGGTATCATTCATGTAACATGAATAACCGCGTTGCAATAAACACGATCCAATCATGTTCATGGTCAACGCAAACACCAACTAACATCTATTTAGGTTCAACACCAAACCCAATGGTAGAGGGATCGTGCGATGTTGATCACCTCAACCTTGGAAACACTTCCAACACATCGTCACCTCACCTTTAGTTAGTTTCCGTTTATTCTGCAACTTTTTATTTCGAGTTACTAACACTTAGCAACCTGAACAGGTATCTAATAGCCCGGTGCTACTAGGAGTACTAGTAAAGTACACATCAATAACATGTATATCCAATATACTTTTGTCGATTTTGCAAGTCTTCTCATCTACCAAGTAACTAGGGTAATTCCGCTTCAGTGACCGTTCCCCTCATAATAGAAGTACTTAGTCTCGGGTTTGGGTTCAACCTTGGGTTTCTTTACTAGAGTGGCAACTGGTTTGCCATTTCGTGAAGTATCCCGTTTAACCCTTGCCCTTCTCGAAATTAGTGGTTTTACTAACCATCAACACTTGATGCTCCTACTTGATTTCTACATTCGCGGTGTCAAAACATCGCGAATAGCTCAAGGATCATCATCTTTATCCCTGATATGTTATACTTCATCATGAAGCTCTGTAGCTTTGTGGTAGTGACTTTGGAGAACTATGTCAATCACTATCTTATCTGGAAGATCTACTCCCACTCGATTCAAGCGATAGTTGTACCCACACAATTTGAGCACATGCTCAATGATTGAGATTTTCTCCCTTACTTTGTAGACAAAGAATTTTGTGGGAGGTCTTATACCCCTCAACATGGGCACGAGCCTGAAAACCCAATTTCATCTCTTAGAACATCTCATATGTCCTGTGACATTTGGAACCTCTTCGGTGCCCCAATTCTAAGCTATTTAAGCATTATGCACTGAACTATCATGTAGTCATAAAAAACGTGCATGTCAGATGTTCGCAACATCTTCAGACGACTCTCGGGGTTTAGCACACCGAGTGGTGCATTAAGGACATAAGACTTCTATGCAGCAATCAGGACAATCCTCAGTTTACGGACCTAGTACGCGTATTTGCTACTATCATATTTCAACTAAGTTTTCTCTAGGAACATCTCAAAAATAGTAGAGCTACAGCGCAAGCTACACCATACTTTGCAAAAACATTTTGACTATGTTCATGATAATGAATTAATCATATTACTTAAGATCTCCCACTCAAATTGACATCCCTCTAGTAATTTGAGTGTCACATGATCCAAATTCACTAACTCAAGTCCGATCATCACGTGAGTTGAGTTTAGCTTCAATGGTGAACATCTTCATGTTGATCATATCCACTATATGACTCATGCTCGACCTTTCATTCTCTTGTGTTCCGAGGCCATGTCTGTACATGCAAGGCTCATCAAGTTTAACCTGAGTGTTCCGCGTGTGCAACTATTTTGCACCCGTTGTATGTGAACGTAGATTCTATCACACCTGATCATCACGTGGTATCTCGAAACGAAGAACTGTAGCAACGGTGCATAGTCGGGAAGAACACAATTTTATCTTGAAATTTTAGTGAGGGATCACCTTATAATGTTACCATCGTACTAATGAAAATAAGGCGCATAAAAGGATTAACACCACATGCAAATCATAAGTGACATGATATGGCCATGAACTTGTGCTTCTTGATCTCCATCACCAAAGCACTGACATGATCTCCATCGTCTCCATCATCGTGCTTCCATTGAGGTTGTCATGCTATCTATGCTATTACTACTAAAGCTACTGCCTAGCGATATAGCAAGAGCATCTGCAAGCGCAAAATAAATTTAAAGACAACCCTATGGCTCCTGTCGATTGCCGTAGCATTGACGTGCAAGTCGATATTTAACTATTATAACATGATCATCTCATACATCCAATATATCATACCATGTCTTTGGCCATATCACATCACATGCATACCGTGCAAAAACAAGTTAGACGTCCTCTAATTTGTTGTTGTAGATTTTACGTGGCTGCTATGGGTATCTAGTATGATCGCATCTTACTTATGCTAGGCCACAACAGTGATATGGAAATTGATATTTAACCTTCTCCAAGGACCGCCTCGGTCAAATGCAACTCAACTAAAGTTAAAGAAACAGACACCCACGAGTCATCTTTATGCAACAAGTTGCATGTTAGTCGATGAAACCGGTCTCTCGTAAGCGTATGAGTAATGTTGGTCTAGGCCGCTTCAATTCAACAATACCGTTGAATCAAGAAAATACTAAGGATGGAAGCAAGTTGGACATCAACGCCCACAAACTCTTTTGTGTTCTACTCGAGATATCATCTACACATGAACCTAGCTCATGATGCCACTGTTGGGGAACATCGCATGGGAAACAATAATTTTCCTACGCACATGCAATACGTGTTCATGGTGATGAGCATCTAGGAGAGGGGAGAGTGAATCTACACACACTTGTAGATTGCTAAGAGGAAGCGATATAACGTGGTTGATGTAGTGGAACATATTCGCGATCCAAATCCCAGCCTATCCCGCGATCTCATCACGATCCGTCCCGCAATCCCATCATGATCCATCCCGATCTAGTGCCGAATGGACGACACCTCTGTCTTCAACACACGTACAACTCGATGATGATCGCCACCTTATTGATCCAGCAAGAGGGGCAGAGAGGTAGATGAGTTCTCCAGCACGATGACATGGTGGTTTTGGTGGTGAACTAACCCAATAGGGCTTTGCCTAAGCACCGCCGAACTAGACTAGAGGAGGAGCTACGATCTAGAGCAAGAGGGAGCACACGGATATTTTCTGTGTCTACAAAAACCTTAAGGCCTCTAGTATATATAGGAGGGGAGGAGGGAGGCCGGAGCCCTAGGGTTTCCGCTTGGGTCGGCCGAAGTGGGGAAAGAGGGGAGTCCAACTCCAATCCTATTCCTAGTAGGATTGCTCCCCCACTTGGAAACCCTTCCACCTTTTGGCCGTTTGCCTTTTCTCTCCACTCCAGCCGCATGGGCCCTTAGGGGATTCTTCGGCCATCCCACTAAGGGCTGGCTTGACTCCTCTCTTGGCCCATGAATCCCTAGGGTCGTTACACCCTTCCCGGTGGCCCCCGGTACCCTCCCGGCACCCCCGACACACTATCGATTAGCCTAAAACTTTTCTGGTGACCAAAACAGGATTTCCTATATATCAATCTTTACCTCAGGACCATTCTGGAGCTACTCGTGACGTCCAATATCTCATACGGGACTCCTAACAACCTTTAGTCACCAACACCTATAACTCAAGTATACCGAAACATCACCGAACCTTAAGTGTGCAGACCCTACGGGTTCGAGAACTATGTAGACATGACCTGAGACATTCTCCGGTCAATAACTAATAGCGGGACCTGGATGCCCACATTGGATCCTACATATTCTATGAAGATCTTTATCAGTTGAACCTCTATGTCAAGGATTCGGTTAATCCCGTATGCTGTTCCCTTTGTCCTTTGATATGTTACTTGCCCGATATTCGATCATCGGTATCTCCATACCTAGTTCAATCTCGTTACTCGCAATTATCTTTACTCGTTCTATAATACAAGATCCCGTGACTAACTCCTTAGTCACATGTCTTGAAAGGCTTATTGTGATGTTGTATTACTGAGTGGGCCCCGAGATATCATTCCATCATACGGAGTGACAAATCCCAGTCTTGATCCATGCCAACCCAACACACACCTTCGGAGATACCTGTAGAGCACCTTTATAGTCACCCAGTTATGTTGAGAGGTTTGATACACACAAGGTATTCCCCAGGTGTCTCGGAGTTACATGATCTCATGGTCATAGGAAGAGATACATTGACATGCAGAAAAATAGTAGCAACAAACTGACATGATCATATGCTGCGTTCATAGTTTGGGTCTTGTCCATCACACCATTCTCCTAATGATGTGATCACGTTATCAAGTGACAACACTTGTCTATGGCTAGGAAACCTTAACCATCTTTGATCAACAAGCTAGTCAACTAGAGGCTTACTTGGGACAGAGTTTTGTGTATGTATCCATACATGTATTTCAGTTTCCAATCAATACAATTATAGCATGGATAATAAACGATTATCATGAATAAGGAAATATAATAAGAACCAATTTATTATTGCCTCTAGGGCATATTTCCAACACATTTTGCAACCAAATGCTTCATGACGCGTATGAAAGTGTTCTAGCTCATGCAAGAAGATGAGCCGTTGGTCCTTCAGGAAGAAGTATTCTCGCAGGGTGGCGCATGCCGCGTACGATGATTACCTGGAGAAGCTTCACGATTGTGCCGATAGATGAGATGTGGGATTGAACTATGTATGACTATGTAGTGTCTTTAATTATAAATGTCCTTAAGTATGCTTAATGACAGTTGGACTATGCTTGTGTATGTTTAATTATTATCTATGCCTGATTATGTTTAATCTATGGTCCTGTTTGGATCCTTGGGTTAGAGTTAGTTTGAAATAGTTGGGGATCAAATAGCCTAAAGTATCCAAACATGAGGGCTAGATTGGAACTAGTTGCATCTAACCCACCCAAAAAATATCCCACCCAAGTGGTGCTAATTTGATCTAGTTCTGGTGGGTCCTATAAAAAATTACCTTTCCCATCTTATCCAGCCACATGAGATCCAGCCACACAAGATCCGACCACACAAGAGCCGTCCACACAACAGCCGGCCACATCAAATTCGACTGGAAAGTGAATTTAACCCTCTCATCCAAACATCATCTTTGGTAAAGTTTCTTCAAGGTTAGTCACGAGTGAGAAAATAAATCTAACCTCTAGCTAAGTTAGAGTACCCAAACAGGGCATACATTTACTAATGTCCAAAAAACTATCGCACCCAAGAGGTGCTAATTTGTGCTAGTTCTGGTGGGGCCTACAGGAAAATCACATTTCCCCTCTTATGCAGCCACACCAAATCCGGCCACATAAGATCCGGTCACACAAGAGCCGACCACAGAAGAGCCTGCCACATCAAATCCAACTCAAAAGTGTATTTAACCTTGTCATCCAAACACCAACTTTGGCTAGAGTTAGTTCATGGTTAGTCACGAGTTAGAAACTAACTCTAACCTCTAGCTTTTTTTGAGGCAAAACTCTAACCTGTAGTTAAGTTAGTGTATCCAAACATGGCTATTGCCTCCGAAACTCTTTGTGGGACACAAAACCCTCTTTTCCCAATTCAAAATGGAAAAAAGAAAACCCTCACCATCCACACGTCACAAAAACCCTCATCCTCCCTCCACCCCCTTTTGTCCCATTCACACATGCACAAGATTCTCTACGACTCTGCATTGCACCACCTATCGGCGCGACAACCACTTAGCTCGACGCCTGTTGCCACTTCTAGGCTACCGACAAACCCCACCGCATTTCTCCACTTCCGCTTGCTTCCGCCTAATGCCATTGACTTTCTCGACGCTGCTCACTGTCGACCTAATTCTGCCTGATTGGGGAATGCACGGTATTGAGGTTTTTTTCTCATGGACAACAAGGTAACTAATTTACTGAGATATTCTCTCATCTCTTATCCCTGTTCATCTGCCTCCTTCAATCACCCGACCGAAATCGCCTTGAATTCATTTTTATTCGAGCTGATTTGAGGGTTTTGTTTCATTCATAGAGTGTACAGTGCACGAACACATCGGGACTTTGCAGCCTCGGCCACACATCCATGGAGTTCAATATCACCGTACCATATGACTTCAAGATGCGCACGGTATGTTCAATCTCAGCCTACATCAGTTGGCATGGCCTACTTTCTTGAACATATACTATATATTGTTACATTTGGATAAAAGGTAGTGCCACATGCATCATATACATCAAAGGGGATTTTTTCCTGTTCTTTCTATATTAGGAAAATTAATGATGTATTGTTCTTTCGATTACTCTCATATTTCCATCACATCATGGTTACACTATCTATTTAATTATAGATTTTTGTCCTCTAATTTCAAGGTTGTACTGTTCTTTCAATTTCTCCCATATCTGCATGTTACCATATTATTTAACAATCTTATCATTTTTTGCAGCACATCCCTTGCTATGCAACAACAACTGTAGTACACAATCTTACCCTTTATATAACTCAAGACTGCATCGATGTCATACTGAACACAAACCATGGACATACAATCGTTGCTTCTGTAAGACTTGATGAAAGTGGTCACTCCTATTTTGGCACGGGCCTTTGGACAGAAATTTCTAAGTTTTATGTACTGAAAGCTCGCACTAGAATTGCACTGCACATAGAAGAGCCTGATCATGAGATATATGCTAACTTCCTCGATGGTATCATCCGTCGAGACTTTGTTCGAAGTAAATGTTCTTTTCAAGTATGTGCATGTTTACTTACTTAACAATATCTAAGGAATTTTGTAGTATTTAAGCAACTGATTGTTATTCCATTTTCTTACTCTATTCCTACCTACTAACTTCAAGTTACCAATTCACTTTTCTTTTGCCGTAATTTAAATAAATATTCCCTGTACTCCCACTTCTATCAGAAAGTGCCGCTGATGAGGAGACTCCAGAGGTGGAGAACGATGCTGCCAACTAGCGGAGGCGGGTCAAGCATGAACCGCAAGCGACTCCAACAGGACTAGACTTCATCAACCGTCTCCTTGATGATATGTTGATAGTCATCATCTCCCTCCTTCCAATCAAATATGGGGCACGGACAACTGTCCTTTCCCGGCGGTGGCGCCCCCTATGGCACTCCACCCCTCTCGACCTCATGGATACCCACAAGCTATGCCATGGCTATCGCAAAAGCTTTGATGCATTGTCCCAGATCCTCGACAGTCACCATGGGCCATCCAGAGGCCTTAGCACGGGAAAGTTCTGTTCCAATGACAAGGACCGAGCCAAGCTTGACAGTGGTTCCAATCCTCCACCCAAGATTAGATCGAGGAGCTCAGTTTTAATGATGGGTATATGCGCTCACAACCAACGTCTGTGCTCCATCTCGGGCCCACGCCGTGCCTCGCCAAGTTCATGAACTACCATTCCCCCCTTAATGACGCGTCCGCTCTTTTTCTACCATGACTGAAGCACCTCGGGCTCGTTGCCGTTTGCATCCCAAAGGATGACATGGAGCGCATGCTCCACGGTTGTACTGCACTTGAGTACCTTCGTCTTCAAGCGATCAATGGGTTGTGTAGCTTCTGCATCACGTACATGACTCTCCGGACTATTTATGTGTGTTGGTGGTGCTGAAACAAGAGATCACAAAAAGTGTACCACAGTATGGTCATTGAAGACACACCTTCACTTGAGAGATTACTTGTAGTTGATCAACAAGGTCAAAAAGAATCAATGTCATTTCTACGCCGAAATTGACACTGGTGTGTGATACGTCTCCGTCATATCTACTTTTCCAAACTCTTTTGCCCTTGTTTTGGACTCTAACTTGCATGATTTGAATGGAACTAACCCGGACTAACGCTGTTTTCAGCAGAATTGCCATGGTGTTGTTTTTGTGCAGAAATAAAAGTTCTCGGAATGTCCTGAAAATTTACGGAGAATTTTTCTGGAATAAAAGAAAAATACCTGCGCAAAGATCCACCGGAGGGGGTGTGCCAGTGGGCCACAAGCCCGTGGGACGCGACCACCCCCCTAGGCCGCGTCGTGAGGGCTTGTGGGGCCCACGTGGCACCACCGCCCCAAACTCAGCTCTATTTATTCCGTCTCGCCCGGAAAAAAAAATCAAAGAGAAGGTTTCATCGCGTTTGACGATACGGAGGCGCCGCCACCTCCCATTCTTCATCTGGAGGGCAGATCTGGAGTCCATTTCGGGCTCCGAAGAGGGGAAATCGTCTCCATCGTCATCATCAACCTTCCTCCATCGACAATTCCATGATGCTGTTCACCGTTCATGAGTAATATCATCGTAGGCTTGCTGGACGGTGATGAGTTGGACGAGATCTATCATGTAATCGAGTTAGTTTTGACGGGGATTGATCCCTAGTATCCACTATGTTCTAGATTGATGTTGCTACTACTTGGCTATGCTTAATGCTTGTCACTAGGGCCCGAGTGCCATGATTTCGGATCTGAACCTATTATGTGGTCGCCAATATATGTGTGTTTTAGATCCTATCTTGCAAGTTGTAGTCACCTACTATGTGTTATGACCCGGCAACCCCGGAGTGACAATAGCCGGAACCACTCCCGGAGATGACCATAGTATGAGGAGTTCATGTATTCACCACGTGTTAATGCGTTGGTCCGATTATTTATTAAAAGGAGAACCTTAATATCACGTAGTTTCCATTACGACCACGCTGCCACGGGAGGGATGGATAATAGATGTCATGCAAGTTCTTTTCCCTAAGCACGTATGACTACATACGGAATACATGCCTACATTAGATTGACGAACGGGAGCTAGTTACATATCTCTCCATGTTATAGCTGTTACATGATGAATCACATCCGGTATACTCATCCATCACCGATCCACTGCCTACGAGTCTTTTACTACTGGTCCTTGCTACGTTACCTTGTCCACGCTTGTTCCTTGCTACAAAAGGGATTGGGCCACTTTGCTACTACCGTTGCTACTGATGTTACTCTACTGCTATTGCTGTTCCTTGCTACTTTGTTGTTACTTGTTTCAAGAATTTTTCGACACCGTTGCCGGGGAAGAATAGTTCCCCGTCCACGTGCAACTTACTGCGCCATTGATACAACAGTTAGGAATAGTCTGTCGTCAACAGATCTGTTTCTGGCACCGTTGTTATCATACTACTTTGCTTGCAGACACTAATCTTTCAGGTGTGGTTGAATCTGACAAACTCAGCTGCTAATACTTGAGAATATTCTTTCGCTTCCCCTTGTGGCGAATCAATAAATTTGGGTTGAATACTCTACCGTCGAAAACTATTGCGATCCCCTACACTTGTGGGTTATCAATATGCTAGTCGTGTGTCAAATACTCGTAACTTGTTATTGCATCCATACCCGTTCAGGTACAACAGTCGCCTTCTACCTCTCCTTCTTGAAATTAACATTATTTCTAATTTTTAAGATGTATGTTCGTGTGTCATCCAAAAAATGATTCCGACAAGCTTGACCCCAAATCTGTGTGCAATGAATGTCTTGGCACTAGAATCTATCGGCCCCAATCTGGAACAAGTTGTCAGTTTCGTGAGATGCTTTCCGTGCATGGAGAACCTATATATCGAGGTGATGTTCCTTTCCTGTTAAATGTTAACCATAAGGGAGTTCAATTTTCAACACCTTTTCCCAGGTTTACAATGACAATGTACTACTATTTCTATAGTAATTTTGGAGGATTTCACTACATACATGTTTCCCCCACCCCATATTGGTTGTTTGGTTCATATGGTTATAATCCATAAGTATTTCTCCTTTGGATTCATCTGTACTAGTTTTCTTAGGGAATTTTTCATCCACTCCAACCTCTTTGGAAGAAGGTTACATTTTTCTAGATTGTAATCAAATGCCCATGTTAATCATGACGGATCGAAGATGGCACGTCAGTGCATTTTACAAATCCTGCAGACCAAATAGGCCTGTAGTAGTGTTCAAAACTACATGTAGGCACTAATACATTCTCTTCTTTTACACATAAGAATTGGACCGGTGGTAGATACCGTGATACAATATAACAATCACATCGAATGCCTAGATGTGCATCTCTCAGAAATTACTTTGAACTCCTACCCAGGGACGTTACCGGAGATTATATTCGCGAGGTTCTTCGTTGTCAGAGCAAGGGTGCTAGAGGTAATGCGGTTTACCCTACATTTATTTTGCAAAAAAGAATGGTTTGTTGATCAGTGCCGATGCCTGTGGCAGAATGGAAAAGGCTTCAAAAAAGTTAAATTTCATTTTGAAACTTCATATGACACAGCACACGGAAGTCATTGTGTCAACCCCATACATGACTTTTCAGTGGCTGATCCCTTCGCAAAAATGATGAGATTTCAAAACTAGCCTTGCAAGTGGTAATATCTGTTTGAATCTGTCTTATATCCATGTTTAGCTGTTTAGCATGGGCGTTTGCAGTAGAATGAGATGGACTTCATTTCTAATAGCAGTTTGAACCTTGTAATCTTAGAATTTCAGCCATATAACTCTAGAATTTGAGCCTTGTAATGTTTCGGGCTTTTGTGGTACAATCGGTGAAATGGCATTGTATGCGACTCTTATATTGGTAGTACTATTTAAACCTTAATATGCAATGGACTAAGATTTTATTAACCATTCTCGAATGTGTTTCCCTTAGCGATCTCATCGCAAACGATCTGTATAGCTAACTCGAGTGAGTTCTTGGAAATTGTTGCACACATTTGGTCTCTTCAACCATGTGCCCTGTAGAGGGCAAAATTAATTATCACACTCGATTTTCCATCATCACCCTTCTATGTAACTTTTACCTCATCACTAACGGGTAAACTTATGATCAAAGTCATTCAACACACTTCATTTTTGCAAAGTTTTTTCCAATAAACGCCCACAATTTGCCGCTCTTCTAGACGACGTGTGGGCAAACTAGCCGAGTGAGAATCTTGCGCGGTTGCGCATAGAAACTACGTGGTTGCATGTGAACAGGTTCTGCTCATCAACGATACGTTTGGCGCCTCTTCAAGCCCACGCGGTGACAAGAGTGACGATTATAGGCCGACCAACCCCTATTTATTATAGCGGCCATTTAACCCTTGTGTGTCTTCAACCGTTCGATCGCTCCCTAGTATTGCAAAAGCACATCCGCCATGACAAATTCTTAGAGGGTATCTAGCATGACTCAAATGGCACTCCGCGCGGCTGCCAACAACGAGCAACAGTTCACCATGCATGCCGGGGTGGACACCCACACAAGGTTCACGAAGCTCTCGGTGGTGTACACCAACAACCCGGTATGGGTGGAGCACTCCATCCACAGAGATGTTGCTTGCTGAGGAGAATTATAAGGTGGTCATGTTCGACCTCAAGTACATACACACTTGTTCCGGGTCTCGTCCCAAGGTCGTCGTCGCCCAGATGTGCATGCGCAATCACGTCCTCGTCTACTACTACTTCCCGACCACAAGGCCTTGCGAGTGTTTGCCAGGTTTGTCAACAGACCCCACTACATGTTCTCTGCAGTGGGCATGTCCAACGATGTAAAGGTGCTCAAGAATTCTGGCATCGTGTGCTAGAATCTTGTCGACATCCATGGCCAATACAAGATCTAGGGTAGCAAGAAACATGATAAGGACTCACTAGTTCACCTCGCCGAGGCCATCGCCGACCCCTACTAAAGAGACATGAAGGATTCGTGCAACAAGGGCAAGCGTGCCAGACACTCATCCTGGATGGAGAAACTTGACAAAGCTCACGTCGTGTACGCGGCCAAGGAGGCGTACATGAGCTACGTGATGTACAGGTGGATCGTTGACATGAGGAAGTTCCTCTTTCCCAAAAACGACAAGGAATCCAGCCGGAAGCAGAGGAATGGCAAGTGTTGTCACAACAAGAAGCAGACGATTAGATGCTAATTTCTCCTAGTTTAGTATGCATGTAATTACTTACTTTGGTGTGTGTAAATCTTATGTGTGTAGTCACTTATGTAATTGTATGCTTAATTTGGTTTTGCAATGCTGTTCTTATAAGTATACATGTTGATGTTGTGCTATCAGAGCGTAGATCTTGTGTGGATAGAGCAAATCACATCGCACACGGACTAAACAATGGAACCCGTCGGTGATGATTTCATCAATCGCTCACAATTGTATATCGGCAATCGTTTGCTCACAACACGCACGGCTTGTTAACAGGAATTGTGTGTTGTTATCGATCTTCCCACACATTTTTGATTACTAACCTGTTTGCCGTATATCACACACATCTTGTTAAGTTGAACCATTTTTGTTGTGTTTCCTAATTGAAAACAATTCGTCCTATTGAATAGTATGCCGTATATCGCATGCACCCTGATTTGGCTGACCGTTTCTATTGTGTTGCCTAATCACAATCGATTCATACGAGCGAATTGTATGCCGTATATCGCACACACCTTCATCTAGCTGCCCGTTTTTGTTGTTCTCCGTCATCGCAAACAGTTCAATTGAGTGAACCGTATGCCACGCATCGCACACACAACTCTAATCTGAATCGTGTTTGATGTCTCCACCATCGCAAATGGTTTGAATCTATTTTGATGGTTTCCCATATCACCGTTTGCGATTCATGCATCACATACAGTTTCGTCGAAGGATCTCTGACTGTAGTGTCGCATTTGGACCAGCCTGCATTAGTGCATATAGATCCTCCACCTCGTTGAGTCGATGGCCAAATTAAGGTCGAAAGTAGCCATTGAATTGAAGTGGCAAGAGAGAGAGAGAGATAGGGTGAAGAGTGAATTTTGTGCGTTATGTTCATGCCCGGGGCTGGGATTTATAGGCAAAACTTTTGAGTTGATCCATGGCGGTAACCTAAATTTTAAGCTAATCCATGGCGGGCTGTTCATCTTTGGAGGGAGTTGGAAATTTTGGCGAAAACATTTCATATTCTTAAATTGAACGAATTGTTTTGGCTACAACTCCACCAACTCAAACGCCGCTCGTGTTCTTCCTACTCATAGGGCATGCGATGGGTGAGAGATTGGCGCGAAAGCTGAGAATATTTTGCACAAAGAGAGAAGCATATGCAGAGAGATGGAGAGGAGAGAGATGTGCGTGCATGCAGAACCGGAGAGAGAGAGGTACATGCATGAGAGATGGAGAGGAGAGAGATGCATGCAGAAATGTGGAGAGAGGAGTTATGTTCGCGCGAGAATATAGGGATGCATGCCAATCATTCGCATGCACAGAGTAACTGATCAACATCTCCTCCGTGGCAACTCACACGCAAAGTAGTCCAAAATTTGCTCAGCTCTCCTCTCCTTTGTATCTGGGCTGGAGCTTAAACACAAAGAAAAAAGGACCGGAGGGAGTAATATAATAGCATGAAACAATAAAATAAATTATAGATACGTTGGGGACCAATAGTGTATATAAAATTCAGATAAAAACGATATTCCATTAAAATCAGGAAATTCTGCACTCAACGTAATTTTTTTTGTTTTTGCACCATATAAATTTTAATTATCATTCAAATCATCCCAAAGCTTTACTTTGTGCAAACACTAATTTAAACATAAAACCACAATCATTACAGTATAAATAATCATGTTAACTCACACAAACAGAAAGTAGAACAAGAAAAATATGATAACTATTGGGTTGCCTCCCAACAAGTGTTATCGTTTTATGCCCCTAGCTAGGCATAATGGATAGTTTCAAGTGTTTTCATCTTTGACACTCAGTCCATAAGTAGCCCTCATGAGAGACTCTCAAGGTGGTTTAATTCTCTTCTTAGGGAAATGTCCCATCCCTTTCTTTAATGGGAATTGTAATCCTATGTTTCCCTCCTTCATGTCAATGATAGCACCTATAGTTCGTAAAAAAGGTCTTCCACGTATAATTGGACAAGACATATCAAGCACAATGAAATCTAGAGGCACATAATTTCTATTAGCAAGAGTAAGCACATCATTTAATCTACCCAAGGGCCTCTTAATGGTAGAATATGCAAGATGCAAGTTAAGGTAACAATCTTGTATATCGGTGAGACCAAGCACATCACAAAGAGATTTTGGTATAGTTGCGACACTAGCACCAAGGTCACACAAAGTATTACATTCATATTTGAAAGTGTGTTATATCTACTAGAAGGGGGTTGAATAGGCAATTTTTACAAATTCTTCACTAAGGAAATTCCTAGTGAGGAAAGACCTCAGTCACGAACTGAGTGCGGCGGAATAAGTACTCAAACAGATGTGCAAAGACATCTATAGCTTAGTCGTTAGAGTAAAGTGAAATGATCAGATTACACAGGTCACGTGATCAGGATAAGAAGGTGATAAATAACTCAAGTGAAGAATTTGAGGTGAGGAATTAGAGAAAGTCTTTAGTCAAATTCTTCAAGCAGTAAAGATCAAAGTCATCAACATGCAATTGAGGAAATGAAAGAGTTGAGGAATTAGAACCCGTTGCTCAATGAAGATAGTGGTTTGATGACCCAGTTCCAACTACTGTGCCAGTCGTACATCTGGTTTGGAGCGGCTTCGTATTCAAACTAAAGGACACACAGTCCCGGGACACACAGTCCCGGGACACACAATCCCTACCGTATTCTCCTTGAGCTAACGACACATAGTCCTCGCCGAACACTAGTGGTAAGTCTTGAGGGCAAACTTCCAAACCGTCACAAACTAGGTCACCCGGCGATCCACAATTCACTGTTGGATGCTCTAGACCATGACGCCTACCCGTCTGCAGGATGCACAGTCCTCAAATGTAACAAGCATCGGTTCCACACAGGTACAATATCTTTAGTGATGCTCAATCACTTTGGGGTTTTTGGGTTTTGGTTTGGGTGTTTGGGGTTTTTCTCACTTGATGATTTTCGCTCAAAGTCCTCGAGGATTGGGTTGCTCTAAATGACAAGTGTCTGTTTCTCTCGAAGCGGCCAACCAACTAGTGGTTGTGGGGGCGTCTATTTATATACCTGGGAGGATCCCGACATGATTTGACATTAATGCTCCAAATGATATGACCGTTGGGTCGATAAGATTGGGGACAGGTGGCGCACGGCGCGGCAACGGTCAGATCTTTCAATTGTGAAAGTCCTCATATCTCTCATGTTCCTCACTAACAGGCAGTACGCACTGGCAAAATCCTAACTCCTTAGTTAGTGCAATTTCTTGAGTGACCAGAACAACTTCGTCTCTATCACTGAAGACTTTGACTAAGCTATGAGAAATTTTCAAAGGCTTCACTCGAAGGATTTGGTATGTGTAGGTTTTGAGTTGACCACCATGAAGAAACTTTTCCTTAGTATTACCTCGACTCCCTTTAACTGTACGGTGTTCCTATGACTCAAGAAAGAAGAAAATGAAACAGAAAGAGAAAATCTTCTAGCTTCAAAGTCTTCAGAGCATTTTCTTTGGGATACATCAAATTCCTCATTTTCAAAGTCTTCATGAGGAATAGCAATTTGTTCGCTATCAAAGTCTTCAAGGAATGACCAAAGTCTTGTTGGGTAACGTAGCATAAATTCAAAATTTTCCTACACATATTCAGATCTTCCTATGGAGAGACCAGCAACGAGAGAGGGGTAAGAGCATCTTCATACCTTTGAAGATCGCTAAGCGGAAGCGTTGCTAGAACGCGGTTGATGGAGTCGTACTCGTAGCGATTCCGATCTAGTGCCGAACAATGGCACCTCCGCGTTCAACACACGTGCAGCCCGGTGACGTCTCCCGCACCTTGATCCAGCAAGGAGGAGGGAGAGGTTGGGGAAGAAGTCCAGCAACACGACGGCGTGGTGTTGATGGAGAGACGAGGTCTCCCGGCAGGGCTTCGCCAAGCACCGGCGGAGAGGAGGAGGAGGAAGAGCAGGGCTGCGCCGAGAGAGAGGGAAAACCGTGTACTCCAATGGCCAAAAGTGCCCACTACATATAGGGGAAGGGGAGAGGGGGTGCCACCCCTAGGGTTCCCACCCTAGGGGGTGCGGCAGCCCTCCCAGATGGGTGGTGCGGCGGCCAGAGGGGGGAGGAGGGGTTGGCGCACCCACTGGTGGGCTTAGGCCCACCTGGCTTAGGGTTTGCCCCCCCTTTTCTCTCCCTTGCGCAATGGGCTGAGTGGGGAGGCGCACCAGCCCACCTAGGGGCTGGTTCCCACCCCCACTTGGCCCACCTTACCTCCCGGGGTCGTCGCCCCCCTTCGGTGGTCCCCCGGGGCCACCTCCGATGGTCCCGGTACGTTACTGGTGGTGCCCGAAACACTTCCGGTGTCCGAAACCATCCGTCCTATATATCAATCTTTACCTCCGGACCATTCCGGAGCTCCTAGTGACGTCCGGGATCTCATCTGGGACTCCGAACAACTTTCGGTAACCTCGTATAACAATTCCCTATAACCCTAGCGTCATCGAACCTTAAGTGTGTAGACCCTACGGGTTCGGGAGACAGGCAGACATGACCGAGACACCTCTGTGGTCAATAACCATCAGCGGGGTCTGGATACCCATGGTGGCTCCCACTTGCTCCACGATGATCTCATCGGATGAACCACGATGTCAAGGATTCAATCAATCCCGTATACGATTCCCTTTGTCTGTCGGTACAGAACTTGCCCGAGATTCGATCGTTGGTATACCTATACCTTGTTCAATCTCGTTACCGGTAAGTCCCTTTACTCGTTCCGTAGCACGTCATCGTGTGACTAACTCCTTAGTCACATTGTGCTCATGATGATGTTCTACCGAGTGGGCCCAGAGATACCTCTCCGTCACACGGAGTGACAAATCCCGATCTCGATTCGTGCCAACCCAACAAACACTTTCGGAGGTACCCGTAGTGCACCTTTATAGTCACCCAGTTACGTTGTGACGTTTGATACACCCTAAGCACTCCTACGGTATCCGGGAGTTGCACAATCTCACGGTCGAAGGAAAAGATACTTGACATTAGAAAAGCATTAGCATACGAACAATACGATCTAGTGCTAGGCTTAGGATTGGGTCTTGTCCATCACATCATTCTCCCAATGATGTGATCCCGTTATCAATGACATCTAATGCCCATGACCAGGAAACCATGATCATCCATTGACCAACGAGCTAGCCAACTAGAGGCTTTCTAGGGACACATTGTGATCTATATATTCACACATGTATTACTGTTTCCTGTTAATACAATTATAACATGAACAATAGACGATTATCATGAACAAGGAAATATGATAATAACCATTTTATTATTGCCTCTAGGGCATATTTCCAACAAGTCTTTGTTGGGAAACGTTGCATGGGAAACGTAGCGCACCGGTAGTGGTGATGATCTACTCCTGTAGGGCTCCGCCCGAGCTCCGCAGAAATCCGAACTAGAGGATGAACTACGTGGTATAGGTTTGAGTTGCACATGACAAAGTTGTGTCTCAAAATCCCAAAAACCACCAATATATATAGGACGAGGGGAGGGGCTAGCCTTGGGGCTCAAGGGAGCCCCAAGGGCGCCGATCGAAGGGAGGAGGTGGACTCCCACCCCAATTCGGTTTGGGGGAAGGAGTCCACTCCTTCCTTCCCACCTCCCTCTTTCCTTTATTTCTTTCCGTTGGTATTTTTCTCTTGTGGCGCCATAGCCCTCTTGGGATGGCCTCACCAGCCCACTAAGGGCTGGTGCGTGATACGTCTCCAACGTATCTATAATTTTTGATGGTTCCATGCTATTATCTTGTCAACTTTGGATGTTTTATATACATGAATTTGCTATTTTATATCTTTTTTGGGACTAACCTATTAATTCAGTGCCAAGTGCGAGTTTCTGTTTTTTCCGTGTTTTTGGCCCATTTTCAGACGGAGTCCAAATGGAATGAAACTCTACGATGATTTTTTTTTGGACCAAAAGAGACCCCCGAAGCTTTGGGAGAAGGCTAGATGGGCCACGAGGGAGTCACAAGCCCTCACGCCGCCACCAACCCCCGGTGGTGGCGCGCAGGCTTGTGACCTCCTCGTGGGCCCAACTGACGTAATTCCACCGCCATAAACTCCTATAAATTCAGAAACCCCCAAAAAGAAACCTAGATCAGGAGTTCCGCCGCCGCAAGCCTCTGTAGCCACCAAAAACCATTCTGGAGCCCGTTCTGGCACCCTGCCATAGGGGAATCCATCTTCGGTGGCCATCTTCATCATCCCGGCGATCTCCATGACGAGGAGGGAGTAGTTCTCCCTCGGGGCTGAGGGCATGTCCCAGTAGCGTTGTGTTTGATCTCTCTCTCTCATGTTCTTGAGATGTCTTCATCTCGATGTACCATGGGCTTTGCTACTATAGTTGGATCTTATGATGTTCTTCCCCCTCTCCCTCTTGTAATGAATTGAGTTCCCCCTTTGGAGTTATCTTATCGGATTGAGTCTTTGAGAACACTTGATGTATGTCTTGCACGTGTCTATCTACTGTGATCAACTTGCGGGTTTGTGACAATTGGGAACCTATGCATATGGGTTGGCACACGTGGATTCATGTGAGTACTTGATGTATGTTTTGGTGATCAACTTGCAGGTTCGTGACACTGGGAACCTATGCACAGGGGTTGTCACACGTTTTGACTCTCTGGTAGAAACTTTGGGGCACTCTTTGAAGTTCTATGTGTTGGTTGAATAGATGATTCTGAGATTATGTGATGCATATCGTATAATCATGCCCACGGATACTTGAGGTGACAATGGAGTATCTAGGTGACATTAGGGTCTTGGTTGATATGTATCTTAAGGTGTTATTCTAGTACAAACTCTTGAATAGATCATTAGAAAGAATAACTCTGTGGTGGTTTCGTGCCCGGCAATAATCTCTTCGTTTGTTCCCCGCTATTAGTGACTTTGGAGTGACTCTTTGTTGCATGTTGAGGGGTAGTTATATGATCCAATTATGTTATCATTGTTGAGAGAACTTCACTAGTGAAAGTATGAAACCTAGGCCTTGTTTCCACGCATTGCAATACCGTTCGTGCTCACTTTTACCATTTGTTACCTTGCTGTTTTTGTAATTTCAGATTACAAAAACCTATATCTTTATGTTATCATTGTTGAGAGAACTTCACTAGTGGAAGTATGAATCCTAGGCCTTGTTTCCACGCATTGCAATACCGTTCGTGCTCACTTTTACCATTTGTTACCTTGCTGTTTTTGTAATTTCAGATTACAAAAACCTATATCTACCATCCATATTGCACTTGTTTCACCATCTCTTCGCCGAACTAGTGCACCTATACAACTTACCATTGTATTGGGTGTGTTGGGGACACAAGAGACACTTTGTTATTTGGTTGCAGGGTTGCTTGAGAGAGACCATCTTCAACCTACGCCTCCCGCGGATTGATAAACCTTAGGTCACCCACTTGAGGGAAAATTGCTACTGTCCTACAACCCTCTGCACTTGGACGCCCAAAAACGTCTACAAGGAGAAGGTTGCGTAGTAGACATCAAGCTCTTTTCTGGCGCCATTGCCGGGGAGGCTAGGTAAGTGGCACTAACATCCCGTCAACGAAGCTCTTTTCTAGAGCCGTTGACGGGGAGGTTAGCGCTTGAAGGTATATCTTTAGATCTTGCAAACGAATATTTTTGTTTCTTATTCTTTCGCTAGAAAACTACAAAAAAATGGAATTGAGGATGCCTCATATGCTCCATCTTTTCAATGTCTTTCGTGAGCATGATGGGAAGGAAAATTGTGCTCAAGTGCTGAAAGAAGAATTACATAGAATGCTTGGCATAGAATATGTGAAAGATATGATGAGCATGATTGCAATGTCCTTAGCATGAATTCTTTGAATACCCATGATGCTAATGATATGCAAAGCCACAAGCTTGGGTATGCTATATTTGATGAAGATGATCTTTTTAGTTCTTCCACTTTGAATGATTAAAATTATTTGATGAAAGCATGCCCCCTATCTATGATGATTATTGTGAGGATACTTATGCTTTAAACAAGAGGGATGATAGAACTTGTCATACTCTCGAGAACCCTTTTGCTAAACCTTGCTTTTTCATTATGGACACAATTTGTAGTGCTCAAGTCTTTTACGATACTCCCACCACTATGCTTGAGAATAGATTTCCTTATGTGGAGAGTAGTAAAATTTCTATGCTTGTAGATCATGAAAATAAAGCCTTAGCTGCTGGTTATATTGTTGAATTTATTCATGATGCTACTGAAAATTACTATGAGAGAGGATCATATGCTTCTACTTATTGCAATAGTATCAAACTTCCTCTCCATATGTTGAAATTTTTGAAGCTATGCTTGTTTTGCCTTCCTATGCTAGTTGATTCTTGCTCCAATAAATTGTTTGATCACAAAATCCCTATGCATAGGAAGTGGGTTAGAATTAAATGTGCTAGCCATTTTCTCCATGATGCTCTCGTTGTGTTTCAATCCTTACCTTTTATGTGAGCATCATTGAAATCAATGCCTAGCTAAGGGCGTTAAACGATAGTGCTTGTTGGTGGCAACCCAATGAATACATTTTTATTTGCTTTTTGCTTCCTGTTTTGTTTTCTCCACACCATAATAATTCTATTATGATTGTGTCTTTTGTGTTTCTTTTTGTGTTTGTGCCAAGAAAAACCGTTATGATTAGTCTTGGTGATGATTATTTGATCATGCTGGAAAAAGACAGAAACTTTATGCTCACGAAAAGAATTTTTATTTTTATTCTGTAAGAGACTTTGAGTTGATTCTTTTTTCTGCTGATTTCTATGCAATGTCTTCAGACTTCCGTAATTTTTCAGATTTTTTGAAGTACCAGAGGTATACGAAATATACAGATTGCTATAGACTGGTCTGGTGTTAACAGATTCTGTTTTTGTTGTGTTGGTTGCTTATTTTGATGAAACTATGGATAGTATCGGAGGGTATTAGCCATGGAAGATTGAAAATACAGTAACCCAACATCAGCATAAGTATAATTTAAGGTTGCTACAGTACCTAAGGAAGTGGTGGTTTGCTTTCTCATACTAATGTTATCACGAGTTTCTGTTTAAGTTTCATGTTGTGAAGTTTTCAAGTTTTGGGTGAAGTTCTTATGGACAAAGAGATAAAGAGTGGAAAGAGCTCAAGCTTGGGGATGACCAAGGCATCCCAAGTTGATTCAAGGATGCCGTAAAAGCCTAAGCTTGGGGATGCCCCGGGAAGGCATCCCCTCTTTCGTCTTCAATCCATCGGTAACGTTACTTGGGGCTATATTTTTATTCACCACATGTTATGTGTTTTGCTTGGAGCGTCTTGTATCGTAGGAGTCTTTCATTTTTGTTGTGTCACAATCACCCTGCTGCACACCTAGAGAGAGAGACATGCACTCACTGTGATTTTGTCGAGCTTCACTTATATCCTTTGGTAGACAATTCAGCTCACATGTGCTTCACTTATATCTTTTGAGCTAGATACTTTTGCTCTATGTGCTTCACTTATATCTTTTAGAGCACAGCGGTGCGTGGCTTGGTAGTTGATATATGCTTCGAAAGTATTCTCAAAAGGGGTAGTTATCCAAAGGGATACGAAAACTTCCACCTTCATGTGCATTGATTAGTTAGAGAAGTTTGATTCATCTCAATTAGTTTTGAGTTGTGGTTTTGGTAATATTGAAGTCATGCTAGTAAGGTGTTGTGGATCTAGAAATACTTGTGTTGAAATTAGTGATTCCCGTAGCATGCATGTATGGTGAGCCGCTATGTGATGAAGTCTGATCATGATTAGTATTTTGATTGTCATCCTTTGTGTGGCGGTCGGGATCGCGCGATGGTTTATACTTACCAACCCTCCCCCCTAGGAGTATGCGTTGAATGTTTTGTTTCGATTACGAATAAAATTTTTGCAACAAGTATATGACTTCTTCATGACTAATGTTGAGTCCATGGTTTAGATGCACTTTCACCTTCCACCATCACTATCTTCTTAGTGTCGTGCAACATTCGCGGGTGCACAAAACCCACCATTAGCCTCCCTCAAAACAACCACCATACCTACCTACTATGGCTTTTTCAAAGTCATTCCGAGATATATTGCCATGCAACTACCAACATGACATGTGCTACCACGTCTACATTGCCATTGCATGATTGTAAGATAGCTAGCATGATGTTTCCATTAATGTCTATGCCATGCTAGATCATTGCCACGGTACACTACCTAGCATTCCATATGGAGTCATCGTTGCTCTAAGTTTTGAGTTGAAAATGTGATGATCATCATTGATGGAGAATTTTCCCATGTGAAGAAATAAAAGAGGCCAAAGAAGCCCACCAAAAAAAGAGAGGCCAAAGAGCCCACAAAAAAAATGAGAGAAAAAGAGAGAAGGGACAATGCTACCACCTTTCCACACTTGTGCATATTAAGCACCATGATCTTCATGATTGAGAGTCTCTCGTTTTGTTACCACCATATAGCTAGTGGGAATTTTCATTATATAACTTGGCTTGTATATTCCAATGATAGGCTTCCTCAAAATTGCCTTAGGTCTTCGTGAGCAAGCAAGTTGGATGCACACCCACTAGTTTTCTTTAAGAGCTTTCACATACTCTTAGCTCTAGTGCATCATTTGTATGGCAATCCCTACTCATTCACATTGATATCTATTGATGATCATCTCCACAACTCATTGATATGACTAGTTAATGTGATCATCTTCTCCTTTTTTTTGTCTTGCAACCTCCACCACACTCCACACCACTTATAGTGCTAAAACCATGGCTCACGCTCATGTATTGCGTGCGAGTCGAAAATGTTTGAGAAAGTAAAGGTGTGAAACAATTACTTGGACAATACCGGGGTTGTGCATGATTTAAATTCGTTGTGCAATGATGATAGAGCATAGCCAAACTATATGCTTTTGTAGGGATAACTTTCTTTTGGCCTTGTTATTTTGAAAGTTCATGATTGCCTTGCTAGTTTTCTTGAAGTATTATTGTCTCGACATCAATAGCAAACTATTGTTTTGGATCTAACGGATCTGAATATTCATGTCACGTGAGAGAAGTTACAAAGGACACCTATGCTAGGTAGCATGCAACATCAAAAATTCATTCTTTATCACTTCCCTACTAGAGGACGAGCATGAGTTAAGCTTGGGGATGCTTGATACGTCTCCAACGTATCTATAATTTTTGATGGTTCCATGCTATTATCTTGTCAACTTTGGATGTTTTATATGCATGAATATGCTATTTTATATCTTTTTTGGGACTAACCTATTAACTCAGTGCCAAGTACCAGTTTCTGTTCTTTCCGTGTTTTTGGCCCATTTTCAAACGGTGTCCAAATGGAATGAAACTTTACGATGATTTTTTGGGACCAAAAGAGACCCCCAAAGCTTTGGGAGAAGGCCAGATGGGCCACGAGGAAGTCACAAGCCCTCACGCCGCCACCACCCCCCCCCCGGTGGTGGCGCGCAGGCTTGTGACCTCCTCGTGGGCCCAACCGACGTAATTCTACCGCTATAAATTCCAATAAATTCAGAAACCCCCCAAAAGAAACCTAGATCGGGAGTTCCGCCGCCGCAAGCCTCTGTAGCCACCAAAAACCAATCTGGAGCCTGTTCTGGCACCCTGCCAGAGGGGGAATCCATCTTCGGTGGCCATCTTCATCATCCCGGCGATCTCCATGACAAGGAGGGAGTAGTTCTCCCTCGGGGTTGAGGGTATGTACCAGTAGCTATGTGTTTGATCTCTCTCTCTCTCTCTCTCTCTCTCTCGTGTTCTTGAGATGTCTTGATCTCGATGTACCATGGGCTTTGCTACTATAGTTGGATCTTATGATGTTCTTCCCCCTCTCCCTCTTGTAATGAATTGAGTTTCCCCTTTGGAGATATCTTATCGGATTGAGTCTATGAGAACACTTGATGTATGTCTTGCACGTGTCTATCTGTTGTGATCAACTTGTGGGTTAGTGACAATTGGGAACCTATGCATATGGGTTGGCACACGTGGATTCATGTGAGTACTTGATGTATGTTTTGGTGATCAACTTGCGGGTTCGTGACACTCGGAACCTATGCACAGAGGTTGGCACACGTTTTGACTCTGTGGTAGAAACTTTGGGGCACTCTTTGAAGTTATATGTGTTGGTTGAATAGATGATTATGAGATTATGTGATGCATATCATATAATCATGCCCACAGATACTTGAGGTGACAATGGAGTATCTAGGTGACATTAGGGTCTTGGTTGATATGTATCTTAAGGTGTTATTCTAGTACGAACTCTTGAATAGATCGATCAGAAAGAATAAATTTGTGGTGGTTTCGTACCCGACAATAATCTCTTCGTTTGTTCCCCGCTATTAGTGACTTTGGAGTGACTCTTTGTTGCATGTTGAGGGCTAGTTATATGATCCAATTATGTTCATTGTTGAGAGAACTTCACTAGTGAAAGTATGAACCCTAGGCCTTGTTTCCACGCATTGCAATACCGTTCGTGCTCACTTTTACCATTTGTTACCGTGCTGTTCTTGTAATTTAAGATTACAAAAACCTATATCTACCATCCATATTGCACTTGTTTCACCATCTCTTCGCCGAACTAGTGCACCTATACAACTTACCATTGTATTGGGTGTGTTGGGGACACAAGATACTCTTTGTTATTTGGTTGCAGGGTTGCTTGAGAGAGACCATCTTCATCCTACGCCTCCCGCGGATTGATAAACCTTAGGTAACCCACTTGAGGGAAAATTGCTACTGTCCTAGAACCCTCTGCACTTGGAGGCCCAAGAACGTCTACAAGGAGAAGGTTGCGTAGTAGACATCAGTGCGCCACCCTAGGGTTACTGGGCTCACTCCCGGGTGGGTGGGCCCCTCCCTGTGAATACCCGAAACCCATTCGTCACTCCCGGTACACTTCCGGTAATGCCCGTAATCTTTCCGGTGACCAAATGAAACCATCCTATATATCAATCTTTGTTTCTAGACCATTCCGGAAACCCTCGTGACGTCCGTGATCTCATCCGGGACTCCGAACAACCTTCGGTCACCAACACATATAACTCAACTATACTAAAACATCATCGAACCTTAAGTGTGCAGACCCTGCTGGTTCGAGAACTATGCAGACATGACCCGAGACACTCCTCGGTAAATATCCAATAGCGGGACCTGGATGTCCATATTGAATCCTACATATTCTACAAAGATCTTATCGGTTGAACCTCTGTGCCAAGGATTCATATAATCCCGTATATCATTCTCTTTGTCCTTCGGTATGTTAGTTGGCTGAGATTTGATCGTCGGTATCCCGATACCTATTTCAATCTCGTTACCGGCAAGTCTCTTTACTTGTTCCGTAATGAGATCCTGTGACTCACACTTGAGTCACATTGCCTACAAGGCTTGTATGTGATATTGTATTACCGAGTGGGCCCCGAGATACCTCTCCGTCACACGGAGTGACAAATCCCAGTCTTGATCCATGCTAACTCAACAGACACCTTCGGAGATACATGTAGAGCACCTTTATAGTCACCCAGTAATGTTGTGACGTTTGATACACACAAGGTATTCCTCCGGTGTTAGTGAGTTACATTATCTCATGGTCATAGGAATGAACACTTGACACGCAGAAAACGATAGCAACAAAATGACACGATCACACGCTACGTTCATAATTTGGGTCTAGCCCATCAAATGATTCTCCGAATGATGTGATCCAGTTATCAAGTGACAACACTTGCATATGGTCGGAAAACCTTAACCATCCTTGATCAGCTGGGTAGCCAACTAGAGGCTTGCTAGGGACATTGTTTTGTCTATATATCCACACATGTATCTATGCTTTCATTCATTACAATTATAGCATGGATAATAAATGATTATCTTGAAATAGGAAATATAATAGTAACTATTTTATCATTGCCTCTAGGGCATATTTCCAACAGTCTCCCACTTGCACTAGAGTCAATAATCTAGTCTCACATCGCTATGTGATTTACATTGGAATGATTCTAACAGTTCTGGTGTTGATCATACTTCGCTCGTGGAAGAGGTTTAGTCAGCAGATTTGCTAAATTCAGATCCGTGTGCACTTTGCAAATATTTATGTCCTCCCCCTCGACGTAGTCGTAGATGAGGTTGAAGCGTCATTTGATGTGTCTGCTCTTCTTCTGAAACCTTGGTTCCTTTGCTAAAGCAATGGCACCAGTGTTGTCACATAACATAGTTATTGGATTTAGTGCGCTCGGCACAACTCCAAGATCCGTCATGAGCTGCTTCATCCAAACACCCTCCTTAGCTGCCTCCGAGGCAGCCATCTACTCCGCCTCACATGTTGAATCTGCTATGACGCTTTGCTTGGAAATGCACCAGCTTACCTCACCCCCATTAAAAATAAATACGTATCCGATTTGAGACTTAGAGTCATCCGGATCATTCTCAAAGCTTGCGTCGACGTAAACCTTTATGACGAGCTCTTCGTCACCTCCATAAACGAGAAAAATTTCCTTAGTCCTTTTCAGGTACTTCATAATATTCTTGACCGCCGTCCAGTGATCCACTCCTGATTACTTTGAAACCTGCCTGCCATACTTATGGCCAGGTTGACGTTTGGTCTAGTGCACATCATTGCATACATGATAGACCCTATGGCTGAAGCATATGGGACGGTACTCATCTTTTCTCTATCTTCCGCAATTACTGGGCACTAAGTCTTACTCAATTTTATACCTTGTAATACTAGCAAGAACCCCTTCTTGGACTGCTTCATAGATAGATCCTATCTCGGACTTCATGGCCTCCATCCATTTGTTGGAATCCGGGCCCACCATTGCTTCTTCATAATTCGCAGGTTCATTGTTGTCTAACAACATGATTGATAAGACATGATTACCGTACCACTTAGGATTAGTACATGATCTTGTCGACCTGCGAGGTCCGATAGCAACTTGATCTGAAGCTTCATGATCATCATCATTAGCTTCCTCCTCAACCGGCGTCGCTTCGACAGAGGTTTCCCCTTGCCCTGCGCCACCATCTAGAGGGAGTAGAGATTCCACAACCTCATCAAGTTCTATCTTTCTCCCACTCAATTCTTTCGAGAGAAACTCTTTCTCAAGAAAAGCTCCATTCTTAGCAACAAACACTTTGCCCTCGGATCAGAGATAGAAGGTGTACCCAACTATCTCCTTTGGGTAACCTATGAACACGCACTTTTCCGCTTTGGGTTCCAGCTTTTCAGGCTGAAGTTTTTTGACATAAGCATCACATCCCCAAACTTTAAGAAACGAAAACTTTGGCCTCTTGCCATACCATAGCTCATATGGTGTTGTCTCAACGGATTTTGACGGTGCCCTATTTAAAGTGAATGCAGCTATCTCTAATGCATAACCCCAAAGCGATAACGGCAAATCGGTAAGAGACATCATAGATCACACCATATATAACAAAGTATGATTACGACGTTCGGACACACCATTACGTTGTGGTGTTCCAGGCGGTGTCAACTGTGAAACTATTCCACATTGTCTTAAGTGAGCACCAAACTCGAAACTCAGATATTCGCCCCCTCGATCAGAATGCAGGAACTTGATCTTCTTCTTACGATGATTTTCAACTTCACTCTGACATTGCTTGAACTTCTCAAATGTTTCAGACTTGTGCTTCATCAAGTAGATATATCCATACCTACTCAAATCGCCAGTGAAGGTGAGAAAATAACGATATCCGCCGCGCACCTCCACACTCATCGGACCGCACACATCGGTATGTATGATTTCCAACAAGTCACTTGCACGCTCCATTGTTCCGGAGAACGGAGTCTTAGTCATCTTTCTCATGAGGCATGGTTCGCACATGTCAAGTGATTCAAAATCAAGTGAATCCAAAATCACATCGGAATGGAGTTTCTTCATGCGCTTTACTCCAATATGACCTAAGCGGCAGTGCCACAAAAATGTGGCGCTATCATTGTTAACTCTACATCTTTTGGTCTCAATGTTATGTATATGGATATCATCACAATCAAGATTCAATATGAACAATCCTCTCATATTGGGGCATGACCATAAAAGATATTACTCATAGAAATAGAACAACCATTATTCTCTGACTTAAACGAGTAACCGTCTCGCAATAAACAAGATCCAGATATAATGTTCATGCTTAACGCACACAGTAAATAATAATTATTTAAGTTCATAACTTATCTTGATGGTAACTGAAGTGAGACTGTGCCGACGGCGATTGCATCAACCTTGGAACCTTTTCCCACGCGCATCGTCACTTCATCCTTCACCAGCCTTCGTTTATTCCACATTTCCTGCTTCGAGTTGCAAATATGAGCAACATAACCGGTATCAAATACCCATGCACTACTACGAGAGTTGGTTAAGTACACATCAATAACATGTATATCACATATACCTGATTTTTCTTTGGCCGCCTTCTTATCAGCCAAATACTTGGGGCAGTTGCGCTTCTAGTGACCCATCCCCTTGCAATAATAGCACTCTGTTTCCGGCTCAGGTCCTGCCTTGGGTTTCTTCGTCGGATTGGCAACAGTCTTGCCACTCTTCTTGGAGTTACCTTCTTTCCTTTGCCGTTTTTCTTGAAACCAGTGGTCTTATTGACCATCAACACTTGATGCTCTTTCCGGAGTTTTGACTCTGCGACTTTCAGCATCGCGAATAACTCGCCGGGTGACTTGTTCATCCCTTGCATGTTATAGTTCAACACAAAGCTCTTATAGCTAGGTGGCAGTGATTGAAGAATTCTGTCAGTGATAGCCTCTTGCGAGAGTTCAATCCCCAGCTCAGCTAGACGGTTTGAGTACCCAGATATTTTGAGCACATGTTCACTGACAGACGAATTCTCCTCCATCTTACAAACATAGAATTTATCGGAGGTCTCATACCTCTCGATCTGGGCGTTCTTCTGAAAGATAAACTT
This sequence comes from Hordeum vulgare subsp. vulgare, assembly GCF_904849725.1. NCBI lineage: Eukaryota > Viridiplantae > Streptophyta > Magnoliopsida > Poales > Poaceae > Hordeum > Hordeum vulgare. The sequence goes on from NC_058518.1 coordinate 312,916,413, forward strand.
TAACTCCTGGAACATCTCATATGCTCCATGATGCTCACAACGTTGTTGAAGTCCCGGTTCTAAGCCATACAAGACTGCACATTGAACTACTGAGTAGTCCTCCTTACGCGATTGCCAAGCGTTCAAAACATCTTGGTCAGACGTAGCGGGTGGTTCATCTCCTAGCGTAGCATCAAGGAGATAATTCTTTTTCCCAGCTTGTAGGATGAGCCTAAGATTACGGCCCACTCTACAAAGTTGCTTCCATCATCTTTCAACTTAGCTTTCTCTAGGAACGTATTGAAATTCAGGGTTGCTACTGCGTGAGCCATTGATCTACAACATAAAGTATTGCAAAGTGGACTTAGACTATGTTCAGGACAATTAGAGTTTAACTAATAAAAATTACTAATAAACTCCCACTCAAAAAATACATCCCTCTAGTCATTTGAGTGGTGCATGATCCAAATCCACTAACTCAAGTCCGATCATCACGTGAGTTGAGTATAGATTCAGTGGTAAACATCTCTATGCTAATCATATCAACTGTACGATTCATGCTCAACCTTTCGGTCTCTTGTGTTCCGAGGCCATGTCTGCACATGCTAGGCTCGTCAAGTTTAACCCGAGTGTTCCGCGTGTGCAACTGTTTTGCACCGGTTGTATGTGAACGTCGAGTCTATCACACCCGATCATCACGTGGTGTCTCGAAACGATGAACTGTCGCAATGGTGCACAGTCGGGGAGAACACAATTTCATCTTGAAATTTTAGTAAGGGATCACCTTATAATGCTACCGTCGTTCTAAGCAAGATAAGGTGCATAAAAGGATTAACATCACATGCAATTCATAAGTGACATGATATGGCCATGATCTTGTGCTTCTTGATCTCCATCACCAAAGCACCGGCATGATCTTCTTGTTATCGGCGCCACACCATGATCCCCATCATCGTGCCGCCATCGAGGTTATCGTGCTATCTATGCTATTACTACTAAAGCAAGACCTAGCAATATAGTAAACGCATCTGCAAACACAAACGTTAGTTTAAAGACAACCCTATGGCTCCTGCCGGTTGTCGTAGCATCGACATGCAAGTCGATATTAACTATTACAACATGATCATCTCATACATCCAATATATCACATCATGTCTTTGGCCATATCACATCACAAGCATACCCTGCAAAAACAAGTTAGACGTCCTCTAATTTGTTGTTGCATGTTTTACGTGGCTGCTATGGGTATATAGTATGATCGCATCTTACTTACGCAAAAACCACAACGGAGATGTGCAAATTGCTATTTAACCTCTCTCCAAAGACCGCCTCGGTCAAATCCAATTCAACTAAAGTTGAAGAAACCGACACCCGCCAGTCATCTTTATGCAACGAGTTACATGTTGGTCGATGAAACCAGTCTCTCGTAAGCGTACGAGTAATGTCGGTCCGGGCCGCTTTAATCCAACAATACCACCGAATCGATAAAAGACTAAGGAGAGCATAAAATCGAACATCAACGCCCACAAAAACCTTTGTGTTCTACTCGAGATAAAATCTACGCATGAACCTAGCTCATGATGCCATTGTTGGGAAACGTTGCATGGGAAACAAATATTTTCCTATGAGCACGAAGACCTATCATGGTGGTATTCATCTATGAGAGGGAGATTGGATCCACATACCCTTTTAGATCGCTAAGCGGGAAGCATTAAGAAACGCGGTTGATGTAGTGGTACAACTTCGTGATTCAAATCACCGTCGTCCCACGATCCGTTCGGATCTAGCGCTGAACGGACGACACCTCCGCGTTCAGCACACGTACAGCTCGATGACGATCTATGCCTTTTTGATCCAGCAAGAGAGAAGGATAAGTAGATGACTTCTCCCATAGCGTGACGGCGCGCCGGTGGTGGTGATGATCTACTCCTGCAGGGCTCCGCCCGATCTCCGCAGAAATCCGATCTAGAGGAAGAACTACGTGGTATAGGTTTGAGTTGCACGTGGCAAAGTTGTGTCTCAAAATCCCAAAAACCACCAATATATATAGAAGGAGGGGAGGGGCTAGCCTTGGGGCTCAAGGGAGCCCCAAGGGCGTCGTGCTAAGGGAGGAGGTGGAGTCCCACCATAATTCGGTTTGGGGGAAGGAGTCCACTCCTTCCTTCCCACCTCCCTCTTTCCTTTTTTTTCTTTCCTTTGGTATTTTTCTCTTCTAGCACCATAGTCCTCTTGGGCTAGCCTCACCATCCCACTAAGCGCTGGTAAACCACTGTAGGGTTACTGGGCTCACTCCCGGGTGGGTGGTCCCCTCCCGGGGAATACCTGAAACCCATTCGTCACTCCCGGTAATGCCCGAAATATTTCCGGTGACCAAATGAAACTATCCTATATATCAATCTTCGTTTCCAGACCATTCCGGAAACCCCCGTGACATCCGTGATCTCACCTGGGACTCCAAACAACCTTCGGTCACCAACACATATAACTCAACTATACTAAAACATCATCGAACCTTAAGTGTGCAGACCCTGCGGGTTCGAGAACTATGTAGACATGACCCGAGACACTCCTGAGTCAATATCCAATAGCGGGACCTGGACGTCCATATTGGATCCTACATATTATAAGAAGATCTGATTGGTTGAACCTTTGTGCCAAGGATTCATATAATCCCGTATATCATTCCCTTTGTGTCGGGACCCCGATCCTAAGTCATAGGAATCCAGCCTGTAACACATCGCATCTCTTTGCAGTCTCACGCACGGTTAACTCCACGGCTGCAGCCTTACCTTAGCCGGGACCGTTTGCGTCTTTTGACTCACGTATGCAATAGTGTCGCTAGCATTCCAATGTCAAAGAACCCGGATCGACAAGTCTAGTCACAAACCAAAGTGGTAGTACCGCACAAGGACATGCATACATGACCCAACAAAGCAGGTGTCGGTCACCAGCGAGTGTAGACGAGTCGTAGCAAGCTACAAGGACTCCATTACATCGCGTGACATTTCCCCAAAGGGGACAGACACATCAGCTAAGAAGGACACATGCCGGTCAACCAATGTGTCCGGAGCAGTAGCGAACTACCAAGGCTCGTTGGATCACAAAGGGGCATTTCCTTGTAAGGAGTGCTACTAAAGTTCACGACTAGGTAATCGAACCCCATACATATCAAGTACGACACACGTACGCATGGCATACCGATATGTATAGATACATCGATGGCATCAAACGATGTGCGCAGGGTTCCCAAGCCCACCATCCGGGTGCCACTTGGTACACCGTGCCACTGCCTACCGCATCATAGCCCACCTCTCAGGTCAGCACTATGCACGGCCTCCAGCATGACTATAAACACAAGAAACTACTTGCAACTCCTGGAGCGAGTACTAAGCGATTAATAGGCCGAGCGGGGTCATATTTCAGGGCCCAGCATGTGGTAGTATCTAGTCTTGGATTACATACATGGAACTCAGTTCCTAAGGACGGTTCCAATGAAACAACCCGCCATGTACTCCTACACAGCCTTTCACCGGTACCTTTACCAAATCAGGTTCAACACACAATCTTTGCTTACCGAACACATTCTCACAATTCTGTTCATCTCCTAGATGATAGACCATACACAACTCTAAGCATAGCGTGCATAGCAGGATAAGACACAACATGGCTCAAGCAACTACCAGGTATGCTAGGTTGCAAGGTTCGGCTATTTACTGTGACAAGGATAGGTCATGCAAAGGAAGTGGGTTCAACTAACGTGGCAAAAGCAGTTGAAGCATTTGATCCTAATGCAAAAAGTAAGTGCAGGAGCAAGAACATGGGATTTATCGGGATGATCAAAATGGTTGCTTGCCTTGTTGTTCAGAGGAGTGACAATATTCGTCAGACGGATATTCGGTGAAATCCGAGGGTGCGGAGCCTACCAAAATGAATGACAACAATCAATAACAATCATATGCAAACAAGATGATGCATGAGCATGGCATAAGAATTCAAGGTGATAAACTAATATAGCCAACATGTATTAGGTTTGAAGTTGATTTGAATCAAATTCAAATATCACTTCAAACGAGGTATTCTCACATACCGTTTTAATTGATCCGACCTGATGCTCAAATCAACTTGATGTTAACATGCATGGGATGACATGTTAAGTTGTTGGTTTGTATTTAGAACAGTGTTTGACCATGTCATTCATAGTGAAATTTAAATATTTTCCAAATTCCATTTATAAAGTAGTTATAAGAATTGACTTATTCATTAATCTACATGTTTGGGTTCTGTAACTTTCTCAAACATGATTGAAAATAGCATATTCAGATTCCTTGAATTTTTCTGATACTTTTTCATATATAAATTATTTTCATTGGACTTACAGATTAATTTCTATGAATTTTTGAAGTTTTAAACATTTATGGAATTATTCTTATACTGTAAAATACTTTTACTGCATCAGCATGACATCAGCAGGTCCAACTAGCCGTTGAAAGTCAGACCTGACCAGTGGGACCCACTGGTCAGTGTCTCTGGTCAATTTTAGATTAGGATTAATCTTATTTAGTTAATTAAACTCACTGGACCCACATGTCAGTGTCTTATTAATTTATCTGATTTATTTTTATTATCTCTAAACTATCCAGAGGCTGGCCCCACCCGTCAGTGGCTCAGGCCAGCTGAGATCCACCGGCGGCGAGGTCGTCCTCGCCGGCGAGGAGCCTCCGGCGAGCACCAGAACGTCGGGGGGGGGGGGGGCTCGGAAACGGCACACAGAGGGCCAAACGCTGCGCGGAGAGCACCAGAAGAACGACACTTCTCCCGCGGTTCCATTTTTGCACTTTGCCGGGGCTGATCTGGCCGGAGATGACGCCGGCGATGAGCTTGGCGGCGGCCAAGGTTCAGGCGTCATCGGGGTCTTTGATACGGAGGGAACTACGCACGGTTCTCAGCTCCTACAGCACCTACGCGACAGCCTGAAGCTACTGGTGGCCTCAGATGGACGAGCTGATCACCGGAGGGTTACCGGCGACGAGCTGCAGCGGCGGATCTTGTCGGGCTCTGGTGGAACTAGGCCTAGAGGAGGGGTCGACTGGGAGATCTTAGGGGAAAGACGCGCAAGCTCACGAGGAGTGCAGTGGTGGCGCTAGTTTGCTCGGGGACGGCCTGGAGAGGGAGAACGCCGGCGACGATCTTCGATGACCCGAGGAAGAAGACGACTGCTTCTCGTCATTTCACTGCATCTGGGCGTCGGGCTCGTGGCTAGGGAGCGTCAGGGAGTTGCGGTGGAGCTAATGCGCGGCTCAGAAGGAAGGAGGGGAGGCTAGAACGACGGCGAGCTCGAGCTCTGCTCGGGCTCCAATGGCGGCAGAAGGAAACGGGACAGAGGGGGAGAATGGGCACGGGGATGGATAGGGACGGGCTCGGGGAGCTTATCCCCGTGCTTGCCAGCGCGAAACGGCGGCCAGGCAGCCAGGGAGCTGCGTGGAGGTGCGCGGCGACGCGGCGGCCACCTCCTGCTCCTACTGGCGAGGAGGAAGACGACAGGGGCAGCTGGGCCGGGCTGAGGTGAGCGACAGGTAAGGTTGTGACATCCCCGACTTTTGCTATATTAATTATTGTAATTAAGCTACAATGATCAATCGCTAATGATGCCACGTCATCGAATTCCCATCTCAGACCCGCGTTGATTCGAGTCTGTTCGGATCCAAAAATTTGAAAACAAAAGAAAAAGTATTTTATAAATTCATGTTAAATATTAAAAGAATATGTATGTGAAAGAGAGAATTAGAGGTATGTATAATAAATTGTAAAAGAAAGTATAAGAAAAGTATTTAAAAAGAAAGTTAAATAGTATATTAAATAATAAATGATAGAAAAAAAAGAAACCAACCGGCCCAACTGGGCCAAAAGGCCCAGCCGGCCACCCCCCATCCCGCAAACCCTAGCGCCTCCCCCCTGGCGAGGGAGCCCCTCTCGCTCCCTCCCCTCCCAACGGCGCCGCCAGCCTCCCCCTCGTGGGGGGCCCCACCCCCACAACAGTGCCTCCCGTAACTTCCTCTCTCTCTCGTGATCCTCTGCCCCCCCACGCCACGAGACCTCCCTCCCCCCCACGAGAGTCTCCACCCCCGAGATCCCCCTTCCCTCTCGCAGACCCCTCTCCCTCCCCACGACCCTCGGCCTCCACCTCGCCCCACCTCGACCGGCGCCCCTCGGCCCCCTGCCTCCCGCCGGCGAGCTCCCCCGCCGACCCTTCTCTCCATCGCCTCCTCCTCCCCCGGCGGCCCCCCCCCCTCACGGCCTCCTCCCCCCCGGCGGCCCCTCCCCTCTCCCGGCCGGCGAGCCCCCACCTCCACCGCGCCGGCCAGCAGCACCACCTCGGCCCTCCAACCTCGCCGGCCTACCACCCGCCGCCCCCGTCGGCCTTCTCCCGCTCGGTCCAGGAGGGACCGGGCAGGGAGACATCTCCACCACGCCGGATCCGGCCGGCTCCCCCTCGCCGGCGCGTCATCACCATCATCACCGTCCCCTTCACCACCGGAACCACGCCGTCTCCTCCACCCCTTCCCGCGAACTCCGGCTTCACCGGCCCCTCCCGTCAACGTCGGTGAGCCCCTCCTCGGGCTCCTCCCACCATGTCGTTCTCCTCGCCGTCCCGGTTCCGTTCCGGCAAACGGGACCTCGATCCGTCGACGGTAGACTCCGGTAGGAGGGATTGAAGTTTAGGTTCTTCTATGTTAGTTAGCAGAGAGATGTTCTCTGTCTGTTAACAAAGAGAGAGATGAGTGTTGAGAGTTAAAAGAAAAATAAAAAAACAAATGATGTATTAGATGCGTATGTATGTATGTATGTATGAGATGTGATGTATGTATTTGCGTATATGGATATTTAGAGGAATACGGTATTTGCACGGTTAGGTATCTAATAAAGGAAAATGAGTAAATGGCCTTAGGCCACTTACCGCTGGGGCAAATGCACCCGCTGTCTATGACAGGGAGGCCCCACGCGATAATTAAAAATAAAAAATAAAAATAATGTTTTAATTAAATAAATAAATAAATAGATATATTAGTAAAAATAATTAATTAGCATAATGAGAGAATGCCACGTGGGTCCCTCATTAAATTTAATCTGATTAATTAATATTTAATTTTAAATAAAACTTGTGCCTATGACGTTCGGGACCCGCAGGTTAGTTGACCAGTCAACTGCTGATGTCAGCATGACATCGCGATGATGTCATAATGGGATTTTATTAAATCATTTAAATCTGTTTTTAATTCCTAAATAATTAATAAACCTTTAAAAATTAATATAAAATAATCCGTAAGTCAGATCAAAATATTTTCAACATGAAAGTTGATCAGCAAAACAAGACGAGCCCGGATACACGCCCCGTTCGTCTGTCACGCGTCCCTAGCATAGCAAACTTGGAACTTTTCCTCCGTTTCCAGTGTAACCGGTAGTAGCCCGAGACCCGGAAAATATCGTCAGATATTCTTCCGACCCGTCTATGACGGATGTTGCTGCGTTAGCTCATGTCTAGCCTGCATCTTTCCATGTCATGCTTTGTGTTGCATCGGTGCTATTATTTATTGTTTCTTCCCCCTCTTCTTACCGGTAGACCCCGAGACTGACGCTGCCGCCGGGTACATCTACGACCCTGCCGATCAGTCCTTTGCCGCAGAGCAGCAAGGCAAGCAAACCCCCCTTGATCATTCCTATATCGCCTATGTCTTTCTTTCTACTGCTTGCATTAGTATTTTGCTACTTTTGTAGTTAGCTCCTATACCTGATGCATAGCCTATTTTTGATGAACTGCTCCTTTCAGTCCTGTACTTTAAATCTGCTTAGTATAGGTGGAGCAGTCATCCCCTCTGACCCCGTAGATCAGTTGCCCCGCTTGTTTTCAAATATCGATCTCTGATCGACGAGCCAGACCCGACACAGCACATTCACCCCCCCTTCGTTGTACGACGCTACAGGGATACTATCGGGTACCGAGGGTGACACCTCGCTAAGTACTCCTGATGATATCTCTGTAGTATAGCTAGTCGGTCGTGGTTATCGAGGGTGATTCCTCTTTCACCATTCCCGATGACGCCTCTGTCGTGCAACCCCGCGAGTGTGGGACCCCCGAGGGTGATTCCTCTAAGCCCACCTTGACGGGTACATCGTTCGGAATCCAACGAGGGTGATACCTCGGATTCCCCCCGATGTTACAACCACACAGTTACTCGACCATGTTACTGGGATCATTGGTGATTAGTTGTAAGACGGGTGGATTCCCGTGAGACTGTGTTGCTGGCCTAATTAAAATGCTAATGGATTTGGGTATTTGATCTGGGTTGGTCGGAGACCTTTTCGCACTAACCGGCTACGCGGGAAGAATTATGGGTACTCGGCGTCGCGGTATCAGCCGAAGCTTTTCAGATGCCAGCAATGTAGCGGCGCGCGCCCGAGTGGTCCCGAGATGCATCGCGCTTGTGATTAAGGGATGCTAGGACTGACGTCGGCCGCCCACGCCACGTGCAGGAGCGTGAAGGGGAACTGGGCCCACGAACCCTTTGTGCTTAGGATTTAGACCGGCGGGCTGGCCTCTCTGATTAGTCTTAGGTGGGGCTGCGACGTGTCGATATTCCGAGGCCGGGCAAGACCCAGAAAAGTATGTCCGGCCAGAGTGTTATCGAGCGTGACGGGACATGTGGTGCACCCCTGCAGGGATGAAAATTAACTATTCGGATAGCCGTGTCCACGGTTACAGGACGACTTGGAGTTGTGCCCCGATCTTTTACAACTACAATTGTTACTTAACTGGAATTAGTTTGCCTCGGGATTGCTTCCTCGCAGGGAGTCGAGGGAGGATCTTTAGGCGTGACCTCACTTTAATATTGCTGCAACAATATGACTATTAATGTTTTACCCCTGTTCTACTCTCGTCTATTGCTGCAAGACCCTGAAGATGCTAGTCTTCGATAGGACTAGGACTTCTCTCTCTATTCTCGCATTACTGCAGTCAGTCCACATATACACCCCCCTTCTTTGATACTGATGCATAATTAGAATAGTTCTGACGTAAGACTTGCGAGTACTTTTGATGAGTACTCACCGCTGCTTTGCTCCCCCCTTGTCCCCTTGATCCGTTTGCTGCGACCAGATGATGGAGCCCAGGAGATGGAGGTCCCCGCCGCCGACGACTGCTACCCCGACGGTGCCTTCTACTACGTGGAGGCCGCTGATGATCAGGAGTAGTTAGGACGTTCCCAGGCAGGAGGCCTCGCCTCGTTCGATCGTTGTATCTTTTGTGCTAGCCTTCTCTAAGGCACCCCATGTTTTATGTCTGTACTCAGATATTTGTTGCTTCCGCTGACTCGTGTGTTTATCGAGCTTTCGTATTCTAGCCCTCGAGGCCCCTGGCTTGTAATATGAAGCTGATGTTACTTTATTTGTGTCTAGAGTTGTGTTGTGATATCTTCCCGTGAGTCCTTGGGTTTGGTCGTACGCATTTGCGTGTATGATTAGCGTACGATTAAATCGAGGGCGTCACAAGTTGGTATCAGAGCCACCTGCCTGTAGGTAGCCCCCTTTCCAACTCCTTGGCCGAAGTTGAGTCTAGTGTTTGAAAAACTTTACTAACACTGATGTTGTGGCTTACGGGCCCACATCTCAATTGGGTGGTATTAGTATCTTTTACTCCTTTCCTATACTCTGGGCTCTACTTTCTCTTCTCTTTCGGGTCAAAGATTTTACTAACTCTAACATTAGGTTCTCGAATCACATCGATCCGGAGCGCTGGACTATCTACTCTTTTTCTCCTGAATATGTATTACACACACTGTCATTGACATCCGTCAATCTTATTTTCAGATGCGTCCCGCAAGACAGCACGTGCGCCTGACACAGGCCACTGAGACGACTGGGTTCCCGACCATTTTGGTCGATCTCCTGACCAGGCTGGGATATTGCTGGTACCCCGAGTACACTGTGTTCGAGGATTTCCGCGAGTACAACCAGTACCAGTACCAGGCTGAGGTTCGCATCTTCGACCAGAGGGGCGGCGAGACCCTCGAGCGCCACGTGTTCTGTGGTATTGGAGTGTCGGTCGAGATGGCCGTCCATGATGCGGCCTACATCTCCATCACCCGTCTCCGTGGAGCGTACCCTCACCTGGAGGAGAGCCCTTTCAGATACATCCCGCATGCTCCTGCTGGGGATGAGACTGGGTCTGATCTCACTGTCTACGCTTCCGACGTTCGGGAGCGCAGCGACCGTTCCTACGTTGCTGTCTGTGCCCCCTACGTGACGCGTCGCTACGACGCGCGTGTTCTGGTGCAGTACACTGAGGCCATGGATTGTGCTTTCTGAGCTCTGACTGTGGAGTTGTATGCTACACGCGCTCGTCTTTACGACGCGTTGACAGAGCTGCAGCCATCACACTGTCCGAGGGTTTCACCTATGCGCATCCGCGAGCCGAGCAGGACAGAGCTACCATCAGCTCTCGAGTGGACTGATGTTGGGGGTAGAACCCCTGCACTTGGACCTCAACTGCTCGACTGGATGCGGTACCCTCACCAGAGTCACAACGGGACACAGGGTCCTGTCCCTACCTTCTATCACCGCCAGCTACCAGGATTCGATCGTCCTCTCCGACGTTGATGTAGCCTTATCGCTACATCTCGTTGTGGTACTCTTCCACCGCGTGCCTGCGCGCCGCCTAGTGAGTCCAGGGTATCGTCAAATGCGTCCGGGCTATCGCCAAATTTCGAATTTGTAATCGTTAGTCTGTAATCGAACTTATGTATGGGTCTGTATGTCGAACTCAACTACTATGGAGTATCTATCGCATTTCCCTTTCATTATGCTTGATTACTTCATGAATGCGTGCGATGCCTTTCAATTACTTTAAGCTAAACTACCCCTGCTAAATATTTAACAGGATGGTTAGACCAGCTGGCCGCCCGCGTGCCCCTACCAACGATGCACCACCACCACCTCCTGAGTATATGGCGGGGATGATCCAACAGTTTGAGCTGAACCGCCAGTTTATGCAAGGGCTCATGGATCAGTTCCAAAGGCCGAACATGAACCAACCACAAGGCGTGACACTGCAAGACTTCTGCCGTCTCAACCCTGCGATCTACCGCAGCTCAACTTAGCCTCTAGATGCTGATGACTGGCTCCGTGACATTTCCTATGAGCTGGAGTCTGCCAATGTGCCCCTGGCGAGCTATGTCAACTTTGCCGCCTACTTTCTGAAGGGTCCCACGGCTCAATGGTGGGACAGCCACAGGCTCTCTCAGCCCGATGGAACTATCATCACTTGGGCAGAGTTCAAGGCTGCGTTCCGTGCTCGATACATTCCCCAGGGAATCATGGACCGGAAGAAGCGTGAGTTCCGCAACTTGGTCCAGGGCAACAAGACTGTGGATGCTTATCAGCGGGAATTTCTGGAATTGTCTCGCTATGCTGAAGAAGACATTGCGACTGATGCACGCAGACAGGAGAAGTTCCGTGAAGGCCTCCACCCTGATATCAAGCTGACACTCCTCGTTCAGGACTATGTTGACTTCGCCACCCTGGTGAACAAGGCTATTCAGGTTGAGACTGGTCTGCAGGAATACAAAGATAGCAGCAAGCGCAACCGTGACATGGGCTCATCTTCGGGCTCATCTGCACAGAAAGCGGAAGATCTGGATTCCCAACAACATGTACCATGCACCTGCTCCTACTCCGAGGCCGTCCTATGCTGCACCTCGCCTGCCTCCTCCACCACCTAGGCAGCCGAGGCTCCCAGCTCCACCGCCTCGATTTCCTCCTTCCCGTCTTGAGGACGGGCTGTGCTTCAAGTGTGGCCGTCCAGGTCACCGTGCTAGAGACTGCAGGCAGAATCCGAATCAGCTGGCACTTCCCGCAACTGGCAGTGGCAACAACAAGAACCGCAACTTCAACACTAAGCGTGCTTATGTTCGTGGTCAGGCCAACAACATTGATATGGGTCAAGCTCAAGACCAGCCTGCTACCGTGATGGGTACACTTCTCGTTAACTCAGTACCTGCTTCTGTATTGTTTGATACATGAGCATCGCATTCCTTTATGTCGTAAAATTTTGCATACATGCATGACATTAGGAGAGAAGAGATGAACATCCCGATAGTGGTAAACACCCCTGGGGGCGAATGCCGAACCTCTGTGGTTTGCCCCCATGTTCTAGTTGAAATTGAAGGATTAGAATTCCTTGCCAACCCCATCCTACTAAAGTCATCCAACATTGATCTCATATTGGGGATGGACTGGTTGAAAGCTCATACGGCATCGATCGTTTGTGCCACCAAAACAGTCCACCTCCTACACCCTTCAGATGAAGTAATAAGCTACCATGCGCATCTCGTCGGTAATGCTCAGGCACGACTGTATGCTTTAAATGCATTAAATGCGTCACCTCTGGAAGGGATTGAAAACATACCAGTGGTCCGAGAATTTCAAGATGTCTTTCCAGAAGAACTTCCGGGGATTCCCCCTGCTCGAGCTGTCGAGTTTGTCATTGACTTGGTACCCGGTACCACTCCTATTGCCAAGCGTCCTTATAAAATGCCACCACATGAACTCCTTGAACTTAAACAAGAAATTGACAACTCGCTCCATCTGGGTTTCATCCGTCCGAGTTCCTCTGCTTGGGGAGCACCTTCTCTCTTTGTTAAGAAGAAGGATGGGACAAATCGATTGGTCCAAGACTATCGTCCTATCAACCAGGCCACTATTCAGAACAAATATCCTCTCCCTCGGATAAATGATTTGTATGATCAACTTGCTGGTTCCACCGTTTTCTCTAAGCTCGACTTGAGATTGGGATACCACCAGATCCGTGTTCGCAAGGAGGATATTCCAAAGACCGCCTTTGTTACTCGATATGGATCATACGAGTACACCGTCATATCCTTCGGCTTAACCAATGCACCGGCAACCTTCTCTCGACTGATGAATTATATATTCATGGACTACCTCGACAAATTTTTCGTGGTATATCTGGATGATATTCTAGTGTTTTCGAAGAACAAAGAAGAGCATGCTGAACATCTTCGTCTTGTACTGGATAAGCTTCGGGAGCATAAACTCTATGCGAAGTATTCCAAATGTGAGTTCTGGCTAGACAAAGTGACTTACCTTGGTCATGTGATTTCCAAGGATGGTATTGCGGTCAACCCCAAACGAATTCAAGCTATTCTTGACTGGACTCCCCCGAAGAATGTCAAGCAAGTCAGAAGTTTTCTCGGACTCGCCAGCTATTGCCGTCGATTTGTCGAGAACTTCTCCAAAATTGCGAAGCCCTTAACCAACCTGCTTCACAAAGGTGTTAAGTATGAATGGACTGATAAATGTCAGGAAAGTTTCCAGGCACTCAAGGACAAACTGACGTCCGCTCCAATACTTGCTCCTCCTGATACGAAAAGGGATTTCGTCATATACTGTGATGCCTCTCGTCAAGGAATAGGTTGTGTCCTAATGCAGGATCGCAAGATGATCGCTTATGCTTCACGTCAACTGCGTGCTCATGAAGAGAACTACCCAGTTCATGATCTCGAGCTTACCGCAGTCATTCATGCATTGAAGGAATGGCGACAATACCTTGTCGGTAATCGCTGTGAAATCTACACCGACCATCAAAGTCTGAAGTACTTGTTCACTCAACCGGAGCTGAACCTGCGTCAACAAAGATGGATGGAGCGTATAGCAGATTTTGACTGTAGTATATCATATACCCCTGGCAAGGCTAATGTAATGGCTGATGCCTTAAGTCGCAAGTCATACTGCAACCACCTCCAGGTTCATCAGGTTCACGATCGTCTGCAAGAGGAATTCCGTAAGCTGAACCTCCACATTGTTCCTCAGGGTTACCTTGTTCCGCCTCCTGAAGAGTATCAAAAGATGAACCTTCGTGTTGTTAATCAGGGATCCCTCAGTAACCTAGTGGTTGAACCAGATCTTGTGAGCTCCATAAAGAATATACAAGACTTTGACGATGATGTCGACAGGATTAAGAGCTATATTGCGAAGGGTAAACCCTCCTTTTTCACTGTTGATGAAGGTGGCGCCTTGTATTTCAAGGGTCGCCTATTCGTCCCAAATAAGAAGGAAAATCTCAGGATGACTGGGAAGGTGATGGAAGAAGCTCATGACACACCACTGTCTATCCACCCGGGTAGTACCAAGATGTACCAAGACATCCGAGAAAGATTCTGGTGGCCCAATATGAAACAAGACATTGCCCGCTATGTGGCAGAATGTGATATATGCCGGCGTATCAAAGCAGAACACCAAAAGCCTGCTGGGACTCTGCAGCCTATCTCTATTCCTGAGTGGAAATGGGACCATGTTGAAATGGACTTCGTCACTGGTTTTCCCAGACTCAGAAAGGTAATGATGCTATTCTTGTCGTCATTGATCGACTGTCCAAAGTTGCACATTTCCTAGCCGTCAAAGAAACGATTAATGCTAGTCAACTGGCAGATCTTTATATGTCAAGAGTTGTTTCACTTCACGGTATTCCGTTGGTAATCAGTTCGGACCGTGGCAGCTTGTTCACTTCAAAATTCTGGGAAAGTTTTCAGAAGGCTATGGGGACTCATCTGTCCTTCAGCACTGCATTTCATCCTCAATCCCCCGGACAAGTTGAACGAGTCAACCAAATTCTCGAGGACATGCTTCGAGCTTGTGTCATTTCTTTCGGTAAGAAATGGGAGGAATCTCTCCTGTATGCCGAGTTCTCTTACAACAATAGCTATCAAGCTAGTCTGAAGATGGCCCCTTTCGAAGTATTGTATGGGCGAAGGTGTCGGACTCCTCTGAATTGGTCAGAAACTGGGGAACGATCACTCTTCGGTCCGGATATTATTCAACATGCCGAAGATCAAGTCCGCATTATTCATGAGAATCTGAAGGCTGCTCAGTCTCGTCAGAAGAGTCAGTATGACCGTCATCATCAAGATATGGTCTATCAACCTCGCGAAAAGGCTTATCTTCGTGTCACACCAATGAGAGGTGCACACCGTTTCGGAATCAAGGGCAAGTTAGCTCCTCGTTATATTGGTCCTTTCACTGTTCTCGAAAGGCGTGGAAGAGTGGCTTATCAATTGGAACTGCCGGCGAACCTTTCTCAGGTTCACGATGTCTTCCATGTTTCTCAGCTCCGTCGCTGCTTCAAGGACCCTATTCGAGCAGTGGATCACGATATGCTTGAGCTACAACAAGACCTCTCTTATAAAGAGCATCTGGTCCACATTCTCGACCAAGCTGAACGTAAGACTCATCGCAAGGTCACTAAGTTCCTTAAGGTGCAGTGGTCAAATCACTCTGAAGATGAAGCCACTTGGGAACGCGAGGATCATCTTCGTGATGAATACCCCGGGCTCTTTCCCTCTACCTCTTAATTCTCGGGACGAGAATTCTTGTTAGTAGGGGAGAATTGTGACATCCCTGACTTTTGCTACAGTAATTATTGTAATTAAGCTACAGTGATCAATCGCTAATGATGCCACGTCATCGAATTCCCATCTCAGACCCGCGTTGATTCGAGTCTGTTCGGATCCAAAAATTTGAAAACAAAAGAAAAAGTATTTTATAAATTCATGTTAAATATTAAAAGAATATGTATGTGAAAGAGAGAATTAGAGGTATGTATAAGAAATTGTAAAAGAAAGTATAAGAAAAGTATTTAAAAAGAAAGTTAAATGGTATATTAAATAATAAAAGATAGAAAAAAAAGAAGAAACCAACCGGCCCAAGTGGGCCAAAAGGCCCAGCCGGCCACCCCCCATCCCGCAAACCCTAGCGCCTCCTCCCTGGCGAGGGAGCCCCTCTCGCTCCCTCCCCTCCCAACGGAGACGCCAGCCTCCCCCTCGTGGGGGCCCCACCCCCACGACAGCGCCTCCCGTAACTCCCTCTCTCTCTCGTGATCCTCTGCCCCCCCCACGCCACGAGACCTCCCTCCCCCCACGAGAGTCTCCACCCCCCAGATCCCCCTTCCCTCCCGCAGACCCCTCTCCCTCCCCACGACCCTCGGCCTCCACCTCGCCCCACCTCGGCCGGCGCCCCTCGGCCCCCTGCCTCCCGCCGGCGAGCTCCCCCGCCGGCCCTTCTCTCCATCGCCTCCTCCTCCCCCGGCGGCCCCCCTAAAGGCCTCCTCCCCCCCCGGCGGTCCCTCCCCTCTCCCGGCCGGCGAGCCCCCACCTCCACCGCGCCGGCCAGCAGCACCACCTCGGCCCTCCAACCTCGCCGGCCTACCACCCGCCGCCCCCGTCGGCCTTCTCCCGCTCGGTCCAGGAGGGACCGGGCAGGGAGACATCTCCACCACGCCGGATCCGGCCGGCTCCCCCTCGCCGGCGCGTCATCACCATCATCATCGTCCCCTTCACCACCGGAACCACGCCGTCTCCTCCGCCCCTTCCCGCAAACTCCGGCTTCACCGGCCCCTCCCGTCAACGTCGATGAGCCCCTCCTCGGGCTCCTCCCACCATGTCGTTCTCCTCGCCGTCCCGGTTCCGTTCCAGCAAACGGGACCTCGATCCGTCGACGGTAGACTCCAGTAGGAGGGATTGAAGTTTAGGTTCTTCTATGTTAGTTAGCAGAGAGATGTTCTCTGTCTGTTAACAGAGAGATAGATGAGTGTTGAGAGTTAAAAGAAAAATAAAAAAACAAATGATGTATTAGATGCGTATGTATGTATGTATGTATGAGATGTGATGTATGTATTTGCGTATATGGATATTTAGAGGAATACGGTATTTGCACGGTTAGGTATCTAATAAAGGAAAATGAGTAAATGGCCTTAGGCCACTTACCGGTGGGGCCAATGCACCCGCTGTCTATGACAGGGAGGCCCCACGCGATAATTAAAAATAAAAAATAAAAATAATGTTTTTATTAAATAAATAAATAAATAGATATATTAGTTAAAATAATTAATTAGCATAATGAGAGAATGCCACGTGGGTCCCTCATTAAATTTAATCTGATTAATTAATATTTAATTTTAAATAAAACTTGTGCCTATGACGTTCGGGACCCGCAGGTCAGTTGACCAGTCAACTGCTGATGTCAGCATGACATCGCGATGATGTCATAATGGGATTTTATTAAATCATTTAAATCTGTTTTTAATTCCTAAATAATTAATAAACCTTTAAAAATTAATATAAAATAATCCGTAAGTCAGATCAAAATATTTTCAACATGAAAGTTGATCAGCAAAACGAGACGAGCCCGGATACACGCCCCGTTCGTCTGTCACGCGTCCCTAGCATAGCAAACTTGGAACTTTTCCTCCGTTTCCAGTGTAACCGGTAGTAGCCCGAGACCCGGAAAATATCGTCAGATATTCTTCCGACCCGTCTATGACGGATGTTGCTGCGTTAGCTCATGTCTAGCCTGCATCTTTCCATGTCATGCTTTGTGTTGCATCGGTGCTATTATTTATTGTTTCTTCCCCCTCTTCTTACCGGTAGACCCCGAGACTGACGCTGCCGCCGGGTACATCTACGACCCTGCCGATCAGTCCTTTGCCGCAGAGCAGCAAGGCAAGCAAACCCCCCTTGATCATTCCTATATCGCCTATGTCTTTCTTTCTACTGCTTGCATTAGTATTTTGCTACTTTTGTAGTTAGCTCCTATACCTGATGCATAGCCTATTTTTGATGAACTGCTCCTTTCAGTCCTGTACTTTAAATCTGCTTAGTATAGGTGGAGCAGTCATCCCCTCTGACCCCGTAGATCAGTTGCCCCGCTTGTTTTCAAATCTCGATCTCTGATCGACGAGCCAGACCCGACACAGCACATTCACCCCCCCTTCGTTGTACGACGCTACAGGGATACTATCGGGTACCGAGGGTGACACCTCGCTAAGTACTCCTGATGATATCTCTGTAGTATAGCTAGTCGGTCGTGGTTATCGAGGGTGATTCCTCTTTCACCATTCCCGATGACGCCTCTGTCGTGCAACCCCGCGAGTGTGGGACCCCCGAGGGTGATTCCTCTAAGCCCACCTTGACGGGTACATCGTTCGGAATCCAACGAGGGTGATACCTCGGATTCCCCCCGATGTTACAACCACACAGTTACTCGACCATGTTACTGGGATCATTGGTGATTAGTTGTAAGACGGGTGGATTCCCGTGAGACTGTGTTGCTGGCCTAATTAAAATGCTAATGGATTTGGGTATTTGATCTGGGTTGGTCGGAGACCTTTTCGCACTAACCGGCTATGCGGGAAGAATTATGGGTACTCGGCGTCGCGGTATCAGCCGAAGCTTTTCAGATGCCAGCAATGTAGCGGCGCGCGCCCGAGTGGTCCCGAGATGCATCGCGCTTGTGATTAAGGGATGCTAGGACTGACGTCGGCCGCCCACGCCACGTGCAGGAGCGTGAAGGGGAACTGGGCCCACGAACCCTTTGTGCTTAGGATTTAGACCGGCGGGCTGGCCTCTCTGATTAGTCTTAGGTGGGGCTGCGACGTGTCGATATTCCGAGGCCGGGCAGGACACAGAAAAGTATGTCCGGCCAGAGTGTTATCAAGCGTGACGGGACATGTGGTGCACCCCTGTAGGGATGAAAATTAACTATTCGGATAGCCGTGTCCACGGTTACAGGACGACTTGGAGTTGTGCCCCGATCTTTTACAACTACAATTGTTACTTAACTGGAATTAGTTTGCCTCGGGATTGCTTCCTCGCAGGGAGTCGAGGGAGGATCTTTAGGCGTGACCTCACTTTAATATTGCTGCAACAATATGACTATTAATGTTTTACCCCTGTTCTACTCTCGTCTATTGCTGCAAGACCCTGAAGATGCTAGTCTTCGATAGGACTAGGTCTTCTCTCTCTATTCTCGCATTGCTGCAGTTAGTCCACATATACACCCCCCCTTCTTTGATACTGATGCATAATTAGAATAGTTCTGATGTAAGACTTGCGAGTACTTTGGATGAGTACTCACCGCTGCTTTGCTCCCCCCTTGTCCCCTTGATCCGTTTGCTGCGACCAGATGATGGAGCCCAGGAGATGGAGGTCCCCGCCGCCGACGACTGCTACCCCGACGGTGCCTACTACTACGTGGAGGCCGCTGATGATCAGGAGTAGTTAGGAGGTTCCCAGGCAGGAGGCCTCGCCTCGTTCGATCGTTGTATCTTTTGTGCTAGCCTTCTCTAAGGCACCCCATGTTTTATGTCTGTACTCAGATATTTGTTGCTTCCGCTGAATCGTGTGTTTATCGAGCTTTCGTATTCTAGCCCTCGAGGCCCCTGGCTTGTAATATGAAGCTGATGTTATTTTATTTGTGTCTAGAGTTGTGTTGTGATATCTTCCCGTGAGTCCTTGGGTTTGGTCGTACGCATTTGCGTGTATGATTAGCGTATGATTAAATCGAGGGCATCACAAAGGTTTTCCCATTTCTTTCTGTTTATTTCTGTTTTAATTGCTGACATTGATCTACTATTTATTTCAGCTCCCAAATAATTTGTAAAAACTATGTTAAGCACCCTAGAATATTTGTTGGAATATTTCCAACCATTCCTAAAGTTTTCAACATTTTTGAAAGTTTAAAGTTTCTGATTTCAAATTTAAAACTTGAAACCAGTAGTTTTTTGCATTTATTTAAAATGCTTAAAGTGTCAAGAAAATGGTTTTCTTCATTGCTCATTTACTTTCATGATTTATCAGAAAGTTTGAACTTTTCTTGAGGCCATTTTGGGTTCAATGATTTTAACTAGTTTGGGATTTCCTTTATTTAAAGAAATGGCTAGGGTTTGAGTTTTTCCTTCACCACTTTCTTTGTTCTTGTTGAAAATTTCTTAGATGCAATGCAAAAAAGACATGAGCACAAGACTAACTTGCTTAAGGTGTCAGGGATGTGACAACTCACCCCCAATCAAAAGAATCTCGTCCCGAGATTTAGAAGTCGTCGGGAATAACGCAGGATACTTAAGTCGGAGACGATCCTCTCTTTCCCAAGTTGCCTCCTTTTCAGAATGATTTGACCATTGAACTTTACGAAACTTGAGGTTTCGACGTCGAGTGGTATGCTTAGCTTGATCAAGAATACGCACGGGGTATGCTCGGTATGAAAGGTTAGCTAGAGGTTGAAGGGTACGCCATTTCCATTCAGGAATAGCTAGAGGTTGAAGGGTGCCAGCAGGCCTTTGATGTTCTGCCTTAACCCGACAACAAACGTCGCAGTTAGCAACGAACTCAGCAATTTCTCTCTTCATCCTAGTCCACCAGAACCTCTGGCGTAGATCCTGATACATCTTAGTACTACCGGGATGAATGGTGAGAGGAGAATCATGGGCCTCCTTAAGGATTAACTACCTTAGATGTGGGTTCTTAGGAACCACTAGACGATTCTGGAAGAACACAACACCTTGATCATTCATGGAAAATTCTTTAGCGTTTCCGCTAAAAATATTCTCCTTGATCCGTGATATACCCTTGTCACGCTTTTGGCCAGCTATAATTTGATCCTTAAGGGTAGGCTTCACCACCAGGGTAGAAAGGAATCCTTGAGGAACAATATGAAGATTCAACTTCCGAAAGTCCTCATGGAGATGTGGTTGACCTTGTTGTAGCATCAAATTGTTACAATAAGATTTACGACTTAGTGCATCGGCCATAACATTGGCCTTCCCCGGGGTGTAAGTTATCCCTAAGTCGTAATCCGAGATCAACTCAACCCACCGTCTTTGCCTGAGATTCAAATCCGGCTGGGTGAAGATATATTTCAGACTTTGGTGATCAGTGAATATTTCGCAACGATTACCCAGAAGGTAATGTCGCCAGGTTTTTAGTGCATGGACCACAGCTGCAAGCTCAAGGTCATGTGTGGGATAATTATCCTCATGTGGACGCAACTGTCGAGATGCGTATGCGATCACATGACGATCTTGCATGAGAATGCAACCTAATCCTTGTCGCGAGGCATCGCAATAGATAACAAAGTCCTTAGAAAAATCTGGTGGTAGCAACACAGGTGCGGAAGTCAGGGGTCTTTTCAGTTCCTGAAAACTATGCTCACACTGTGGTGTCCACTCGAACTTTTTATCCTTCTTGAGGAGTTCAGTTAGAGGCTTCGCAACCTTGGAGAAATTCTCGACAAAGCAGCAACAATAGCTCGCTAGACCAAGAAAACTCCTAACTTGCTTAACCGATTCAGGTTGAGTCCAATCAAGGACAGCTTGAACTCTCTCGGGATTGACAGCAATACCCTTACCAAAGATTACGTGACCCAGATAGGTCACTTCTGGTAACGAGAATTCACATTTTGAAAACTTGGCATAAAGGCGATGCTCTCGAAGTTTCATCAATACCAGCCTTAGATGCTCGTCATGTTCTTGTTCGTTCTTCGAGTAGATGAGAATATCATCGAGGTATACCACGACGAATTTATCCAAATACTCCATGAAGATTGAATTCATCAGACGAGAGAAGGTGGATGGGGCATTGGTTAAACCGAAAGACATGATGGTGTACTCGTATTGGCCATAACGAGTAACAAAAGCCTTTTTTGGAATGTCCCCGTTCTTGATTTTGATTTGATGGTATCCCAACCTCAAATCCATTTTGGAGAAGACTGAGGATCCAGCGAGCTGATCGTACAGGTCGTTGATCCTGGGGAGCGGATACTTGTTCTTTATGGTGACCAGATTAACTGGTCGGTAATCTACAACCATCCGATCCGTTCCGTCTTTCTTCTTGATGAAGAGGACGGGACAAGCCCAAGGAGAAGAGCTAGGACGAATGAAACCTTTATTCAAGGCCTCATCTAGTTGCTTCTTAAGTTCGGCTAGCTCCAGGGGTGCCATCTTATATGGTCTTCTGGCTATTGGGACACTTCCCGGAACAAGATCTATCACAAACTCTACATCTCTGTCAGGTGGAATTCCTGGCAGTTCCTCTGGAAAGACATCCGGAAAGTCATGGACTACTGGGATGTCTTCAAGTTCCGGAAGAGGGTTGGCATTTAAGGAATAAAGTTGGCATTTGGCAACTCGAGTAGAGACATTTACTATCTCACCCGAGGGATGGGTAAGCTGGACATTTCTAGAATGGGTATCAATCTTGGCATAGTGAGCTCACATCCAGTCCATGCCCAAGATGATATTAATATTCGAAGATTTCAATGCTATCAATGAGGCTAGAAAAACTAGCCTATCTACTAGAATTTCATTGTCATAGGTTATCCTAGAGGTTTGCCATTTACTACCAGGAGTTTGGACAACCAATGGAATTGGCATATCACAAAAAAACATGTTATGCAACTGTGCATAACTTTATGAAATGAAGGAATGAGAAGACCCAGTGTCAAAGAGAACAGACGTTGGGTGATGATTAACAAGAAGCGTACCCAGCATGACGTCGGGATCCTCTGCAGCTTCTTCTGCTGACACATAGTTCACACGGCCACGTGCAGGAGTTGGCTTCACATAGTAAGCTTTGCCCGACTTGGCTTGCCCGACGGACTTTCCGGGTTGCTTGGCACCCACATTTTGAGGACACTCACGGGAATAGTGCCCTGGTTCCCCACACTTGTAGCATATCACTTGGTTGGCATGTGGTGTAGCATTGCTAGCTCGACCACCATAAGCTTTTGCTGGAGGGTTGGCCTGATTCGTCTGAGGCGCCACGTAGGATGGCCTCGGAGTGTATCTTGGCGGCAGAGAACTGTTCGGAACCCACAGCCTGCGTTTTGGAAACGCGGAACCAAAAGACGAGCCAAAATCACGGGAGTGCTTCCTTGTGGCTTCGAAGTCAGTATGACCAGTCTCGGCACTGATCGCTTTGTTGACCAGGGCTTGAAAGCTTGCACACTCATGGAGGCGCAGATCACGATGAAGCTCAGGGCTCAGACCCTTACGGAATCTTGCTTTCTTCTTAGCGTCAGTAGACACTTCCTTTGTTGCATAGCGGGCGAGGTTACCGAACTCGCGGCTATAAGCATCCACGGTCAACTTGCCCTGAGAGAAGGCACATGACTCTTCTCTCTTTCTGTCCATCAGGCCCTCTGGAATATGGTGCAGACGAAAGGCTGCACTGAAGTCTGCCCATGTGGCTACTGGTTCAGCGGGACGCATAGCTTCAAAGTTCTCCCACCACAGATTGGCGGGTCCTTCCAGGAAATACGCCGCAAAGGTCACCTTGTCGGCCTCACACACATTCCAGGAGATTCTGCACAACCAGTCATCAGCGTCGAGGGGATCGACGGAATGATGAAACTTTGGAATATTCAGCTTCACAAAGTCGTTGAGGGACACTGCAGCATTCCTAGGCTGACGAGCCGTATTCTGCTCAATACGCTCTAACAGTCGGTTGGTCTGCCTTTTATTTCTCTCTGTTTCAAGCATCACTTCCGCCAGAGAGGGCGGGTGAGGCAGGTCTTCGTGCGACGCTTGACTACCCTCGCCTTGGTCATGACCAGGGGCACGGTTCAACCTGGTGAACACCATGCTGACAAACAAACTCACAGCTTAGACCAATATCATATCAATACTAGCTATGGATTAAGAATGTACTGAACACACGGAATGCGGAAATGAATATCCGAACAACATGGTAACAAGCAACTGCTATATATACACCATGGTTCATACACACCCTTACATAGTTCAGTACAACCTTAACCAAAGAGCAAACTACTGAAATTATGAAACTACTCATCAGAGGCTTACAAGCTTCCTATACATTATTTATCTAGGCCTCCGGAATTCATTTCACATTACAGGCATACTTCACAAGTCACGCAGGACTGTGAACGTACGGCTACTACCATACTATCCTTCCGCTCACAGCTCAGGCATCCGCATAGAACATCTCATAGAGATTACCTCGATGACCTGGAAGCTCAACCTGCGGATCAGGAAACACTCTAGCCTGAGATCCCTGGGATCCATAAGGACACGGATGTGGCCTTGGTCCCCTGACTGGTGGTAAGAGGGGTCCCCGAAGAGGTGTGACTCCTCCTATAGCTGGCCAGTCAACGTGAGCCAGAAGATGGTTCCTAATAGGGTTCAACATCTCCATCTCTCTGTACCCTGTCTGGACTACCGGTGCCAGCTACGTCAAAGCCATCCACAGACGGGCACGGGTAGCATAAAGCTCCATGCGGAGAGCACGAGCATCCCTGTCTCTGTTCTCTAGCATCTCAACAGTGGACTGCAGTATTGGATCCTCCATAGAAGAATCAAAATAGACTCCACTGAGGTATCCCTCTTCACCAGGCTGAGAGGCCGGAACATAGCAGAACTCTGAATTCTGCAGCAGTGCATGTCTCGCTCTCATAATGGTCAGCATTGAATAGGCAGCATCTTGTACTGCCATGTCAACAGTGACCCCCAACACATAGGACCAATGGATTGGCTTCTCAGCTCCAGGGTAGTCTGGAAATACCCTAACAGTGCAGATGTACTGGCTCTGGTTGAAGTCTCGGTACTGTTCCTCCACTGTGTACTCGGGGTACCAACGGTAACCGCACACCGACATCACCCTAACCAGCATGGCCGTATGACCCGGTACATCAATGCACCTGGTCAGACGTACCACCTGACGATAAGGACGGCCAGGCATCTGTAAATAGAGAGTAATGCAAAAAGCATTAGAGCTCTGAATGAAAAATTGGGCAGCATAACGGCTGTAAATGCTCAAAAACAAATTTTGAGACAACCCAAAATGGAATAGCGTAACCACTCAACTATCAAGTTCAACTCTCTGATCATCAAACTTACTTCCTTTTTCCTAGGAATGAAAGAAACCCAATATCTCTTGACCCGTAGTCCTATAATCTACCGATCAGAAACACGAGCCTAGAAGAAGATGAGTAACCTAGTCCTTAATTCCCGCAGAAAAGACGAGGATGACCAGAATAGAATAACTTGAGAAGAGAACAAGAGTCTTACGTTCCCTTCCACAAACAATTCCCTTATATATAACTAAAGCAATTCTAGACTCAACTTCGACCAGTTTGGCTTAGTAATCCTATAGTCAGTCAGGCTCTGATACCAACGCTGTCGGGACCCCGATCCTAAGTCATAGGAATCCAGCCTGTAACACATCACATCTCTTTGCAGTCTCACGCACGGTTAACTCCACGGCTGCAGCCTTACCTTAGCCGGGACCGTTTGCGTCTTTTGACTCACGTATGCAATAGTGTCGCTGGCATTCCAATGTCAAAGAACCCGGATCGACAAGTCTAGTCACAAACCAAAGTGGCAGTACCGCACAAGGACACGCATACATGACCCAACAAAGCAGGTGTCGGTCACCAGCGAGTGTAGACGAGTCGTAGCAAGCTACAAGGACTCCATTACATCGCGTGACATTTCCCCAAAGGGGACAGACACAACAGCTAAGAAGGACACATGCCGGTCAACCAATGTGTCCGGAGCAGTAGCGAACTACCAAGGCTCGTTGGATCACAAAGGGGCATTTCCTTGTAAGGAGTGCTACTAAAGTTCACGACTAGGTAATCGAACCCCATACATATCAAGTACGACACACGTACGCATGGCATACCGATATGTATAGATACATCGATGGCATCACAACATAACCATAAACATACAAGCTTTATTTAAGAGGCTCGGAAGAGCCACACACATAATATCACACATTAAGGGTCTCACGACCCATAATAGCAGTCATTCAATTACAAGCCAGCGGAAGAGTTTAAAACTGTCTGAGTACAGACAGGTGCAACTAAAAGGCACATGGCCTGACTATACTACAAATCCAACGTAGGGCCAGATCGTAGCTGGGACACCAGCTACTCGTCGTCGTCGATGTCTACGAAGAACCCTCCATTAGGGTCATTAGCAACCTCTGCAACATTTATTAAGCAAACATGAGTATGAAGGTACTCAGCAAGACTTTAGGATAACTATCTACTCATGCAAAGTATCAAGAAGGTATTGTGGGCTTTCTTGCGGAAAGCCAGCATTTGACTCGTGGCTAAACAACTTGCATTTTTAAATAATTTTGACAACTTGATTTATCGCACACGAGTCCACTAACACCACAACAATACACCATCGTGGAATCATTCCGTCTCCATATGGAGATGCCGTCCACGACACTCACGCTTATCTTGACAATTTTATGAGTAGCCATTGAAGTTATCTATGAACAACATATGTCTCCAAGTAGTCCATATCCGCGGACGCGGCTATTCGAATAGATCATAACCCTGCAGGGGTGTACTTCGTCACACACGCTCTCGCCACTTATCTCCATGCGCACATCATGCACCTCGGCAACCTTCAAGCGGAAGCCTAGCGAGGGAGTCGGCCACGACCGTTAACCACACTAGTACCTAGTCCAGGTTTATCGCCTATCTGAGAGTAACCCGTACGGAAGTCCGGCCGAGGTTTCCGCCACGGCCTCAAACGATGTGCGCAGGGTTCCCAAGCCCACCATCCGGGTGCCACTTGGTACACCGTGCCACTACCTACCGCATCATAGCCCACCTCTCAGGTCAGCACTATGCACGGCCTCCAGCATGACTATAAACACTAGAAACTACTTGCAACTCCTGGACCGAGTACTAAGCGATTAATAGGCCGAGCGGGGTCATATTTCAGGGCCCAGCATGTGGTAGTATCTAGTCTTGGATTACATACACGGAACTCAGTTCCTAAGGACGGTTCCAATGAAACAACCCGCCATGTACTCCTACACAGCCTTTCACCGGTACCTTTACCAAATCAGGTTCAACACACAATCTTTGCTTACCGAACACATTCTCACAATTCTGTTCATCTCCCAGATGACAGACCATACACAACTCTAAGCATAGCAGGATAAGACACATCATGGCTCAAGCAACTACCAGGTATGCTAGGTTGCAAGGTTCGGCTATTTACTGTGACAAGGATAGGTCATGCAAAGGAAGTGGGTTCAACTAACGTGGCAAAAGCAGTTGAAGCGTTTGATCCTAATGCAGAAAGTAAGTGCAGGAGCAAGAACATGGGATTTATCGGGATGATC
Organism: Hordeum vulgare subsp. vulgare; assembly: GCF_904849725.1. Taxonomy (NCBI): domain Eukaryota; kingdom Viridiplantae; phylum Streptophyta; class Magnoliopsida; order Poales; family Poaceae; genus Hordeum; species Hordeum vulgare. The sequence continues at coordinate 312,943,403 of NC_058518.1, forward strand.
AAAATGGTTGCTTGCCTTGTTGTTCAGAGGAGTGACAATATCCGTCAGACGGATATTCGGTGGAATCCGGGGGTGCGGAGCCTACCGAAATGAATGACAACAATCAATAACAATCATATGCAAACAAGATGATGCATGAGCATGGCATGAGAATGCAAGGTGATAAACTAATATAGCCAACATGTATTAGGTTTGAAGTTGATTTGAATCAAATTCAAATATCACTTCAAACGAGGTATTCTCAGATACCGTTTTAATTGATTCGACCTGATGCTCAGATCAACTTGATGTTAACATGCATGGGATGACATGTTAAGTTGTTGGTTTGTATTTAGAACAGTGTTTGACCATGTCATTCATAATTAAATTTAAATATTTTCCAAATTCCATTTATAAAGTATTTATAAGAATTGACTTATTCATTAATCTACATGTTTGGGTTCTGTAACTTTTTCAAACATGATTGAAAATAGCATATTCAGATTCCTTGAATTTTTTTGATACTTTTTCATATATATATTATTTTCATTGGAGTTACAGATTAATTTCTATGAATTTTTGAAGTTTTAAGCATTTCTGGAATTATTCTTATACTGGAAAATACTTTTACTGCATCAGCATGACATCAGCAGGTCCAACTGGTCGTTGAAAGTAAGACCTGACCAGTGGGACCCACTGGTCAGTGTCTCTGGTCAATTTTAGATTAGGATTAATCTTATTTAGTTAATTAAACTCACTGGACCCACATGTCAGTGTCTTATTAATTTATGTGATTTATTTTTATTATCTCTAAACTATCCAGAGGCTGGCCCCACCCGTCAGTGGCTCAGGCCAGCTGAGATCCACCGGCGGCGAGGTCGTCCTCGCCGGCGGGAAGCCTCCGGCGAGCACCAGAACGTCGGGGGGGGGGCTCGGAAACGGCACACAGAGGGCCAAACGTTGCGCGGAGAGCACCAGAAGAACGGCACTTCTCCCGCGGTTCCATTTCTGCACTTAGCCGGGGCTGATCTGGCCGGAGATGACGCCGGTGACGAGCTTGGCGGCGGCCAAGGTTCGGGCGTCATCGGGGTCTTTGATACGGAGGGAACTACGCACGGTTCTCAGCTCCTACAACACCTACGCGACAGCCTGAAGCTACTAGTGGCCTCAGATGGACGAGCTGATCACCGGAGGGTTACCGGCGACGAGCTGCAGCGGCGGATCTTGTCGGGCTCCGGTGGAACTAGGCCTAGAGGAGGGGATCGACGGGGAGATCTTAGGGAAAAGACGCGCAAGCTCACGAGGAGTGCAGTGGTGGCGCTAGTTTGCTCGGGGACGGCCTGGAGAGGGAGAACGCCAACGACGATCTTCGGTGACCCGAGGAAGAAGACGACTGCTTCTCGTCGTTTCACTGCATCTGGGCGTCGGGCTCGTGGCTAGGGAGCGTCAGGGAGTTGCGGTGGAGCTAATGCACGGCTCAGAAGGAAGGAGGGGAGGCTAGAACGACGACGAGCTCGAGCTCTACTCGGGCTCCAATGGCGGCAGAAGAAAACGGGACAGAGGGGGAGAATGGGCACGGGGATGGATAGGGACGGGCTCGGGGAGCTTATCCCCGTGCTTGCCAGCGCGAAACGGCGGCCAGGCAGCCAGGGAGCTGCGTGGAGGCGCGCGGCGACGCGGCGGCCACCTCCTGCTCCTACTGGCGAGGAGGAAGACGACACGGGCAGCTGGGCCGGGCTGAGGTGAGCGACAGGTAAGGTTTTCCCATTTCTTTCTGTTTTATTTCTGTTTTAATTGCTGACATTGATCTACTATTTATTTCAGCTCCCAAATAATTTGTAAAAACTATGTTAAGCACCCTAGAATATTTGTTGGAATACTTCCAACCATTCCCAAAAATTTTCAACATTTTTGAAAGTTTAAAGTTTCTGATTTCAAATTTAAAACTTGAAACCAGTAGTTTTTTGCATTTATCTAAAATGCTTAAAGTGTCAAGAAAATTGTTTTCTTCATTGCTCATTTACTTTCATGATTTATCAGAAAGTTTGAACTTTTCTTGAGGCCATTTTGGGTTCATTGATTTTAACTAGTTTGGGATTTCCTTTATTTAAATAAATGGCTAGGGTTTGAGTTTTTCCTTCACCACTTTCTTTGTTCTTGTTGAAAATTTCTTAGATGCAATGCAAAAAAGACATGAGCACAAGACTAACTTGCTTAAGGTGTCAGGGATGTGACACTTTGTCCTTCGGTATGTTACTTGCCCGAGATTTGATCGTCGGTATCGCTATACCTATTTCAATCTCGTTACCGACAAGTCTCTTTACTCGTTCCGTAATACAAGATCATGTGAGTCACACTTGAGTCACATTGCTTGCAAGGCTTGTATGTGATGTTGTATTACCGAGTGGGTGTAACATCCCAAATTTTGGAATGTTAATATAATTATTAGATTGATTGTTTATTTGTTTGAATGATTGAAACTTGAGTGAAATTTGAAACTTCTAAAACTTTTGAATGAGAGGGAATAAAATGACTTTCCCCTTTTCCTGTGAATTCAAATTCATCCATTTAAAATCAGTGATAGAAGATAGCATGACTTCTTCAACTATAAAGAATTTGAATCAAGGTGGCATTTGAATTTCTTTCGGTATTTGATTCGAATTTATTTTTCGCAAAAGATTTCAAATACAAAGTTTTTCCTCACAATATGGTTGCCAAGAAAGGAAGAGATGGAGGTAACATGACACCCCAAAATAAATAAAAGTCACAAGAAAATAGTGCCCAATAATTTAAAGGCAAAATTTGGTTTTTATTGGATTTAAAATAAATAATTTTTTACCAAGTTTTTATTTTGTGAAAAATAAAATGTCCACGTGGTGGGAATTATTTTTCTGATCATTTTGGTATATAATACTTATATTTTCGGGAAAGGATTTAATCCATTTTCCTATTTTTCCTTTCTGGTTTTTATTAAAAGGAAACAAATCAAATTTTTTGGAAGGTTACTGGACCCGAATAGGAATCCCACCTGGCCCAGGATCCCGTCATCCCTAACCTCTCGCTCATTTCTTCCCTAGACATGGATGGCGCCACACGAAGCTTCCTTCGCGGGATTCGCGAGATTCCTTGCCTCCCCGCACCTCCCGTCGCCCCTATAAGAATCTCCTCGCCCTCCTCATTCCGTTCCTCTAGAGAACTCCTCCCATCCTCGCCCGACGCCACCACAGCACTCCCTACCGGTTCCCTGCATCAGGCCGAGCTCCGAGGAGCCTGCCGAGCCCCTATCGCCCCTAGCGCCACCCCACAACCACCAGGGCGACGCCCGGGACACCCCTCACCCGCCGCACCTCCCCACCGCCGCGCCCCTGCAGGCCACTGAGACGTATCCATCGTATTTACTTTTCCAAACTCTTTTGCCCTTGTTTTGGACTCTAATTTGCATGATTTGAATGGAACTAACCCGGACTGACGCTGTTTTTAGCACAATTGCCATGGTCTTGTTTTTGCGCAGAAATAAAAGTTCTTGGAATGACCTAGAAATTTACGAGGATTTTTTGTGGAATATATAAAAAATACTAGCGCTATAATTACCTGGAGATACGGAGCCAGGAGCCCACAAGTCGAGGAGGTGCGCCCCCCTGGCCGCGCCTGGCAGACTTGTGAGGCCCTCGTGGCTCCGCATCCTCCAACTCCATCTCTATATATTCTCTCTCGCCCAGAAAAAATTAAGAGAGAAGAGTTCATCGCGTTTTACGATACGGAGCCGCCGCCACCACCTGTTCTTCCTCTTGAGGGCAGATCCGGAGTCCGTTCTGGGCTTCGGAAAGGGGAAATCAACGCCGTCGTCATCACCAACCATCCTTCATCGCCAATTCCATGATACTCTTCATCGTTCGTGAGTAATCTCATCGTAGGCTTGCTCTATGGTGATGGGTTGGATGCGATCTATCATGTAATCAAATTAGTTTTGATGGGGTTTGATCCCTAGTATCCACTATGTTCTGAGATTGATGTTGCTACTACTTTGTTATACTTAATGCTTGTGACTAGGGCCCGAGTGCCATGATTTCAGATCTGAACCTATTATGTTTTCATCAATATATGTGTGTTCTTGATTCTATCTTGCAAGTTGTAGTCACCTACTATGTGTTATGACCCGGAAACCCCGGAGTGACAATAGTCGGAACCACTCCCGGAGATAACCATAGTATGAGGAGTTCATGTATTCACTATGTGCTAATGCTTTGTTCCGGTTCTCTATTAAAAGGAGACCTTAATATCCCTTAGTTTCCATTAGGACCCCACTGCCACGGGAGGGATGGACAATAGATGTCATGCAAGTTCTTTTCCTTAAGCACGTATGACTAAATACCGAGTACATGCCTACAATACATTGATGAACTGGACCTAGTTACATATGACCCTATGTTACAACTGTTACATGATGAATGTCATCCGACATAATTATCCATCACCGATCCAATGCCTACGAGTTTTTCTACTGGTCCTTGGTAAGTTACTTTACCGCTACTGCTGTCACAATTGCTATACAAGTCACTACTGCTACTGTTACCGCTGCTACCGTTACTATCACACTACTTTGCTACTGAAACTTTGCTGCAGATACTAAGTCTTTCAGGTGTGGTTGAATTGACAACTCAACTGCTAATACTCGAGAATATTCTTTGGCTTCCCCGTGTGTCGAATCAACAAATTTGGGTTGAATACTCTACCCTCGAAAACTATTGCGATCCCCTATACTTGTGGGTTATCAAGACCTTTTTCTGGCGCTGTTGCCGGGGAAGCATAGATCTATTCTTTGAGTCACTTGGGATTATGTTTGTTGATCACTACGAGGAATCCGAGAGATCCAAAAAATAAAGTCTTGACCTCAACTACGAGGACAGGTAAGGAACTTCCATCTAGCTATGCACTTGATTCACCTTTAGTTATGAGTAAATTTGCGACACCACCACCTTTTGGTAATTCTGATATGTCGCCTGTGCTTGATGATGCTGCTTCTGCTATCCATGATGCTTACGATGATGCTTTGCTTGATAATTATTTGCCACTGGGTGCATTTCTAGATGCACAAATTGCTAGAGTTGCCGCTGAATGTGATGATACTTCTGAAACTGATGAAATTATTGAAGTAGAACCTGTTGTTTCACCTGTTAGACCTAGATCTCCTAGATATGAATTGCCTGATATACCTGAGGGTTATGTTATTTAGGGAGAGGTAGCTGAAGACTTTCTTGCTCGTAAGGATAGCTATGATCTTGATAATTTATTATGCAAGTGGAAAGAAAATCTCTGAACGCTAGAATGAAATACGATCCTAAGTTTGCTACTTCACCTATCTTTGTTAGCGATAAGGATTATGAATTCTCTGTTGATCCTGAGTTGATCACTTTGGTTAAATTTGATCCATTTCATGGTTATGAGTCTGAAACGGTTGTAGCACATCTTACTAAGCTGAATGATATAGCCACCCTATTCACGAATGAGGAAAAAGTTCGCCATGACTATATCCTTAAGTTGTTTCCTTTCTCACTAAAGGGTGATGCTAAGACTTGGTTTACTTCTCTTGCTCCTGGTTGTGTGCGTAGCGCCCAGGATATGATATACTACTTCTCTGAGAAATATTTTCCTGCCCATAAGAAACAAGCTGCCTTGCAGGATATATATAACTTTGTGCAAGTTGAAGAAGAGAGTCTCCCACAAGCTTGGGGGAGGCTTGTCCAGTTACTTAATGCTTTGCCTGATCACCCTCTTGAGAAGAATGAAATACTTGATATCTTTTATAATGGACTAACCGATGCTTCTAGGGACCACCTAGATAGTTGTGCTGGTTGTGTTTTCAGGGAACGAACTGTAGAACAGGCTGAAATTCTATTGAATAATATCTTGAGCAATGATAATGCTTGGACTATTCCCGAACCACCTCCGAAGCCAACTTCGAAGAAAAGAGGTATTCTATTACTCAGTCCTGAAGATATGCAAAAAGGCAAGAAATCTATGCAAGAGAAAGGTATTAAATCTGAAGATGTTAAGAATCTACCACCTATTGAAGAAATACATGGTCTTGATAACCCGACACAGGTAGTAGAGGTAAATTCTCTTCGTAGATTTAATGAGAGTGATATTCCTTATGATAAACCTGCTAGCTTATGCTTAGATGAATTTGATAACTTCGTTTCCAAACAACAAAGTTTCAATGATTATGTTAGCAGACAATTGAGACAAAATGCTAGTATGATTAATCATATAAGTGCTTGTGTGGATAGAAGTGTCAATGATCTTAAGCTTTTGAGTAAACATGCTTCTATGGTCACTACACAAGTAGAACAAGTACTTAAGGTTCAAAATGACTTGCTCAATGAGTTGAATAACAATTCTGTTAGAGTTGTCACTAGAGGTGGTAGAATGACTCAGGAACCTTTGTATCCTGAGGGCCATCCTAAGAGAATTGAACAAGATTCTCAAGGAGTTAACACTAATGCACCTAGTCATCCTGGTATTAGGAAGGAAAAGAAAGATGATAGAAACTTGCATGCTAGCAACCCCGTTGCTATTACAGCCGAGAATCCAAATGATGTCTCTGTTTCTGATGCCGAAACACAATCTGGTGATGAACATGAGCCTAGTGATAACATTGATAGTGGTGTTCATGTTGATGCTCAACCTAGTAATGATAAGGATGTAGAGATTGAACCTGCGGTTGATCTTGACAACCAACAACCTAAGAACAAGAGATATGATAAGAACGACTTCATTGCTAGGAAGCATGGTAAAGAAAGAGAACCATGCGTTCAGAAACCCATGCCCTTTCCTCCCAAACCATCCAAGAAAAAGGATGATGAAGACTTTGAGCGCTTTGTTGAAATGATTAGACCTGTCTTTTTGCAAATGCGTTTGACAGATATGCTCAAAATGTCTCCTTATGCTAAGTACATGAAAGATATTGTGACTAATAAAAGGAAGATACATGAGGTTGAGATTTCCACCATGCTCGCTAATTACACCTTCAAGGGTGGGACTCCTAAGAAACTAGGTGATCCTGGAGTGCCCACTATACCTTTCTCAATTAAATGAAATTATGTTAGAACCGCTTTATGCGATCTTGGAGCTTGTGTTAGTGTTATACCTCTGTCCTTATATCATAGACTTGAATTGGATAAGTTGACACCTACTGAAATCTCCTTGCAAATGGCCAACAAATCAACTGCTTTCCCTATCGGCATTTGCGAGGATGTGCCTGTTGTGGTTGCGAACGTTACTATCTTAACGGACTTTGTTATTCTTGATATTCCCGAGGATGATGCCATGGCGGTCATCCTTGGAAGACCCTTTTTAAACACTGCAGGGGCTGTTATTGATTGCAACAAAGGCAATGTCACTTTCCATGTTAATGGTAATGAGCATACGGTGCACTTTTCGAAGAAACAATATCCATTTCATTGCATCAATGCTATTGAAAAAACTTCATCAATTCTTATTGGGAGCTTTGAATGCCCTATACATACCGTCAAGATGAAGTATGATTTACTTGTTGGGGATATGCACATCCCACTTGAGGTAACCTAGTGATTATTCGAAAATTCTCTGGTTTTATGTGATTCGGCAAAGTTTGTCAAGGAGACTTGATCAACCTCATTGACGGATTTCATTTGATGACCATGAGATGGATGAATCTAGAAGCCACAACCTTCTGCTCCCAACTTTTACTTTCTTTTGTTTGGAAGAAAAATGATAAATTTAGCTTTATTTTCCTGTTTGTCGCGTTCTCGTACAACCCCCATTATGATTTTGGATATCGCCCGGACCAACCGTGGGAGTAGACCAACTTAGGCCAAAAGCCTAAGCTTGGGGGACTACGTGTTTCTCACCGACTTTATATTCATGCTCACACATTCGCTTTGATAGTCGGTGTTCACACTTTGCCATTGTATCATCCATGCTAGTTTATTTACTTTTCTCGCTTTCTTCAAGTGTGTTTGTTTAAATTGAGAAAAACAAAAAAAATTAGTTGTAAGTTTACTTTCCAGCTTGCTTAGTGGTATTTAAAAAGAAAACCCAAAAATATTTCCCGTTCTTCTTTTGCTTGTCGGGAGCTTTCCCGTGTAAATAGTTTTTCTTTTTCTTTGGGTCAAGAAGACCATGGTTAAAATGTTTAGTGGTTCCCGTATGCACTATTGTTTGTCCGTCGAAGAGCCATATTACTTTGTCTTCTCCTCTGAGTTTGCTTGCAGATTCTAGCTTAGTCTAATGCACGAACACTCTCATTATTATTCACATCATTCGGTCGTGCAAGTGAAGGGCAATAATGACGATATATGATGAAGTGACTGAACCTGGAAAAGCTGGTATGTGTGACACCCCAAAAATTGGGTTATCGATTTTTGTGCTGTTATTCCTTCCTAGCTTTTCTCTCCCGGATTTTTCCTTTGGAATTTGGCAAATGACCTGGTGAACCCAGTCTATTCCCAACCTCTCTGTGCTTTTCCTTTGTCCTTATGCTAGTTTATCCTTGTTGGGTAAACTCCGAATCCCCTTTTGAAACCCTAGCCCCGAAGTATTGGAACTGGGAATCCTGTGTGTATGTTGTCAAAGGAGCCATCATTTCCCTTGCTCTGTTGATCCTCCAAGCCTTCCCAGATATCATCATTCCCTCATAGACCCCAGATGTGCAAAAATATTGCCAAGTCATATGCAATATTTCCTCCCTAGAATTAATTCCTGCTTCTCCTTGTGTGAGGGATTAAATCTTAGAAAATAGTTATCCATTTCCAATGCTCATGAAATCTTGCAGAGATGTTATTTGTGATCCTATGAAGCTCTCATAAAATATTGGCCATCATAGAATAAAGGAAAATTGCATTTTCCTATTTTATGCCAATATAGCATTTTGGGGCCTTTCCAAAGGAACTACCATTTTGGTAGCTATGAAAAATTCCAAATAATTTGTGGAGCTTCTCATATCCATATAATCATCATTTCCATCAAAAGATCAAGTTCCCCAATTCAAAAATTGAGCACAATATCCCTTTGAAAATTATGTCCAGATCTTCTGTTTGCACACGAAGTGCTTGATTCCTTGTTTCCCTTGAGTTGCAATTTTTCATAGTTGTTTATCTTGTTAAATAATCCTTGCCCACCAAAATTTAGCTCATTTCATCACCCCCGTTCTCCCCCAGCAAATTATTTAAGTTTCTGTCCAGAATGAAGCATTGTGAAGGAAGTACCATTTATATGTGTGCAAATGGTATGAATCTTTGCCAGCATCTTCATATGCCTAAATCATGAGTCTCCTCCAAATTTCAGCCATTTGCATCTAGCCATTTAACCCCAACAACAACTTCTTCATTTCTGGTCAGTATGCCAAGTTACAAAGGAAGTGCCCCATAGACTTGTTGGATTGAGCTGAATTTTGGCCAGCATAGTGACCTTAGTGAGTGGTCAACCTCAGCCAAGTATGATGCCAAGAGGTGCACTGTGGAGGTGACACCACAGAACAAACACATTGCTGTTGCAAACTATTTGGCTATGGTCTGGTCATGTCATTGCTCCCCATGGTTATCCAAGGGCACAGTGAAGCTCAGTGTTCCTTCGTGAACACCCTAGACATGGTGTGACACCTCAAAGGACATGTCAAGGCCATGGCCACGTGGTGACCATGGGCAGAGAGTGCCAAATGCTAGCTCTGTGCATTTGAGGCGATGGGAGCTTGTCTCCAGCTGGTTCTAGGCTGTCCAGGGATGTCTAGGAGGTTCCGCAAGTCCTCTTGTGCACTCTAGAACCCTCTCCCCCTTGTCCTCTTGCCTCTGGAGGTGCCTGCCATTGGAGCTTCGCCATAGATCTTGGAGCTCTTCCCGACGTCGCTAGAACTCTCTCCCCGAGCCATTTAAGGCATCCCCGAGCCCCTCCCCGAGTCCCTCGAGCTCCAGCACCCTGACCCGCCCGTACATAAGCGCCGCCGTGGCCCTGCACTTCGGCATCGAGCCGGCCGGCGCCGGCTCTACCCCTACTACGTGGTGGCGCTGTGGCCCACCCTGGGTGACCCCGCGGCCATCTCGGGTGTGGCGAGGAGCAGCGGCCCCCTGCGCCCTCCGGCCAGCCTTCCCGCATGGCAGAGAGGTGGCAACCGCGGCGTCCGGCGCCGTTCCCTGACCTCGGGCACGATGGAGAGAGGAAGAAGAAGGAACCAGGGTAGGAGAGAGAGAGACGGAAGAAGAGATAGTGGCGGGCCCCGCCCGTCAGTGAGAGAGGGAGGGAGTGGATAAGGTGGCCCCACCTGTAAGGGAGAGAGAGGTCAACCCCCCCGGGCCCGCGCGGTTTAACTGGAAGCGCCTTCCCTGGGATGCGCTTTCTATTCGGTGAAAGCGTATTCCCAGGAATGCGCTTTCTATTTTAAAACCCCGCCGGCTGAACTGCTTTTATTGTGAACGTTCACTGGTTAAGAGCAGAAACGAATAAGTTTTTATTTGATTTCTGCCTAACAAATGAACGCCCATAACTTTTCAACCGTAACTCCGATTGAGGTAAAACCAGCGCCCACGTCTTCGTCTCGTTGAGCCGGTCTCGATAGTATTACTTTCATAAGATGTTTGTGTAGTAGAAATGACCATTTTTCCCTTGCCTTTGTTTGAGCCTTCCGAGAAGGAAGCCCTCTCCGGCAAAGCTTTCCGGTGTGTTATTGCACTTCTTCCCGGAGTATTCATCGACCCCCAGGCAAGCCAACCTCTTGCTAAGAGCTCCGGACATGCGTGATAACTTTGCTTGCACTTTGTGTGTTCATGTGTATCACCTGTTAGCCTGCATTTGTATATAATTGTGACATCATTAATAACAGTCCCTAGTATTGCTATTCATCAAACATACATCCGCAGATGTTGCTCTTGTATATTGAATTTATATTGCTTATATCCAAGTACATAGTGAGGTGCTGTGTGTGACGCCGACGAACCCTTGCTCGCATTTCTTTCAATACTGGCACCATGCCTGAGTCTCTGATGTTTCTGGCCATCCGGGGTGGATGCCAATTTTATATTTCTTTTGTCAGCAGTTGTCCCGTGTTCTGTGCTGCTTTTCGGCCGTCGCGTGCAACTGTTGAATTTCTTCCCGTGGTAGTGAACCTATGCTCCGAGCTGTGCTTCAGCCGTCTTAGGGAACTGTTACTTTCTTCTTATCAACAACGTCTCATGCTCTGAGCTGCTTTCCAGCCGTCTTGAGCCGGGGTTGAGCTATTCCGGTAATGTCCCAGATCTGTGTCATGAAGACCGTTCTGGTGGCTACCGATTTAATTGCTGATTTTGTGCGAGGGTTCCGAAGGTCCCACTTACAACTATAATCAGTAAAGTAATAGTTTGCTAATTATGTTATACTGTTGAGATTACTATCTATGATTACTTTGTGTTTTATCCGACAGTTTATGAATGTAGTTTAACAGTAGTGGCTTAATCCTATTAATTATCGGATCATGGTGACATCGGAGTGTTAGCTATGCCAGAAATAATATTCAGGATAAGATACCTAGTTGGTTGATGAGAGTCACCTGTCCGGGCCCATCCGCACAACCACCTCTTGCCGATATGGGATGGCCTTGACTTGAGCTGATTGCGTGATCTCTCACCGGTACCTCCAAAGAGGGAGGGTTATGCACGCACGCTGACCCTGATGAGGTAGGCGGTGATAACCTTGTGAGCCCAGTTAAGTAGAGTTGGGTACCCGTCCCCATTTGGGACAATTTTGTTTGGCCATGACGGTGGCATGTGTCATGAGGACACATATGTCATGAGGACACAGGGCCACCTAGGGCAGGACTCCGAGTAATGGAGTGGTTGCCGGTGGTACGATGAGAGGATCACAGTTCAGGCAAGTTTCGCTGGAGCAATGCTGGTCCACCCGAATGGGATCTCGAGGTCAGTGCTCCAGAGTGTGGGTAAAGTGTGCAACCTCTGGAGAGTCTAAAACTATTCGAATAGCCGTGTCCATGGTAATGGACAGCTCGACCAGACCTCAGTAGATGGTCAACCGTATCTCTGATAGTAATGATGGAAGAACTCGTCTCGTGTGAACATCAGAGGATGTTGATGACATGATGTGTTAGCCAAGAGAGGGCTATTTGATGAGTGGTCAGATGACCGTGTGATGTGATCCATTCAGGTTGGATCACGAGTATATCGAGGGTTGTGGTACAACCCAGAAGAGAGTAAGTTGATATTCGGTAACAGTAAACTAGATAAGCACTTGTTGTGATCTTTGTCATGCTAGTGAGGTAGATTACATGTTTAGTCCATGACATGCTATGCTTGATTTATATTTTTCCTGTTGATTCCATGCCATGCTTAGAATAGCTTATATAATCATAGTGCTTGCTTTGTTACATGTTTGTTTGGATGCCGTGTATTTGGTTGTCTTGCGAGTACATTCAAAGTACTCACCTGGCCTTGCACGTGGCCAGTTGCAGGAGAAGACTTGTCGTGCTAGATCGTAACCAAGCCAGTCCTACGAGTTATGGAGCCCAGCCAGGGACATCGAAGCCACTGTATCAATACCTCTGCTACCATTTAGCTAGCCTTGGAGTCATGTAATATTGTTGTAAGCAACAATATTGTAATACTCCATTACTTTAATAAAGCCATATTTGCCTAGAATTTCTGTATCATGCTCTTGACGTGCGTCCGGTCTTATTGTGGGGACGGACGTGTGTCGGCCCTCTATCGGGGTGCCACACTATGAACTCGACCTATTTTTTTGTAAATATGACTAGTTCATCGTTCCTAATTCAGCTTTGTTATGAGAGAAACATGTTTGCAATGACAACTTAGAGATCATAGTTTCTGATGCCATGCTTAATAAGCTAGGAGCTTATAATGGTTTGTCTTGGATGCCAACATGAATTTCAAGATGATTATGATGTAGTATGATAGGATGGTATCCTCCTTTGAATGATTCAAGTGGCTTGACTTGGCACATGTTCACGCATGTAGTTGAAACAAAATCAACATAGCCTCTACGATATTCATGTTTATGGTGATTTATATCCTACTCGTGCTTGCACTCAATGTTGGTTGATTTCAATGCATTTTGATGACTGTTGTCGCTCTCTAGTTGGTCGCTTCCTAGTCTTTTGCTAGCCTTCACATTGTACTAAGCGGGAATACTGCTTGTGCATCCACTTCCATAAACCCAAAGTTGTTCCATATGAGTCAACCATACCTACCTATATGCGGTATCTACTGCCGTTCCAAGTAAATTTTCATGTGCCACTCTCTAAATCTTCAAATAATAATCTGTTTTGTATGCCCTAACCGCTCATGTGGTGACAAGGGGCGATTAGTATCTTCCATGTTAGGCGTGTTATCCTCGATACGTGTTTATTCACTATCACTCACGAGAAAGGGGCCGGTAATCGGAATGCCCAGTTCCATGCTCAAATCAAAAAGATAATTGCAAACAAAACTCCCCCCCAGATTGTTGTTGGTATGGACGACACCCGAGGATTTGGTTAGTCGTGGAGTGTGATTGATCGGTGGTGGGGGAGTCAAAACTTTACTTTTCTATTTGGGAACCGCCTATAATATGTGTAGCATGGAAGCTGGTGAAAACTCTTGGTCATCGCGTTGACAATGAAAGCATGCCACCCAAAATTACTTATCTCCATTTTAAAAGCTTGAGATCTGGCACCTCTGCAAATCAATGCTTCCCTCTGCGAAGGGCCTATCTATTTACATTTCTGTTGAGTCATCCTCTTCTTATAAAAGGCACCAATTAGATAGCACCTCCGTCATTTTTATGCTTTGCTATTAATTGATATTGAGTATAACTGTGACTGGATCTTCTTTGACATGAATTACAATGTTTAGTCAGCCCTTGGTCTTTGAAGGTGCTGTGCATTTATGTTTTGCGGTCTCAGAAAGGGCTAGCGAGATACCATCTGTTCATATTGCTTCATGATTGTTTTGATTGAAGTGTTGAAGTTTGAAACTTATTATTATTGCTCGCTAGTTGATTATGGCATTGATATGAGTATATCATGAGACCTCAATGTTATTGCTTATGTGGTTAGCTTATGATCTTGCTGAAAATCTGAATATGAGTTAGACATAATTACAACAACAAGATCAAACATAGTTTGTAAATGTTTTTGTTTTGTCTCTTATAGTTTGTCAACTGAATTGCTTGAGGACAAGCAAGGCTTTAAGCTTGGGGGAGTTGATACGTCTCCATCGTATCTACTTTTCCAAACTCTTTTGCCCTTGTTTTGGACTGTAATTTGCATGATTTCAATGGAACTAACCCGGACTAACGCTGTTTTCAGCAGAATTACCATGGTGTTGTTTTTGCGCAGAAATAAAAGTTCTCGGAATGACCTGGAAAATTTACGAGGATTTTTTGTGGAATATATAAAAAATACTAGTGCAAGAATTACCTGGAGACACGGAGCCAGGAGCCCACAAGCCCAGGAGGCGCGACCCCCCTGGCCGCGCCTAGCAGGCTTGTGAGGCCCTCGTGGCTCGACAGCCTCCAACTCCAGCTCTATATATTCTCTCTCGCCCAGAAAAAATGAAGAGTGAAGAGTTCATCGCATTTTACGATACGGAGCCGCCGCCACCACCTGTTCTTCTTCTGGAGGGCAGATCTGGAGTCCGTTCTGGGCTCCGGAGAGGGGAAATCGACGCCGTCATCATCACCAACCATCCTTCATCGCTAATTCCATGATGCTCTTCATCGTTCGTGACTAATCTCATCGTAGGCTTGATGGACGGTGATGGGTTGGATGAGATCTATCATGTAATCGAGTTAGTTTTGATGGGGTTTGATCCCTAGTATCCACAATGTTCTGAGATTGATATTGCTACTACTTTGCTATGCTTAATGCTTGTCACTAGGGCTCGAGTGCCATGATTTCAGTTATGAACCTATTATGTTTTCATCAATATATGTGTGTTCTTGATCCTATCTTACAAGTTGTAGTCACCTACTATGTGTTATGACCCGGCAACCCCGAAGTGACAATAGCCGGAACCACTCGTGCAGATGATCATAGTATGAGGAGTTCATGTATTCACTATGTGCTAATGTTTTGTTCCGGTTCTCTATTAAAAGGAGACCTTAATATCCCTTAGTTTCCATTAGGACCCCGCTTCCACGGGAGGTATGGACAATAGATGTCATGCAAGTTCTTTTCCTTAAGCACGTATGACTAAATACGGAGTACATGCCTACATTACATTGATGAACTGGAGGAAGTTACATATCACCCGATGTTATAACTGTTACATGATGAATGCCATCCGACATAATTATCCATCACCGATCCAATGCCTACGAGTTTGTCCTACTGATCCTTGCTAAGTTACTTTACCGCTACTGCTCTCACGATTGCTATACAAGTCACTACTGCTACTATTACCGCTGCTACCGTTACTATCACACTACTTTGCTACTGAAACTTTGCTCCAGATACTAAGTCTTTCAGGTGTGGTTGAATTGACAACTCAACTACTAATACTCGAGAATATTCTTTGGCTTCCGCTTGTGTTGAATCAACAAATTTGGGATGAATACTCTACCCTCGAAAACTATTGCGATCCCCTATACTTGTGGGTTATCAGCCACCGTCGGAGCACGCGCATTAGGACCAAGTCAGGAATCCCCCGTGCCGCGCCTCGTCGCCCCAAGCCACCCCGACGCCACCATGGCCCCGCTGTCACCTCCCTCCGTCGCGTGCACCTTCCCGCCGCTGTTTTCCCCACCAGAACACCCCCACCTCGCCGCCTCCACCACGGCCGGCCATTGCCCGAGCTTCTATGTTCGCAGGTGAGCTCTTTTCTCTTCTTCTCTCTCTTTTTCCCTGTCGCCGTTAGATCTTTTTTGTGCGGTCGAGATTAGATCTATTTACCCCTTCGGTTAATTAGAATAAACCATCGGTTCTTTGTTAGTCAGATTATAAAACCTAAGGATTTTCTTATATTGTGGCCATCCTCTAGATAGCCTAAAACGTGCACACCCCACAACCAATCATGATCTGCCACGTCACTTTTTATTTTTAATCTTTTCTACTTTTTATTTCTGAAACAGATTTGAACCTGTTTTTAGATTTCTTATAACTTTTAATCCATAACTTTAATTGAGGTGATTCGTTTTTGCATTGGATCACAAATTTTATGTAGTTTCTGTAGATATATAATTTGTCCATGTTTGGAAATGTAAAATTTGAATTTAAACAGATTTGGTTAAATCTGGTTCTGTTAATATCTGGAGTTTAAAAATGGATTTTGAATTGATTCTTTTTTCTACTGATCACTAGTGATCTTATTTATCAGTGGGTAAAATTTCAGATTTTTTGGAATATTTCAACTCATTATTTCATGTGAAACAGATTCTTTTTTAGTTCTTTCTAGGATTGTTGCTATTACTTTTGCTATAATTGTTTTTAATTTATATTCCTTTATACTTGTGAAAGGTTATATTTTTTTTCTTTTAGTTAACAGCAGGTTTTCAACAACAACAAAATTTTGTTTTTATTTGATATCATGAAATCAATTCTAGTTTTATAATAATTTGCAATTGGTTTCCTTACTAGTTTAACTCCCCATTTGAAAATACTTTCAAAATAATATAGTTTTATGAAAAATACTTTATGTTATCTTAGTTAATTTTTATATTTTCTTTTCTGTTATTTTACTATTTTAGTGTTTTATTTTTTGTTAAGGTTAATTAGAACAAAAACTATTTTGTGATTTTTGTAGTAGAAGACTCCATAGTTTCCCTTTGAAGTTTATTTTTGATTCTCATTTGATTTGATTTATTGGTTAAATTCTATTTGTTGTGGTGATATTGATTGCTAGGAAGATTGCTAGTATGATTGCTTATATGAATACTATGTTTGATTATGTAGATTTCATCGAAGAGTGATGAATAGTTCTATCAAGTTATTTCTTGAGAGCGATATTCTATCTTCATCGACCTTACCAGGCAAGTCACGTTGATCATATTTTTACCTATGATTTTATATGCATTGTAGTTCTACCTTCTTCACCCAATTGCATGCAAAGTAGGTACTTGGAAATCTAGATTCTTGATGTAGTATCATGTGGTAGGCACCCATCACCCTTGTTACTTTGGCCGGGACGTTATTTTGCTATGCTCCTAGTAGACGGGGTTTGGTTGAGTGTTTATCATGAGTGTTGTGAGAACTTAATAATCAAGATCTGAAGACTCCAAGACTTGCAAGACCTCAGAATGAAATATACCGCTGGGTGAAGGACAGTTTTGATGGGCTCCCTCGGAAAAACCAGCGGAGGACCCGGGATGCATGGAGAAGCGCCATGACATCTTGCGGAAAGCTTCACCCAGACACGAAGAGATGGATGGATACTTAAAGACCCAAGGATTACCTGCACATCCACAAGTCATTATGGGCTCTGGCTTGGTTGGACAACGTG
Source organism: Hordeum vulgare subsp. vulgare (assembly GCF_904849725.1). Classification (NCBI taxonomy): domain Eukaryota; kingdom Viridiplantae; phylum Streptophyta; class Magnoliopsida; order Poales; family Poaceae; genus Hordeum; species Hordeum vulgare. The sequence continues at coordinate 312,960,835 of NC_058518.1, forward strand.
ATGACTCTGGACAGGCGGTGCTACGAGATGTAGAAGAACGATGGGATTGGATGGGCACCAACAGAGGCTCAGAGGAACCCGTTGAAAGACCGTGTTTTGATCATCCGGTTCTCAAACACCCTAAAGTGCGAGGACCTCAACAGAGGCGATCAAATCTTGTGGGGAACGTGTGCAAAACTCTGCAGAGTATTCAAACCTAATTGATTAGCCGTGTCCACGGCCATGGACAACTTGAGCCAAAGGAACTGTAACTATCTGGAATTCTCAACACCATTAACTTATTGATGTGGGTAATATAATAACTTGGGTATGAGAAATGGTTGCTGGAACTTTCTCATTAACAACCAACAATGTAGTAAATTTTGGCTTTTACCTCTCTCTTGTTGTAGGAAAATTGGCTTTACGCAAAACTTAAACTACAACCCCACCTGCCATATATGCATATAGTGTAGATGATATTTTCACCACTCTCTTTTGTGACTTTCCGGCATATTCAATATGCTGACCTACACGGCTGCAACGTCTTATGTTGCAGATATTTTCTTCGACGAGTAAGAGTATGATTCAGGGTTATGGTATGCACTCAACTTGCCGTTGGTGTTTATTGGGACTCCACTCCCTTGACTGTTTCCGCTGAGATTTTGAGGTATATATCAGTTTTACGTTATTTACATGTGGTTGCACTTTGATATATACATTGATGTACTGTGTGTGCCAGCATACTGATCCAGGGATGGCACATATACATAGAGGCTTGACTCGTTTTGAGTCGGGTCGCTACAGTGGGCCCCGAGATACCTCTCGGTCACACGGAGTGACAAATCCCAGTCTTGATCCATGCTAACTCAATGGACACTTCGGAGATACCTGTAGAGCACCTTTATAGTCACCCAGTAACGTTGTGACGTTTGACACACACAAGGTATTCCTCCGGTGTCAGTGAGTTACAAGAGCTCATGGTCATAGGAATGAACACTTGACACACAGAAAACAATAGCAACAAAATGACACGATCGCATGCTACGTTTATAGTTTGGGTCTAGTCCATTACATGATTCTCCTAATGATGTGATCCAGTTATCAAGTGACAACACTTGCATATGGTCAGAAAACCTTAACCATCCTTGATCAACTGGCTAGCCAACTAGAGGCTTGCTAGGGACATTGTTTTGTCTATGTATCCAGACATGTATCTATTCTTTCATTCAATACAATTATAGCATGCATAATAAACGATTATCTTGAAACAGGAAATATAATAATAACTATTTTATCATTGCCTCTAGGGCATATTTCCAACAGTCTTTACCCGAAGACATACATTTTTAGGGGTCGATATTCTTCGAATAACTCAAACTCCCGAGCGTCTTATAATGCATGTGTATGCTCACAAACATATTAGTCTCTTAACCTATAAGTCTTCAATCCACCAAAATCACTAAAGGGCCACTAGATGCACTTACAATCTCCCCATTTTTGGTGGTTGATGACAAATAGGTTATGTTTTCAACGGGGATAATAATATGAAGTGTAAGTACAAAGTTTTAGGAATTTGATTGCAAGATATAGAGAAACTCCCCCTGAAGATGTGCATGTTGGAGGAATTTGCTTTGGACTGCAAATGCACATTGATGATTTATACCATGGAGATCTCCCCCTATATCTTGTAATTCATATATGCATTTAACATATAGCATGAGGAATTTCAAATGCATGATGAAAAATGGTGTCTGACAAATTTCAGCATGCATGCATTTAATCAACTTGAGGAATAAGCATGCGAGCAAAAAGTTCAAAAGTGTCAGACCACCACCGGGCTTAAGTTACAACTCATTACAGCAAAAACTTCAGAAGAGCGAGAGTTGTAACTTAACAAAGTTTTTAATAGCCCATAAAGTAGACCCACTTGAAGAATAACTCAGATTTCTCCCCCTTTGCATCAAGTGACGAAAAGGGACTAAAACTGAGGACTAACGCCCGTGAAGAATATCAACTTGTTGATGCAGGAGGAGCGAGAACATTTTTGGGTTTATTCTCTCTGGTTGTACCAACAACTATGTCATCAAGATCTTCATCTTCATGAGCATAACGAAATGAGGAATATGAACTGTCCACCAGATGAGCAACTAGGGTCTTCTTGAGTTTATTCTTTGGCAGCCATGACGAGTCGAAGTCTTGCTTGAACTCCATTTCTTCTATTTCCTTAGGAGTCTTGAGGTGTGACAGTATGGCCCAAGTGCGATCAAATAATTCGCGAAGATAGTAGTGGTTTTTCGTCACAACATTCTGAGTTGCATTGATGGTTTTCACAATGGATCCAAACTAACACTTAACCCACTAATGGTTTCGATCAATTTTCTGATGAAGACTGAGGAGAAGTTCTCGGTTAGTCATCACCCGTGGGATAGTTGGGCTCAGAGATTTGGCCTTACCATCAGACTCTTGTGATGAAGTGTCATCATAAGTAGAGTATGAGACTGCCTTACGAAATTGGCCATCAAGTGGCCGAGATCCTTCATCAATCATAGATTTTCCTTTGCCTTGAATAAGATCAAAAGATTTCTTGAGGACTTCAAGAGGAGGCAAGTAACTGAGGTGATTCTGATAATCAGCGTGATAGTGTATTGAGGATCTGGTCCTGATGAATCTCATAATCCATGGCGCATATATCTTTAGCTCAAATACAAGGCATTTGTGGCCAAGGTCGTCATGAAGAAATCATGAAGATTCATTTGGATTCCATGAATGATGTTAAAGAGCATGTTCTTCATGATCCCCACAACATCTTGTTCAGAATCATGACCTATGATAGGAGTGAAGGTTTGGGCCAAGATCGTGTAGATTGTCTTGGGCACATATTTCAATTCCTTCACCAGAAATTGAGTCCTTGAAGGCCTGCCAGGATCTAAGGGCATCATGAGCACTTGAATCAGATGATTGGGCAGCTCTTTGTCATCATATAAACACCTTGGACCTTCTGAGGGAATTGGAACCGGTAGAGCTCGAAGCAATTCTGTGGTGGAGCAGTAAAATGAGTATTTTCGGTCATCTAGTCCAAGAGCCAAGTGTTGATGTTTTTGGGGTTACTAGAGATATGCAGGGTGGCATAGAATTTAAGAATAAGCTCTTCATTCCAATCACAAATGTCGGTGCAGAATTGAAGTATCCCTGCATCATGAAGACCATTCAGAGCTGGCCTAAAGCATGTAATGTTTTCCATATCTCCATGAGGAATATGTCGATGCTGGAAGATCTTGTTCTTATCTACTAGCACATCACCATAGTAGTTGAATTGCGTGCTTGTCCAAAACCTCTTGTGCCTGCTATGAAGTTTGCCATATGGATTTGCACCAATAAAGAAGTGATGTTCATCATAGAATTGTTCCTTTTGAAGCTTTGGCCTTTTGGAGTAAGGCTGACAAGGCTTTGACTGCGGATTTTGCTAAAGATTTTCATCAACCTGAGGAATTTTAGCCACAACTAGAGCTGTCTGAGGATTTGTAACATGTGGTTCAGCAGTAGTTTTGTCAGTTTGTGCAGGTGTAGTTTCTTCAACCACACGTCCTTCAGTCTAAGGAATGTGCTCGACCAATGTATCAATTTCTGGTGCAACAGTTTGCTCAACTTTCTCAATTTCATCAGCTGATGCAGCTGATTCTTGCTCCCAAAAAGACTTCATCGGAGAACTTCTTTCTTTAATCCTAGTCTAAATTTCTTCAGTAAATGTAGGGGACTAAGACTTAGAACAAGTGGTGTTGCCAGTGGAGAGTTGGGATGTGATTGTTCCCAAAAATCATCCTTAATGATAGGCGTTTTATAGCCTATGTCCACTTCTTCATCAATTTGTTCATCTTCCATTTCAGTTCTTTGTTGTGGCTCGGGAGATGAGGCTTGAGGAATTGAAGGTTGAGGATCAGCTTCAATTTCTTCATCCCACGACTCTGTAGAAGCAGGCGAATGAGGGTTTTTCATTTCTTCACCCTCTTTTGGGATGACATGCTCAACACCAAAGGGCACAATCACATAAGACTGTGTCGTGCTGATCTGTGTGGCATCAATTGGAGTTGTTGAGGAATTTTTTGAAGTCCTCAAGCGTTTTGCTTCTGAGGACTCTGAAACTATTGATGCCTTTCTCTTATTGTCTTCTTTTTCAGTCGCTTTGGTTTTCTTCACTTTTGATGCATAAGAAAGAGTGATTTGCTTCACCTTTGAAGACTTTGGTGATGGAGCATTTTCTTCACGCACGGGTGATGTAGCCGTCCTTGTAGGAGCAGTTTCTTCACGCACATCATGTTCTTCAGCTAGCCTGGTAGGTCCATCAGTAGCAGGTTCTTCATTATAGTCATCACGTAGTTGGATAGTGTAGCTCGCCTAAGGAATTGATTGTTGCGTTGGGGCTGCAACCATTTTTAATACTCCACCACGGCTTTGGTAGCGGCCTTGACGAATCTCACCTTGGCTCCTTTCCAATCAGCATGGTAGCTAGTGTATTTCTCACTGAGGGTTCTGATCTTAGTTTGAGTGGAGATAAGTTTATCTAGCGTCAAGGACAGAATATTTTGTTGCAAGTACTTCTCTTTTTGAACCGTTGCCATTTGAGCTTGTCTCGCTTGCTGGGCCTTCTATTTTTCTTCATTGATGAATGTTGCCACCATGTTACTAGGTCCAGGTGGAAGCTTCAAATCATCAATGGGTGTGTTGGGATCTTTGTGCCAAAGATCGATGAAGTCTAGCACCACTTTCGGATCAAGTGCAAGGTGAATGGTTGAGCCTTAGGCCATAACAACTCTTTCTTACTTATTTTTGATGATAGCAGCCAATTCTTCATCATGTGGTTCATCCTCATCTAATCTAGAGGGTACATTTAAGACAACTTTGTTTGGGTCGGGCCTTGTTGAGGCGATAATAAAACAGTTATTATTATATTTCCTGTTTCAAAATAATCGTTTATTATCCATGCTAGAATTCTATTGAATGGAAACACAAATACATGCATGGATACATAGAAAAAATACTGTCCCTAGTAAGCCTCTAGTTGACTAGCTCGTTGATCAAAGATGGTTAAGGTTTCCTAACCATAGACAATTGTTGTCACTTGGTAATGGGATCACATTATTAAGATAATAATGTGATGGACAAGACCCAAACTATAAACATAGCATGTGATCGTGTTATTTTGTTGCTACTATTTTCTGCATGTCAAGTATACATTCCTATGACCATGATATCATGGAACTCACTGGCACCAGAGGAATGCCTATATGTGTATCAAATGCCGCAACATTACTGGGTGACTATAAAGGTGCTCTACAAGTATCTCCAAAGGTGTTCGTTGAGTTAGCATGGATCAAGACTGGGATTTTTCACTCCGTCTGACGAAGAGGTATCTCGGGGCCCACTCGGTAATACAACATCCCAAACAAGTCTCACAAGCAATGTGACTAAGGAGTTAGCCATGGGATCTTGTATTACGGAACGAGTAAAGAGACTTGCCGGTAATGAGATTGAAATAGTATGTAGATACCGACGATCGAATCTCGGGCAAGTAACATACCGAAGAACAAAGGGAATGATATACGAGATTAATTGAATCCTTGACATAGAGGTTCAACCGATAGAGATCTTTGTAGAATATGTAGGAGCCAATAGTAGCATCCAGGTCCCGCTATTGGATACTGGCCGGATACTGTGTCAGTCATGTCTGCATATTTCTCGAACCCACAGGGTCTACACACTTAATGTTGGGTGACGTTTCGTTAGTATGGAGTTATGTATGTTGGTGACCGAAATTTGTTCAGAGTCCCGGACGTCACGAGCAACTCTGTAATGGTCCGAAGGTAAAGCTGATATATAGGAATGTTGCATTTGGATTCCGAAAAGATTTCAGGCATTACCTATAAAGTACTGGGCGTGACGAATGGGTTCCGGGGTTTTACCGGGAGAGGCCACCCACCACGGAGAGGACCTAATACTCCTATAGGTGGCGCCCCAGCCCTTGGTGCGCTGGTGCGGCCAGTACAATAGGATATTTCGGACAAAGGAGTGTTGGAAATATGCCCTAGAGGCAATAATAAATTGGTTATTATTATATTTCCTTGTTCATGATAATCGTTTATTATCCATGCTAGAATTGTATTGATTGGAAACTCAAATACATGTCTGGATACATAGACAACACACTGTCCCTAGTGAGCCTCTAGTTGACTAGCTCATTGATCAAAGATGGTCAAGGTTTCCTTGCCATAGGCAAGTGTTGTCACTTGATAACGAGATCAAATCATTAGGAAAATGATGTGATGGACAAGACCCAAACTATAAACATAGCATATGATCATATCAGTTTATTGCTACTGTTTTTCTGCATGTCAATGTATCTGTTCCTATGACCATGAGATCATGCAACTCCTGGACACCGGAGTAATACCTTGTGTGTATCAAACATCGCAACGTTACTGGGTGACTATAAAGGTTCTCTACAAGTATCTCCAAGGTGTCTATTGGGTTGGCATGGATCAAGACTGTGATTTGTCACTCCGTGTGACCGAGAGGTATCGCGGGGCCCACTCGGTAATACAACATCACAACAAGCCTTGCAATAAATGTGACTAAGGAGTTAGTTATGGTATCTTGTATTACGAACAAGTAAATATACTTGCCGGTAACGAGATTGAACTAGGTATGGTGATACCAATGATTGAATCTCGGGCAAGTAACATACCAAAGGACAAAGGGAATAGTATACGGGACTATATGAATCCTTGACATAGAGGTTCAACCGATAGAGATCTTTGTAGAATATGTAGGAGCCAATATGGACATCTAGGTCCCGCTGTTGGTTATTGACCAGAGAGTGTCTCAGGTCATGTCTGCATAGTTCTCGAACCGACAGGGTGTGCACACTAAAGGTTCGGTGACGTTTCGGTATAGTTGAGTTATATGTGTTGGTGACCGAAGTTTTGTTCGGAGTCCCGGATGAGATACTGGAAGTCACGAGGAGTTCCGGAATGGTCCAGAAACGAAGATTGATATATAGGAAGTTGGTGATTTGATTCCGGAAGGTTTTCGGGCATTGCCGACAGTGTACCGGGAGTGACGAATGGGTTCCGAGGGCCCACTGGGTGGGCCCATCACGCCCCAAGGGGTCCACATGGGTTTATTGGATGTGCAATAAGGCATAATGGGTTGACAAAGTCATCCAAGGAAATCCCATGAGGAAAAAGTGGAAAATCCAAAAGAGGTGGGAAATTTAGGAAGGAGTCCTAATCCAATTGGGATTGGAGGAGGACTCCTCCCTCCTCCCCTTCATCCGACCCAAGGGAGCCTCCCTTGTGGCGCCAAGGCTGCCTCCTCCCTCCTCCTATATATACTAGAGGTTCAGGGCTTTTTGAGACACAACTTTGCCACGTGTTGCCCTCTCCTCTAGATCGCAGGTCTTCCTCTAGATCGGTTTTCTACGGAGCTCGGGCGGAGCCCTGCAGGAATAGATCACCACCACCACAGGAGCTCCGTCATGCTGCCGGGAAACTCATCTACATCCTCGTCTCTCTTACTGGATCAAGAAGGCGGATATCGTCATCGAGCTGTACGTGTGCGGAACGCGGAGGTGCCGTCTGTTCGGCACTTGATCGGGACAGAGCGTGGGATGGATCGTGATATGGTTCACAGGACGGATTGTGGGATGGATCGTGAAGACGTAACACTACATCAACCGCGTTTATTAACGCTTCCGCTTAGCGATCTACAAGGGTATGTGGATCCGATCTCCCTCTCGTAGATGATCATCACCATGATAGGTCTTCGTGTGCGTAGGAATTTTTTTGTTTCCCATGCAAAGTTCCCCATCAGTGGCATCATGAGCTAGGTTCATGCGTAGATGATATCTCGAGTAGAACACAAAATAGTTTGTGGGCGTTGATGTTCGATTTGCTTCCCTCCTTAGTCTTTTCTCGATTCGGCGGTATTGTTGGATTGAAGCGGCCCGGACCAACCTTACTCGTACGCTTACGGGAGACCGGATTCATCGACTAACATGCAACTTGTTGCCTAATGATGACTGGCGGGTGTCTTTTTCTTCAACTTTAGTTGAATCGGATTTGACCAAGGCGGTCCTTGGAGAAGGTTAAATAGCAAATTGCATATTACCGTTGTGGCTTTGTGTAAGTAAGATGCGATCATACTAGATACCCATAGCAGCCACGTAAAACATGCAACAACAAATTAGAGGACGTCTAACTTGTTTTTGGAGGGTATGCATGTGATGTGATATGGACAAAGACATGATATGATATATTGGATGTATGATATGATAATGTTGTAATAGGTAACTATCAACTTGCAAGTCGATGCTACGGCAACCGGCAGGAGCCATAGGGTTGTCTTTAAACTAACGTTTGTGCTTGCAGATGCGTTTACTATATTGCTAGGTAGTAGCTTTAGTAGTAATAGCATAGATAGCACGACAACCTCAATGGAGGCACAATGATGGAGATCATGATGATGGAGATTATGGTGTGGCGCTGGTGACGATGAAGATCATGCCGGTGCTTTGGTGATGGAGATCAAGAAGTACAAGATCATGGCCATATCATGTCACTTATGAATTGCATGTGATGTTAATCCTTTTATGCACCTTATTTTTCTTAGAACGACGGTAGCATTATAAGGTGATCCCTCACTAAAATTTCAAGATAAAATTGTGTTCTCCCCGATTGTGCACCGTTGCGACAATTTGTCGTTTCGAGACACCACGTGATGATCGGGTGTGATAGACTCAACGTTCACATACAACGGGTGCAAAACAGTTGCACACGTGGAACACTCGGGTTAAACTTGACGAGCCTAGCATGTACAGACATGGCCTCGGAACACAAGTGATCAAAAGGTCGAGCATGAATCATATAGTTGCTATGATCAACATGGAGATGTTCACCACTATAACTATACTCAACTCACGTGATGATCGGACTTGAGTTAGTGGATTTGGATCATGCGCCACTCGAATGACTAGAGGGATCTCTATTTTGAGTGGGAGTTATTAGTAATATGATTAGCTAAAGTCAATTATCATGAACATTGTCAAAGATTCTTTGCAAATTATGTTGTAGCTTGCGTTGTAGCTCTATTGTTTTTGATATGTTCCTAGAGAAAATTTAGTTGAAAGATGATAGTAGCAATTATGCAGAATGGGTCCGTAAACTGAGGATTGTCCTCATGCTGCGCAGAAGGCTTATGTCCTTAATGCACCGCTCGGTGTGCTGAACCTCGAGCGTCGTCTGTGAATGTTGCGAACATCTGACATACAAGTTTTTTGATGAGTACATGATAGTTCAGTGCGTAATGTTTAAACGTCTTAGAATTGAGGCACCGAAGACGTTTTGAACGTCATGGAACATGCGAGATGTTCCAAGAGATGAAATTGGGTTTTCATGCTCGTGCCCTTATTGAGAGGTATGAGACCTCCGATAAGATTATTTATCTACAAAGTAAGGAAGAAAAGCTCAATCATTGAGCATGTGCTCAGATTGTCTGAGTGCTACAATCACTTGAATCGAGTGGGACTTAATCTTCCAGATGAGATAGTGATGGTTCTCCAAAGTCTCTGCCACCAAGCTACTAGAGCTTCGTGATGAACTATAACATATAAAGGATAGATATGATGATCCTTAAGCTATTCACGATGTTTGACATCGCGATAGTAGAAATCAAATAGGAGCATCAATTGTTGATGGTTAGTTAAACCACTAGTTTCAAGAAGGGCAAGAAGGGATAGTTCATGAAACGGCAAACCAGTTGTTGCTCTAGTGAAGAAACCCAAGGTTGAACCCAAACCCAAGACTAAGTGCTTATGTTATGAGGGGAACGGTCACTGAGGCAGAACTACCCTAGATACTTGGTAAATGAGAAGGCTGTCAAAGTCGACAAAAGTATATTGGATATACTTGATATTGATGTGTACCTTACTAATACTCATAGTAGCACCTGGGTATTAGATACCGGTTCACTTGCTAAGTGTTAGTAACTCGAAATTATAACTACGGATTAAATGGATACTAGCAAGGGTGAGGTGACGATGTGTGTTGGAAGTAATTCTAAGGTTGGTGTGATCAAACGTCGCACGCTCCCTCTACCTCGGGATTAGTGTTAAACCTAAATAATTGTTATTTGTTGTTTGCGTTGAGCATGAACATGATTAGATTGTGTTTATTGCAATACAATTATTCATTTAAATATAATAATGGTTATTCTATTTTCTTGAATACATACCTTCAATGGTTAGAATCTCGATCGTAGTGCTACACATGTTCATAATATTGATGCCAAAATATACAAAGTAGTAATGATAGTACCACTTACTTGTGGCACTACCACTTGAGTCATGTTGGTGTAAAATGCATGAAGAAGCTCCATGCTGATGGATCTTTGTACTCACTCATTTTTGAAACGTTTGGTACATGCAAACCATACCTATTGGTATAAACACATGAAGAAACTCCCTGCAGATGGATCATTTGGACTCACTTGATTTTGAATCACTTGATACATGCAAATCATACCACATGGAATAAGAAAGTAACTTGTTGGAAGTAATACATTTTTGATGTGTGTAGTCCAATGAGTGCCAAGGCACGCAGTGGATATTGTTATGTTCTTACTTCACTAACGATTTGAGTAGATAAAGGAGTATTTACTTGATGAATCACAAGTCTGAAATATTGAAAAGTTCAAAGATATTTCAGAGTGAAGATCGTCGTGACAAGAGGATAAACTGTCTACGATATGATCATAGAGATGAATATCTGAGTTGCGAGTTTGGTACACAATTAAGACAATGTGAAAATTGTTTCACATCTGATGCCACATAGAACACGATAGTGTGATGGTGTGTCCGAACGTCATAGTCATGCCCTATTTGATATGGTGCGTACTATGATGTCTCTTATCGAATTACCACTATCGTTTATGGGTTATGCATTAGAGACAACCACATTCACTTTAAATAGGGCACCCCGTAATTCCGTTGAGATGACACCGTATGAACTATGGTTTGGAGAAACCTAAGATGTCGTTTCTTAAAAGTTTGGGGCTGCGATGCTTATGTGGAAAGGTTTCAGTGTGATAAGCTCGAACCCAAAGCGGATAAATGCATCTTCATAGGACACCCAAAACAGTTGGGTATACCTCCTATCTTAGATATGGAAGCAAAGTGCTTGTTTCTAGAAATGGGTCCTTTCTCAAGGAAAGGTTTCTTTCGAAAGAATTGAGTGGTAGGGTGGTGGAACTTGATGAGGCTATTGAACCGTCACTTCAACCAGTGTGTAGCAGGGTGCAGGAAGTTGTTCGTGTGGCGCCTACGCCAATTGAATTGGAAACTGATGATATTGATCATTAAGCTTCGGATCAAGTTACTACAAACCTCGTAGGTCGACAAGGTCGCGTACTGCTACAGAGTGGTAGGTAACCCTGTCTTGGAGGTCATGTTGTTGAACAACAATGAACCTACGAGTTATGGAGAAGCGATGGTGGGGCCGGATTCCGACAAATGGCTGGAGGCCATGAAATCCGAGAGAGGATCTATGTATAAAACAAAGTATAGACTTTGGAAGAACTACTTGATGGTCGCAAGACCATTAAGTACATATGGATCTTTAAAAGGAAGACAGATAATGACGGTGAAAAGTCACCATTAAGAAAAGCTCGACTTATCGCAAAGATGTTTCCGACAAGTTCAAAGAGTTGGCTATGATGAGACTTTCTCACTCGTAGCGATGCTAAAAGTCTGTTGGAATTATGTTAGCAGTTACTGCATTATTTATGAAATATTGCACATAGGATGGCAAAACAATGTTTCCTTGACAGTTTCCTTGAGGAAAGGTTGTATGTGATACAACCAGAAGGTTTTGTCGATCCTAAGGATGCTAACAAGTATGCAAGCTCTAGCGATCCTTCTATGGATTGGAGCGAGCATCTCGGAGTTGGAATATACGCTTTGATAAGATGATCAAAGCTTTTGGGTTTATACAAGGTTTATGAGAAACAAATATTTCCAAAGAAGTGAGTGGGAGCACTATAGAATTTCTGATAAGTATATGTGGTTGACATATTGTTGATCGGAAGTAATGTAGAATTTCTGTAAAGCATAAAGGGTTGTTTGAAAGGAGTTTTTCAAAGGAAAACCTGGATTAAGCTAATTGAATATTGAGCATGAAGATCTATAGAGATAAATCAAAATGCTTAATAGAACTTTCAATGAAATGCATGCCTGACAAGTTTTTGATGGAGTTCGAAATAGATCAGCAAAGAAGGAGTTCTTGGCTGTGTTGTAAGGTGTGAATTTGAGTAAGATTCAAAGCCCGACCATAGCAGAAGAAAGAGAAAGGACGAAGGTCGTCCCCTATGCCTTAGCCGTAGGCTCTAAAGTATGCCATGCTATGTACCGCACGTGATGTGTGCCTTGCCATGAGTTTGTCAAGGGGTACAAAGAGTGATCCAGGAATGAATCACTGAACAACAGTCAAAGTTATCCTTAGTAACTAGTGGGCTAAGGAATTTTTCTCGATTATGGAGGTGATTAAAGAGTTCGTCGTAAAGGGTTACGTCGATGCAAGCTTTAACACTAATTCGAATAACTCTGAGTAGTAAACTGGATTCATATAGTGGAGCACTCATTTGGAATAGTTCCAAATGGCACGTAGTAGTAGCATGTATAGGATGACATAGAGATTTATAAAGCACAAACGGATCTGAGTTGACTAAAAACCTCTGTCACAAGCAAGACAAGATCGAACCCCATAACTGTATGGGTGTTAGATTTATTACAATCACACACTGATGTGAACTACATTATTGACTCTAGTGCAAGTGGGAGACTGTTGTAAATATGCCCTAGAGGCAATAATAAATTGGTTATTATTATATTTCCTTGTTCATGATAATCGTTTATTATCCATGCTAGAATTGTATTGATTGGAAACTCAAATACGTGTGTGGATACATAGAGAACACACTGTCCCTAGTGAGCCTCTAGTTGACTAGCTCGTTGATCAAAGATGGTCAAGGTTTCCTGGCCATAGGCAAGTGTTGTCACTTGATAACGGGATCAAATCATTAGGAGAATGATGTGATGGACAAGACCCAAACTATAAACGTAGCATATGATCGTGTCAGTTTATTGCTACTATTTTTCTGCATGTCAATGTATCTGTTCCTATGACCATGAGATCATGCAACCCCCGGACACCGGAGGAATACCTTGTGTGTATCAAACGTCGCAACGTTACTTGGTGACTATAAAGGTGCTCTACAAGTATCTCCAAAGGTGTATGTTGGGTTGGCATGGATCAAGACTGGGATTTGTCACTCCGTGTCACGGAGAGGTATCTCGGGGCCCACTCAGTAATACAACATCTCAACAAGCCTTGCAAGCAATGTGACTAAGAAGTTAGTTACGGAATCTTGTATTACCGAATGAGTAAAGAAACTTGCCGGTAACGAGATTGAACTAGGTATGGTTATACCGAGGATGGAATCTCAGGCAAGTAACATACCGAAGGACAAAGGGAATAGTATACGGGATTATATGAATCCTTGACATAGAGGTTCAACCGATAGAGATCTTCATAGAATATGTAGGAGCCAATATGGACATCCAGGTCCCACTGTTGGTTATTGACCAGAGAGTGTCTCAGGTCATGTCTACATAGTTCTCGAACCCGCAGGGTCTACACACTTAAGGTTGGGTGACGTTTTGGTATAGTTGAGTTATATGTGTTGGTGACCGAAGTTTTGTTCAGTGTCCCGGATGAAATACCGGACGTCACGGGGAGTTCCGGAATGGTCCGAAAACGAAGATTGATATATAGGAAGTTGGTGTTTGGATTCCAGAAGGTTTTCGGGCATTGCCGGCAGTGTACCGGGAGTGACGAATGGGTTCCGGGGGCCCACTCGGTGGGCCCATCACGACCCAAGGGGTCCACATTGGTTTATTGGATGCGCAATAAGGCATAATGGGCTGACAAAGTCATCCAAGGAAAGCCAATGAGGATAAAGTGGAAAATCCAAAAGAGGTGGGAAATTTAGGAAGGAGTCCTAATCCAATTGGGATTGGAGGAGGACTCCTCCCTCCTCCAGTTTGTCCGACCAAAGGGAGCCTCCCTTGTGGCGCCAAGGCTGCCTCCTCCCTCCTCCTATATATACTAGAGGTTTAGGGTTTTTTGAGACACAACTTTGCCACGTGCTGCCCTCTCCTCTAGATCGTAGTTCTTCCTCTAGATCGGTTTTCTGCGGAGCTCGGGCGGAGCCCTGCAGGAATAGATCACCACCACCACCGGAGCGCTTTCACACTGCCGGGGAACTCATCTACATCCTCGTCTCTCTTGCTGGATCAAGAAGGCGGAGATCGTCATCGAGCTGTACGTGTGCGGAACACGGAGGTGCCGTCTGTTCGGCACTTGATCGGGACGGATCGTGGGATGGTTCGTGGGACGGATCATGGGACGGTTCATGGGACGAATCGTGAAGACGTACCACTACATGAACCATGTTTATTAACGCTTCCTCTTAGCAATCTACAACGGTATGTGGATCGGATCTCCCTCTTATAGATGATCATCACCATGATAAGTCTTCGTGTGCGTAGGAATTTTTTTGTTTCCCATGCAACGTTCCCCATCAAGTAGCAAAGAAAAAGAAGGAAAAAAATAGGACGGAGGTGGCCAAGTACGAAAGGAGTCCTCCACCCAAACCGAATTCAAGGAGGAATTTCCTCCCTTGGCTTGGCCGAGCCCTCCTACTTGGATTAGGAGGCAAGGTAGCCCTCCCTCTTGTTCCACCTATATATAGTGGAGGTTTTAAGGGCAAAGCATACCAGAAAACCACATGCATCCCTCTCCTCCACAGATCGTCTCCTTAGTCTAGATTAGTCCGACATTGCTTAGCGAAGCCCTGCTGGATTAGTTCACCACCACCACCACCACCACGCCGTCATGCTTCCGGGGAACTCATCTACCTCATTTGCCCCTCTTCCTGGATCAAGAAGGCGGAGATTGTCATCAAGCTGTACGTGTGCGGAACGTGGAGGTGTCATCTGTTTGGCGCTGGATCAAGGCAGAGTTCGTGGGACGCTTTGATTCAGATCGCGAATACGTTCGACTATATCAACCACATTTCTTAATGCTTCCTGCTTAGCAATCTACAAGGGTATGTGGATCTGATCTCCCCTCTCGTAGATGATCATCACCATGGATAGGTATTGCGTGTGTGTAGGAATTTTTTTCCCATGCAACGTTCCCCTACATTTGTTCCTCTCCTAGCCGTCATCTTTCTCTTCACAATTCCACTTGAAGAATTATGTGCAGAGATAGAGGCAGATGGTGTTGATGGAATTGTGGTCCTTGTTGGATGCTGACTTGACTATGGTTGAAGTGGAAGTGAAGACTTTGTTGTAGTCGAGGACTTTGCAGTAGTTGAGGATTTTCGAGAATCACTTGGGCCTGGTTGAGGATTTTGCTATGTTGAGATAGTTGTTGAGGAATTGGGCTTTACCACTGATTTCTTCATCAGGGCCTGCTTTGGAGCTGATCCAGTGGCACAGGCCTCAACAGCGGAGGAGGAGGCTGCAGCAGCTGCAGCAACAGATTCCTCATTGAAAGTCTCCACATCTTGTTTGGCAACTTTGCTCAGTTTTGCGAGATACTTTGCTTTTTCTTTAGGATAGTATTCAATTGTCACCATGCTTGAGGGATGTGCCTTTGCTGATCTCCCAGAGGAGGTCATTTGCAAGGAGGCTTCAGGAAAATTTCTTCTTGTACTTGGGAGTGACATATTTGTATTCCCTCCACTCCTTAGCCCATCGTCGTTCAATTTTCTGAATCCTGATTTTGTGCTTCTCTTTGGTTTCTTTCCCACATATTTCCTCATCAGGCGTGCAATATTCAACATAAATGTCTTCAGGGATCTCAAATGCAATGTTGGTCTCTAGCTTCTTCCCACCTTTGTCCCGTTTCTTGTCCTCAGTCATTTTCTTCAGTTGAGGAATCTCCTGAGGAATTTGAATTTTGAGGAATCTGATGACACATGCAGAGTTTCTTCAAGAAATGCTACAAATGAGTTAAGTTGATGAGAACCTAGTGATTCATCAGCGGATATTTTGTACCTCTGAACAGACTATAGGTGTAAAGAATTTGAAGAGGTCATATGCGTTCTCAAAGTTGAGGAATTACAAAAATGACTAAAGTTGGGGAATTTGACCAATACTGTGTTGAGGAATTTGACCAATACTATGTTGAGGAATTTGAGAAATACCGTGTTTAGGATTTTCGTTAAGTATTCTTGTCTTGGTTCCAGAGTTGTGCAGATTCGAAAATGTACACAATTGAGGAATCTCGTGAAGAATTTAGCCACTTATAGAAATTCATCAAGTGTTCGACATAACCAACTGTACATCTGATGAGTGTGCTAACGAAACAACATATTTTGCAAATTTTAAGGAATCACAAAGATCTACAGGGGTAGTAAAATTAGATTTTAATTACCCTGTGTGAAGAACACGACAAACTGTGAAGGTGAAAAAGGAAGCTTGTCGCTTCAGATCTCCAGCGCCCTAACTTGGCGGCTGAAGACAACTACGACGGCAGCGGAGGAAGATGATCTGCGACCGGCATGAGTTCAGCGACGATGAGTTCCGCGACGAAGCTTTCTAGCGAGAAGCTAGGTTAGAGCTCGAGCGGGGAAGATGAGAGCGAGAGGAAGAGATTTTACTCAGGGGATAGGGGGCAATTTATAGCTCATGTGAAAATCGGCCCGGTGCGAAATGGACCTAAATACCCCTGACCCTTCCTCTCCGCTTGACACACGTCACCCACGTACTAAGCGGTCGATTTTGTGAAGATCGTTCTTAGCCAATCGTGGGTAGTGGGTGCGGTTTGAGCGGCAACAACCAAAAAATTTGAGTTTAAATTTTTGAGGATTTTGTTAGCAAAGTCTTCAGCTGACAAGGACTTAGTGAGGACTTTGAACAAGTGTCAAATAGAACGCATATGAAGAGTTGTGAATAGTTTGGATTGAGCTTAGCATAGAGGGGAGACAGGTCCGATCACATTGACTTAGAGAAAAAACCAACTTGAAGACTTGGCAATAAGTGATTGTTGTTGAGTACTTCGAAATCTCATATATATATACATATATATGTAGTCAATGAAGAACATATGTTGAGAAGTTTGAAGAATTTGAACCTTTTTGAGGAATTTACAAATTTTGAGGCACTTGAAAATTTGAAGAATTTAAAAATTTGAAGAATTTGCAAAAAGTCTAAATTTTGAAGGATTTCAAGTTTGAATAATTTCAACTTGGGTTGGTGCCGTTGCCCATCGTCTAAGAATGATGATTTCAGGCACCGCATACAATTTTCGTAGGGCTGTGAGAATCAAATTCTTCATTGATTTCTTCACACTCAGAGTGTTATTCTTCATTGATTGAAGAAAAATGTTTCTTCGTGTGTTGCACATCTAAGTCATCAATTTTGCATAAGTGTTAGGATGTGTGCCTCTTCACAGAACATTCCACGGTTCTAGGATATTTACCTCATACCTCAACTTGCAAAATATCTTTTCATCCAACGGCTTAGTGAAGATATCCGCTAGCTGGCCTTCAGTCTTCACGTGGTCGATGACGATGTTGCCCTTGAGTACACGATCAAGAAGAAAATGATGACGAATCTGAATGTGCTTGGTCTTCGAGTGCTGTACTAAATTGTATGCAATCTTGACTGCACTCTTATTGTCGCAGTAGTGTGGCATATTCTTCATGTTGATGGCGTAGTCCTTGAGGGTTTGCTTCATCCACAACAGTTGAGCATAGCAAAAACTAGCAGCAATGTACTCAGCTTCAGCAGTGGAAAGTGACACACAATTCTTCTTCTTTGAGGACCAACAAACTACGGATCATCCGAGGAAATGGTAGGTGCCTGATGTTGACTTGCGAACCACACGGTAACCACCATAATCAGAATCACAATATCCAAAGAGATGAAGATATGAGCCATTGGGGTACCTTAATCCAAGTGTTGGAGTGTGAGCTAGATATCGAAGAATATGTTTCACAGTCTTATGGTGTGATTCCTTCGGTTTTGCTTGGAAACGGGCACACATGCACATAGGTACAATAAAGAGCCAATCATAGAGAGATATACCCGCTAATCAAAATCTTTACCATTTTCGTCCGTGCAGAGGTGGCCATTGGTAGGCATAGAAATTTTGATGCCTTTGCATTCATTCATGCCAAATTTCTTCAGGACATCCTTGAGGTATTTCTCTTGAGACATGAAGATTGCATTGCATTGTTGACGAATTTGAAGTCCTAGGAAGAATTTCAGCTCCCCCATCATTGACATTTGATGTTCTTCACCCATCATGTAGGCAAATTGATAACTGTAACATTTGTCAGTACAACCGAAGATGATATCGTCCACATATCTTTGACATAGAAACAATTCTTTATCATAGGATTTTGTGAAAAGGGTGGGATCGAGTGAACCGGGTTTGAAGCATTCCTTCACTAGGAATTCCTTCAACATATCATACCACATATGAGGGGCTTGGTTGAGGCCATTGAGTGTTTTGTTGAGTCCGAAGACTTTGTCAAGATGCTTTGGGTCTTTAAAACCTAGGGGCCGAGCAACATATACTTCTTCCTCAAGCTTACCATCCAGGAGTGCACTTTTCACGTCCATTTGATACAGTGTAATGTTTTGATGATTAGCATAAGGAAGCAATATACGAATATCTTCAAGTCTAGCAACATGTGCAAAAGTTTCATCAAAGTCAATTCCTTCAACCTATGTGTAGCCTTGGGCTACAAGTCATGCCTTGTTCCTCACTACCTGACCATCCTTATCTTGCTTGTTTTGGTTGGTCCACTTGGTGCTGATGACATTGTGCTTGCCAGGATCAGGCTGTTTGACGAGTTCACAGACGTTGTTCAACTTGAATTGATTGAGTTCATCTTGCATGGCTTGAATCCACTCAGGTTCCATGAAGGCTTCATCAACTTTTGAGGGTCCTGTGATAGACACAAAAGAAGAATGCCCACAAAAGTTAATCAAATGTGAAGCTATTGAGCAGGTGAGGGGACCTGGCGCATTTATTTCATCGAGGATTTTGACAATTTCCACTTCATTTGCGATGCTCGGATGCGTGGGTTGAAGACTTTGGTTGGGTTGAGGAATTTAATCTGAAGTAATTTCCTCAGGTGCACCCGCTTGAATTTGGTCATTCTTGGAGATGACTTCTTCAATAGGAGGTTGTTCCTTAGTAGGAATGATATCTTCAGTAGCCTTGAGCTTAATAGCTTCCTCAAGAGTCAATTTATCTGGCACTGTAGGCAAATGCTCTCTTTGTGAGCCATTAGTTCCATCGAACCACACATCTATAGTTTCAACAACCTTGTTGTGATAGTTGTTGAAGACTCTGTAGGTGTGCGAGTCCTTTCCGTAACCGAGCATAAAACCCTCATGTGCTTTTGGTGCAAATTTAGAACTATGGTGAAGATCTCTAATCCAGCATCCTGCACCGAAGACTTCGAAATAACTTACATTGGGTTTCTTGTCAGTGAGGAGTTCGTATGAAGTCTTCTTGAGGAATTTGTGAAGATATACCCTGTTGATGACGTGGCAGGCAGTATTGATTGTCTTAGGCCAGAAGAGACGAGGAGTCTGATATTCTTCAAGCATAGTCCATGCAATTTCAACCAGAGTCCTATACTTGCGCTCGACGACGCCATTCTATTGAGGAGTATAAGGAGCAAACAATTCATGAGTAATACCAAGTTCATCAAGATAGTCTTGTATTCTTGAATTCTGTCCTATTGTCAGTCCTAATGTGTTTGATCTTGACATCGAAGTTTGTCGAGGCCCTTGAGGAAAATCGTTTGAAGACTTCCTGCACTTCAGTTTTGTAAAGAATGATAAGCACCCAAGTATAAGGAGAATAGTCATCAATGATGACAAAGCCATATAGAGATGCTGCATTGTTTAGAGTAGCATAATGAGTAGGTCCAAATATATCCATGTGAAGAAATCTAAAAGGACGAGTAGTAGTCATGATAGTCTTCGAGGGGTGCTTGGATCTGGTCATCTTCCTAGACTCACAAGCCCCGCAGAAATGGTCCTTGAGGAATTTGACGATTTTGATGCCAATGACATGCTTCTTCTTTGCTAGTGTGTGCAAATTCCTCATGCCCGCATGAACAAGTCGTCAATGCCATAGCCAGCCTTTTGAGGCTTTTGCAAGAAGACACGTGGCTGGCTCAAGACCTGCAGAGAAATCAACAATGTACAAGTGTCCTCTCCTAAAACCTTGAAGACTTTGGATTTGTCACATTCCATGATGACTATGCGTCGATATTTTCCAAAGATGACTATCATCTCAAGATCACAAAGCGTTGAGACTGACATGAAGTTAAACCCAAGGGATTCGACAAGCATGACTTTGTCCATGTATCGGTCCATATAAATAGGCACTTTACCAAGTCCCAATACCTTGCTTTTACCTTTGTCAGCATAGGTGATATGCTTCAGTGGTGATGGAGTCAGTGGGATATTCATCAATAGGCTTTTGTCACCAGTCATATGATTTGTACACCCACTATCGAGAATCCACTCTATGGTTTTGGGCTGGTCATCCTGCAGTTGAATTAGTGTTGCTTACCATCTCATATGCTTCAGAGTGAAGAATACGATATCAAATTCATCAGACTTGTATTTCACCACGTAAAGTATATTTTAGACATAATAAGGATGAGTGAAATGAGAGATCATTTCATCAGGATTAGCATGCGTACTATCAAGAACTTCCCTCAGGTCTCCAGCAAATTCTTCACATGATGACTTTCATCTAGAAACCTGACCTGCATAAGTGATTAATTTGATTTCTTCACCACCCACATCTGAATGGGTGGTAGAGAGTTCATCATCCTGCGAGCACCATATGAGAATTGAGGCATTGAGGCTAACACTTAGTTTCACAGGAGGGGGGATTAGGGTACTCAAATGAATAGGCAGAGAAATTCTTTGAGGACTTATGAACATAGTGATTTGAGGAATAATGCATATATTCATGTCCCTTGTAGTTTCCCTGCATATCAGAAGCATTAGTGCGAGTACGAGCATAGTTTTGACCACATGAGGAATTCGATCCCTCGGAAGACATAGGTCCACCTAAGGAATTTGATCTCGGGTTCCTGTTCTTCACTAGTGGTGTCATGAGGACATTCACCTGAAGAATTTCCAAGCTTCTTTTGGGAACCCAGATTTTCCTCAGGGGTGGTCCATTCCTGCAGTTAGTCCCACATATCTAGCAAATACTTCACGAGCATTATTTTTGAATAGTTTATAGTTTCAGTCAAATGACTCATCACACGAATAAGACATTTCACAAGCAAAGCCTGTTAGAGTAGATGGATCAATAGGAGGTCCTTTTGCAGCAACCCATGAGGTTTGATATACTGCTCAGGTTTCTAGTATGACCCATCAACATTTAGTTTCCTCTCAAAGGCAATACCATCTTTCCTAGAGTTCCTATTGAGAATCTGCTTTTTGAGCACATCGCAAAGGGTTTGATGCCCTTTGAGGCTTTTGTATATGTCTGTCACATACAATTCCTTCAACCCTGCATTTTCGTCAATGACATTGGTGGTTTCCTCAGGTGAGGAATTTGTTACCAGAGATACAGTTGAATAATTTGTATCGATAGAAGCATTTGAAGTTTCAGGTAAAGAATTAGCAGTTTCATGTTCGATGCATTTCAAGCATGGTGGAATGAATTCATCTTGAGTGGTACTGATCTGTTGAGCAAGCAAAGAATAATTTTTGATTTGAAAATCATCATGAGACATTCTTAGCTTCTCAAGATCTTGCTTTCTTTGAAGAAATTCATAAGAAAGCTTATCATGACCAGCCAAGAGTGTGCCATAATGTTCTTGAAGACTGTCAAACCTAGACTGAAGACTTTGAACATCATCAATGTCATCAATTTTGTCTAGCACTTTTTAAAGCTTTTCAATAGCAGTTTGTTTCTTAGTGGCAATATTAGAAAGTTTATAGTAACTCTGTTTTTGATAATCATCACGTTCATAGTCACTAGAGTCAGAAGAGGATGTGTGGCTTGATATCTTTGAACCTTTTGCCATGAAGAATTAGGTGGGAGCAAAGTCGTCATCACGGTCATTAGTATTGTTGACATTGTCATTTTCTTCGAAGTCGAAGATGGACTTGCTGACAAATGTGGTACAAGGGCTAGGCTTGCCACACCTAACTTTGACTCCACTTTAGAACCATCCTCTTCATCACATTCTTTAGATTCTTCTTCAGAATCCATTTCTTTGCCAATAAGTGCCCGAGCCTTTCTGAAGCTGGTCTTCTTGTGCGATGAGGACTTTGAGGATGAGGACTTTGAATATTTCTTCCTTTTCTTCGAGTCATCAAAACTATCATCCTTGTACTTCTTCTTCTTTGATTCCTTCACCCAACAAGGACAATCGACAATGTAGTGACCAGAGTTCTTGCATTTATGACATGTTCTTTTCTTGTAGTCTTGATATGAGGATTCTCATTTCCTCATATCTCTCCTTGAAGAATTTCCGAACTAGCCACGCCTTGAGAATTTATGGAATTTCCTCACAAGCATGGAAAGCTCCCGACCAAGGTCTTCAGGATCACCAAGACTAGAATCAGAATCTTCTTCTTCAGTTGAGGAAACAACCTTTGCCTTCAGCGCACAAGGTCTTGAATAGCTTGGTCCATAAAGGTCACTCTTATCTTCTTGTTGGAATTCATGAGTATTGAGTCTCTCAAGAATATCAGCATGATCAAGTAGCTTGTAGTCTCTCCGTTCTTCAATCATCAGTACGAGTGTGTCAAATGACACATCAAGAGATCGTAGCAGTTTCTTCACAACTTCATGGTCTATGATGTCTCTGGCTCCAAGGGCATGAAGCTCATTGGAGATGTGAGTAAGGCAATCAAAGGTGTCTTAAATGCTTTCATTATCAAGTCTCTTGAAGCAGTTGAAGAGATTGTGAACAACATCAACACGAGAGTAACGTTGTGTGGAGACTTCTTCATTAACTTTGGACAGCCTTTCCTAGATAAGCTTTGCAGAGGCCAAAGCAATCAGTCTGTCATACTAACCTTTGCTCAGATGGCCACAAATGATATTCTTTGCTTGAGAGTCGAGTTGCTTGAATATCTTCACATCAGCAGCAGTGATAGTTGAAGTGACAGAGGGAACACCATTTTACACAACATACGAGAGATTGTTGTCAATTGCTTCAAGGTGCATGCACATCTTGTTCTTCCAGTAGGGGAAATCCTTTTCTTCAAAGGTAGGACAACCCACAGTAACCTTGATCATACCTGCGGTCAACATAAATAAAATTCCAAGTGGTTAAACCAAAACCACATAGAACAAGGGAGTACCTTGCTCTCATACCAATGAAAGTGAGTTATATCGACTAGAGGGGGGGTGAATAGGCCTTTTTTACAAATTCGTCACTCAGGAAATTACTAGTGAGGAAAGTTCTCAGTCACGAACTGAGTGCAGCAGAATAAGTACGCAAACGGATGTGCAAAGACAACTATAGCTAAGTCATTAGAGTGAAGTGAAACGATCAAATTAAACAGGTCACGTGATTAAGATAAGCACATGATGAATAACATAAGTGAAGAATTTGAGGTGAGGAATTAGAGAAAGTATTCAGTCAAATTCTTCAAACAGTAAAGATCAAAGTCATCAACATGCAATTGAGGAAATGAAAGAGTTGAGGAATTAGAACTAGTTGCTCGATGAAGACAGTGGTTTGATGACCCAGTTCGAACAACTATGATAGTCATACGTCTGGTTTGGAGCGGCTTGGTATTCGAAACAAAGGACATATAGTCCCGGGACACACAGTACCTACCGTGTTCTCCTTGAGCTAAGGTGTAACACCCTCATTTTTTTCAAACTTTTTCTTTTCAAAATATTTTGGAGTTCCATAGGCAAGTTGATGGGTTTTCAAACCACTTCAACTAAGAGGGATTCTCAGCCCTTGAATATCTTGCCACCAACAACTCCAAAACCTTTTCATCTTGCCAAAATGTTTTTGAGATTTATTTGCAATATTTTATTTTTCTAAATAATTCATTTTCCTATTTTGGGAATTATGGCAACACTATGGGTTGTGAAGCAACCCCTTGCTTGGATGAGCTTTAAGTCCCAAATTTTTTACTGCATCTTCTCATTACCATATGATTTGAAAATATGAAAAAATATTCCGTTGCCCAATGGAGAATTTTGGCCAGAATAATCATTTCCTTTCTGACCAGAACTTCCCCTTTGTGAAGCAACCCCTTGATTCCTATGTTGGAAAATTCCAAATAAATTCATGTAGTTACTAGAGATCATATATAGTTCCAATATGTAAAAACATCCCATGGTCCAATAAAATTTTGAGCAAAACAACTCTGCTAAGTTTCTGTTAATAGTGAACTCTTGTGAAGGAAGTGCTTGCTAGGAGTGCATATTGGAGCTGCAAATTTTTGAGCATGTGTGCATTGCCAAATGATACTTTCCTACCAAGTCTCACTGGTAGCAAAGCTTTCAAGTGAGTGCTATGAGCTCATTTTTATTCTGGACCAGAAAGATGATTTACGAAGGAACTATATTAATTTGATCTTCAAACCTTGCCAAACTTTGCCAGTTTAGAGTCTTTTCTATGTTGAATCCAGCAGACAACATCTCTTGCTCCAATCCTTATCCATTTGAGCTCCAGAACCACCCAAACCTTGCTGGCAAAAACTGTTTTTGATGCTCCAAGTCAATGGTGATGTTGAGTGATCAAGCCAGCCATGGGGAGTGACTAATCAAGGGTCTGTCGACGCTAGAGACAAGGTGGCCAGGCTTGTGTGGCACTAGGGCGGCCACAACCATGTTGACCATGGCACTGGCATGCCACAGAGCACGCTCTGCGCAGCTCAAGTGACAGCCGAGCCGTCCCGAGTGGTCACATGCTGCCCCTCCTTGTCCTGAGCACCGATGAGCACCTTGGCAGACGCGTGGCACCCCTCGAAGGTGCTGGGCCACCGGAGAGAGCCGCCTCCGCTCCCGACCAAGCTCCGGCACAGGGCCGAGTTGTCGCCTCCGGCCACTGTGCCCGTCCGCAAGCCATTTACGGCCAGGACCCATCCCATCGCGTCCCTTCCTTCCTCGCTCACCTCCATGGACTCCGCGACTGATAGCTCAGCTCCCCGGCGACCGTGCCCGAGCCTATCCTTGCAGCTTCAGGAGAAATCGGCCGAGCTCGTCGCCGGCCTATTTAAGGAGGAGCCGGACCTCTCCGAGCTCTCCATCCCCCTCCTACTCATCCAGATCGAGCTCTCGAAGAGCGAGCCAAGACCCAGAGGCCCTCTGGCCTCAAAGCATTGCCGGAGTTCTGCCGACGCCACCTCACCGTCGACAGCCTTCTCCCCAGCCCCCAGAGCCAAATTGATTCCTCCGGCAGGTTCAGTGAGTCCTTCTGATGCTCCTGACCTCTCGCCCGAGCTGATTTTCCCCTGGAACACTGTCGCCGTCGGAGAAGAAGGGGACAACGTCGTTTGGCCACCTCTAGCCGAGCTGCTGGTACGTGCGTGATCGCCGTGGACTGCCCGTTCCATCCCGCTCATTCCCTGGCGTCGCCGTCGTCTCTATCACCGGCGACCAACGCCGGCCGACCGCCTCGCCTCTGTCACCCTCCTCTCCCTTCTGTTTAAATCGGGCAGGCCCCACCTGCCAGGGGCTGTGGCCTGCGGCTGAAGCGTTAAGTGGTGGCGCCCCTCCACTTTACGTCTTCGACGTGGCCCTCCCCCATGTTTTCTTTTCTTTTTACTATTTCAATTTTTAACAGAAACTTTGACTGTTTATATCTTTTTATCCACAAGTCCAAATCACTTGATTCTTTTTTGCATTAGGTTTGAATTGAAATTCTTTACAACCTAGTAAATTTTGGTATTTTTCCCACACTCATAGAATTTCTGGTTAATAAAAAGGTATTGAATGAATTTTCTTTTTCTTTGCTATTTCAAATATATTTTCAGAGGGAAACTTTGGAGACCAGGACTATTTGAACAACCCCACTGACCAAGGCAAGCCATTATATCCATGTGGTGTAGTATTGCATAGCATGGCATATACTTTCATGATGATGATGATAATGATGATGATTATTCCTTTGACAATTAAAATTTGCTTATTAAGTTAATGATGATAAATGTCAACTACCATGATTCTGAAGTTGATAACACCTAGCTGGTTGATCAGAGTCACCTGTCCGGGCATTATCGTGCAACCACATTCTGCCGGTATGGGATGGCCGTGAGTTGAGCTGATCGCGTCATCACTCTCACCGGTACCTCCCAAGAGGGAGGGTTATGCACGCGTGCTACCCTGATCAGGTAGGCGGTGATAACCCTGTGAGCCCAGTTGAGATGATATGGCCCGTCCCCGATTGGGACAAGTTTAGTTTGGCCACGACGGTGGCAGGTGTCATGAGGACACAGGGCCACCCAGGGCAGGACTCTAGAGAGGGAGTGGTTGCCGGAGGTACGATGAGGGGTTCACGGTTCAGGAAAGTCTAGTGGAGTAATGCTGGTCCACCCGAATGGGATCACGAGGTCAGTGCTCCATAGTGTGGGTAAAGTGTGCAACCTCTGCAGAGTGTCAAATCTATTCGAATAGCCGAGTCCACGGTAATGGATAGCCGGAACAGACCTCAGTAGTGGGTCAACTCTGTTGATATTAGTAGTGATGGATGAACTCTTCATGTGGATGAATGTAAGTAACCTGGGTGTCGTGTGACAGCTTGGTCCCGACTAAGTTGATCTTTGGTTCATTTGATACATGACCATGGTTGTTATGCTTTATTTGCTGCATTACTTGGTTGTTGTGAGCTTGCGAGTACATTCAAAGTACTCACCTGGCGTATCATGCCAGATGCAGGAGAAGCCGCGGACGGAGGTCCCGATGATTCGTTCTAGGAATTGTCCACAATAGTGTCCCTCTCTGTGGAGTTGCCGCTACATTCCGCTACGCCGTAGAAGTACTTAGTAGTTTCGAGGCCTAGGATGATGTTCCATAAATAATGTAGATATTGTTGCAGCACCGAGGGTGCCTTTGGCCTCACCAGTATTCTAAGCTATGTATGTGACACTATTAATAAAGTTGGCTTGTTTCTGTGTCAAGTTGTTGAGTGTTTCCAGAAGACATGATCTCTGGGTTGGCAACACTGATAAACCTGTTCTATGAATCGGGGTGCCATAACGCTTGGTATCAGAGCCACACTGACTGTTGGACACCCTAGTTAGCCACGCTAGTTCAACGAGTAGTATAGAGTCTTAAGTAAGCATTTGCTTGTTGCATATTGATTGCTGCACTTGATTGTTGCATGGCATGCATCATGATGCATGGTTTAGCTAACCTTTGATCTTGTGAGTGTAGATGGCACCGGTTCCGTTCCATTTCCAGTATGAGCCTGCACCGTACACCTTTCCAGGACTGCTCCGGAATGTCTGGCTTCGGCTGTACCCTCATGGAGAAGAACCAGAGTATCAAGTGTTCTGGGAGCAGCTTGCCGAGTCCGTGTTCGAGTACCACGCAGAGGCTTTACTGGCTGCGAGCTCGGAGACTGGCAGTTACTCCCGCTCCACCAAGGGTGGAAGGGCTTCTAATCAGAGCTGGCAATCCAGTTTGCTACAGTGGAGGCTCTCACTGACTTGCGCTTCCACGATGTCGAGATGCAGACTCGTCCAGGTTTCTTCCACTACCCCACCCTGTCGCCTACGACAGGGCGAGTCATATTTGCTCCCGTAGACCCGGCATGCGACCGTGCGACTACTGTGATGTCTCGCTTTGTGAACGCCAGCTATCGCACGATTGTAGCCCTGGCTGAGGAGTTGTCCCGTCTCCAGGCTGCATTAGTCATTGCCACTTCCGTGCTACCTCCACCCCAGTCTTCTGCTCTACCCCCATATGCACCACCAGTTCCACCTACTCCTGGCCATGATATTCCAGTTAGCTCCGTTGTGCCACCAGGCACCTCGTCTGGCAGCCGCCGTGAGACTCCTGCTGAGTGGGCCTCACTACTAGCCACCCCTGCTGCTCCGATGCTGAAGCGTTGTGCTCCCCCTTCCTCGGAAGGAGAGCCGTCCCGTCAGCGTCACCGCGTTTCCTTTGGTCCGCAGGACGAGGTCAACATCATCAGTTCCGACTCTAACTCAGGACCTGACGACGAGGAGTCTTCGATCTTCTAGTGCCTGTGCCATCCGCGTCACTAGAGTCGAGGTTGGAGTTGCCGAGCATGCATCGTCGCATATGTCAACTACCGTAAGAGCAGTTCAGTCATGATATTACCACTACTAGATTGTCATGAATAATGTTGGATCTTATTGTATAATTATGTTGTTGCTTGTTCTCTTTATCGTGTAAACATTTCCTTTGGAGTTTTACAACCCTGCTTTTCCCTATGGATGTTGCTCATTGATTCGGTCTTTTGCAATGGGAACAATAATTTAGGATGAAGGGAAGCTGCAGCCATGGCAACGATGGAGCCCCCATCCGTCGGTCCGCCAGGCAAGCAGGACAGCCTCCCGAGGATCTTCCACCTCCCCCACCTCAGGCACCCACCCCCGAACAGATGATGAGAATGTTTGAAGAGAAGAGAAACCAGGACCTCATGGAATTTCTGAAAAGTATGCAGGCCATGGTAGGCCAGAATAACAACCACAGTGCACGGTCCAAATTGGCCGACTTCCAGCATACCAAACCTTCCAATTTTGACCAAGTAGCAGATCCAATTGAGGCTGATGACTGGCTCAGAACTATGGAGAAGAAACTAGAAATAGCTCGTTGTGATGAGGCACATAAGGTCCCGTTTGTTACCCACTATCTTGAAGGGCCGGCAACTATCTGGTGGGACAATGTGAAGGCAGCATGGCCCTGTGGATAAGAAATCACCTGGGAAATATTCAAGGAAGCATTCGCAAGTACCACATTCCTACAGGCATAATGAAAGTAAAGCAGAGAGAATTTCTGGCTCTTACTCAAAGAAGCCTGACTGTGGCCAAGTACCTAATCAAATTCAACAATTTAGCACGATACTCCACTCATGATGTGGCCACTGAGGAGCGGAATATTGACCGCTTCCTAGGAGGTATCAATCATACCCTCCGTTGTCAGCTGTGCATGCTGGACTTCCCAGATTTCCAGACGCTTGTGAACAAGGTGTTTTTAGCCGAACGAGAACTTAAACCGGGTACGAGGATCGCAAGAGGAAGTTCGAACCAAAAAGGGACAACAAGGAGCAGGTTGTGCAGAAGCAGCGTACCTGGCAGCCCAACACCACGGCATACAAGCCCGCATGGAACCCCAACGACAATACTGACAAGACAAGGAGCCAGAGCAAGGCCTTCGGCAAACAACCCGTCTTAGAGGATTGCCGCCGCAACAACACCTGTTTCACCTGCGGCCAGAGGGGGCACTATGCAAAACAGTGTCGCACTAACAATGGAAAGACATCCTCTGACGTCAAGCCGCAAGTCAACACTATTGGAAGCCGCCCCAACCCCAAGTACGCTCAAGGGCATGTCTTCCACATCTCGGCCGAGGAAGCGTGCGAAGCCCCGGACGTTGTGATCGGTATGTTTCCTGTTAATAACATACCTAAAGTAGTCTTATTCGATTCGGGGGCTTCCCACTCTTTTACTTCAAGGAATTTTGCCTCCTTGCACAAATTTTCCCCTTCGCTGTTGGATAAGATCATGGTGATACAATCCCCTGGCTCACGACTCAGAACAAATCTCGTATATCGGGATCTGGAGATACAGATTCAAGGAGCCTCATTCCCAGCTGAGCTCATTGCGATTGAGTCTCCAGGACTGGATGTGATACCAGGAATGAGCTGGCTGACACCCCATCGAGTGTGCATAACTGTGCCAACCGCACCATCACGCTGGTCAATCCAGCCGGACGAACTGTCCAATTCATGGCCAGCAATATGAAGTCAAGGAAGGGGATAGCATATCATGCCGAAGCCACCGACATGAATTTGATTCCCGTAGTATGTGAGTTCCCGAACGTATTCCCAGAAGAATTACCTGGAATGCCACCCGATCGGGAACTGAAATTCGCTATTGAGT
Source organism: Hordeum vulgare subsp. vulgare (assembly GCF_904849725.1). Classification (NCBI taxonomy): domain Eukaryota; kingdom Viridiplantae; phylum Streptophyta; class Magnoliopsida; order Poales; family Poaceae; genus Hordeum; species Hordeum vulgare. The sequence goes on from NC_058518.1 coordinate 312,991,034, forward strand.
TGGTTCCCGGCACGACCCCGATCTAGAAGAAGTACTATCGTATTCCAGGGCCCGAGTTGGCCGAATTGAAGAAGCAGTTGGATGAGTTACTACAGAAAGGATACATCCAACCAAGTATCTCACTCTGGGGATCACCAGTCTGTTCGTCAAGAAAAAGGATGGAAGCTTGCGGATGTGTATAGACTACCGCCATCTTAGTGAGGTCACGATTAAAAATAAGTACCCGCTCCCACGTATCGACGATTTATTTGACCAGCTGAGTGGAGCACGGGTATTTTCCAAGATCGACCTCACGACGGGGTATCATCAACTAAAGATTAAGAAAGAAGACATACCGAAGATGGCGTTTACCACCCGATATGGCCTATATGAATTCACGGTCATGTCATTTGGATTAACAAATGCTCCCTCCTATTTTATGAGCATGATGAACAAGGTCTGCATGGACTTCCTGGACAAATTCGTGGTGGTATTCATCGATGACATCCTGATATACTCCAAGGACGAGGAGGGACACAAGCAACACCTCAGAGCTGTTTTGGAAAGACTAAGATCCCATCAGCTATATGCCAAATTCAGCAAGTGTGAGTTTTGGCTGAAAGAAGTTGGATTTTTGGGATATATCTTCTCAGAGCAAGGTGTGGCAATCGACCCCAATAAGGTCACAGTGGTATTAAACTGGAAGACACCGACCTCAGTGACCGAAGTCCGTAGCTTCCTGGGATTGGCAGGTTACTACCGGCGGTTTATAGATGGCTTCTCTAAAATAGCCAAGCCACTAACAGAGCTGCTAAAGAAGAATCAGAAATTTGTCTGGACAACCGCTTGCGAAAGCAGCTTTCTGGAGTTAAAGACTCGACTAACGACAACCCCTGTCCTAGTCCTCCCGAACATTCACATGAGTTTTGACATCTACTGTGATGCTTCCCGAAGAGGAATCAGCTGTGTATTGATGAAAGAAGGAAAGGTTGTGGCCTATGCCTCACGACAGCTGCGGCCGCATGAGGAGAATTATCCCACACATGATTTGGAACTAGCAGCTGTCGTACATGCCTTAAAGATTTGGAGGCATTACCTCATTGGTCAACGGTGTGAGATATTCACCAACCACAAAAGTCTCAAGTACATCTTCACCCAGCCAGATCTAAATCTTAGGCAACGGCGATGGCTTGAGCTGGTAAAGAATTACGACCTGGGAATCAACTATCACCCAGGGAAAGCCAATGTGGTTGCAGATTCTTTAAGCAGAAATCCAGCCACAATGAATGCGATAATGGCGAGTATGCACCCGAGATTGCAAGAAGGATTCGGAAGTCTCAACATGATTCTCTGCGGTCCCGCAATTCCGGAGACATTGGAGATTACCCTCACCCTCATTAAAGAGATCAAAGAAGCACAGGCATGGGATGAGGGCATCAAGAAAATGAAAGTATCGCTTCCACAGCTAAAGGACAAGTCCTTTCGAGTGGACGACCAAGGCGTCCTGTGGTTCGAGAAGAGGATATGCGTCCCTGACCAGGATAACCCGAGATAGCAAATACTCAGGGAAGCACATGAGTCCGCATATTCCATTCACCCAGGAGGTACAAAGATGTACCAAGACCTGAGAAAAACGTTTTGGTGGTCCGAAATGCGGAGGGACATAGCATATTATGTCGCCTGCTGTTATGTTTGCAACAAGGTAAAGGCGGAACATCAAAAGCCCGCCGGATTACTGCAACCTTTACCGGTTCCCCAATGGAAATGGGATGACATATGTATGTACTTCGTCGTCGGATTACCTAAGTCCACAAGGGGCAATGATGCTATCTGGGTTATCGTGGATATGCTCACTAAGGTAGCTCACTTCATCCCAGTAAAAACCACCTTCAATACCAACCAACTGGCACAGCTATACATGTCCCAAATAGTAAGCCTGCATGGGGTACCTGCTATCCCACAGACAACAACTCCATAAATTGACACGTTGACAAAGGCTAGGCTTGCGTTGGTTTTTCCCTTGAAGAGGAAAGGGTGATGCAGCACAGGAGCAGTAAGTATTTTCCTCAGTTTGAGAACCAAGGTATTGATCCAAAAGGAGGGTCTCGTCAAGTCCAGAGTACCTGCGCAAACACAAACAAGCTTGCACCCAACACTTCAAAGGGGTTGTCAATCCCTTCAAGATTGTTTGCAAAGTGAGATCTGAAGGCGGAAAGTGCAACGTAGTAAAACGTGTAAGGCTGAAAATATGGTGTGGAGTAGACCCTGGGGGACATAGTGTTCACTAGAGGCTTCTCTCAAAATAGCAAGTGTTATGGTGGGTGAACAAATTACTGCCGAGCAATTGATAGAACCGCGCAAAGTCATGACGATATCTAAGGCAATGATCATACATATAGGCATCATGTCCGAGACAAGTAGACCGATACTTTCTGCATCTACTACTATTACTCCACACATCGACCGCTATCCAGCATGCATCTAGTGTATTGAGTTCATGACGAATAGAGTAACTCTTTAAGCAAGATGACATGATGTAGAGGGATAATCTCAAACCAATGATGAAAACCCCATCTTTTTACCCTTGATGGCAACAACATGATGCGTGCCTCGCTACCCCTTCTGTCACTGGGTGAGGTCACCGCACGGTATGAACCCAAAACCAAGCACTTCTCCCATTGCAAGAATCATAGATCTAGTTGGCCAGACAAAACCCACAACTCGAAGAGAAATACAAGGATATGAAATCATGCATAAGAGAGATCAGAAGAAACTCAAATAAGATTCATAGATAATTTGATCATAAATCCACAATTCATCGGATCTCTACAAACACACCGCAAAAGAAGATTACATCGGATAGATCTCCATGAAGATCATGGAGAACTCTCTATTGAAGATCCAAGAGAGACAAGAAGCCATCTAGTTACTAGCTATGGACCCGTAGGTCTATGGTGAACTACTCACGCATCATCAGAGAGGTCATGGTGTTGATGGAGAAGCCCTCCGTGTCCGAATCCCCCCTCCGGCAGGGCACCAGAACGTGCCCCAGATGGGATCTTGCGGAGACAGAAGCTTGCGGCGGCGGAAAAGTGATTGCGATGATCTCCTGATTTTTTCTGGAATTTATGGGAATATATAGGCGAAAGAACTAGGGCAAAGGGCGTCCAGGGGGCCCACAAGCCTGGATGGCGCAGCCTCCCCCTGGCCGCGGGGTGGGGGCTTGTGGGCCCCCTGAGGCTCCCCTGCCTTGGCTCCCGAGCTTCCCGATCTTCTTCTGTTCCAGAAAAAATCTTTTCGGGGATTTTCTTCCATTTGGATTCCGTTTCAAAATCTCCTCTGAAAGGGGTAAAAAACATGGAAAAACAGGAACTCGCACTTGGCACTGAGTTAATAAGTTAGTCCCAAAAAATATATAAAAGGCATGCAAAACATCCAAAGTTTGACAAGATAATAGAATGAAACCATCAAAAATTATAGACACGTTGGAGACGTATCAAGCATCCCCAAGCTTAACTCCTGCTCGTCCTCGAGTAGGGAAGTGATAAAGAATGAATTTTTGAGGTGGAATGCTACCTAGCATAGTTGTCCTTTGCAACTTCTTTCATGTGACTTGAATGTTCAGATCCGTAAGATTCAAAACAATAGTTTGCTATTGACATGAAAACAGTAATACTTCAAGCAAACTAGCAAAGTAATCATGAACTTTCAAAATAACTAGGCCAAAGAAAGTTAGCCCTACAAAATCATATAGTCTGGCTATGCTCCATCATCCTCACACAACTAATGTAAATCATGCACAACCCCAGAATTGGCCAAGTAATTTTTTTCGCACTTTGACTTTCTCAAACTTTTTATAACTATCACGCAATACATGAGCGCGAGCCATGGATATAGCACTATAGGTGGAATAGAGTGTGGTGGTGGTTGTGAGACAAAAGGAGGAGATGGTCACACTGACTCAGCGTATCAATAGGCTATGAAGATGCCCATTAATAGATATCGATGTGAATGAGTAGGGATTGCCATACAAAGGATGCACTAGAGTTATAAGTATGTGAAAGCTCAAAAGGAAAACTAGTGGGTGTGCATCCAACTTGCTTGCTCACGAAGACCTAGGGCAATTTTGAGGAAGCCCATCATTGGAATATACAAGCCAAGTTATATAATGAAGATTCCCACTAGCATATGGTAGTGACAAAGCAAGAAGCTCTCAATCATGAAGAACATGGTGCTAACATGAAGCACAAGTGTGGAAAAAGATAGTAGCATTGTCCCTTCCCTCTTTTTCTCTCTTTTCTTTTTTTTCATCTCAGCTCTTAGGCCTCTTTTTTTTTCTTTTCTCTTTTTTTTTGTTTTTGGGCTCTTTGGCCTCTTTTTTTCCTCACATGGGAAAATAATCTAATAATGATGATCATCACACTTTTATTTACTCACAGCTCAAAGATCACAATGATGATGACTCCATAGGAAATGCCTCCGGCAGTGTACCGGGATGTGCAACGAGCTAGCATGGCGTATGACATTAAAACATCTCTCTAGCTATCTTACGATCATGCAATGGCACTATGAGAGTGACGGCACAAGTCATGAGACGGAATGGTAGGAGTTGCATGGCAATATATCTCGGAATGGCTATGAAAATGCCATGGTAGGTAGATATGGTGGCTGTTTTGAGGAAGGAATTTGGTGGGTTTGTGCACCGGCGAGAATTGCGCGGCACTAGAGAGGCTAGCAATGGTGGAAGGTGAAAGTGAATCTATACCATGGGCTCACATTAGTCATGAAGAACTCACATACTTATTGCAAAAGTTTTTATTAGTAATAGAAACAAAGTGCTAAATGCATACTATGAGGGGAAGGGTTGGTAGGTGTAAACCATCGCGCGATCCCGACCTCAACACAAAGGATGACAATTAATAGATCAATTATGCTCCGACTTCCTAACATAGCGGTTCACCATACGTGCATGCTACGGGAATCACTAGCTTCAACACAACTATTTCTAGATTCACAACACCCTACTAACATAACTCTTAATATTACCGAATCCACGTCTCAAAACTAATTGAGAGGAATCAAAACTTCTCTTTCTACTCAATGCACATGAAGATGGAAGTTTTTGCATCCTCTTTGGGTACCTAGCACATTTGGGACTACTTTCGTAGCATAAGAAAATTACCAAATCATGCACCGCCGTGGTCTAAAGATATAAGTGAAGCACATAGAGCAAAAGTATCTAGCTCAAAAGATATAAGTGAAGCACTATGAGCATTCTAGCAAAATCACGATGAGTGCATGTCTCTCTATCTCAAAAAGGTGTGCAGCAAGGATGATTGTGACACAACAAAAAGAAAAGACTCCTAAGATACAATACGCTCCAAGAAAAACACGTATCATGTGGTGAATAAAAATATAGCTCCAAGTAATGTTACCGATGGATTGAAGACGAAAGAGGGGATACCTTCCCAGGGAACCCCCAAGCGTAGGCTTTTTGGTTTACTTGAACTTGGCTTGGGATGCCTTGGGCATCCCCAATCTTGAGCTCTTTCCACTCCTTATCTCTTTGTCCATGAGAACATCACCCAAAACTTGAAAACATCACAACACAAAACTTAAACAGAAACTTGTGATAACATTAGTACAAGAAAACAAACTACCACTTCTTTTGTTACTATAGAAACCTTGAATTACATCTATATTGATGATGGGCTACTGTCATCTCACTTTTCCATGGCTAGTACCCCCCGATACTAACCATAGTTTCATCAAAACAAGCAACCAACTCAACAAAAACAGAATCTGTCAAAAATAGACCAGTCTGTAGCAATCTGTATACTTCGTATACTTCTGCTACCTCACAAAATCTGAAAAATTACGACGGCCTGGGAAAAAAAGCTTACCAATCAGCAGGAAAAAGAATCAACTCAAAAGCTCTTTCTGAATAAATATGAAAAATCATATCGTGAGCGAAACGTTTCTGTCTTTTTCCAGCAGGATCAAACAACCATTACCAAGACTAGTCATAAGGGCTTTGCTTGGCTCAAACAAAAAAGAAACACAAAAAAACACAATCACAAAAGAATTATGAAAGTGTGGACGCAACAAAATAGAAAGAAAAAGATAAATTCATAGGGTTGCCTCCCAACAAGCGCTATTGTTTAACGCCCTTAGCTAGGCATAAAAGCGATTGAATCACGTATCGTCGTCTTTGGTGCTCAAACCATAAGTGGCCCTCGTCATCTTAAGCTTTTCATCTTTCTTGCTAGAAGATTCACCACTACTTTTAGGAACAAAAACAGACTTGGTAATTTTATTGTGGGCAAAATTTGAAGTATTCTGCACACCGGCAAAAGCGGAACCCAAGTTGGTTATAACATCCTCTAGTTTGCCAATCCTAGCGGAATCATTACCTAGCTTTTCGTTAACTGTGGGTTACTTCTCCTTTAAATTTTTCAAAACCATTCCCACCTTGGATCTGTATTGAGTGATTTGATTGTGGATCTTTTTATCCAAATTCTCAATGAGTTCAATCGTAGCAACTTTATTTTCGATAACGTCCAGCCTACGCATCACATGTTCCAGAGTTAAAGTAGTTCCATTAACCAAGAGTGGGGGTGAGCCTACCGAATTTATCACAGCTCCGTAAGAATAAACGGTATGGCTACCCAAGAAATTTGCACCTACTATGGTGTCAAGAATATACCTATTCCAAGGAGAAACACCCACATAAAAACTGTGAAGCAATACGGTAGTGGCTTGCTTATGAGTAGATCTACTCTGAGCGTTGCAAATCCTATACCAAGCATCCTTTAGGCTTTCTTCCTCAATGTGTTTGAAATTGAGGACTTCGCTCTCGGGAGTATCGTTTGGAGTGGTGGATCTAGCCATCACGATAGACTATCCCACACAGACGAGCAAAAAGCGAGCAAGAGAAAAGGGCGAACAAAAAAGGCAAATTGGTGAAGTGGGGGAGAGGAAAACGAGAGACAACTGGCAAACAAAGTAAATGCAAGAGATGAGTTTGCGACACCTACTTGGATGAGTCCTTGACTTCATCTTCCTCCCCGGCAATGGCGCGATAAATTCTTCTGCTATCCCACAGACAACAGCGCCAGAAATTGAGACGTTGACAGAGGCTGGGCTTGCGTTGGTTTTTCCCTTGAAGAGGAAAGGGTGATGCAGCACAGGAGCATTAAGTATTTCCCTCAGTTTGAGAACCAAGGTATCGATCCAGAAGGAGGGTCTCGTGAAGTCCAGAGTACCTGCGCAAACACAAACAAGCCCTCCGTATATCCGAATCCCCCCTCCGACAGGGCACGAGAACATGCCCCAGATGGGATCTTGCGGAGACAAAAGCTTGCGGCGGAAGAAAAGTGATTGCGATGATCTCTTGATTTTTTCTGGAATTTTTGGGAATATATAGGCGAAGGACCTAGGGAAAAGGGCGTCCAGGGGGCCCACAAGCCTGGATGGCGCGGCCTCCCCCCTGACCGTAGGGTGGGGGCTTGTGGGGCCCCTGAGGCTCCCCTACCTTGGCTCCCAAGCTTCCCGATCTTCTTCCGTTCCAGAAAAAATCTTTTCGGGGATTTTCTTCCGTTTGGACTCAGTTTCAAAATCTCCTCTGAAAGGGGTCAAAAACATGGAAAAAACAGGAACTGGCACTTAGCACTGAGTTAATAAGTTAGTCCGAAAAATATATAAAAGGCATGCAAAACATCCAAAGTTTGACAAGATAATAGCATGAAACCATCAAAAATTATAGATACGTTGGAGACGTATCAGTACCCAAATCCATCACATCTGATAGAGGCTCTCTATTTACCTCAGCATTTTGGCTGCGACTGCATCAGGAATTGGGAACCATGCTAAAGCACAACACAGCATACCATCCTCAAACTGATGGGCAGACGGAAAGGGTGAACCAAATATTGGAAGACATGCTTCGGTCATGCGCTCTTACCCATGGACCTAAATGGGAAGATAGCCTACCATATGCGGAATTTTCTTACAACAATAGCTATTAGACAAGCTTGAAGATGTCACCCTTTGAGGCATTGTATGGCAGAAAGTGCCGGACCCCGTTGAACTGGTCACAGACAGGAGACAGCCGTATCTTTGGAACCGACTTGATGCTAGAGGCCGAGAAACAAGTCAAAGATATTCAGAAACGCCTTAAGGCAGCCAAGTCCCGCCAAAAGAGTTATTATGACCCAAGGCATCGAGAAGTGACCTTTGAGCCAGGAGAATATGCCTATCTGCGGGTAACTCCTATGAAGGGAGTGAAAAGGTTTCACACTCGAGGAAAGCTCGCGCTGAGATACATCGGTCCCTTTCTAGTGCTCGCAAAGAGAGGCAGAGTTGCCTACCAGCTGGAATTACCGCCCGAACTGTCAGATGTACACGACGTGTCCCATATCTCGCAACTAAGGAAATGTATTGCATCACCCTTAAAGCAGGCAGACATGAGTGAGATAGAGCTAGCCAAGGACTTGACATATGAGGAAAAACCTGTTAGAATTTTGGATGAGATGGAAAGGATCACCCAGAGCAAAGTGCGCAAATTTTATAAGGTCCTTTGGGAACATCACACCGAAGAAGAGGCTACTTGGGAGAGGGAAGATTTCCTGAGATCAGCATACCCATATCTGTTCCCTGAGCAACCGAATCTCGAGGACGAGATTCATTCTAAGAGGGTAGGTTTGTAACACCCTGATTTTTTTTCAAACTTTTTCTTTTCAAAATATTTTGGAGTTCCAGTGGCAAGTTGATGGGTTTTCAAACCACTTCAACTAAGAGGGATTCTCAGCCGTTGATTTCTTGCCACCAACAACTCCAAAACCTTTTCATCTTGCCAAAATGTTTCTGAGATTTATTTGCAATATTTTATTTTTCTAAATAATTCATTTTCCTATTTTGGGAATTATGGCAACACTATGGGTTGTGAAGAAACCCCTAGCTTGGATGACCTTTAAGTCCCAATTTTTTACTGCATCTTCTCATTGCCATATGATTTCAAAATATGCAAAAATATTCCTTTGCCCAATGGAAAATTTTGGCCAGAATAATCATTTCCTTTCTGACCAGAACTTCCCCTTTGTGAAGCAACCCCTTGATTCCTATCTTGGAAAATTCCAAATAAATTCGTGTAGTTACTAGAGATCATATATAGTTCCAATATGTAAAAACATCCCATGGTCCAATACAAATTTTGAGCAAAACAACTCTGCTAAGTTTCTGTTAACAGTGAACTCTAGTGAAGGAAGTGCTAGCTAGGAGTGCATATTGGAGCTGCAAATTTTTGAGCATGTGTGCATTGCCAAATGATACTTTCCTACCAAGTCTCACTAGTAGCAAAGTTTTCAAGTGGGTGCTATGAGCTCATTTGTATTCTGGACCAGACAGATGATTTACGAAGGAACTATATTCATTTGATCTTCAAACCTTGCCAAACTTTGCCAGTTTAGAGTCTTTTCTATGCTGAATCCACCAGACAACATCTCTTGCTCCAATACTTGTCCATTTGAGCTGTAGAACCACCCAAACCTTGCTGGCAGAAACTGTTTTTGATGCTCCAAGTCAATGTTGATGTTGAGTGATCAAGCCAGCCATGGGGAGTGACTATTCAAGGGTGTGTTGACGCTAGAGACAAGGTGGCCAGGCTTGTGTGGCACCAGGGCGGCCACAACCAAGGTGACCATGGCACTGGCATGCCATAGAGCGCGCTCTGCGCACCTCCAGTGACAGCCGAGCCGTCCCGAGTGGTCACACCCTGCCCCCTCCTTGTACTGGGCACTGATGAGCCCCCTGGCAGATGCGTGGCACCCCTCGAAGGTGCTGGGCCGCCGGAGAGAGCCGCCGCCGCTCCCCGCCAAGCTCCGGCACATGGCCGAGTTGTCGCCTCCGGCCACTGTGCCCGTCCACAAGCCATTTATGGCCAGGACCCATCCCATCACGTCCCTGCCCTCCTCGGTCACCTCCATGCACTTCGCGATGACCAGCTCAGCTCCCCGGCGCCCGTGCCCAAGCCTATCATCACCGCTTCAGGAGAAATCGTCCGAGCTCGCCGCTGGCCTATTTAAGGAGGAGCCCGACCTCTCCGTGCTCTCCATCCCCCTCCTGCTCATCCAGATCGAGCTCCCGAAGAGTGAGCCAAGGCCCGGAGGCCCTCTGGCCTCAGAGCATCGCCAGAGTTCTGCCGCCGACACCTCACCGTCGACAGCCTTCTCCCCAGCCCCTAGAACCAAATTGATTCCTCCGGCAGGTTCAGTGAGCCCTTCTGGTGCTCCTCGACCTCTCGCCCGAGCTCATTTCCCCCTGGAACGCCGTCTCCGATAGTCTCCCGAAGCTACCGCCGCCGAAGAAGAAGGGGACGACGTCGTTTGTCCACCTCTAGCAGAGCTGCTGGTACGTGCGTGATCGCCATGGACTACCCGTTCCATCCCGCTCATTCCCTTGTGTCACGTCGTCTCTATCACCGGCGACCATCACCGGCCGGCCGCCTCCCCTCTGTCTCCATCCTCTCCCTTCTGTTTAAATCAGGCAGGCCCCACCTGCCAGGGGCTGTGGCCTGCGGCCGAAGCGTTAAGTGGAGGCGCCCCTCCACTTTTACGTCTTCGACGTGGCCCTCCCCCAGGTTTTCTTTTCTTTTTATTATTTCAGGTTTGAACAGAAACTTTGCCTATTTATATCTTTTTATCCACAAGTCCAAATCACTTGATTCTTTTTGCATTAGGTTTGTATTGAAATTCTTTACAACCTGGTAAATTTTGGTATTTTTCCCACACTCATAGAATTTCTGGTTAATAAAAAGGTATTGAATGTCTTTTCTTTTTCTTTTTCTATTTCAAATATATTTTCAGAGGGAAACTTTGGAGACCAGGAGTATTTGAACAACCCCACTGACCAAGGCAAGCCATTATATCCATGTGGTGTAGTATTGCATAGCATGGCATATACTTTCATGATGATGATAATAATGATGATGATTATTCCTTTGACCATTAAATTTTTCTTATTAAGTTAATGATGATAGATGTCTACTACCATGATTTTTAAGTTGATAACACCTAGCTGGTTGATCAGAGTCACCTGTCCGGGCATTATCGTGCAACCACATTCTACCGGTATGGGACAGCCGTGAGTTGAGCTGATCGCGTGATCGCTCTCACCGGTACCTCCAAAGAGGGCGGGTTATGCACGCGTGCTACCCTAATCAGGTAGGCGGTGATAACCCTGTGAGCCCAGTTGAGATGATAGAGCCTATCCCCGATTGGGACAAGTTTAGTTTGGCCATGACGATGGCAGGTGTCGTGAGGACACAGGGCCACCCAGGGCAGGACTCTAGAGAGGGAGTGGTTGCTGGAGGTACGATGAGGGGTTCACGGTTCAGGAAAGTCTAGTGGAGTAATGCTGGTCCACCCGAATGGGGTCACGAGGTCAGTGCTCCAGAGTGTGGGTAAAGTGTGAAACCTCTGCAGAGTGTCAAATCTATTTGAATAGCCGAGTCCACGGTAATGGACAACCGGAAAAGACCCCAGTAGTGGGTCAACTCTGTTGATATTAGTAGTGATGGAAGAACTCTTCATGTGGATGAATGTAAGTAAACTGGGTGTCGTGTGACAGCTCGGTCCCGAGTAAGTTGATCTTTGGTTCATTTGATACATGACCATGGTTGTTCTGCTTTGTTTGCTGCATTACTTGGTTATTGTGAGCTTGCGATTACATTCAAAGTACTCACCTGGCGTATCATGCCAGATGCAGGAGAAGCCGCGGACGGAGGTCCCGATGGTTCGTTCTAGGAAGTGTCCACAATAGTGTCCCTCTCCGTGGAGTTGCCGCTACATTCTGCTACGCCGTATAAGTACTTAGTAGTTTCGAGGCCCAGGATGATGTTCCATAAATAATGTAGATATTGTTGCAGCACCGAGGGTACCTTTGGCCTCACCAGTATTGTAAGCTATGTATGTGACATTATTAATAAAGTTGTCCTGTTTCTGTATGAAGTTGTTGAGTGTTTCCAGAAGACATTATCTCTGGGTTGGAAACACTGGTAAACCGGTTCTGTTAATCGGGGTGCCACATAAGGACACAAATTCCTCACCCAACACTCGTGGCAAGTATTCAGGGCAGACTTCCAAACCATCACAAACTGGGTCACCCGACGATCCACAATTCACTTCTAGATTCTCTTGACCATGACGCCTAACCGTCTGGAGGATACACAATCCTCAAAGATAACAAGCGTCAGTTCCACACAGGAACAACCTCTTGAGTGATGCTCAATCACTTTGGGGTTTTGGGTTTTGGTTTGGGTGTTTGGTGTTTTTCCTCACTTGATGATTTTCACTCAAAGTCCTCGAGGATTGGGTTGCTCTAAATGACAAGTGTCAGTATCTCTCGAAGCATCCAACCAACTAGTGGTTGTGGGGGCGGCTATTTATAGACTGGGAGCACCTCGACATGATTTGACATTAATGCCCCAAATGATATGATCGTTGGGTGTATAAGATTGTGGACAGGTGGCGTGCTGCAAGGGAACGGTTGGATATTTCAATTGTGAAAGTACTCATGTCTCTCATGTTCCTCACTAGTAGGCAGTTCGCACTTGCGAAATCTTAACTCCTCAGTTAGTGCAATTTCTTTAGCGGCCATAAGAACTTCATCTCTATCACTGAAGACTTTGGTTAAGTTGTGAGAAATTTTCAAAGGCTTCACTTGAAGATTTGGTATGTGTAGGTTTTGAGTTGAGCATCATGAGGAAACGTTTCCTTATATTACCTCAACCCCCTCTAACAGTACGGTGTTCCTATGACTCTAGAAAGAAGAAATTGAAACTAAAAGAGTAAATCTTCTATCTTCAAATTCTTTAGAGCATTTTCTTCGGGATACACAAAGTTCCTCATTTTCAAAGTTTTCATTAGGAATAGCAATTTCTTCACTATCAAAGTCTTCGAGGAATGACCAAAGTCTTCACCCAAAGACATACATTTTTAGGGGTCGATATTCTTCGAATAACTCAAACTCTTTAGTGTCCTATAGGGCATGTGTACACTCACAAACACATTAGTCTCTTGACCTATAAGTCTTCAATCCACAAAAATCACTAAGGGGCATGAGATGCACTTACAATATTCTTTACGCTCGATTTCAATAGTAGGTTCCCATTCATCATGCAATTTTGTAGGTATAGAAACTTCTAGCTCAAGTTTCTCATCATAAGCTTTTATCATTGATTCTACAATATGTTTAATAAAAGGTTTATTTTTTTCATAGGCATTGGGTGAGCTAATAATGGATTACAACAAGGAAATACATTCTACCAAAGATAAACTCTCATAATTAAAGTCCTCCTAATCCAAGATAGTGGGCACATCTCTAGTTAAAGTTTTGACCTCTCCAAACCCACCTTTTTAATTTTTATCATTAAGATCATCACCCTCCAAACAAACGAGATACCTTATAGATAAAGTTGAATCATCTCCAGTCTCTTGATGATCTACTTTTAGATTATCAAACAAAGATTCGATGGGATAAGCACCAATCATTTTAAGATCATCATCATGATTATGGTAAAAACCGGGTGGAAGAGCCTTTTCTAAGAATTCTTGCTTAGTTCTCAACCTCGCGATCCTCTCCATAGTATCATTAATATATGCTTGGATGGATTTAATGGACTCATTGCTATCATTGTTTGGTGGCAATTTTTTATTTTTAAGAGTTTCCACATCAAGAGCAATTCTAGCCATGTTCCTAGCCATATCGTCAACATTATGCAACTTTTGTTCTACCATTGTATTTAAAATATTTTGAGAATTAATAAATTCTTTAATGGTGTTCTCAAGATCAGAGAATACATTACTATTATTTGTAAAAGAATTTCCATAAGATTTACTATAATTATTAGAGGAATTATCGGGGTATGGTCTAGCACTAAAATTTCTCTATAAGCATTGTTGTTGAAATTATTTTGAGAAATACAGTTCACGTCAATAGCATCATTATTTTACTCAATCAAAGCACATAAAGGCATATCATTGGGATCAACAAGAGCATGGTTACTAGCAATCATATTCATAATAGCATCCATTTTATCACTCAAAGTAGTGATTTGCAAAACAGAATTTACCTTCTTACGAGTTGGAGCTCTTTTGGTATGCCATTAAGAATAATTTTCATGATATTCTCCCAAAGTTTGTTGGCCTCTCCGAGTGTCGCATCCATAAAGGTACCACGTGCAACAAAATCTAGAAGATTTCTAGATACAAAGTTTAGTAATGCATAGAAATTTTGTATAATCATCCATAAACTTAAACCATGTTTGGGGCAATTTATAATCATCAATTTCATTCTATCCCATGCTTGTGGAATATATTATTGCTCATGTTGTTTAAAATTCATAATTTGATTAGGAAGAGAAATAATTAGTGAGAGAAAGATAGTTGGCAATGAAAGAATCTTTACACTTATCCCACGTTCCAATACTATTGTGAGGTAAAGATGAAAACCGAGCTTTAGCTTTGTCTCTTAGTGAAAAAGGAAATAATTTCAATTTTACAACATCATTATCCATATCGTTTTTCTTGTGCATATAGCATAGTACAAAAAGTATTGGGATGTGCGGCTGGATCCTCATTACGACTTACGGAAAATTGTTCTTTGATCAGAACATTTAGAAATGAACATCATTATCATAAAACTCCGCACTCTAGGCGGGTGGTATAGAAGTAGTAATAAAATAATTATTGTTAGTATTCAATAAGTCACACAACTTGGTACTATCTTGAGACATAGTGACGAAACAAGAAAGGTAACAAGCACAACAAGTAAACTAGCAAGTATAGCAAGCAAACAAGTAAACTAGCAAAGCTAAATTTTTATGTATTTCTAATTTTATAGCAAGAAAAATATAACAACAAATAAAAAGTAGAACAAGTTAATGATAATTTTCGTGAAGGTACTTGATAGGAATTTGGTGATACTCCCTGGCAACGGCGTCAGAAATCCTTCCTCATACTTGTAAAATACATGGGATTTTCCCCGAAGAGGAGGGGATGATGCATTACAGTATACGTAAGTATTTCCCTTAGTGAGAACCAACGTTATCGAGCCAACAGGAGGACCACCCAATTTCCCTTCTTCGGATCCTACACACAAAAGAGCACACACTTGCACCCAACGTGGGCAAGATGGTCGTTAATCCCCTTGAATTCGTTACTTGCAAGAAATAAGTAGTGATAGATAGATAGTTTGATAAATATGAATAGGAAATAAAAATAAAGTAATAATGACAACAAGGTATTAGACTTTTTGTAAATACATTTGTGAGGAGACCCGGGGCCATAGTTTTCGCTAGAGGCTTCTCTCTCGAAGAAAGCATACGGTGAGTAGACAAACTACTATTGGGCAATTGATGGAAGAGCACATAGTTATGTAATATTTATTAACAGCAATGACATTTATATATGCATCACGTCCATAAGCAAGTATACCAACTCCTTTCTGCATCTACTACTATTACTCCACCCATCGATCGCTATCGAGCATGCATCTAGAGTATTAAGTAAAAAAGCAGAGTAATACTTGGAGGACGATAACATGAAGTAGACAAAATATATCCAATTAATATGAATAAAAATCCGTTTTACCCTTAATGGCAACAATAAAATATGTGTCATGTCCCTTTCTGACACTGGGATTGTGCACCGCAATATTGAAGGCAGTACAACGCACCTTTCGGACTGAAGATAAATGAATCTAGTTGGCCAAACCAAACCGATAGATCGAAGATAACTACAAATATATAACAATCATGCATATAAGAATTCAGAGAAGACTCAAATATTATTCATGAATAATCTGAACATAAACACACAATTCATCAG
Organism: Hordeum vulgare subsp. vulgare; assembly: GCF_904849725.1. NCBI lineage: Eukaryota > Viridiplantae > Streptophyta > Magnoliopsida > Poales > Poaceae > Hordeum > Hordeum vulgare. Next base: position 313,006,897 of record NC_058518.1, read on the forward strand.
ATCCAAACAGACACACCACATATATGGTTACATAGGACATATCACCGCGACAATCACGGTGATCTTTGCAGTGAAGAACATATAGAGATATAGCCATCTAGGTACTAACTACGGACCAGTATGTCTGTGGTGAACTACTCACACATCACCATGGGAGCAACAAGGTTGATGTAGAGGTTCTCCGTGATCGATCCCTCCTCCAGAAGGGCTCCAGATGGGCACACGACAGAACAAAAGCTTGAACCAGAGGAAAAAGTGTTTCCGGAGGCTCTCTAGTGTTTTCCCCAAATATGTGAATTTATAGCAAAGAGATTAGGGACAAAGGCCATGGTAAGTAGCCCCAAGCCATCATGGCATTTCCACCTTGCCATGGCGCCCCCTGTTGGTTTCGTGCCACCCTGTGTGGCCTCTGGTCTCCCTACGAAGCTGCCATGTCTTATTTTGGTCCAGAAAAATGATCAAAAACTTTCAGGGTATTTGGACTTTGTTTAGTCCAATATTCCTAAATGGCCAAAAACATGCAGAAAATAGCAACTTACAATTGCCACTGGGTTAATTGGTTAGTGCTCAAAAATGATATAAAATAACAAGTAAATGCTTAAAAAGTATAGTAGAATGATAATATGATAGCATGGAACAATACAAATTTATAGATATGTTGGAGACATATGAATAATCTTCATTGAAGCGGCGCGAAGCGAAAGCTTGAGAACTCCACTAGGTGGCTCACCATATTGCCCCCTTTCGAGTCGCCCCTAATGGATGAGACTTGATTAACTTGGGGTTAGCCTTGAAGGCGATCACCACACCTTTACATATGTGTCGGGAGCACACCACACACAAGGAGGCTTCCGGAGGAACCTCGACCACCTAGGCCTCTTCACAAACAGCTCAAAGATATCACCAAGTAGACACTGCTAAAACGTCTAGGAGGCAGAGGCCTCCAAGAATATGAACCTCGTGGACTCTTACTCCAACGAATCTACGTGGGGAGCTTAAAGTAATGCACAAAAATACAAAACAATGTCATACAATAGATGCTCAACTCACCATCTCAATCTTAAAGATGCAAATCAAGAAGTAGGAGATTGAAGAGAGGGGGAACAATGGAGGAGATCAACAAATGGCTCCAAGATCCATCCACAACCCCCTTCACAAATAACGGAGACACGTGTTGGAGTGCGTATTGAAATTATGGTATAAATATGTATTAATATCACCCAAACCAAAGGGTAAGAGGAACCCTTAACTAGCCAAACCCCAAAACTAGCCATTAGGGCTCCAACGGACACTTCCTCGACACCCCATGCCCACAGTACAAGCCCCATGGACAAGGGGGCTGTCAGCGTCAAAACCAGCAAATCTCGGGTAGGTGGTCACGAACTATGGATCTTGGATCGGTGGGTGATACGTCTCCAACATATTTGTATTTTTTTACTCTTTCCATGCTGATGTATTATCATTCTAGAATACTTTTGAGGTATTCATTTACCAATTTAAATTACTTCTGAGCACGAATCTATTGACCTTGTGCCTAGTGCCAGTTGCTGTTTTCCGCATGTTTTTCAATTTTCAGGTTTACCTTACCAAACGAAGTCCAATTGTCCTAAAACTTTTTTGGAGATTTTTTCTGGACAAAAAGAATACAACAAGCATCGGAGGAAGGCTCGAGGCTACACGAGAGCCCCACAAGCCAACCTGGAGCAGCACGGGGCGCCCTGTTGGCTTGTGGGGCCCTCGAGGCCCTCCCGACTCCGTTCTCTAGCTTATAAATTTTCAGATATCCTAAACCCCCCAGAAGCAGTCCTGAAATACTTTTTACACCACCACAAGTCTCTGTTCCGATGGGAGACCATCTCGAGCTCCATTCCGGCACCCTCCGGAGGGGGATTGGTCATGGAGGGCCTCTTCATCAACCTTGCTGCCATCATGATGATGTGTGAATAGTTCACCACAGACATACATGTCCATAGCTAGTACCTAGATAGCAATCTCTCTCTCTTGATCTTAAATACAATGATCATCACATCTTTGCTTTGATCCACATGATGTAATTCCATTTGTGCGGTGTGTTTGTTGGGATCCAATGAATTGTGGGCTTATGTTCAAATTATTCATGATGAATATTTGAGTCTTCTCTGAATAATTATATGATTCTTATGTGCATGATTATGATAACATCATAATTCTCGTTGATCTATTGAAATAGTTTGGCCAACTAGATTGATATTTCTTCGGTGAGAGAGGTGCATTGTAGTAGGTTCAACCTGGCACATTTTTATATCCTAGTGACAAAAGGGGACAAGATACATCTTTGTGTTGCTGATACTAAGGATAAAACGACGGGGTTTATTCATATTTCTTGAGTTTACTTTGTCTAAATCATGTCATTCTTCTCCATGCATAACTCTATTTTACTCAACACTTTAGATGCTTGGTGGATAGTGGTCGATGAGTGGTGTAATACTAATAGGTGGAGGCAAGAGTCAACCTATTTTTTTATGGACATGATACTTATATACAAATGATCATTGTGGTGAATATCGCATAACTATCCGCTTTTGTGTCAATTGCCCAAAAGTAATTTCTTTACCCACCGTATGCTATTTTTCATGAGAGATGCCATTAGGGAAAACTATGGCCCCCGGGTCTATTCACAACATATTAAGAAAACCTTTAATAGCTTACTGCCATTTACTTGTTCTTATTTTAATTTGCTATCTACAATTATCTACACACCTCACTCGTTTGCAAATAACAAGTACAAGAGGATTGACAACCCTATTGCTTGCGTTGGGTACAAGTTGTCTGTTATTTTTTGTGCAACCGCTGAAGACGGTTGTGGTTGATATTATTATTGGTTCGATAAACCTTGGTGTCATAACTAAGGGAAATACTTACCCACATTGTTCTGCGATAACACATTCATCTTCACGGAAAACCCAACACAGATGACAAGTACGTGGAAGGATTTCTGGCGCCGTTGCCGGGGAACATCATCATCAACTACCAAGTAACTCCACATAAATTTTCATTCACTTGTTGTCCTTTTTATTTACTGTTATATTTAGTTTGTCTCATAAAAAATAAACGTACATTTTTTACTTTTGCTAGCTTAGCTTATCACTAGTTTGCATCTTCGCTCTCTAGTTTGCTTGTCCTACTTGTTAATTTGCTTGCTTGGTCACCATGTCTCAAGATGCTACTAAGCTATGTGACTTCTCAAATACTGATAAAAATGATTTTATTAGTACTCCTATTCCACCCACCACTAGTGTTGAGGCTTTTGATATTAATGCTGCATTACTGAATCTTGTCATGAAAGAGCAATTTTCGGGAAGTACTAATGAGAATCACCTTTCACATGTCAATACCTTTGTTAAACTTTTTGATATGCAAAATAAAAATGATATGGATAATGATATTGTGAAATTAAAATTGTTTCCCTTCTCACTTATTGGAACATGGGATAAGTATTGGAACATGGGATAAGTGTAAAGGTGCTTTATTGCCAAATATTTTCCTCCTGCTAAGATCATCTCCCTTAGAAATCAAATAATGAATTTTAAACAACATGATCAAGAACATGTTGCATAAGCATGGGAGAGAATGAAATTTATGATAAGAAATTGCCATACTCATGGTTTAAACTTGTGGTTGATTATCCAAAACATCTATGCTGGATTAAACTTTGTGTCAAGAAATCTTCTAGATTCAGCTGTAGGTGGTACCTTTATGGATGTGACCTTAGGAGAGGCCACAAAACTTTTTGATAACATCATGACGTAAATCTTTGCCTCCTAAGCTTGATTTTAGCGAGACTATTAAATCTATCCATGTTTCTATTACTGAAATTAAGGAGAGGGTCGCTAAATGAAAGCTAAGCGGGAATTCATAGAAAAAGCTCTTCCACTTAGTTCTTACTGGAATCATGATGATCTTAAAATGATTGGTACTTGTACTATTGAATGTTTGTTTACTTCTCTAACTGTTGATGATGAAGGGACTGTAGATGAGACAACTCTAGTTAAGGAGCTCCCCGTTAGCTCGGAGGGTGATGATTTTAATGCTAAACCGAAAAGGTGGGTTCAGAGAGGTCAAAACTTTAACTAGTGATGTGCCTACTATATTGGATTACAAGGACTTTAATTATGATATATATGATTTTTGGTAGAATGCATTTCCTTTCTATAATCCATCATTATCTCACCCAATGCTTATGAACAAAACAAAGCATTTACTCCGCTTATAGTAGAAGCTATGGTAAAAGCTTATGATGTGAAACTTGAGCTTGAAGTTTCTATTCCTAGAAATTTGCATGAGGAATGGGAACCTACTACCAAAATTAACATAAATAAATTTGAATGCAATGTTTTATGTGACGTTGGTGCTAGTGTTTTAACTATACCTAAATCTTATGTGATGTGCTTGGTCTCACTCATATTGAAGAATGTTCCCTAAACTTGCATCTTGTGGATTCTACCATTAAAGAACCCTTGGGTAGAATAAATGTTCCCTAAACTTGCATCTTGTGGATTCTACCATTAAGGAACCCGTTGATACGTCTCCAACGTATCTATATTTTTTGCTTGTTCCATGCTGTAATATTATCATTCTTGGATGTTTTACAATCATTTTACAACAACTCTATATTATTTTTTGGGAATAACCTATTAATGGTTGAAAAATTGCACAAGTTCTTATTTCACACTTTGATTTGTAGGAATTAATTAGAAATTGTTGAAAAAACGCAAAAGGAGCCTTGTTGAAGGACTTTGACTTTCCTGAAATCTGTCCACCAACAATTTTTAGTGATCGTCAGTTTGACCCATAGAATGCTATCAACTGGAAAAAGATAAAACTAGGAAAGTGTGGGGAATTTTTTGGCAATGATTCTGGACTACAAATTCGTTCAAAACAGAGTTCGTACGCGATCTGGAGACCCGTTTTATTGAAGGAAAATATGTGATTACGTGATCACGAGAATTGTTGACGTGATTGTGTCCAACTCTTAACATATCTGATATATTCGGCCAAGCCACGACTTTGGAGACTCATGAGGGCTATGTGGAGACCCTAGGAAGGTTCTAGAGGTGCCCGAGAGCCATTGGATCAACGATCCATCCATCGGAGGGCCATCTAGCCCCACAGAGGCACATATAAGGACAGAAAAACCCTAATTTTGATAGAGCCACCAACAACCACGAATTTGCCTCTCCCTTGGAAGCTGCCAAGAAGGGGATAGGCTCCTCCATTACAGCAACAATACCAAGGAAGAAGGAGGGGCAAGTGTCGGGGATCGATCGACACCAATGGGAACCTCCAAGGATCCCTTGCTAGTTTGGTGGGGAGAGGGATTGCATCAAGTGCGGAGCTAGCGATCGGCACCGGGAGACGTGTTTACCCAGGTTCGGGCCGCCAGAGGCATAAATCCCTAATCATGCTTTGTGTATTACATTGGATGTTTACTGTAGATTTTTTGGCTATAGTGATCGTCTACTCACCAATCTTCTAATTATCCAACCCCTAGAACTGAGCCTTGGGCCTCCTTTTATAGGAGAACAGGGGTCACCAACAGTGGTGAATAGTGGGTTCACGAGTGGTATAGTGAAAAGGGTTCACTGTCAAACTATTTACTGCGGTGTCAGGGGCAGTAAATGCTTCGTCAGACTCCTCGTCTTCATGAGGAGAACATTGACACGTACCCAGGTGTTTCAACACCTTGGCGTTGCGCTGGAACATGGTGGATGTGTTGGCGCTGTGGCAGTCCGTGGCACTGTGCTGGGGAGGAACGCTTGCCGAGCGAAGGGGCTTACCGGACCTACATCCTGCCGGGGCCTTCTCTGCCTTCCCGGCAAGGAGGACTTGCCGGGGCCTTGTCTTCCTTCCCGGCAAGAGTGCTTGCCGGGGTCCTGTAACTTAGCCTTCTTCTTCACGTCCTAGGGCGTGGCCCTGGTGGATCTTGAGCTTACCTTCCTACGAGTCCCTGACGTGTTGCGTCGCCGAAGGGGCTGCCGGTGCCCGTGCACAAGTCTGGGGTACTGGAGACCCCAGTCTTCAGTGCACCAACAGCAAGGGCCCATCGCCCGTTGCCACTGATGCCGCCCGTCGCTGGTGTCGTGGCCACCATCGCCTCCATCTCTTTGGGGCTTCACCTCTCCATTAACAAATCTCTCTTTCTCACCATGATGTAGTGTGAGTAATCCTCCTTGGGGCTGATGTTATGTACAAGTAACTATGTGTTTGATCTCTCTCTCGTGTTCTTGAGATGGCACGATCTTGATGTATCGCGAGCTTTATTATTATAGATGAATCATATGGAGTTTTCCCCTCTCTATCTTCTTGTGATGAATTGAGTTTTCCCTTTGAAGTTTTCTTATCGGATTGAGTCTTTAAGGATTTGAGAACACTTGATGTATGTCTTACGATGGGATATCTGTGACAATGGGATGTTATATTGATCCACTTGATGTATGTTTCGGTGATCAACTTGCGGGTTCCGTGACCTTGGGAATCTATGCATAGGGGTTGGCACATGTTTTCGTCTTGACTTTCTGTTAGAAACTTTGGGGCACTCTTTTAAGTTCTTTGTGTTATATTGAACATGATGAATCTGAAATTATGTGATGCATATCGTATAATCATGCCCATGGGTAATTGTGGTGACATTGTAGTATCTAGGTGACATTAAGGTATTGGTTGATGTGTATCTTAAGGTGTTATTTTAGTACGAACTCTGGAGTTGTTCGTGACACTTATAGGGATAGCTCGTAAGATTGATTGGAAAAGATAACTTTGAGGTGGTTTCGTACCCTACAACAATTTCTTTGTTTATTCTCTGCTATTTGTGACTTTGGACTGAACTCTTTGTTGCACGTGAGGGATTTATATATGATTCAACTATGCTAGTATTGTTGAGAGAACTTGCACTAAGTGAAAGTATGGACCCTAGGCCTTGTTTCCAAGCATTTATACAACATTTTGCTCGCTGTTTACTATTTGTTACCTTGCTGTTTTTATATTTTCAGATTACAAACCCCTATATCTACCATCCATATTACACTTGTATCACCATCTCTTCGTCGAACTAGTGCACATATACAATTTACCATTGTATTGGTTTTGTTGGGGACACAAGAGACTCTTTGTTATTTGATTGTAGGGTTGCTTGAGAGAGCCCATCTCCATCCTACGCCTCCCACATATCGATAAAACTTAGGTCATACACTTGAGGGAAATTTGCTACTGTCCTACAAAACTCTGCGCTTGAGGGCCCAACACGAGTCGACAAGAAGAAGGTTGTGTAGTAGACATCAAGCTGTTTTCTAGCACCGTTGCCGGGGAGGTTAGGTAAGCGACACTCACATCCCATCAAGGAAGCTCTTTTCGTCGCCGTTGCCGGGGAGGTGAGTGCTTGAAGGTATATTTTAGATCTTGCAATTAAATCTTTTAGTTTCTGGTTTTTTACTAGTTTGGTTTTATAAAAGAAAACTACAAAAAAATGGAATTGAGGTTGCCTCATATGCTTCAACTTTTCAATGTCTTCCGTGGAAATGATGGAAAGCAAAATTGTGTGAAAATATTAGAAGAAGTTATTAAAATGTTTGGCACTAAATCTTTGTATCATGAGCATGATTGCAATGTTGTTAGCATGAATTCCTTGAATATTCATGATTCTAATGATATGCAAAGCCACACGCTTGGGGATGCTATGTTTGATGAAGATGATATGTTTAGTCCCCCAAGTTTTGGTGATCAAATTTATTATGATGAAAACATGCCTCCTATTTATGATGATTATTGTGAGGACATGTATGCTATAAATAATAATGATAACCCTGAAACTTGTTATCATGATTTTAATTTTCAATTGGATTATGCTTCACATGATAGTTATTTTGTTGAGTTTGCTCCCACTACTATTGATGAGAATAAATTTGCTTATGTGGTGAGTAGTAAAATTTGTATGCTTGTAGATCATGAAAATAATGCTTTATGTGCTGGTTATATTGTGAAATTATTTCATGATGCTACTGAAAATTATTATGAGGGGGGAACATATGCTTGTAGGAATTGCAATAATATCAAGTTTCCTCTCTATGTGTTCAAAGTTTTGAAGTTATGCTTCTTTTGCCTTCCTATGCTAGTTGATTCTTGCTCCCATAAATTCTTTGTTCACAAAATCCCTAGGCATAGGAAGTGGGTTAGACTTAAATGTGCCTGTCATGAGATTCAGGATGCTCTTTTGCATGTTGTAATTATTATTCTTATGCGGGTATCATTGAAATCATCAGGCCTAGCTAATACGCTTTAAAGAAAGCGCCGGTTGGGAGACAACCCAAAATTTTTACTTTATGTTTTAATGTGTTCACATGATTAATCTACTGTAGTAATAATGTTTTATGCCTTTTATTTCAATAAAGTGCCAAGTAAAGCCTTTGGGATAGTGTGGATCATAGTTGACTTAATTCTGTGCAAACTCAGAAACTTTTGCTCTCAGTCCAAGAATTTTCTAAATTCACAGGAACGTGATTTTGATCTGATTTTTTTACACATTATTTATGTAAAAATTTCCTGGATTTTCCTAAATTTTCAACAAAATTCGAGACATGGAATTATGGTTACACTATAGAGCTTCATATATTGTTCTGTTTTTGGAAGATTCTATTTTGCATGGATAGTTTGCTTGTTTTACTGTTCCCATAGCTTATATTCAGTGATAAAAAATATGGGAATATTAGAATAAAGTAGGTATAATGTGGGAACAATTATGAATCTTGTCTTGACAGTACCTAAGTGAATGATCATTATTTATTATACTAACCCATCTCACGAAGTTCCGTTAAGTTTTGTGTGATTGAAGTTTTCAAGTTTTGGGTGAGACACCGATATGAGGAGAATAAAGAGTGACAAGAACCTAAGCTTGGGTATGCCCAAGGCAACCCAAAGGTAATATCCAAGGAAGAGTCAAGCGCCTAAGCTTGGGGATGCCCCGGAAAGAATCCCCTCTTTCGTCTTCAACATTATCGGTATATCTTACTTGGAGCTATATTTTTATTTGTCATATAATATGAGTTCTTCTTGGAGCGTCATTTTATTTTGTTGTTATTTATAATCCTATTTTGCAATAAAAAATTCCAAGAATTTCCTTAGGATGCTTGCATTGCATGTTTTGATGTGTGCTGTGTAAAAAACAGAAACTTTTTCTGTAGTGTTTGAATTTTCTTATTTTACTAGGACGTGGAAAGTTTCTGAAATTTTTACACAGTGTTTTCATATAAATTTTATAGAATGTACTAAATTTTCAAAAAAAATTGATTTATAGAAGGACACTCTTTTCATAAATTTTTACACACTGTTCTATTTGGATAGATTGCTGTCATAGTTTTGTTATCTACTTATCTTATAGTTTCCATAGCCTGTATTGATAGATATAAATTGTGGAAATGATAGTAAACAGTAGACTATGTTTGAAATTATTATGCAACTTTTCTTGGCGGTACATAAAGAGTTGATTTGTTATGTGCACTAACCTATCTCACGAGTTCTTTTCAAGTTTTTTGTGGATGAAGTTTTTGAGAATAGGTGAAAGCAGGATACGTGAGGATTGAACAAGATACACAATCTCAATCTTGGGGATTCCCAAGGAACCCCAAGTAAATATTTTAAGAACTCTCAAGAATCCAAGCTTGGGGATGCTACGCATCCCACCTCTCTTCGTCAACTATCGGTTAGCCTATGTTGAGCCTATCACATGATGCTTGCTATTCTTGGAGTGCTATTTTTCTTTTGCTTGCTGTTTAATGAAATACTCAGATCTGAAAATATTTATTGGGAGAGAGAGAGAGTCCTCACATAGCTACTTTATTGTTTGACTACTCATTGATCTTCACTTATATCTTTTGAGAGTAGCCGGCCATTTGCTCTTGTGCTTCACTTAAATTTGTTTGAGCTTGTCAACAAGCAATGGGAACATATGAAACTAGCCCCAAAGTGATAGATATCGAAGGAGGATATAATAAAAAAATTCATGAATATCATAGGATAAATTAAACTTGATTCTTTGTAATAGTTTTGAAACATGATGATAGTAATATGTGAGTCATGTTAGTGAGTAATTATTTTTAAGTAGGAATATTGGTGTTAAGGTTCGTGATTACCTATGCATGCATGAAATTCAATAGTTATGCAATGAAGTTACATCCTACTTTTGTGCATTATTCGGTGTTAGTTATGACTCAATACTCACTTATGAGATTTTTCGTTCCTTGGTTTGGTTGCTTCCCAATCTATTTGCTAGCATTCATTTGTACTAAGTAGAAATACTACTTGTGCATCCAGAACATCTCGCTGGTATTAAGTTGCGAGCCCCACCCAAAGTGTAAACTCAAAGCAACAAACGACTGCATTAACGAACTATGCGTAAGGTGAACAATCCTTGCAACGTGGTCACAAGCACCGTTGTTTTATCCCTGGTGGCAACAACACATCCCCTAGTCTCATGTTTCTGTCCCTCAAGCTAGACATCACGGGGCATGAACCCACAATCATGCATAACGCTCCCTCTTGGAGTTACAATCTACTACTCGTCCGAAGCAATACAAAGCAACGGAGAACATGAATGAAACACTAGAACAATCTGAACATAATCTCACAATCCATCGGATCCCAACAAATCGAGCATAGCAATAGCATGAAAATTACATAGATGCCTTGATCATGTAGGGCAGCTCACAAGGGCTAATCATTGAAGCACAAGATTGGAGAGAAGACATCACATAACTACTGGTCATGGACTCATGGTCCAAGGAGGACTACTCACGACACGTCCGGGAAGCGTCCATGGCAGTAGAGAAGCTCCCGGAGGTCAATCCTCCCTCCGGCAGGGTGCCAGGAAGAGGTCTCCTGACGCTCCTGATATTGGAAGCACTGCAGCGGCGGAACGATGGAGAAATTCGCGATTCTGGATGTCGTATAGGGTTTTTGTCGTTGAGGGGTAAATATAGGCGAAAGGATGGCTCCAGAGGGCATGGGACCCACCCAGGCGGCCTCCCGGCGCGACCTGGGGGTGGGCCGTGCCCATAGGTCGCCTGGGTGTCCCCTGGCCCCCCTCTAGTCCCCTTTCGTGCTTCGTGAAGCTTCTGGTGCACTGATTTTTATATTTTTTTCTCGGGATTTTTGGGGCTCCGAAAAATTGGTTAAAAGCCCCTGCCAAAAAAAGACATCAGCAGACAGAAAGTGGCACTGGGTGCATTGAGTTAGTAGGTTAGTGCAAATATGTGTAAAACTATATAAAAGTGTAGCAAAACATATAACAATTTCACCCAAAAGATCATGGAACAAGTAGAAATTATAGATACGTTTGGGACATATCAACATCCCAAGCTTAATTCCTGCTCGTCCTCGAGTAGGTAAATGATAACACAATAATTTCTGTGGTGACATGCTAACACACATATAAGAACTTCAAAGTAAAGCAAGTGAGATATGCAATTCAAATCAAGACAATAACAAGCAAGAGTCTATATTTAGTATTGAGTTTAGCAAAGTAAGAACATAGAGGTGCAAGAGCTCTCGTTGTCCGTGACTCGAATGTCTCCAAATGGTGTTTGCGTGCAAGAAGTGGGAGATGGGTTTAGAGCACAAAATATTTTTTAATCAAGAACTTAATCTACTAAACCTCACACTTGGTCTCCTTTTGAATCTTATTTTTACTCATCTCCAAACCAATAGTCAGGCACAAGTCAAAATGATCCTCTCCCTTTCTATTTTGAGCACTCATGCAATGGATGAGCGTAAGCAAGATATGTTGGCACTTAGGATGGCAAATGGAATAATGATGGGGAAGGAAGACAAAAAGGTGTGAAAGGCTCACATCAATGAGGACAACCATAGGCGAGAGAAAGCCAAATGATAGATATGATGTGACGAGTAGGGATTGCCATGCAACGTATGCACATATGAGCTAAGGTAAGCTCTCCAATGGAACTAGTGGGGGTGCATCCAACTTGCTTGCTCATGAAGACCTAGAGCTCATTTGAGGGGGCTCGTCATTGGAATATGCAAGCCAAGTTCTATAGTGTAAGGGTCCCCACATAGTTATGCATGAATGATAATCTCTATGTAGTACAATTATAGCAATGGAGTACGAGCGTGGACCTTTCAAAAAGAATAGTAGTGTTGTCGCCTTCTCTTTTTTTTTGTGGCCTCTTAGGTTCTTTTATTTATCTCTCATTTGTCCTCTTTGGGATCTTTTCATTTGTCCTCTTTGGGATCTTTTCCTCACTTAAGGGCGACACTCTATGTTCTACAAGAATAAAAAGAAGATCTTCACACTTTATAAGAAGTATTCAACATAAAGACAAGTGAAAACTATCATGATGTATGCATATGTATGCCTCTACTAGTGTAGCAGGATATGCAATGAAACTAGTGCGTCATATAGCAATAATAAGGGCAAGGCCCAACTATCATGCGGCTCACGATCAAGCAAAAACATGTATGACATGAAGATCAAGTCATGAGATGGTGGTTGTTTCATGGCAATGTATCTCGGAAAGGCTATGGAAATGCCATAAGAGGTAGGTATGGTGGCTGTTTTGAGGAAAGATTTAATGAGGCTTATGATGACAGAGCATATCATGCCAAGGGATTGGATGCACCGGCGAAATTTGCACCAACTCTCAAGATGAGAAAGGGCAATGCACGATACCGAAGAGGCTAGCAAAATATGGATGGTGGAAGTGCCAACAATCGAATACTCACATTAGTCCGAAGAACTCATACACTTATTATCGGTAACTCTCTATCTAGTTAGGAAATTCACAAAGAGATAAGTAACCCGAGGAGGAGTGTTTGGGGGTTTGGTTATCCTAGGGCATCCTCGACCCATGGTAATGTGAGGGTACTCTATATATTCCAACCCCTCTAGAGGTTAGCGATCAATTGAGTAGCTAGAGTTCTCAGCTAATTTTAATTTTTGAAAGTACACGGATTTCCCAAAATACGACACCTATCACTAATAGGCTCGAGCTCTTGGCACCAATAGTCCAAACATTACTCAAATCAATACCTCAAAACTATTGCTAGTTACTACTATACTTAAATAGCAACCTCAATTACCTACTCATGTAAGATACACAACTCAGTGCAACAAGCCAACTCTCTAAACAAGATAAGCATGATAAATCAAGAGAGTTCCAAAAGCAACCTAAATAAAAGCTCTTAAAAGATATAGCATGAAAAATAAGAGCTAAGCATGACATTATGTATGTAAAGATAAAGAACACACATAAAAGATATGCATGAAAACCTATGTTGTGTTCTAGAGTGGAATGGAGTGTGTTTCTCTCCCAAACAAGGTAGGCTAGGTTCCGACTTGTTATGAACAGCAATCAAAACTAAAAAAAACTAAAAAGTAAAGAGCGGGACGCTCCAAGCATAGAACATAACATATGAAGTGATAAAAATATAGCATGGAGATGGACAAACTGATGATTGTTGATAGAGAAGGGGATGCACGGGGGTATCTCCAAGCTTAGACGCTTGAGTCTCCTTGAATATTTCTTGGGGGTGCATGGGGGCATCCCCAAGCTTGAGCTCTTGACACTCCTGGATCTTCTTTCATCGTCTTCCACCGCATACTTGAAAACTCCCTTCATATGGAACTCATCATAAGCTGATTAGAGTGGTTAGTACCCATGATAAAATAATTCATTACCTACTAGAAATAATGATTTTCAAGAAAAGCTACTATTTCTCATGATTGCCAAAAGGTTTTTGCAAAGGAAAAGCAATCTTAAGGTTTGCAAAATGATGAAAACGCAAAACATAGCAGAATCTGTGAAAAACACAACAGAAGGTAGTAAATAATTTTTTCGGGATACTTCTGCAACTCAAATCAAAAAACTCAGAACATATGCCAGAAAGACAATTATATATATCATGCTGACAAAACAATTCAGATCAAAAAGATGATCTCGTGACTTTGGCGAATATTTCCGTCAAGCAGACATAATCTGTTTCTGGACAACATGTCACAACTTCTGAACTTTCTTGCAATCGGAGGCTAAAACTTGGCACAAAGCTTAAAAATAAAGATACAATGATGTTGCTACAGTAGTAACAAGCATCAAAATCACTAAAACTGAAATAAAAACAAATTGCGTTGCCTCCCAACAAGCGCTTTATTTTATGCCTTCGAGCTAGGCATGAAGCAAAGATATCAAGTATTATCAACTCCATAAGAATAGCTTGCCCGAATAACGGACTCATAAGGTAACTTAATCTTCTTTCGAGGGAAGTGTTCCATTACCTTTTTAAGGGGAAATTGGAATCTAATGGTCCCTTCTTTCATGTCAATGATAGCACCAACGGTGCAGAGAAAAGGACGTCCCAAAATAATTGGACATGTAGGATCACACTCAATGTCCATAATAAGAAAATCAACGGGCACATAATTATCATTGACAACAATAAGCACATCATCAATTCTCCCTAGAGGTTTTTTACGAAAGAATCAATAAGACGAACACCAAAAGAACATGGATCAAAACGTTTCAAATCAAGCATATCATACATTCTTTTGGGCATAACGGAGGCACTAGCTCCAACATCACATAAAGCAAAGGAAGAGATATTATTCAATTTAATCTTGACCATAGGATCCCAACCATCTTCGAGTTTCCTAGGAATAGAAGAATCTAGCTTGAGCTTCTTCTCCCTTGCTTTGATAAGAGCATTGGTAATATGCTCGGTGAAGGCAATATTGAGTGTACTAGTGTGGGGGTCTTTAGCCATTCTTTGCCAAAAAGTGATAACTTTGGAAAGACTACAATTGTCAAAATTAATATCATCGTTATTAAGTAGAATTGTAGTATCATCCTCTATGTTTGATTTGCTCTCTATTATAAGAATTTGGTTGTCTTCCCAACTTTGGGGACGTTTAGGAGCAACTTCAAACCAAAGATCATGTTTCTTCCCAGGGAGAGCATGCCAAGGGCATAATTCTCCATAATGACTAACATAGTCACAAGGTCTATTACTTCTATAAATACCCACAGTGGCAATTGGAGCAATAGAAGAGAAGGTATAATCATTGTTGTTGTGACTAGTGAAGTCACACAACTTGGTGTTCTCAGTGGAACCCATAGCAGCAGCAACAAGCAAGAACAAAGCAACTAATTTTTTTGTGGTTTTTGATATAAGACTTTAAAGCAAAAACTAGAAAGTAAAATTAAAAAGAATAAAAAGCAAAACTAAAAGATAGCGTGCAACTGCCCTATCTTGAAGACTGGAGTCCCCAACAACGGCGCCATAAAACTTGCTTGATGACGAGATGATGTATATACTTCTCGCTCCTCGTTGGTTACCCCAACTGGAAGGTTGAGATGTAGTCAGCATCAAGTTTTCCCTTACACGGAGACTGTAAGGTTTATCGAACCAGGAGGACTCCGAGGATCAACAAGTAGGTGTCTCCTACCTTGGCGCTAGTAGAAGACGTGGACCTGCACATACACAAATACCTTTGCTCCCAACGAGTACATAGAGGTTGTCAATCTACTGGCTTTGTAGTTTGCAAATGATAAAAACACAAGCGGGAATAGTGATAGTGATGGCAACGGAAAAGTAAATGAAAGCAGTAAATGATGGAGGTGTAAGCAATAGTGATGGTATGGACCGGAGTCACATGATGTTCACTAGTGATGTCTCCCTCCTAAAAGACAATAAACAACTATGCTTGGGTGAACAAATTACAGTTGGGCAATTGACAGAATTATGAACGCACCGCAATGCTAATTATGCTACTTGAAAGTTAGAGACTCAATAGTAATGGGCAGTATGCCAAGAGAAGTAGACTGTTTATTCATCAACATCTACTTACTAGTCATCCACCTTGAGATATTTATCCAGAACATCTTGCTGGTATTAAGTTGCGAGCCCCACCCAAAGTGTAAACTCAATGTAATAGACAGTTGCATTAACGAACTATGTGTAAGGAAAGCAATCCTTGCAACCGTGGTGACAAGCACCGTTCTTTTATCCCTGGTGGCAACAACACATCCCCTAGTCTCATGTTTCTGTCACTCAAGCTAGACATCAGGGGGCATGAACCTACAATCATGCATAAGGCTCCCTCTTGGAGTTACAATCTACTACCCGACCAAAGCAATACAAAGCAACAGAGAACATGCATGACTCACTAAAGAACATAATATCAATGGATAATAAAATATATAACTCATAAAAATCTGAACATAATCTCATAATCCGTCGGATCCCAACAAACCGAGCATAGCAATAGCATGAAAATTACGTAGATGCCTTGATCATGTAGGGCAGCTCACAAGGGCTAATTATTGAAGCACAAGATTGGAGAGAAGACATCACATAGCTACTGGTCATGGACTCATGGTCCAAGGAGGACTACTCACGGCACGTCCGGGAAGCGTCGATGGCGGTGGAGAAGATCCCAAAGGTCAATCCTCCCTCCGGAAGGCTGCCGGGAAGAGGTCTCCTGACGCTCCCGATCTCGAAAGCGCTGCGGCGGCGAAACGATGGAGAAATTCGTGATTCTGGATGTCGTATAGGGTTTTCCTCGTCGAGGGGTAAATATAGGCGAAAGGAGGGCACCGGCGGGCGTGGGACCCACCCAGGTGGCCTCCCGGCGCGGCCTTGGGGTGGGTCGCGCCCACAGGTCGCTTGGGCGGCTCCTAGCCCCCTTCTGCCCCCTTTCGTGCTTCGTGAAGCTTCTGGTGCACTGATTTATATATATTTTTTTCTCTGGATTTTTGGGGCTCCGAAAATTGGGTAAAACCCGTGGAAAAAAAAGACATCAGCACACAGAAACTGGCATTGTGTGCACTGAGTTAGTAGGTTAGTCCAAATATGTGTAAAAAGATATAAAATTGTAGCAAAACATATAACAATGTCACCCAAAAGATCATGGAACAATAAAAAATTATAGATACGTTTGGGACGTATCACACACTTGTGCCTTAAAGCGGCACCTTGTTCTTCATATAGAGAGTCTCATGTTATATCATTAATATGCTAGTGGGAATCACTTTTTCATAAATTTGGCTTGTATATTCCGATGAAGGTCTTTCTCAAATGACCGAGGTCTTTATGAGCAAGCAAGTTTGATGCACACCCACTTAGCTTTGGTGGAGCTTTCATACACTTATAGCTCTAGTGCATCATTTGCATGGCAATCCCTACTCATTGCATCGATATCTATCGACGGGCATCTCCATAGCTGTTGGTATGCCTAGTTGATGTGAGAATATATTCTCTACTTTTTACCCCCTTGAAACCTACCACCATATTCTATTCCACTTATAAGCTATGTCCAATGGTTCACACTCATGTATTGCGTGAAGAATAAAAAGTTGATGCATATTGAAAAAGTACGAACCAATTGCGTGACTTGGACACCGTGGTGCTTGACATTTGTATTAATGTGGTGAAGATGGATCCATGCCTTGCTAATATAATAAGATTAATGGGGTAAAAAAATCTTTGAGGATCTTATACCTTGAAAATTTAATGATTTTGCTGCTTATACCTATAAGTATTGCTATGTTAATGTTTGTTAATTCATCGTTTCTCAATGATCATACATGCATATGGTTACATTATGGGTAGCATGTCACCTCAAAAATTAAGTTTCTATCATTTACCTTCTCGAGGACGAGCAGGAATTAAGCTTGGGGATGCTTGATATGTCTCCAACGTATCTATAATTGTTGATTGTTCCATGCTGATATATTATCATTCTAGAATACTTTTGGGGTATTTATTTACCCATTTATGTTATTTTTGAGCACTAACCTATTCAGCCAGAGCCCATTGCCAGTTGCCATTTTCTGCATGTTTTTCACTTTTCAGGTTTACCGTACCAAACGAAGTCCAATTGACCTCAAACTTTTTGGAGATTTTTTCTGGAACAAAAGAAGACCAACACGCATCAGAGGAAGGCTAGGGCAACACAAGGGCCCCACAAGCCAACCCGACGCGGCCTCGGGGGCACCCTGTTGGCTTGTGGGCCCCTCGAGGCCCTCCCGACTATGTTCTCTGGCTTATAAATTCTCACATACCCTAAAAATGCTAGAAGCAGTCCCGAAGCACTTTTTACACTGTCGCAAGTCTGTGCTCCGATGGGAGGCCATCTGGAGCTACGTTACGGCACCTTTTCGGAAGGGGGATCGATCACGAAGGGCCTTTTCATCAACCTTGCAGCCCTCATGATGATGTGTGAGTAGTTCACCACAGACCTACAAGTCCATAGCTGGTACCTAGATGGCAATTTCTTTCCCTCTCTTGATCTTCAATAAAATGATCATGTCATCTTTACATTGATCCACATGATGTAATTCCTTTTGTGCGGTGCATTTGTCGGGATTCGATGAGTTGTGGGTTTATGTTCAGATTATTCATGATAAATATTTGGGTATTCTGTGAATATGTATATGATTCTTATGTGCATGATTATGATAGCTTCGTAATTATCTCGGGTCTATTGAAATAGTTTGGCCAACTAGATTAATATTTCCTTTGGTGAGAGAGGTGCGTTGTAGTAGGTTCGACCTGACGAGTTTCCAAATCCCAGTGACAGAAGGGGACAAGATGTGTCTTTGGCGTTGCTGCTACTAAGGATAAATAATATTTGGTTTATTCATAATTATTGAGTTTACTTTGTGTATATCATGTCATTGTTCTCCATGCATTACTCTATTTTACTTAGTACTGTAGATGCATGTTGGATAGCAGTCGATGAGTGGAGTAATAGTAATAGGTGCAGGCAAGAGTCGGCCAATTTGTTTATGGACATGATGCCTAGATACACATGCTCATTGCCGTGAATATCGCATAACTATCTGCTTTTCTGTCAACTGCCCGACAGTAATTTGTTTACCCACCATATGGTATTTTCATGAGAGATGTCGTTAGACAAAACTATGGCCCCCGGGTCTATTCACAACATATTGCCAAAACCTTCAATACCTTGCTTCCATTTACATGTTATGATTTTATCTTGCTATCTATAATTATCTACACATCTCACTCGCTTGCAAATAACAAGTAAAAGTGGATTGACTACCCTCTTGCCCGCGTTGGGTGCAAGTTGTTTGCTCTTTTGTGTGTAGCCGCTGAAGACGGTTGTAGTTGTGTGGGGACCCCGACTTACTAGTCAAGATCGCCGTGCTCAGTGATCCCAGAGATCAATGCTCACCGAACACAGATACCGATTAAAAGAGTCTTACATCCAAGTACCGATTATTACGACACATGACCGAAGGGTCAAGTTCACAAGACAGGGCCTAAGGCCAAATCACTCAGATACACTAGTAGCGGAAAACATAGGGCTAAGGGGGTGCCCATGCCATCAAGCCTACACCGACAGGCATTCTGACTCAGAAGCGTCCTAGTTCGCAGGGGCGTCTCCGAAGACGTACTCATCTCCAAACTCCGGTCCTTCCATGTCTGGTCAATAGGATAACCAGTGGCAAGCCAATGAGTACTTTGAATGTACTCGCAAACAGCCCATGATAATCAACAAAAGTGAAGGATAACAATATCATGCATCTTTAGTGTAACTCATCTGGGTGGAATGATCATGAATATGCATCAAGTTAAAGAATTACTCTTGAAGAACAGGTTACAGATATCAATATATCTATCGAGGGCTGAACCATCCGGGTTTACCCTATATGCCAAGTCACCAAACTTGGTCATATCATTACTGCCATGACAACACCCTTTTCAACACCACACACAGACTCACACTTGGTTTATGCGGAAATAACTAGACGTAGTTTAAGCAGGATTTCCCAACTATCCTTGACCGTGGACACGGCTATTCGAATAGTTTACACTCTGCAGAGGTCGTACGCTGGACTCATGAGATCCAGGAAACTTCCAAGTTATCCACGACTCGCAGTATATCACATACCCGAGGTAAGTACCCGATCGATCAATGCCTTTCCCCTGACGATAATAGACAAAGAGGTCCACTCGATTGGTACCCAGCCCACATGTTGTACATCTTACAAGCACCAACTCTAGACAGTACCAACCATGTGGGGACCAACGGAAAGACTAGAACTCATAAAAATGGCATAGTCGTCCTACCTGGCACGACCCCATCACAAGAGTGACCACACATCACTCCCGCCACTAGTAATATGGCTCTTTGCTAGCATCGACCAGAGTAATTAACATAGCCCCGTCCCACGAGGGGTAACGCGGTAGTACTGGTAAGGTTGGGACGATCGACACATCATAAATCTAATCCCTTTTCCGAAACCATACTCACACGAAAACTGGGTGCATCACTTCACCAAAAGTGACCACCTAACTCATCATCACCCTCGGGCATTAGTGGCACCCGACGGGGTTTTAGTAAACTCTTTCTTTATGCCAACACGTGCTCATGATAAAACTACTTCTATCTTTACTTGTCAACATGGTATTAGCAGGATCCTCAAGTGGTAGGGTCAAGCTCAATGCATGTGCTCTGGGGGAGCCTTCGGTAAAATCATATCAAATGATTACTGACACTTATGATCATATGCAACGGGAATACTTGCTATTTTAACATGCAAAGTAACATATGCTAAGTCATGGTCAAAGGGCTGCTTGCCTTGGTCAGCTAAGTATCCGGGGTCTTCGAGGTCTTCCGCTCCGATTCCCTCGTCACACGGATTTTCTATCGTCGATAAAACAATAAATAAGAAATATCTCACACAGAAACAGACCACAAAGTCATTTTAAAAATGATCTTTATTACTGATAAATCTAAGGTATCATTGTAAAAATAGTTGCCTTTGTTTTCCTTGAAGGAATATTTTTGAAATCAACCAAATAGAAGCAAAACTATTTCAATTTAGTCCTTTTTATTAATTTAAATTAGAATAGTTGTTGGAAAATTCATCCAAACATATTACTAAATACTAGACCTTTTTAGAAGAATAACAGTGGAAGAATTATATTTTTACACTCGTTAAATGTTTTTATAAAAATCTTAGAAACCAGGGTTTAAAAATAAAAGAAAAACCAGCTAAACTCCCGGCCTGGCTCGGCCCAGAGCTGGGCTGGCCCATGGCCAGCCGACAGCCTGCCCAGGCGCGCGCGCCGTCAGGTTTGAACCTGACGCACGTGGCCCTGCGGTCAGCAGCCAAGGTCAGCGCGGGGGAGGAGGCTGGGCCACTGACAGGTGGGGCACACCTGTCGGGGTCGCCTCCTACCTTTGGCCAGAGAGGAGGAGGAGGACGCCGGCGAGGTTGCCGATGCTCTCATGCCCCCAACAAGCACTAGAATGGGTTCGCCTTACTGTCGCCTACCTGCTAGTGATCGGAAGAACGACGGAGAGGCAGGGGTTCGCTATCGACGAGGAGGCCGTGGCGGAGGAGTTTCGCGAGGTGGTTGAGGGGGTGGATAGAGGCACGAAAATGCTCGGGCGAGTTGGGGAAAGCTTCCTCGGATCAAGAGGGTTAGATTGGTGGGTCGAGGGCGCATGAGCCATCGTGTAGCCGGAGATCGACCGGAGCTCCAAGGCGGAGGGGCCTCGGTCGATCTCGAGCACCGGGGTCTGTTGGGTTGCTGGGGTGGCTACGGAGGTACTAGTGATCGTGGTGAAGCTATCTGAGGGGTGCTGGAGCGAGGGGGAGGGATATTTATAGGCCGGCGACCATGAGCAGATTCGGGAGCGCTGGGGACTCATCGTGGCGCGCATGGGGGTGTAGAAAGAGGCTAGGGTCGGAACCACAGTCTCAGGACATGGTTTTGGACTGCCCGAGCTATCTGCAGCAAAGGGAGAGAGGGGAGTCGAGCATTCGTGGTTGCACAACCTTGGTCGGTTCTGGTGCACGCGAGCACGTGTCGCGCAAGCTCTAGCGCCAGAGATCAGGGGCACTAAGGCTTGCTCGATGCAGAAGGTTTGTCGGGGAAGAGGTTGGATATCTCGGGGGAGGCTGGAACTGGCCGAGGGCGGTGCCCCCACCTCGGTGACTCCCTGTAGCGCACCTAGAGCGCAGTTTTGGCATGCCACGACATGCTGGCGCGCTCTGAGGGACTTTGGACGTGTCTAGCATGTCCTGGCACTGGCTGGGGGTGTGGCTAGCCGTTTGGTTCTTATGGGAGCTTCGGCTGGTCAAGGGAGGCAAGAAATAGTAGTGTTGTCAGTCATGAACTGAGATCTAAATTGGGGTTTTTGGCCTTTCCACTTTGAACCTGTGAGGGGCCAGTTGACTGGGGTTAGATATAGGTGCTGGCTACTTAATCTATGAGTTTCATGCAAAGGGGTTTGGTTTAGCTGTGGCTAAGGTGGCTTTTTCCTATGTGTCAGAAGGTGTTCGACAGTGGCTTAAGGGGGTTGCACCCCACCACTGGTGCTGCAACTTAACAGGTTTGGGTTTGGTGGTAAACCATGGGGTTTCACCAAATTTGAGCTCCAAAGGACAAATTTAGCTTTGTAAACTTGAAAATACTCCAATATGACCATATCTGTCCCTTCCAAAGGAAGTGTGGGAAAACTAATTCGCACAAATCCCATTTTTGGTGTGGAACCCTTATTTGAGTGTCACATCCCTGGATCCCTAACACGGGTTTAGTATTTGTGCTCATGTCTTCTTCCATTGCATTTAAGAATTTGAAACAAACTCCAAAGAAGTGGTGCAACTCAAACCAAAAAACCTAGCCACTTCTAATTCAAGGAAAATTCAAATCTTGCCAATGTCAATGAACCCAAAATGGCCTCAAGAAAAGTTCACCATTTCTAATAAATATTGAAAATAAGTTATCAGGGGTGAAATCTATTTTCAAATCACGTTTGGCATTTTAAATTTAAGTTAAAATCTACTGAAAACAATGATATATTTGTTTTCAAATAATTTAAAGTTTCCAAAAATGTTGAAAAGTTTATGAGTGGTTGGAAATATTCCAACTAACACTCCAGTATTTTTCAAACTATTTTAGGAATGGTTTGGAGCCAAAAATAAAACAAGACAAATAACAGAAGGAATAAAGTAGAAAACAGAAAAGAGAAGAAATGAAAAAGACTTACTAGACGCTCACGTAAGGCCCATCCCACCTAGCGCCTGTCTTCTTCCTCCCTGCCAGTCGGAGCAAGAGGTGGCCGCCGCTCGATCAGGCGCGCCCACGCAGCTGCGTGCCTGCCTGGCCGCCGCTGGCGTGGTCGGGGATAAGCTCCCCGAGGCCTCCCCAAGCTCATCCCCTCTTCATTCTTCCCCCTGTCCTCTCTCCTCTCGGCCGCCATTGGAGCCCGAGCAGAGCTCGAACTCGCCGTCGCTCTGGCCTGCCTCCTTCCCTCCTGAGCCGCGCAGAAGAACCGCCAGGATCCCCTGAAGCTTCCAAGCCACGAGCTCGATGCCGAGACGCAGTGAATCACCGAGAAGTCACCTTCTTCCTCCTCGGATCGCCGACGTTCATCGTCGCCATTCTTCGTCCTCAGGCCTCCCCCGAGCCTACTTTCAACGCTCTGCACTCCTCATGATCCTTTCCCCCTATTTTCCCTCTCGATTCCGAGCTCTAGCACCTGATTCCACCGGAGCCCGACGATGACCGCCGCGGTAGCTCGTCGTCGGTGGTGCTCCGGTGATCGGCTTGTTGTTTCGAGGCTTGCAAATGCTTCAGCACATCGCGTAGATGTTGTAGGAGCCTAGCCCCTCGTGTGATGCCCCCTGTTTCGATGACCCCAATGATGCCCGAGCTTCGGCCGCCGCCAAGCTCGTCGCCGGCGTCATCTCCGGCCAGATCAGCCCCGGTTATATGCAAAAATGGAACGGCGGGTGAACGTTGGTCAGTCTGGTGCCTTCTGCCGCGCAAATGGTCACCGGAGAGGCATTTCCGAGCCCCTTCGTCGTTCTGGTGGTCGCTGGAGGCTCACCGCCGGCGAGGACGACCTCGCCGCGGTGGATCTGACCCCCGTGAGTCTATGACAGGTGGGGCCAGCCCCTGGTTAATTAAGTTTAGGATTAGTAAAAATAATTAATTAAATAAAAACTTAAATGGTCACTGCCATGTGAGTCCAGCCCTGATAATTAATCTATTAAGTGAAGTTTAAATAAAAATTGGCCAGAGTCACTCACTAGTGGGTCCCACTAGTCAGGTTTGACTTTCAACGGCCAATTGGACCTGCTGATGTCATGCAGATGCAATAAAGCTTTTTCTGTTTTAAAAGAATTCCAGAAAATGCCCAAAACTTCTAAAAATCATAGAAAATAATCTGTAACTCCAATGAAAATAATTTTTATATGAAAAAGGATCAGAAAAATCCAAGGAATCTGATTTTGATATTTTCAAACATGTTTGAAAATGTTAACATCACCAAACAGATTCAATGATGAATATGCTAACCTTATTAAATATTTTAGAGTTGGAATTTAAAATCCATTTGAATTCCACTTCAACTATTATGAGCAAACAATGATCAAGAACAATCAGCACCTCAAAATACCATCTTCATGCATGCTAAAACAAGATTACCTGAGCATCAGGTCGAATCAATTAAAAGGGTATTTGAAAATACCTTCTTTGAAGTGATATTTGAATCTTGATTCAAATCAACTTCAACTTAAGAAATGGTAGCTACATTAGCCTACCACCTTTCATTTACATGCCATGCTCATGCATCATCTTGTTGCATATGATTATTATTGATTGATATTGTTTTTACCGGTAGGCCCCGCTCCTCCGGATTCCACCGAATATCCGACTGACGGATATTGTCCCTCTGCTGAGCAACAAGGCAAGAAACCATTTTGATCATCCCGATAAATCCCATGTTCTCGCTCCTGCTCTTATTTCTTGCATTTGGGCAAATGCTTTCACTGCTTCTACCATGTTAGTTGAACCCACTTCCTTTGCATGACCTGTCTTTGTCACAGTAAATAGCTGAACCTTGCAACCTAGCATACCTGGTTGATGCTTGAGCCATGATGTGCCTTATCCTACTATGCATGCTATGCTTAGAGTTGTGTATGGTCTGTCATCTGGGTGATGAAAAGAATTGTGAGAATGTGTTCAGTAAGTAAAGGTTGTGTGTTGAACCTGATTTGGTAAAGGTACCGATGAAAGGCTATGTAGGAGTACATGGCGGGTTGTTTCATTGGAACCGACCTTACGAACCGAGTTCCGTGTATGTAATCCAAGACGAGATACTACCACATGCTGGGCCCTGAACTGTGACCCCGCTCGACTTATTAATCGCTTAGTACTCGGTCCAGGAGTTGCAAGTAGTTTCTGGTGTTTATAGTCATGCTGGAGGCTGTGCGTAGCGCTGACCTTAGAGGTGGGTTATACTGCAGTAGGCAGTGGCACGGTGTACCAAGTGGCACCCGGATGGTGGGCTTGGGAACCCTGCGCACATCGTTTGGGGCCGTGGCGGAAACTTCGGTCGGACTTTCGTGCGGGTTACCCTCAGATAGGTGATAGACGTGGACTAAGTATTAGCGTGGTTAACGGTCGCGGCCGACTCCCTCGCTGGGCTTCCTCTTGAAGGTTGCCGAGGTTCATGACGTGCACATGGCGATAAGTGGCGAGAGCGTGTGTGAAGAAGTACACCCCTGCAGGGTTATGATCTATTCGAATAGCCGTGTCCAGGGATATAGACTACTTGGAAACATATGTTGTTCATAGATAACTATAATGGCTACTCATAAAATTGTCAAGATAAGCGTGAGTGTCGTGGACGGCATTTCCGTATGGAGACGGAATGATTCCACGATGGAGTATTTTTGTGGTGTTAGTGGACTTATGTGCGAGAAATCAAAGTTGTCAAAACTATTTAAAAATGCAAGTTGTCTAGCCATGAGTCAAATGCTGGCTTTCCGCATGAAACCCCACAATTCCTTATTGATACATTGCATGAGTAGATAGTTTATCCTAAAGTCTTGCTGAGTACTTTTGTACTCACCTTTGCTTAATAAATTGTTGCAGAGGTTGTTAAGGACCCTAATGGAGGGTTCTACCTAGACATCGACGGCGACGAGTAGCTGGTATCCCAGCTACGATCTAGCCCTAGGATGGGTCTGTAGATAGTCAGACCATGTGCCTTTATCTTTCCTTCTGTCTATACTCAGACAGTTTTAAATCTTCCGCTGGCTTGTAAGAATTGTGTGTATG
Organism: Hordeum vulgare subsp. vulgare; assembly: GCF_904849725.1. NCBI lineage: Eukaryota > Viridiplantae > Streptophyta > Magnoliopsida > Poales > Poaceae > Hordeum > Hordeum vulgare. The sequence continues at coordinate 313,033,042 of NC_058518.1, forward strand.
ACTTGTGACGATGGGTCGTGAGACCCCTACCTTGTAATATTATGTGTGTGGCTCTTCCGAGCCTTCTAAATAAAGTTTGAATGTTATGGTTATGTTGTGATGCCATCGATGTATCTATACATATCGGTATGCCATGCGTACGTGTGTTGTACTTTATATGTATGGGGTTCGAATACCTAGTCGTAGACTTTAGTAGCACTCCTTACAGGGAAATGCCCCTTTGTGATTCCAATGAGCCATGGTAGTTCGCTACTGCTCCAGACACATTGGTTGACCGGCATGTGTCCTTCTTAGCTGTTGTGTCTGTCCCCTTTGGGGAAATGTCACGCAATGTAATGGAGTCCTTGTAGCTTGCTACGACTCGTCTACATCCGCTGGTGACCGACACCTGCTTTGCTGGGTCATGTATGGCTGTCCCTGTGTGGAACTGCTGCTTTGGTTTATGACTAGACATGTCGATCCGGGTTCTTTGTCATTGGATTGATAGAGACACAATTGCATACGTGAGTCAAAAGGCGCAAACGGTCCCGGCTAAGGTAAGGCTGCAGCCCTGGGGATAACCGTGCGTGAGACCGCAAAGAAATGTGATGTGTTACAGGCTGGATTCCTAAGGCTTAGGATCGGGGTCCCGACAGCGTTGGTATCAGAGCCTGACTGACTGTAGGATTACTAAGCGAAACTGGTCGAAGTTGAGTCTAGAATTTCTTTAGTTATATATAAGGGGATTGTTTGCGGAAGGGAACGTAAGACTGTTGTTCCTCTTCTCAAGTTATTCTATTCTGGTCATCCTCGTCTTTTCTGCGGGGATTAAGGACTAGGTTGGTTATCTTCTCTTAGGCACGTGTTTCTGATCGGCAGATTATAGGACAATGGGTCGAGAGTTACTTCGGGTTTCTTTTATCCCAAGGAAAAGGAAGTAAATTTTGAGGATCAGAGAATTGAACTTGATAGTGGAGTGGTTACGCTATCCTATTTTTATGGGTTGTCTCAAAATTGTTTTTGAGCATTTACAGCCGTTATGCTGCCCAATTTTGTCTTCACAGCTCTAATGCCTTTGCATTACTCTCTATTTTCAGATGCTTGGCCGTCCTTCTCGTCAGGTGGTTCATCTGACTAGGTGCATTGATGTGCCGGGTCATACGGCCATGCTAGTCAGGATGATGTCAGCGTCCGGTTACAGCTGGTACCCAGAGTACACAGTGGAGGAGCAGTACCGAGATTTTAATCAGAGTCAGTAGCTCTGCACTGTTAGGGTATTCCCAGATTACCCTGGAGCTGAGGAGCCGATCCATTGGTCTTATGGATTGGGGGTCACTGTTGACATGGCAGTACAAGATGGTGCCTATTCAATGTTGACCATCATGAGGGCTAGACAAGCACTGCTGCAGAATTCAGATTTCTGCTTTGTTCCTGCCTCTCAGCTAGGTGAAGAAGGATACCTCAGTGGGGTCTACTTTGAGTCCTCTATGGAGGATCCGCTCCTGCAGTCCACTGCTGAGATGCTAGAGAATAGAGACAGGGATGCTCGGGCCCTTCGTATGGAGCTCTATGCTACACGTGCCCGTCTGTGGACGGCTTTGACGCACCTGGCCCGTGTAGTCCAGACAAGGTATGGAGATATGGAGATGTTGAACCCTGTTAGAACCCATCTTCCGGCTCATGTTGACTGGCCTGCTATAGGAGGAGTCACCCCTCTTCGGGGACCTCTACTACCACCAGTCAGGGGACCAAGGCCACACCCGAGTCCTTATGGATCCCAAGGGTCTCAGGCTGGAGTATTTCCTGATCCGCAGGTTGAGCTTCCAGGCCATAGAGGCAATCTTTATGAGATGTTCTATGCGGATGCATGAACAGTGAGTGGAAGGATAGTATGGTAGTAGCTATACTTTCACAGTTCTGTGTGACTTGTGAAGTATGCTTGTGTCGTGGAATGAATTACGGAGGCATAGATAAATAATGTATAGGAAGCTTGGAAGCCTCTGATGAGTAGTTTCATGTTTTCAGTAGTTTGCTCTTTGGTTAAGGTTGTACTGAACTATGTAATGGTGTGTATGAACCATGGTGTATATATAGCAGTTGCTTGTTACCATGTTGTTCAGATATTCATTTCCGCATTCCATGTGTTCAGTGCATTCTTAATCCATAGCTAGTATTGATATTGATATTGGTCTAAGCTGTGAGTTTGTTTGTCAGGATGGTGTTCACCAGGTTGAAACGTGCCCCTGCTCATGAGCAAGGCAAGGGTAGTCAAGCGTCGCAGGAGGAACTGCCTCACCCGCCCTCTCTGGCGGAAGCTATGCTTGAGGCAGAGAGAAACAAAAGGGAGACCAACCGTCTGTTAGAGCGTATTGAGCAAAATACGGCTCGTCAGCCTAGGAATGCTGGAGTGTCCCTCAATGACTTTGTGAAGCTGAATCCTCCAAAGTTCCATCACTCCATCGATCCCCTCAACGCTGATGATTGGTTGTGCAGTATATCATGCAAGATTCGCTCTATGAATGTTTCTGAGACCGACAAGGTGACCTTTGCGGCGTACTTTCTGGAAGGACCCGCCAATCTATGGTGGGAGAACTTTGAAGCTATGCGTCCTGCTGAACTAGCAACCACATGGGCAGACTTTAGTGCAGCCTTCCATCTGCACCATATTCCAGAGGGCCTGATGGACAGAAAGGGAGAGGAATTCTGTGCATTCACCCAGGGAAAGTTGACCGTGGATGCCTATAGCCGCGAGTTCGGTAACCTCGCCCGCTATGAAACAGAGGAGGTGTCTACTGATGCCAAGAAGCAAGCAAGATTCCGTAAGGGTCTGAGCCCTGAGCTTCATCGTGATTTGCGCCTCCACGAATGTACAAGCTTCCAAACCCTGGTCAACAAGGTGATCAGTGCCGAGACTGGTCATACCGACTATGAAGCCACAAAGAATCACTCCCGTGACTTTGGCTCATCATCTGGTTCCGCGTTCCCAAAACGCAGGCTGTGGGTTCCAAATAGTTCTCTGCCGCCAAGATATACTCCGAGGCCATACTATGTGGCGCTTCAGACGAATCAGACTAACCCCCTAGCAAAAACTTATGGTGGCCCAGCTAGCAATGGTGCACCACGTGCCAATAAGGTAATTTGTTACAAGTGTGGAGAACCAGGGCACTACTCCCGAGAGTGTCCTCAGAATGTGGGTGCAAGCAACCCGGAAAGTCCGTCGGGCAAGGCAAGTCGGGCATAGCTTATTATGTGAAGCCAACTCCTGCACATGGCCGTGTGAACTATGTTTCAGTAGAAGAAGTTGCAGAGGACCCCGACGTCATACTGGGTATGCTCCTTGTTAATCATCATCGAGCGTCTGTTCTTTTTGACACTCGGTCATCTCATTCCTTCATTTCAGAAAGTTATGCACAGTTGCATAACATGTATTTCTGTGATATGCCAATCCCATTGGTTGTCCAAACCCTTGGTAGTAAGTGGAAAACCTCCAGGATAACCTATGACAATGAAGTTCTAATAGACAGGCTAGTTTTTCTAGCATCATTGATAGCCCTGAAATCTTCGGATATCAATATCATCTTGGGTATGGACTGGATGTCAGCTCACTATGCCAAGATTGATACTCATTCTAGAAATGTTCAGCTTACCCATCCCTTGGGTGAGATAGTCAATGTCTCTATCGAGTTGCCAATTGCCAACTCTATTCCCTTAATGCCAACCCTCTTCCGGAACTTGAAGACATTCCGGTAGTCCGTGACTTCCCGGATGTTTTTCCAGATAAACTGCCAGGAATTTCACCTGACAGAGATGTAGAGTTTGTAATAGACCTTGTACCGAGAACTGTCCCAATAGCCAGAAGACCTTATAAGATGGCACCCATGGAGCTAGCCGAACTTAAGAAGCAACTAGATGATGCCTTGAATAAAGGTTTCATTCGTCCTAGCTCTTCCCCTTGGGCTTGTCCCGTCCTCTTCGTCAAGAAGAAAGACGGAACGGATCGGATGGTTGTGGATTACCGACCGTTAATCTGGTCACCATAAAGAACAAGTATCCGCTCCCCAGGATCAACGACCTGTATGATCAGCTCTTTGGATCCTCAGTCTTCTCAAAAATGGATTTGAGGTTGGGATACCATCAGATCAAGATCAAGAATGGAGACATTCCAAAAATGGCTTTTGTCACTCGTTATGGCCAATACGAGTACACCGTCATGTCCTTCGGTTTAACCAATGCCCCAGCCACTTTCTCTCGCTTGATGAATTCAATCTTCATGGAGTATTTGCATAAATTCGTCGTAGTATACCTCGACGATATTCTCATCTACTCCAAGAACGAACAAGAACATGCCGAGCATCTAAGGCTGGTATTGATGAAACTTCGGGAGCATCGCCTTTATGCCAAGTTTTCAAAATGTGAATTTTGGTTACCAGAAGTGACCTATCTAGGTCACGTAATCTCTGGTAAGGGTATAGCTGTCAATCCCGAGGGAGTTCAAGCTGTCCTTGATTGGACTCAACCTGAATCGGTTAAGCAAGTTAGGAGTTTTCTTGGTCTAGCGAGCTACTGTCGCTGCTTTGTCCCGAATTTCTCCAAGGTTGCAAAGCCTCTAACTGAACTCCTCAAGAAAGATAAAAAGTTCGAGTGGACACCATAGTGTGAGCATAGTTTTCAGGAACTGAAAAGACGCCTGACTTCCGCACCTGTGTTGCTACCACCACATTTCTCTAAGGACTTTGTTATCTACTGCGACGCCTCGCGACAAGGATTAGGTTGCATTCTCATGCTAGATCGTCATGTGATTGCATACACATCTCGACGGTTGCATCCACATGAGGATAATTGTCCCACACATGATCTTGAGCTCGCAGCTGTAGTCCATGCACTTAAAACCTGGCGACATTACCTTCTTGGTAATTGTTGCGAAATTTTCACTGATCACCAAAGTCTGAAATATATCTTCACCCAGCCGGATTTGAATCTCACGCAAAGACGGTGGGTTGAGTTGATCACGGATTACGACTTAGGGATAACTTACACCCCGGGGAAGGCCAATGTTATGGCTGATGCACTAAGTCATAAGTCTTATTGTAACAATTTGATGCTACAACGAGGTCAACGACATCTCTATGAGGAATTTCGGAAGTTAAATCTTCATACTGTTCCTCAAGGATTTCTTTCTACCCTAGTGGCGAAGCCTACCCTTAAGGATCAAATCATAGCTGGCCAGAAGCGTGATAAGGGTATATCACGGATCAAGGAGAATATTATTAGCGGAAACGCTAATGAATTCTCCATGAATGATCAAGGTGTTGTGTTCTTCCAGAATCGTCTAGTGGTTCCTAAGAATCCACATCTAAGGCAGTTAATCCTTAAGGAGGCTCATGATTCTCCTCTCACCATTCATCCTGGTAGTACTAAGATGTATCAGGACCTATGCCAGAGGTTTTGGTGGACTAGGATGAAGAGAGAAATTGCTGAGTTCGTTGCTAACTGCGACGTTTGTCGTCGAGTTAAGGCAGAACATCAAAGTCCTGCTGGCACCCTTCAACCCTTAGCTATTCCTGAATGGAAATGGGATAAAGTCACTATGGATTTCATCACCAGATTTCCCAAGTCCAAGAAAGGAAATAATGCTATCTTTGTGGTCATTGACCATCTCTCCAAAGTAGCTCATTTTCTTCCAGTTCGTGAGAGTATAACAGCTAGCGAGCTAGCAGAGTTATATATCTCTCGAATAGTGTCTCTTCATGGTGTTCCCATGGAGATGAACTCACACCATGGAAGTATCTTTACTTCTCGCTTCTGGGAAAGTTTTCAGAATGCTATGGGTACTCAATTATCTTTCAGCACTGCCTTCCATTCGCTGAATTTGCTTATAACAATAGTTATCAATCAAGCTTGGGCAAAGCTCCTTTTGAAGTTCTCTATGGACGAAGATGTCGAACACCTCTTTATTGGTCAGAAACCAGAGAGAGGCAACTCTTTGGCCCGGATATGATCCAGGATGCACAAGAGCAGGTTCGCATTATTCGTGAAAAGTTGAAAACAGCCCAGCCTCGTCAAAAGAGCCAATATGATCGTCATCATAAGGTTGTGACCTTTGAAGTTGACGAAAAGGCTTACCTTCGGGTTACACCTTTGAAGGGTACCCATCGATTCGGTTTCAAGGGCAAGTTGGCTCCTCATTACATTGGTCCTTTTCGCATTCTTGCCAAAGGAGGAGAAGTTGCCTACCGGTTGGAACTTCCTCCGCATCTTTCCAAGGTTCATGATGTTTTCCATGTCTTGCAACTCAGGCGTTGCTTTTCGGATCCTATCCGTGAAGTGGACCACGAAACGCTTGATCTCCAAGATAACCTTTCATACCGATAATACCCTGTGCGTATTCTTGATCAAGCTGAGCTTACCACTCGACGTCGACACCTCAAGTTTCTTAAAGTTCAATGGTCAAATCATTCCGAAAAGGAGGCAACATGGGAAGGAGAGGATCGTCTCCGACTTGAGTATCCCGTGCTATTCCCGACGACTTCCAAATCTCGGGACGAAATTCTTTTGAGTGGGGGTGAGTTGTCACATCCATGGATCCCTAACTAGGGTTTAGTATTTGTGATTATGTCTTCTTCCATTGCATGCAAGAATTTGAAACAAACTCCAAAGAAGTGGTGCAACTCAAACCAAAAACCCTAGCCACTTCTAATTCAAGGAAAATTCAAATCTTGCCAAAATCAATGAACCCAAAATGGCCTCAAGAAAAGTTCACCATTTCTGATAAATATTGAAAATAAGTTATCAGGGGTGAAATCTATTTTCAAATCACTTTTGGCATTTTAAATTTAAGTTAAAAGCTACTGAAAACAATGATATATTTGTTTTCAAATAATTTAAAGTTTCCAAAAATGTTGAAAACTTTATGAGTGGTTGGAAATATTCCAACAAACACTCAAGTATTTTTCAAACTATTTTAGGAATGGTTTGGAGTCAAAAATAAAACAAGACAAATAACAGAAGGAATAAAGCAGAAAAGAGAAAATAGAAGAAATGAAAAAGACTTACCTGACGCTCACCTAAGGCCCAGCCCACCTAGCGCCGGTCGTCTTCCTCCCTGCGAGTAGGAGCACGAGGTGGCCGCCGCTCGATCCGACGCGCCCACGCAGCTCCGTGCCTGCCTGGCCACCGCGTCGCGCTGGCGTGGTCGGGGATAAGCTCCCCGAGGCCTCCCCGAGCTCATCCCCTCCTCATTCTTCCCCCTGCCCTCTCTCCTCTCGGCCGCCATTGGAGCCCGAGCAGAGCTCGAGCTCGCCGTCGCTCTGCCCTGCCTCCTTCCATCCTGACCCGCGTAGAAGAACCGCCAGCATCCCCTGAAGCTTCCAAGCCATGAGCTCGACGCCGAGACACAATGAATCACCGAGAAGTCACCTTCTTCCTCCTCGGATTGCCGACGGTCATCGTCGCCGTTCTTCCTCCTCATGCCTCCCCGAGCCTACTTTCAACGCCTCTGCACTCCTCGTGAGCTCAGGATCCTTTCGCCCTATTTTCCCTCTCGATTCCGAGCTCAAGCACCTGATTCCACCGGAGCCCTACGATGACCGCCGTGGTAGCTCATCGCCGGTGGCTCTCCGGTGATCGGCTCGTTGTTTTGAGGCTTGCAAATGCTTCAGCACATCGCGTAGATGCTATAGGAGCCCAGCCCCACGCGTGATGCCCTTGTTTCGATGACCCCGATGATGCCCGAGCTTCGGCCGCCGCCAAGCTCGTCGCCGGCGTCATCTCCGGCCAGATCAGCCCGGTTCTATGCAAAAATGGAATGGCGGGTGAACACTGGTCAGTCTGGTGCCTTCTTTCGCGCAAATGGTCATCGGAGAGGCATTTCCGAGCCCCTCCGCCGTTCTGGTGGTCGCCGGAGGCTCACCGCCGGCGAGGATGACCTCGTCGCCGGTGGATCTGACACCCGTCAGTCTATGACACGTGGGGCCAGCCCCTGGTTAATTAAGTTTAGGATTAGTAAAAATAATTAGTTAAATTAAAACTTAAACAGTCATTGACATGTGGGTCCAGCCCTGATAATTAATCTATAAAGTGAAATTTAAACTAAAAACTGGCCAGAGTCACTGACCAGTGGGTCCCACTGGTCAGGTTTGATTTTCAACGGCCAGTTGGACCTGCTGATGTCATGCTGATGCAATAAATCTTTTTCTGTTTTAAAAGAATTCCAGAAAATGCCCAAAACTTCTGAAAATAATAGAAAATAATCTGTAACTCCAATGAAAATAATTTATATATGAAAAAGGATCCGAAAAATCCAAGGAATCTGATTTTGATATTTTAAAACATGTTTGAAAATGTTAACATCACCAAACAGATTAAATGATGTATAGGATAACCTTATTAAATATTTTTGAGTTGGAATTTAAAATCCATTTGAATTCCACTTCAACTATTATGACCAAACAATGATCAAGAACAATCAGCACCTCAAAATACCATCTTCATGCATGCTAAAACAAGATTACCTAAGCATCAGGTCGAATCAATTAAAAGGGTATTTGAAAATACCTTGTTTGAAGTGATATTTGAATCTTGATTCAAATCAACTTCAATTTAAGAAATGGTAGCTACATTAGCCTACCACCTTTCATTTTCATGCCATGCTCATGCATCATCTTGTTGCATATGATTGTTATTAATTGATATTGTTTTTACCGGTAGGCCCCGCTCCTTCGGATTCCACCGAATATCCAACTCACGGATATTGTCCCTCTGTTGAGCAACAAGGCAAACAACCATTTTGATCATCCCGATAAATCCCATGTTCTCGGTCCTGCTCTTATTTCTTGCATTAGGGTAAATGCTTTCACTACTTTTACCACGTTAGTTGAACCCACTTCCTTTGCATGACCTGTCTTTGTCACAGTAAATAGCTGAACCTTGCAACCTAGCAAACCTGGTAGATGCTTGAGCCATGACGTGCCTTATCCTGGTATGCATGCTATTCTTAGAGTTGTGTATGGAATGTCATCTGGGTGATGAAAAGAATTGTGAGAATGTGTTCAGTAAGTAAAGGTTGTGTGTTGAACCTGATTAGGTAAAGGTACCGGTGAAAGGCTATGTAGGAGTACATGGCGGGTTGTTTCATTGGAACCGACCTTAGGAACTCAGTTTCGTGTATGTAATCCAAGACGAGATACTACCACATGCTGGGCCCTGATATATGACCCCGCTCGACTTATTAATCGCTTAGTACACGGTCCAGGAGTTGCAAGTAGTTTCTGGTGTTTATAGTCATGCTGGAGGCCGTGCGTAGCGTTGACCTTAGAGGTGGGTTATGATGCAGTAGGCAGTGGCACGGTGTACCAAGTGGCACCCGGATGGTGGGCTTGGGAACCCTGCGCACATCGTTTGGGGCCGTGGCGGAAACCTCGGCCGGACTTCCGTGCGTGTTACCCTTAGATAGGCGATAGACCTGGACTAAGTATTAGCGTGATTAATGGTCGTGGCCGACTCCCTCGCTGGGCTTCCGCTTGAAGGTTGCCGAGGTGCATGACGTGCACATGGCGATAAGTGGCGAGAGCGTGTGTGAAGAAGTACACCCCTGCAGGGTTATGATCTATTCGAATAGCCGCGTCCGCGGATATGGACTACTTGGAAACATATGTTGTTCATAGATAACTATAATGGCTACTCATAAAATTGTCAAGATAAGCGTGAGTGTCGTGGACAGCATTTCCGTATGGAGACGGAATGATTCCACGATGGAGTATTGTTGTGGTGTTAGTGGACTCATGTGCGAGAAATCAAAGTTGTCAAAACTACTTAAAAATGCAAGTTGTCTAGCCATGAGTCAAATGCTGGCTTTCCGCATGAAACCCCACAATTCCTTATTGATACATTGCATGAGTAGATAGTTTATCCTAAAGTCTTGGTGAGTACTTTTGTACTCACGTTTTCTTAATAAATTGTTGCAGATGTTGTTAATGACCCTAATGGAGGGTTCTACAAAGATATCGACGACGACGAGTAGCTGGTATCCCAGCTACAATCTGGCCCTAGGATGGGTCTGTAGATAGTCAGGCCATGTGCCTTTATCTTTCCCTCTGTCACACCCTGTTTTTCATCACAAGTAATTTATGTTGCAAAAATCAGAGCTTGTTAAAACTTTTTAAAATAATGTTGTGAGTGCAATGTAAACCCTTGCATGAGTGAATGCTTGCTTGTTTGATGACTCAAACCCATGAAAACTTATTATTTTGCTCTCTTCAAAAACCCCCTTTTCCATTATATCAAGATCACCTTCATCATGTTGGGATACACTACTAGCTCACGAAGCCAAGTGGCACTTCCAACCAAAGTTGGTGATCTGATCCAAATATTATTTTCATTCATTAAAACACTAATTGGTGATTTAAAATACTATTTTCCTATTTTATATTTATGTCTGTTTCCAAGGCCAGGAATGATATTCCCACAAGGAAAATTACTTTCCTGCCTTAGAAAATTCTGAGAAAATTCATGGAAGCTCAGAAGGATATATATTTTCCATATATAAGATTTTCAACCCTATTTTATATTAATATTATTTGACAAAAAACCCTGAAAACCATTTCTACCTGTTTTAGCTTTTTGAGATGTTTCCAAAGGAAATTATCTCAGTAAATTGCCAAAAAATTACAGGAGCCCTCCCAAGCCATATTAGGTGCTCACATAAAATCTCACCTTGATCCAAGGTGGGTAAGTGCACCTAATGAACCCAAAACCCTCTCTGTCCAGAAAAGAGTTGTAACAACTCTACATTGCAAAGTTTCTCCAATGGAGCTGAAACTTTGCACAGGTGTTTGACACCCCAAATGAGGACTCCACACCAAAGATGGGATTTGTGAGACTCTATTTGGCCACACTTCCTTTGTAAAGGACAGTACTGGTCATTTTGAGGCATTTTCAAGTTTACAAAGCTAAACTTGTTCAATGGAGCTCAAATTTGGTGAAACCCAATGTTTTTACCCCAAGGCCAAACCTGTTAAGTTTCATTTCTAGTGGTGGAGTGGAAGCACCCCAAGTCACTGTCGAACAACTACTGACAGGAAGGTAAAAACCCTCCTAGCCACTGTTTTACCCAATGTCAAGGCCCCAAACATGGTGGGTTAGATCCCCAGAACACCCTGAGCACCCAGTCAACCAGCCCCTCCCCAAATCCAAGCACAAGTGACAAGAATTGCAATTTGAGCCGCAGGGCAGTGCTGGCAACACTAGTGTTCCTTGCTCCCTTGACCAGCTCGAGCTCCCACTAAAACACAACGGCTAGGCACACTCCCAGCAACACTCAGGACATGGAGGAGACGTCCCAAGTGCCCCAGAGCACGCCAGCATGCCGTGCCATGCCAAAACTGCGCTCTGGGCGCGCTGGAGAGAGCCTCCAGCAAGGGGACGACGCCGCGGCCGGTCCCAACCTCCCCAGTTATATCCAAACGCTCCCCCGACAACCATTCAGTGCAAAGCTACCCCCAGGGACACTCTCCCCTCGCGCAAGAGCTCAGGCGACGCGTGCCCGTGCGCGCCCGACGCGGCCGAGCATGCACGGCCGCTGCGGCTCGACCCCACTCGCTTTCCCTCTGCGGCTGATGCACCAGGAGGTCCTAAACCATGTCCCGAACCCGTGGTATCGCGGCCAGCACCTCACTGTGCTCGCACGCGCGCCACGGTGAGTCACCGGCGCGCCCGAGTCGGCTCACCGCTGCTGGCCTATAAATAGGTCCCCCCGGCACCCCAGCACCCTCCAAGTAGCTTCAGCACAACCAGTAGACACCCCCTAGCCACCCAATCAAGCTCGCAGAGCCCCGGTGCTCGAGATCGACCGAGGCCCCTCCGCCTCGGAGCTCTGGTCGATCTCCGGCTACACGTCGGCTCCTGCGCTGCCTGACCTCCCATTACACTCCCCTTGACGCCAGGACCATTTCCCCCAACTTTCCCGAGCGAATCCGTGCTCCTAGCCACTAGTTCGACGCCAACCCGAAACCCTTCCGCCACGGTCACCTCGTCGCCGGCGACCCAGACCACCTCCGGTGACGTCCCGACCACGAGCAGGTAGGCGGAGGAACGAGGGACCCGTTCCCGCTCCTAGATTAGCCTGAGGACAACGGCAGGCTCGCCGGCGTCCGTCTCCACCTCTCTGGCTGGAGGTAGGAGAAGGACCCGACAGGTGGAGCCACCTATCGGTGTCCTGGGGCAGCCAGCGCACGCAGCCGCTGACGCTGACCCCAGGGGCCCGCACGTCAGGTTTGAACCTGCCCCGCGCGCGCCTGGTGGCCAGGCCTGCTGGCTGGGCCGGCTGGATCTTTTCCCCTGGCCTTTTTCCTTTTATTTTAATCCAGCAACTTAAATGATTTTTATAAAAAATATTTAGCCAGTAGAAAAATATGATTCTTCCACCAGTATTTTCTAAAAATGTGTAGTAATTGATTCTGTAGAGTTGGACATTTATCAAAAACAGAAACTATTTTGGTGTAATAAAATGATATTAAAAGCATATGTTTGCTTCTGTTTGCTTTTAAATAAATATGCTTAGCTAATAAAAACTATAGGAAACCTTTTCCAAAATAATAAACTGAATTTATTCAAACTTTGCAACATTTTTAAAAGCATTTTGTGATCTGTTTTAGTGTGAGCTATTATTTATTTATTCCTTTCTCGACGGTAGAGTTACCGAGTGACGGAGGATCCGGAGCGGAGGACCTCGAAGACCCCGGATACCTAGCTGACCAAGGCAAGCAGCCTTTGACCATGACTTGAGCATATAAAATGATGCATACTAGCATAGCAAGTACTTTTCGTTGCATGAGATCATAGTGCCGGTTCATCATTGATGTGGTGGTACCGAAGGCTTCATCGAAGCACTTGCATGATAGTGATGTTATTCATATGGCTCCTCGGAGCACAAGCATGATGAGCTTGACCCTGCAACTTATAAGGATCATGCTACTGTCATGTTGACTAGTAGAGTAAGATCATTGCATTAAGCTTGACCCTACCCCGTGAGGGTCGTGTTAATACCATGTTGACAAGTAATGATAGAGCATATTATCACAAGCATGATGATGAGTTAATTAAAGAGTTTATGAAAACCCCGTCAGGTGCCACTAATGCCCGAGGGTGATGATGAGTTGGTGATCACTTTTGGTGAAGTGATGCACCGGTGATTTTGTGTGATATGGTTTCCGAAATGGGATTAGATTTATGATGTGTCGACCGTCCCAACCTTACCAGTACGACCACGATACCCCTTTATGGGATGGGGCTTTGTTGATTACTCTGGTCGGTACTAGCAAAGAGCTACATTACTAGTGGCGGGAGGGATCGGTGTCACTCTCGTGATGGGGTCGTGCCAGGTAGGACGACTATGCCATTATTATGAGTTCCAGGCACACCGTTGGTCCCTGCATGGTTGATACAGTCCAGAGTCGGTGCTCGTAAGACGTACAACATGTGGGCTGGGTACCAATCGAGTGGACCTCTTTGTCCAGTATCGTCAGGGGAAAGATGATGATTGGGTACTTACCTCGGGTATATGTGATATACCGCGAGTCGTGGATGACACGGAAGTTTCCCGTTTCTCATGGGTCCAGCGTACTACCTCTGCAGAGTGTAAACTATTCGAATAGCCGTGTCCACGGTCAAGGACAATTGGGTGGTGCTACTTAAACTACGTCCAGCGTTTCCGCATAAACCAAGAGTGTGTGTGTGTGAAAGGTGTTGTTATGATAATCACAATAATATGATCAAGTTCGGTGACTTGATATATAGGGTAAACCCGGATGGTTTAGCCCTCATTAATACATTGAGGTTATGACAAGTCCGATGACTTGGCATGTAGGGTGAACCCGGTGTGTTCAACCCTTAGAAGATATGTTAATATCTGTAACCTGTTCTTAAAGAGTAATTCTTTAACTTGTTGCATATACCTGATCATTCCACCAAATTGCATTCCACTAAAGATGCATGTTACTGTTATTCTTCACTATAAATGTTCATATCATGGGCTGTTTGCGAGTACATTCAAAGTACTCATTGGCTTGCCACTGGTTATATTATTGACCAGACATGGAAGGACCGGAGTTTGGGGACGAGTACGCCGTCGGAGACGAACCTGCGATCTAGGACGCTTCCAAGTCAGAATGCCTGTCGGTGTAGGCTTGATGGCATGGTCACCGCTTAGCCCTTACGAGTTTCCGCTACTCGATGTATGTGTTTAATTTGGCCTTAGGCCTCGCTCTTGAACCCGACCTTCTGGTCGTTTGATATAATAATTTCGGTACTTGGATGTAAGACTGTATTATTCAGTATCTGTGTTCAGTGAACATTGATCCTTGGGGTCACTGGGCAAGGCGAACTCGACTTGCTAGTCGGGGTCCCCACACCCTCTGTCTGTACTCAGACAGTTTTAAATCTTCCGCTGTCTTGTAATACTTGTGTGTATGACTTGTGACGATGGTTTGTGAGACCCCTACCTTGTAATATTATGTGTGTGGCTCTTCCGAGCCTTGTAAATAAAGTTTGAATGTTATGGTTATGTTGTGATGCCATCGATGTATCTATACATATCGGTATGCCTTGCATACGTGTGTTGTACTTGATATGTATGGGGTTCGAATACCTAGCCGTAGACTTTAGTAGCACACCTTACTGCGAAATGCCCCTTTGTGATTCCAATGAGCCATGGTAGTTCGCTACTGCTCCGGGCACATTGGTTGACCGGCATGTGTCCTTCTTAGCTGTTGTGTCTGTCCCCTTTGTGGAAATGTCACACGATGTAATGGAGTCCTTGTAGCTTGCTATGACTCGTCTACATCTGCTGGTGACCGACACCTGCTTTGCTGGGTCATGTATGCATGTCCCTGTGCGGAACTGCCGCTTTGGTTTATGACTAGACATGTCGATCCGGGTTCTTTGTCATTGGATTGCTAGCGACACAACTGCATACGTGAGTCAAAAGGCTCAAACGGTCCCGGCAAAGGTAAGGCTACAGCCGTGGGGATAACCGTGCGTGAGACCACAAAGAAATGGATGTGTTACAAGATGGATTCCTATGGCTTAGGATCGGGGTCCCGACATTCAGGTATTAGGAACTCCTGGAAAGTTTTACCATCATTGGACAAACTTTGCTATGTAGAGTTGCTCTAACTTGATTCTGGACAGACAGGGTTTTATGGTTATTTGGGGTCCTTATTCACCTTTGACTAAGGTGAAACTTTATGTGGACACCAAACAAGGCTTAGGGATATCACTAGAATTTTCTAGGAATTTATTGAGAATATTTCCTTTGGAAATATTTCAAAATACCAAAACAGACAGAACTAGCTTTCATAGTTTTATTCAATAAATATAATATAAAATGGGGTTTAAAATCCTATGTATGGAAAATGTATGTCCTTCTAATCATATCCAAATTTAATCAGATTTTTTAAGGCAGAAAAGTATTTTTCCATGTTGGAATACTAATTCTGGGTTCAGAAATGGACATGTTATTTAATTAGGAAAATAATCGCAAAAATAATTATTTTGTGGTTTTGAAATAAAAAGATAGGTTAAAATCAGATTACCAAATATGAATAGAAGCACTGCTTTCTATCAAGGACATGTAGTGCAACTTAAGGTAGGTTTTACCTTGATCAAAAATAAGCAAAGGTTTTTGGAAATCAGTGTTATCCCAAAAGAATTTAGGTTTTAATCCTCACATGATCAAGCATACAAGCATACAATGTCAATCATGGCATTCACAACATTAGTTTCGAAGAAGTTTTAACAAGCTCACAATTTCACAATACAGACAAGTGATAGCAAAAACAGGGTGTGACAAGTTGATATTCCTATTGGTTCGATAAACCTTGGTTTCATAACTGAGGGAAATACTTACCCACATTTTGTTGCGATAACTCGTTCGTCTTCATCGAAAACCCAACACACATCACACGTATTAGTGGGTAACAGGAGACAGGGTAGACGATGTTTACCCAGGTTCGGGCCCTCTTGATGGAGGTAATACCCTATGTCCTGCTTTGTTTGTATTGATGATGGTGTATCAAGTACATAGTTGATCTACCTCGAGATCATATGATGTGGTCTAAAACCCTAGGAGTATTGATCTTAATCTGATAATGTGTTTAATAACTAGCCTTCCCTTGGCTTATATAACACACTGGAGGCCGAGGATAAAAAGAGTCCTAGTCGGCTACGTCGGTGGAGAGGAGTCCTTGTCTTGATCACCTAGTCTTGTAGAATCTTCCTCGTATATGTCATCGGCTACCCGAAGTGGACCATGAGTCTATCCCGTAGAGATAGGCCGGCGGCCCAAGGACTCCTTAGTCCTAGACTCTGTCACTAGCCCCCTTAGTTGGTCTTCAAGTTAGGGACGGTCCTCGGTTCTTCCGGTCTTGAAAACTGGTGCAAATAATCTTCCCATCACTAATCTTGAGGATTACTGAGGTGAGTCCAAAGAGTCCACACGTCGGGTATCCAAGGAGCCCTTTAAGTTATCGTCCTTTATTATTGTCTCAGTATTTTTATGCCACAACTTGGGTTTGAAGTGTCTCCCATGTTGCGTTGTCCTTTTGTATTAGAGCTCCAATGCTCGACTACATTCAATGTGTGTTTTTGCACCCAACCTCTAACGCCAGACTGCATGCGAGGTTTATGCCAGACTACTTCCAAGGTACCTTTTTGCATCCGACCTCCAATGATGATCGATGCCCTAGGTGTCATAGATTACCTTGGTATTTTAAAAAATTGAAGGAATTCAGCCGAGCTTAATACTGAAAATGCCCTCTATGGAGTGAGCCACTTGCGCATGAGCTTTATGCCGGATTGCTTTTGAGGTGGTGCACCACCCCGACCATGGGCTGATTTTTTGTGGATATTTTTGATTGGTGCAATTTATTCTTTGCCGAGATATATAGCAATATCCCTCAAGGTGCGTGCCGGTCTACAATCCGGGATACACATGGAGGTTTAAATAAAACCACTAATCCCAGTAGCCCGTGAGACTTAGGTCGATTCGCAAAATCTGCATGAGGATACATTCTTTGCTCGACAACATACTTTAGGAATTAAAATGCGGTGTGCAGTAGCCCTCGAGACTCAGGTTGCGTGCGGTCGACCAACCCAAGGATTGTAATCTCCTCGGAAATTGTAGTGCACTTTGAAATTTACTTGCCCCTGAGACTTGAGTTGGGCAACATGGCCGACTATAGGATCGTATCTCCTTGGGGACTAGTTAATCCATTGAGTGTGTTTTGATAACAGCGAGATGCAGCTCGACAGGGAAGATGCCGAACTGTATGTCAGAAAAGATTTCCCAAGTAAAAACCGTCACGCAGAACACCTCGGTCAAGAGGATGTCCCAACTCCAGAAAGAAAAACGTAAAAATAGGTTAAAGGTGCCATAAGCTCGGTAATACCAAAAACCTTTAGCAAAAACTTTACGTCCAAACTGAATCAAGTTTCTTGGTGACAATGCAAAAATTGGTCTTAAAATGAATATGTGCTTCGGCCGTGATTTAACATGATACATTCGACATTTAAACTTGAACTGCTTTCGAGAAAAATCAAGCTGCCTGGCCATTGACCAAACACTCATGTCAGAAAAAGGACTAGTAAAAAGAGACTTTGCAATGACCAAGAAGAAAACCATTTATTATAAAATGGCTCATATAAATTTTGGAGCCCCTAGTTACCTAGGAAAAGGAACTGTTTTTAACAAACAACGCTTTCAACAAGTTAAGGTTTTAACAAACTACTTTTTTGTGTAACACAAATATAATGCTTGGTTGAACTGCAAAATAATAAAAAACTGGAAACACTTAAGAATGAAAGAGACTTAGCTCGTTAAGGTGCTCGGTGTTGGTGACGTGGGCTGAGCTTGTAGTGAGTTGAGGTCTGAGCCCCCAAGACGGTCACGAGGTTGCCGTTGAAAAGATCGGATTGGCGAAGTGGCAACGCAACACAATTGTTGTGACAAGGCGAAGGCCCTGATCCAGCTAACATGACGAAGCTAGTCGGCTGTTGACGCCGAAGCCGCCGGAGCAGGTTGATGAAGAGATGGCGAAGCTCCCGGTCAAGCCGAGGTGACGGAGTAGGTCAGTATGGCGACTTTAGAGCCCCCATGCTAGCCGATGTGTGGAAGTTGGTTGGCCTAGTGGATGTCGGTTTGGAAAAGCGATAGTGTGGCGATGCCGACGCATGTCAGAATTTATAACGTAGTCAATGCTGGCTTAATGAAGCAATGACGTGCCCAACTTGTGCAACCCAGGGATCCCGAGGTTCTCTTGATGATTATTCGGCCCTCGCAATGCCGAACTCTTGGTCGGCTCACCGAAATAATCAGAAAAGTTCCTTCGAAAAGGACGCCAGGCAACCCGTTCATGAAAAAGATGACCTCGGGTCGGATTCGTTTTCGCGTAGAGAATAGATCCAAAATTCGTTGTACTCATCGAACATTTCCCACTGTTTGGACGGTCGGATTGAGCTCAAATTTTGAGGGGTAATTGATATAGGAATTCCTGACACGATGATGGTGAGACTTTCCAACAGATATCCGAGTTACATACTGGACACCTCGCCCTAAACTCATCCAGATTCCCGTCCAGATTCAACACGACTTCGGTATATCAGATATTACCGGATATTCCTCCATCGGAACGCGATGAAATTTTGCACAGATGTTCTAGACCCAGTTACGCACAATTCCACCAAAGCAATCATTAAAGAGACACGCGAGGAGGCGAGGATGACGAACATGATCCTGATGTCGAGAAAAAAATACAATTTGCAGACAAGCCATCAATCCTTTTGCCGACTCTCAATAAAAACACCAATGTCGGTGTCAAAACTGGCAGATCTCGGGTAGGAGGTCATGAATTTTGTGTATCTTGGATCGGTAGATAACAGAAGATAGGGAAGACGATGTTTACCCAGATTCATGCCCTCTTGATGGAGGTAATACCCTTTTTTTAGAAAGGAGGCACATTACCCGGCTTTAACAAACTGAGACCCTTACGAGTTCACAACGAAGTTCAAAAGGGAAATAACTAAATGAAAAAGGAGAAGGAAAGAAGAAACAAGTTCGATACAGACCTGTCGGGCTAAATGGACAAGTCCAAACATCAGACTAGAAGATCCTAATGAAGAGGACAGAGTGTAGCGCTATAATGCCAAACGCCACATGCAGTTCAGCCTCCCTCCTAATCAACATGGGTTGTGAGATGCCACAACTCAGACACAAGCGTTCCAAGCTTCTCAAGAAGCACCGCAATGATGTACGTGTTTGTCGGGAAAGACACCTACGGGAACCTCGACGGATCCCTTGATCGTTCGGTGGGGAGAGGGGTGGCGCCCAGAGCAGAGCTAGCGATTAGCACCAGCAATGTTTTTACCCAAGTTCTCGTCGCTTAGCGCGTAAAACCCTACTCCCGCTTTGTTTGTTGTATTAGGTCTTTACTGTAGGATTACTTGCTACAGTGATCTCCTTATGACCAAAGCCCAAAGAGTCTAAACACCAAAAGGTCAAACCCCTAGAACCGAGCCTTGGGCCTCCTTTTATAGGCAAAGGGGTCACCAACAGGGCTCAGCAGCGGGTTCACTAGTTGTATAGTGAACAGGGTTCACCGCTATCTATCTACCGCAGTGTCAAGGGTAGGAAATGCTTCGTCCGGCCCCTGAACTGCATCAGGGAGGTATCGACACGTACCGAGGTGTTTCGACACATGGGTGTTGTGCTGTCACATGACAGATGCGTTGGAGCAGTAGTAGTCGGTGGCACTATGGCAGGAGGGACATCTGGCGAGCGAAGGGGCTTGCCGGCCTGGTGCCCTTGCGAGTGGCCTAATCTGCCTTCCTGGCAAGGAGAGCTTGCCGGGGCCTTGGACGTCTTCCCGGCAAGGAGGGCTTGCCGGGGCCTTGTCTATCTTCCCTGCAAGGAGAGCTTGTCGGGGCCTTGGGTGTCTTCCCGGCAAGGAGTGCTTGCCGGGGCCTTGTAGCTTCAGCTTGTTCCTCACACCCTTGGCGGGGTGTGGCCTTAGTGAGCTTGGGTTAATCTTCCCACCAGCCCTCTTCGTGCCCTGTCGGCAAGGTGGTTGATGGCGCCCGTGGACAAGTCTAGGTCACAGGAGACCCTAGTCTTGAGTGCACCAACAGGAGCACCCGGGCATGGGCCACACAAATGTGTGAAGCGTTGTTAGGCCAGGCCCAAAGTGGTGTACATGCTTCTGTGACAGGCTATCTTGCAGTTTGGAGCCATTGCTAGTGGTCTTTCCCCACGTCGCGCATCGAACACAGGAAGTGGAGGGCGTGCGCACAGTGGCCGTCCCACCTCGTGAGACGTTTCTACCACGCATGAGGCATGCGCAGTAACAGAAAGGCAAGTGGCGATCGTGGCCTTAAAGTCGCAGCCATGGCATGGCCCGGCCTTGCATGCATTGATGTAGTAGGGTGGTCCCCTGTTCGCCCGTAACCATGGGCAATTGGGAGAGAGGGGCGGCAGTTTCTGGAGTGATGAGGGCTAGCCCCCGCGCCTCGCCCTATAAATTAGGGGGTTTGCAAGGGGGTTTTGCTCATCCATCCAACTCTTGAAACGTTCAGCACCCCTAGTTTGTTCCGGCAGCATCTTCCTTAGCTTCACGTGGCGCTCGCCCCTAACCATGGTTAGGGGACGAGGGCGGCCACCATCAGCCGCCAGAGCGGCGAAGGGATCCTGTTCGGATCATGCCATAGCTTCAGGAGCTGCAGCTGCGGAGGCCGGCTCGAGCACTCAAGATGGTAAAGGGGCGAGGGGCCGTGGTCGCTGCGGAGGCCGTGGCCGGGGAAGGCGGGATGCTACTCCAGCACCCCCGCCTTCTCCGAGGCTCGTTCCTTCGGGGATTCATGTTGAAAGGACTCCGCTTGAGTTCCTTGTCAAGCTGCAAGGCCGCATTAGGACCCGGTTCAACTCCCCAGCGCCTTCGCCAAGGCGATGGGTGAAGAGAAGCCCCCGATGCTATGGCTCCGGATGCATGGCTGCGGCAACGGCGCCATACCGGTGGTCGTGGAGCAACCAGGGCCTCGGCTCCTGTTCCTTCGCCGTGGGTGGAAGAGCTTTGCTCGCTGCCACAATCTATGGGATGGGCACGTTCTCCGCTTCAAGATGATGGTGGACAACCTGCTCTCCGTCAAGCTATACGGGAGGTTAGGTGTACGCCTCAGCTGCTATGAAGTGAGCTCGAACGGGACTGCCAGTTCTTCCTCGTGTGGGAGCGATGAGGAAGGGACAGACAGGAGCGACATCGGGTACGGATCATACCCTCGATAGGATAAGCCTGGGTACGAGGATCTGACCTCGGACTGACCGCCGGCTGCAACATCACCGTCAGTCCGCAGCTCTCCTCCTCCTGAGTTGGGGCCGACGCGCCGGAAGAACCAACACTGCCTCATATTCCTGGCAGCGCTTGGTTCCTAGCTCCACCGTCCCTCCTGGCCCCGTTCTCCTCTGCACAATGCTGGTCCACGAGGAAGCAGCCTGGGTTGCGCCACGGGCCTTGCCGTTTTTGGTCTTCTTGAACTTCTGTCCGGCAAGCATTGTCCCTCGCCAAAGACAATATCATAGGTTAGAGTAGTGAAAATTATCCATGTAATATGTCTGAGTCAGCCTCAAACAAATGAATGAAATATTGTTTCCCTTTTGTCTGATCCCCCTTTTTGTATGTTACACCCTTTGCGCTTTCCGGAAGCTTGCCGGCTTGAATGATCCTGCCGCTAGTGCTTTGAGGAATGGATCCTTAGCAGCTCGTTGGAGGGCTCGTTACCGACAAGGCTCCTTGCCGCACTCAGTGCAACCGTTGAAATCGTCGAGCACGGCTCGAGGCGAAGTAGGGTGTTGCATAGCCGCTTGGTCTGCTGAGTAAGTTCAGAACAATGTGAAGGCGATCTGTGGCCATTCAGGTCATTGAACGAGTTCAAAACAGAACCAAGGTGCACTGATCCTAGCAAGGTTCCTCTGTGCGCGGGTTTCTCATACAAAGATCGGGATCTCTAGAAAGGGGAACAATCTATCTACTCAAAAAAAATCATCTAGAATTTTTATCACTTACTGTCGTGCTGCGATACTTCTTCCTGTGATGTCTGAATCTTTTGTCGGGGCCTCAGATCCCTGGCAAGACGGATGTTACGCCCTTCCGGTAACCTTCTCGCCGGCAAGGTTCTTGCCAATAGTCTTTGACTATCGCGTAGGAGAGGGGTTTGCCGGGGTGTATCTCCTTTTATTTTTTGCCAGGCCGTGCTGGCAGAGCCCCCGAGCACATCCTTCGTGGCTTCGGGACATTTTCGTTGGAGTGCGCGCCGGGGCTTCGGGACCTGCTGGCGCATCGTCGACGACTATGCATCACTCCACAGAGGTGCGTCCGCAGGAGTATGCGTCGGAGGACTCACCGAAGCTCCCAGGCACGCCCTCGACAACAACGTACTTTCCTGAAGCAGTGCATCAGCCTGATGGCGTCGGACTTGGGGTCTCCGCATCTTCGGCCTGCGCTTGCGCAGCAGCGCACCCGCGCAGGCGTCAGGAGGCCATAGCAGAGTGGAGCGACCACCGACGCGTCCCGCTTCGGGGAACTGCGGTGGTGTGCTCATCTTCCAAAGATCTGGCGCAGAGCTTGCTCGGATGAAGGCAAATGCTCTTGTCACCCCCTACCTAGCGCGCCAAGATGTCGGGAAAAGCGTGCCTGTGGGGACCTCGACTAATCCCCTGGTGCCAAGTAGGGGGAGGGGTGGCTCCAATGGCCGAGCTAGGGATCAGCACCGGCAATTTTTTTACCCAGGTTCAGGTCTCTTAGCGCGTAAAACCCTACTCCTGCATTGTTTTTTGTAATAGATTTTTACTGTAGGATTACTTGCTACAGTGATCTCCATATGGACAAAGCCCAAAGAGTCTAAACCCCAAAAGGTCCAACCCCTAGAACCGAGCCTTGGTCCTCCTTTTATAGGCAAAGGGGTCACCAACAGTGCGCAACAGCGGGTTCACGAGTTGTATAGTGAAGAGGGTTCACCGCTATCTGTCTGCCTCAGTGTCAGGGGCACTAAATGCTTCGTCGGGCCCCTAACCTGCATCAGGGTGGTATTGACACGTACCCAGGTGTCTCGACACCTTGGTGTTGTGCTGGCGCATGAGGGATGCGCTGGAGGGGTGGTAGTCAGTGGCACTGTGGCGGGAGGGACACCTGGCGGGCGAAGGGGGCTTGTCGGCCTTGTGCCCTTGCCAGTGGTCTAATCCTCCTTTCTGACAAGGAGAGCTTGCCGGGGCCTTGGACGTCTTCCCGGCAAGGAGGGCTTGCCGGGGCCTTGTCTATCTTCCCGGCAAGGAGGGTTTGCTGGGGCTTTGGGTGTCTTCCCGGCAAGGAGGGCCTGCCGGGTCCCTGTAGCTTAAGCTTGTTCTTCACACCCTTGGCAGGGTGTGGCCTTGGTGAGCTTGGGTTAATCTTCCTGCCAGCCCTCTTCGTGCCCTGCCGTCAAGGGGGTTGCCGGCGCCCGTGCACAAGTTTGGGGCACAGGAGATCCTAGTCTTCAGTGCACCGACAGCATCCTCCGTCTTGCTCAATGGCTTCCAAAGCTATAGAAAAATAATCATTATATAGACAATATCAGCAAGGTATTTAATAATTTTTCCTTCAATTACAACTTTATTCCTAACATTCCACAAGGCCATTGCCATTGCCATTCCCATGAAGGTAATACCCTATGCCCTGCTTTGTTTGTATTGATAATGGTGTATGAAGTACAGAGTTGATCTACATCGAGATCGTATGATGTGGTCTAAGCCCTAGGAGTATTGATCTTAACCTAATAATGTGTCTAATAACTAGCATGCCTCAGCTTATATAACAAACATGAGGCCTAGGATAACAAGAGTCCTAGTCGACTACATCGATGGAGAGGAATCGTTGTCTTGATCAACATGTCTTGTAGAATCTTCCTTGTATATGCCATCAGCTGCCCGAAGTGGACCATGAGTCCGGCCAGTAGAGATAGGCCGACAGACCGAGGACCCTTTAGTCCCAGACTACCTCAGGGGCCTCGAGCCCACAACATCAAAGCTCGTGCCCACGGGGTACCCGAAAACAATCCAAAGTAGGAAAGAAAAACATGTATAACTTTGTAATACACACTATAATATCGATGATCTGGGGTTCTTTTTAAAGCTATGGATAAACACTAGGTCATGTCAAATATAACCACCAAGGGTAAAAAAAAGAATGATGCAAAATATGCAAATGCTTGAGCTCTCTGCATACGACGAGATCAAGCTACTTACCCAAAATCCCCTCTTCGTATTACGTCTATCAAACCTATAATCCGTTCTCCCACCAAGCACCATGAACCTGGAAAAATTGAAAAACCTAGCTAAGTTATTAATTTGCCTTGCACATTCCACTTGAGCTTGTTAATGATGCTAATGCTTGCATCAAGTTGGAATCCTTTTCTTGTCCACAGTCACATGGTGAAGATATTTGAATTCCTTCCCATATTGCAACTAGGGAAAACTTCACTTAAGCACATCTTCAACATGTGGACCACAAGCTTCAAAGCATATAACCTCTAGCTTCTCTCCTTGCACTTGCACACCTCAAACATGATAACCATCAACACTTGATGACATCCTCACATAGGCTAATTTGGATCATTCTCTTGACGAAAAGCCTTGATAAACACCTAACCAACATATACATAAGAAGAACATAGCATGGGTTAGTGTACGATACACAATTTACAATTACTTACCATACCACTATATCACTTGATCACACATCTTGTGTGTTGACCATCTAGATACAATCTTCGAGCTTCATCTTGGTTGTGAAGCCCTCGATTTTATCATATGCTAATCATACACGCAGATGCGTATGCCCAAGCTCAAGGACTCACAGGAAGATATCACAACACAACTCTAGACACAAATAAAAACATACAAGCTTCATATTACAAGCCAGGGGCCTCGTGGCCTAGAATATAGAAGCTCGATAAACACACGAGTGAGCAGAAGCAACAAATATCTGAATACAAACATAAAACAAGGATAATGCCTTAGATAAGGCTAGCACAAAAGAGATGTCGGTGCACTAAATATTGGGGTCTCTAGTGCCCCAGACTTGTGCATGGGAGTGAACAACCCATGATGGCAGGGTGTTGCAGAGTCCAGACAAGATGTACCCCCAAGATATCCAAGGCCCCGACAAGCCTGCTTTACCGGGAAGACACCCAAGGACACGTCCGTTTAATGGACGTGATGAACGCACCAAGCACAAGGCCCCAGCGAGCCTCCCTCGCCGGGAAGACACCCGAAGCCCCCGACAAGCTTCCTTGCCGGGACGAAGCACCAAGGGCCCGGCAAGCACCCTTGCCGGGATGACATGGCAAGGTGCTAGAAGGCGACCGCCCTTGCCACAGTGCCACCGCCCCCGAGTTCCAGCGCATTCCGCATGCGCTAGCGGGGCGTCCAGGTGTCAAAACACCTGGACACATGTCTTCACCAGCACTTTGCTGACAAGGACAAGACGTGCATTTAATGCACCTGACATCGGTAGATGGATAAGCACCGCTCTAGGTTCACTGTAACATCTCATGAACCTACCATCAAGCACTGCAGGTGACCCCTTTGCCTATAAAAGGAGGCCCTTAGATCATTCGCAACGGCTTAAACTCTTTGGAGATTGGCCAAGAAGACGGTTATCATCACTGTAAAAAACAACGAAAAACGCTTAATACAATCAGACGAGCAGGACGTAGGGTTTTACGCGTAAGCGGCCCGAACCTGTGTAAAAAGGCTGGTCGAGTGTTGATCGTTAGATCTTCTCTTGACGTCGTCTTTCCCCGCCCTACGATCACAAGTGTATCATGTTGATCCCCATAGGTGTCGACCTAGCATCGCCGACATCTTTGGTGCGCCAGGTAGGGGGGAAAGATTGCGTTAACCTGACCTACCCATTTGCACACCACCTCTTCTTCATCACCATGGCCCCCAAGAAGAGGGGCACTCTGGCGACCAACGCTCCCGTACGCGATTCTCCGGCCCCGATGGGGGGAGGAGAAGGTGTTGGCGCAGGACAAGAGGGCGGAGGC
Organism: Hordeum vulgare subsp. vulgare; assembly: GCF_904849725.1. NCBI lineage: Eukaryota > Viridiplantae > Streptophyta > Magnoliopsida > Poales > Poaceae > Hordeum > Hordeum vulgare. The sequence continues at coordinate 313,059,142 of NC_058518.1, forward strand.
CCCGAGCTTCCGCAACATTCTGGAGAGCAAACCCAGGCGAGTGGAGTCACCCGCGGCCGCGGTGATCATCCTCCCCCTGGTACGTCGAACGACACGGCTGCGCGACCAACCGACGGCTCGGCCACGTCCAAAGACGCGCCGACGCCTTTCAAGGCACCCACGCGAGCCCACACGTCGCGGCCTTCTCAGGCAACGCAGGACGGATCACCCCAGGAGGGCGGTGATCCGCCCCCACCTAAGGGGACCCCTGGACCCCGTTCTCGAGGTACGCCGAGCATGCGTACCTGCTCTACTACGGCACGGGCTGGCGAGCCACTACGTGACCAACAGGGAGCTCCTTCTAACACGGTTAGAACTGAGAGCCCCGTGAGGTCTTCGCACATCTCGCCACTGCTCGCACTCGCGGAAGCACTGAAGCGGGCTCAACTGCTCCTAAATTTCCCTCCACCGGTGGACAAGCAAAGGGAGCAGAGGGCCACCATCTAGAGCCTCCTCGCAATCGCCGATGGAGACTAGCCACGGTAGGCGGGGACGTCGAAATGACCCTCCAGCAAACACGCTCGAGACCGTGTCGAGAAGACAGGGGCTCCCAGCGCCACCGTGCACTCTCCTCCACGGCGGCGGGAACAAGTCATCGTAGACCGGGTCTTCAGACCCCCGCCACCGCCGTTATCAGCGGGATATTCTCCGTGAACGGCGCGAGGAAGACGCCCGCACCATCATCGAGCGGCGGCGCGAGACGCTCCATCAATCGGATATGCGCGTTGGGACCACCGCTGGTGCACCAGTTTCGGGGTACCCTGGTGACCTACCCTATGAGGTAGGTTGTCCAGCGTTTCCCGCGAATTACGCGGCGTCCAGTGGTCCAGCTCCCGAACTTTTAAGCCGGAGATCCCGGAAAAGTACGATGGCAAGACCCATCCATCGGAGTTCCTCGGCATCTACACCATCGTGGTGCAGGCTACCGGGGAGCGAGACGAGAAGATACTGGCCAACTACTTCCCTTCGGTGCTCAAGCCCAATGTTAGGTCGTGGTTGATGCACCTCCCCAAGAACTCCATTTCCTCCTGGAAAGAATTGTGCCAAGACTTTGTTGGGGCCTTTACTGGCGGCCACCGAGCTCCAGGTCAGGAAAGCGACTTGCACATCATCCCCCAGAAGGAGGGTGAACCCCTACGGAAGTACATCCAGAGGTTCAGCCACATCCAACACAACATCCCGGACGTCCACCCAGCTGCCGTCATCAACGCGTTCCACCAGAACGTGCGCAATCGGAAGATGCGCGAAGAGCTGACGATGAACAAAGTCCGCGATGTCGCTTAGATTTTCGCTCTGGCAGATAGGTGTGCACGTCTATAAGAAGGAAGGAGGCTCCCTTGAGATGGTCGCAGACAGCGATCATTTTCGACTCTAAGGACCACCCAGACCCCGTTACCGCGGTCTGGTGCTTGCCGTTGTTGGTATCACTGACAATCTGCAACCTTAGAGTGACAAAAATGTTGGTAGATGGAGGGGCTAACCTGAATCTCATTTCCCCTAATGTAATCCAAAAGCTGCAGATCCCCGATGAAGAACTTGAGGACACATGCGCATTCCAAGGGATCAACCCCGGGAAGATCCAGCCCAAGGGAAAGATCACGTTGCCGGTAACTTTCGGCAGCGACCAGAATTATCGGACGGAGAAAGTCATCTTCGACATCTCCGACAACCCGTTCATGTACAATGGGATCCTTGGGCGTCCAGCATTAGCCAAATTCATGGCGGCCTCCACTACGCCTACGGTACCCTGAACATGCCTGACCAAGTCGTTATCATCGTCGTCCGCGCCGACAAGAAGGACGCGCTCCGATGCATGAACCGCCTCTACCGGAAGGTCGTGACGGCACCCGTCGCCAAGGTCCCTTCCGCGTCGCCCCCGGCGAGGACCCCAGGATAGAAGAAGGACGATGAGGGAGCTTCCCATGACAACCCTGACAAGCGCACCTCGTTAGAGTGTTCTGCTACCGGCAGGGACGTACCTAAAAGCTCCACCACGTGAAGCACAAGGTCCAGGGCCGCTCCGCTTGATACCAAGATGGTGCGAGTGAAGGAAGACGGTTCGGGCGGAACTTTCACCATCAGTTCCACCCTCGACAACAAATAGGAAAGTACGCTCATGGCCTTCCTGCGGGAAAATCTTGATGTGTTTGCCTGGGCAACTGTCAGATATTCCCGGTGTTCCCAAGGAGGTCATTGAGTACCACCTTGCCGTCTGTCCACACGCGCGGACGGTCAAGCAGATGGTGAAGAAATAGGCCCTGGAGCGGCAAGAGTTCATTGCCGAAGAAATCAAGAAGCTAGAAGTAGGTGTCCTGGTCAGGGCGGTCATCCATCCCACATGGTTGTCCAATTTAGTCGTTGTGCACAGGGAATGTGGGAAATGGCGGCTTTGTATTGACTTCACCGACGTCAATAAAGCCTATCTCAAAGACCCTTTTCCCTTGCTGCGTATCGACCAGATGGTTGACTCCACTACCAGCTGTGACCTGCTATCGTTCCTCGTCGCCTACTCTAGTTACCACCAGATCTACATGGCTGAGGAAGATGAGGAGAAGACCGCGTTCATCACCCCATGTGGCACGTACTGCCTTGTACGGATGCCCTTTGGGTTGAAGAACGCCGGCTCAACTTTCGCAAGGGTGATCCAAATCGGTTTTGAACCCCAACTCCACAGAAATCTGCAAGCCAATATGGATGATATAGTGGTCAAAACCAAGGACAGATCCACCCTTGTGCCAGACCTGGAAGAAACATTTGCCAATATGCGCGAAATCAACCTCAAGCTCAACCCCAAGAAATGCGTCTTTGGCATCCCGTATGGCAAGCTACTCTCGTTCTTCGTCTCCCAACGTGGGATCGAAGCCAATCCCGACAAGATCAAGGCCATCGAAAAGATTGCGGCGCAAAAGCACGTCAAGGATGTGCGACGCCTAGCCGGATGTGTAGGTGCCCTGAGCCGATTCATCTCCAAGTCCGTTGATAGCGCCCTGCCTTTCTTCAAAATCCTGAAGAAGGCGAGACCGATGAAGTGGACTCCTGATGCGGAAGTGACACTACAAGACATGAAGAAATACCTCTCCTCCGCACCCGTGTTGGTGGACCCCAAGAGACACTGCTCTTGTATCTAGCGGCAACCAAGCAGGTGGTCAGTGCTGCATTGGTGGCGCAGAGGGAGGAAGACGATGAAGCCCCGGCAAAGCCAACGCCACCCGATGAGGATGCGCGAGATGGAAAGCGAGAGCTCCCCGCAGTGGCAGAGGATGACCAAGAGAAGTCCTCGCCAACCAACAGACTTGTGCAAAAGAAAAACTTGGTACAACGCCCGGTCTATTTCGTCAGCTTCCTCCTACAAGGGGCCAGAATGATATATTCCGGGGTGCAAAAATTCATTTTTGGCCTCCTCATGGCCTCAAGGAAGTTGCGCCACTACTTCCAGGCACATGAGATTACCATCGTCACTCACTTCCCGCTAGAGAGGGTTCCGTGAAACCCCGACGCAACCGACATGATAGTAGAGTGGGCGTTGGAATTGTCCAGCTTCATCCTCAAGTTTGAGAGCACTTCGACCATACAGAGCAGGGCCTTGGCGGAGTTCGTTGCAGAATGGACCCCAATGCCAGACGAAGAAATACCAAAATCAACCCTCCTGGGAAAGGAATCCACTCAAGAGTGGGTCATGTACATTGATGGAGCGTACTCCCTCCAGGGCGCTGGGGCTGGCGTGCTGCTGGTCACGCCTACCGGGGAGCATCTCAAGTACGTGATCCAAATATATTTCCCTCGAGAGAAGTCAACCAACAACACCACAGAATATGAAGGGCTGCTTGCCGGGCTCAGGATCGGGACAAATCTTGGGATTCAAAAGCTCATCATCAGAGGCGAGTCCCAACTAGTTATCCGACAAGTCAACAAGGATTATCAAAGCTCGTTGATGGAAGCCTACGTGGAGGAAGTGAGAAAGTTGGAAGAACTCTTTGATGGTCTACAGATGGAGCACGTACCCCGTGCCGAAAACACCATCGCAGATGACCTATCAAATCGAGCAGCACTTAAACTTCCTGTGGAACTAGGGACTTTCGTGCTACGGCTGACTCAACCCTCCATGGCACCATCAACCAAGCCGGACAAAAGGAAGAAGCTCAACTCCGGCAAGTACCTCCCGGCAGACCTACCAAGGAGCCCCGGTAAGGACCTTGCCGCGGAAGAAGTTGTCGGACTAGAAGCAGAGCCTATCGGGGGGGATCCCACCCCGGTAGAAGACATGCTGTTGCTCCTCGCCGTCGAGCCGCACGCTCCAGCGTGGGCGCAACCCATAGTCCAATACCTCCAAACTAGGGAATTGTGTGAGGAACCTGAAGAAGCAGAAAAGGTAGCTCGCCAGTCAAGCATGTACCAATTCGTGGATGATGCCCTCTACATGAGACGAAGGAACGGCGTGAAGCTAAAGTGCATCCCCCAGGAGGAAGGATTGGAGTTGTTGGCTGAAATTCATGGAGGAATGTGTGGGTCACACATAGGGTCGAGGGGCCTTGCCGGCAAGGTGTTCCGGCAAGGTTTCTTCTGGCCCACAGCCCTCTAGGATGCAATTGCACTAGTATCCAAGTGTGAAGCGTGCCAGTTCCAATCAAGAAAGCTTTATCAGGCAGCACAAGCTCTCCAAACAATCCCTCTCTCGTGGCCATTCTCGGTCTGGGGGCTCGATATCCTCGGGCCCTTCCCCCGCGTTGCCGGGGGCTTTGAGTACTTGTATGTCGCAATCGACAAGTTCACAAAGTGGCCAGAAGTGGAGCCAGCGAGAAGAGTAACATCGCAGTCAGTTGTCAAGTTCTTGAAGGGGATAGTCTGTCGCTTCGGCGTCCCGAACAGGGTCATCACGACAATGGCACCCAGTTCAGGAGCCGCATCTTCATGCAATACACCCAGGACCTCAGCAGCAAAATATGCTTCGCTTTCGTCGCTCACCCAAGGAGCAACGGTCAACACGAAAGAGCAAATGCCGAGGTACTGTGCGGGCTCAAGACTGGAACTTTCGACAAGCTACGCGAGCATGGAAGGCACTCGATTGATGACCTGCCGGCGGTTCTTTGGTCGATCAGAACAACGCCAAATCAAGCCACCGGCCAGACATCCTTGTCCCTGGTCTACGGGGTAGAAGGATTTCTTCCCACAGAACTCACTTATGGGTCACCTCGATTGCTTGCTTATGATGAGCTGGAGCAAGAGAAATTGCGTCCAGACGACGCAGTGCTCCTTGAGGAAACACGGATTCAGGCAGCTGTGTGAGCCTCTCGCTACCAGCAAGCCTTGTGCAGCTATCATAGCCGCAAGGTATGAGTGAGATGTTTTGAGGAAGGCGACCTTGTTCTCAGGCACGTTTAGTCGGCCAAGAATACCAATAAGTTGACGCTGAAGTGGGAAGGCCCATATCAGGTAGTGCGACTCACCAGGACCGGCGCTGTCCGCCTGGAGACCGAAGATGGCTTACCAGTGAGCAACTCCTGGAACATAGAGCATCTTCGAAAGTTCTACCCGTAGGGAGAGGTTGCCGGGCCAACCGACAACCACCTTTTGTACAAGTCTTGCCAAAGCTGCATGTAATCCTTTGTACAAAGCCAGACGAAGACCCTGAGTGCAGTCAAATAAAGCATAGCGTTCCACATCATCATATAGATCCTCATGATAGAAAAGATGTATGGATATATGACTTTGTGAAACGCATGAGCTAACAAGGGAACCACAGCCCCGGCAGATATTTTCCCTCTATTATTTCCTTTCAAAGATAGGTATAACCCCTGCGCACAAGTTTGCCGGGGGGAGAGATAGTGGGGACGCCCTGCTACGGCAACAAAAGTCCTTCCCCGGCAACGCCAGGAATTCTTCTTGCTATTTCTCTTTTGCTTCGGATTTTCCCTTGAAGAAGAAAGGGTGATGCAGCACAGGAGCAGCAAGTATTTCCATCAGTTTGAGAACAAAGGTATCTATCCAGAAGGAGGGTCTCATCAAGTCCAAAGTACCTACGCAAACACAAACGAGCTTGCACCCAACGCTTCAAATGGGTTGTCAATCCCTTCAAGATTGTTTACAAAGTGAGATCTGAAGGCGGAAAGTGCAACGAAGTAAAGGGTGTAAGGCTGAAAATATGGTGTGGAGTAGACCCGGGGGCCATAGTGTTCACTAGAGGCTTCTCTCAAAATAGCAAATATCACGGTGGGTGAACAAATTACTGTCGAGCAATTGATAGAACCGCGCAAAGTCATGACGATATCTAAGGCAATGATCATACATATAGGCATCACGTCCGAGACAAGTAGACCGATACTTTCTGCATCTACTACTATTACTCCACACATCGACCGCTATCCAGGATGCATCTAGTGTATTGAGTTCATGACGAACAGAGTAACGCCTTAAGCAAGATGACATGATGTAGAGGGATAATCTCAAACCAATGATGAAAACCCCATCTTTTTACCCTTTATGGCAACAACATGATGCGTGCCTTGCTACGCCTTTTGTCACTGGGTGAGGTCACCGCACGGTATGAACCCAAACTCAAGCACTTCTCCCATTGCAAGAATCATAGATCTAGTTGGACAAACAAAACCCACAACTCGAAGAGAATTACAAGGATATGAAATCATGCATAAGAGAGATGAGAAGAAACTCAAATAAGATTCATAGATAATCTGATCATAAACGACAATTCATCGGATCTCGACAAACACACCGCAAAAGAAGATTACATCGGATAAATCTCCATGAAGATCATGGAGAACTTTGTATTGAAGATCCAAGAGAGAGAAGAAGCCATCTAGTTACTAGCTATAGACCCGTAGGTCTATGGTGAACTACTCACGCATCATCGGAGAGGTCATGGTGTTGATGAAGAAGCCCTACGTATCTGAATCCTCCCTCCGACAGGGCACCAGAACGTGCCCAGATGGGATGTTGTGGAGACAGAAGCTTGCGGCGGCGGAAAAGTACTTTGGATGATCTCTTTATTTTTTGTGGAATTTTTGGGGATATATAGGCGCAAACCCTAGGGCAAAGGACGTCCAGGGGGCCCACAAGCCTGTGGGCCGCGGCCTCCCCCCTGGCTGCGGGGTGAGGGCTTGTGAGGCCCCTGGGGCCCCCTGCCTTGGCTCTCAAGTCTCCTGATCTTTTTCCGTTACAGAAAAAATCTTTTCGGGGATTTTCTTCCGTTTGGACTCCGTTTCAAAATCTCCTCTGAAAGGTGTCAAAAACATGGAAAAAACAGGAACTGGCACTTGGCACTGAGTTAATAAGTTAGTCCCAAAAAATATATAAAAGGCATGAATTTTTGATGTGGAACTACCTAGCATTGTTGTCCTTTGCAACTTCTTTTACGTGACATGAATGGTCAAATCCGTAAGATTTGAAACAATAGTTTGCTATTGACATGAAAATAATAATACTTCAAGCAAACTAGCAAGGTAATCATGAACTTTCAAAATAAGAAGGCCAAGGAAAGTTATCCCTACAAAATCATATAATCTGGCTATGCTCCATCATCCTCACACAACTAATGTAAATCATGCACAACCCCGATATTGGCCAAGTAATTGTTTTCACACTCTTACTTTCTCAAACTTTTCATAACTATCACGCAATACATGAGCGTGAGCCATGGATATAGCACTATAGGTGGAATAGAGTGTGGTGGTGGTTGTGAGACAAAAAGTAGGAGATGGTCACATTGACTCGGCGTATCAAAGGGCTATGGAGATGCCCATCAATAGATATCAATGTGAATGAGTAGGGATTGACATACAAGAGATGCACTAGAGCTATAAGTATGTGAAAACTCAAAAGGAGAACTAGTGGGTGTGCATCCAACTTGCTTGCTCACGAAGACCTAGAGCAATTTTGAGGAAGCCCATCATTGGAATATACAAGCGAAGTTATATAATGAAGATTGCCACTAGCATAAGGTAGTGACAAAGCAAGAAGCTCTCAATCATGAAGAACATGGTGCTATTATGAAGCACAATTGTGGAAAAAGATAGTAGCATTGTCCCTTCTCTCTTTTTCTCTCCTTTTTTTCATTTGGGCTCTTAGGCCTCTTTTTTCTCTTTTTTATATTTTTGGGCTCTGTGGCCTCTTTTTTTTATTTCCTCACATGGGACAATGCTCTAATAATAATGATCATCACACTTTTATTTACTCACAACTTCAAAGCTCAAAATGATGATGACTCTATAGGCAATGCCTCCGGCAGTGTACCGGGATGTGCAACGATCTAGCATCGCTTTATGACGTTGGAAACATCTCGCTAGCTATCTTACGATCATGCAATGGCAATATGAGAGTGACGGCACAAGTCATGAGACGAAACTATGGGAGTTGCATGGAAATATATCTCGGAATGGCTATGAAAATGCCATAGTAGGTAGGTATGGTGGTTTTTTTGAGGAAGGCATATGGTGGATTTGTGTACCGGCGAGAATTGCGCGGCACTAGAGAGGCTAGCAATGGTGGAAGGAAAAAGTGCATCTATACCATGGACTCACATTAGTCATGAAGAACTCACATACTTGTTGTGAAAGTTTTTATTAGTAATCGAAAAAAAGTGCTAAACGCATACTCCTAGGGGAAGGGTTGGTAGGTGTTAACCATCACGCGATCCCGACCTCAACACAAAGGATGATAATCAATAGATCAATAATGCTCCAACTTCCTAACATAGCGGTTCACCTTACGTGCATGTTATGGAAATTACTAGCTTTAACACAAGTATTTCTAGATTGAGAACACCCTACTGACATAGCTCTTATTATTAGCAAATCCACGTCTCAAAACTAATTGAGAGGAATCAAAACTTCTCTTTCTACTCAATGCACATGAAGATGGAGGTTTTTTGCATCCTCTTTGGGTACCTATCACATTTGGGACTACTTTCATAGCATAAGCCAACTACCAAGTCACGCACCGCCGTGCTCTAAAAGATATAAGTGAAGCACATAGAGAAAAATTATCTAGCTCAAAAGATATAAGTGAAGCACTATGAGCATTCTTGCAAAATCACGATGAGTGCATGTCTCTCTCTCTCAAAAAGGTGTGCAGCAAGGATGATTATGACACAACAAAAAGAAAAGACTCCTACGATACAAGACGCTCCAAGCTAAACACATATCATGTGGTGAATAAAAATATAGCTCGAAGTAATATTACCGATGGATTGAAGACGAAAGAGGGGATATCTTTTCGGGACATCCCCTAGCTTAGGCTTTTGGGTGTCCTTCAATTTGGCTTGGGATGCCTTGGGCGTCCCCAAGCTTGAGCTCTTTCCACTCCTTTTCTCTTTGTCCATGAGAACATCACCCAAAACTTGAAAACTTCACAAAAAAAAATTAAACAGAAACTCGTGATAACATTAGCGCAACAAAACAAACTACCAATTCTTTTGGTACTGTAGCAAACTTCAATTCCATCTATATTGGTGTTGGGCTACTGTATTCTCACTTTTCCATGGCTAGTACCCCCCCGATACTAGCCATAGTTTCATCAAAATAAGCAACCAACTCAACAAAAACAAAATCTGTCAAAAACAAACCGATCGCAACGGATCGTGGGACGACGGTGATTTGAATCACGAAGTTGTTCCACTACATCAACCGCGTTTAACGCTTCCCGTTTAGCGATCTACAAGGTTATGTGGATCCGATCTCCCTCTCGTAGATGAACATCAGCATGATAGGTCTTCGTGTGCGTAGGAATTTTTTTGTTTCCCATGCAACGTTCTCCAACACCATTCTGGTCGCATCTTTCATGGTCTTTTCTATGGGTAGAACTCCTGTGAGCGGTCTAAACTTCGATCCTTCTTTCTTTCTTCATTTAAAAAAGGGGGATTAAAGCCTGTTTTTTGCTCCCTCAATTGATAGTTCAGGGCCCCTCCTGCCGCGAACGAAAGGCTCTTTAAGGAAGTATTCCCATCACTCTCAGGCCCAGCACCAACCAAGAGGAGGCGAGGCTCTCTCCAATCATTCCAAAGAGCCAAGATCTCGTAAAGGAAAAATTAGCTAGCTCAGCAAGTTTGGACCCGGGTGAATCAATTTAGTGAAGGAAGGGAGCCTAAACTAAAGGCTTTTCCAAGCCTTGCCGATAGGCGCCTCATGGCTCACTCAGTTTTCTCGTGGAGTTCTTAGATATGTAGATCTGGATAGAGTCTCGCTCATAAAGGAAGAGTAGCGAGCTCTACGTCCAAGACACCCATGATAAGGGCTTAGGTAGCACTCCTATTTTGTATAAGCTTATGGGAAAATACTAGAATATGCTTTTCTCCATTCGGAGATTTATATTGTTTCTCCTTAATTTAGGAAATCAGTTTTTAAGCAAGTGAGCAAGCCATACCACTCATCCTCCACCTCCTCGTCCATAAAGTCCATTGACTTTCTTTTTCCGGTAAAGGCAACATATGCCCTAAGAACCTATTTTTCTACATCAAGAGGAAAGAAATCAGTCCCACAGACAACCCCAAAAGAATAATCTGGATGGACCCCTATCCGCGTGCCTATGGACCGATGGTTCCCAACCAGTAACTATTGCCCCCCTATGGACCACTCCTATGTAACATAAATAGAAAAGGGAGAAATAATATAAATGGAATATTATGGGCTTGATGACTCTAAGGAACTGAAGGAAACTCGTATAGAAATACAGGTTTTGCTTCCGCATAAGAAAGGTCGCTACAAAGATGGGTCACATCAGTTCTCTCCTCTAGAGTGTAAAATCATGGATGGAGCTTGACGCAACAGCCACTAGATTCCTACCTTTAGTGCTTGCCAATGGATGGTACTTCTTTCCCTTCCGATACAGAAAAACAATTTATTGACCTTCTCACTACTGGTCCCAATCCTTGACTCCAGTATGTATCTCATATCAGGTCCCCTACTCCTTTTTATAGATAGATGCATCTCGAGACTGATAACGCCTGTGATCTCTTTCTTTTTCTATTGGTTAAGGAATGCTAATAATGAAATAACTGATAGACCCTCTTTATCTCCATTCTAATTGGACGTTTTGACTTAGTAGCTATGTGATTTTTCACTTTGATCCGCGTACTTTATTTCTTCCTTCACTACTTCCTTCCGTGTCTCTTCTTCGGGCCCTGTATTGGGAACCATTCTTTTTCCGGTTCCCATTAGAATAGCATTCCTTCCATTGTACCAACCAACCATATCTCTTATCCCTAGCTCAGCTCTTTTAGAAACAATTTCCATCTTTCCACTAACAGTGGCGAAGAGCTCCCCTTCACTAGGTATGGTTGTTTTTGGTTCATAATTGTGTTCTAGGAGAACCTGAAACTAGAGCACACACGGGATATGCATTTTTTTCTATGGTTTGTGATTGTTGGAACCACGTGTCTCTCTTTTTTTACTTTATCAGATATTCTATAAAACGAACTCTCTATGGATCCCCACCATAGAAGGCCAACAAGAGCTAATAGACTCAGTTAGGGCAACAGATGATAACGACTCGTCAGATTGGAACTAACATTATTTATATACTGATACGTCCATTTTGCATCATGCTTTCATGTTGATATTTATTGCTTTATGGGCTGTTATATTACTTTGTGGTACCATATTCATGCCTTTTCTCTCTTATTTTGCAAGGTTTATTTGAAGAGGGAGAATTCACGCAGCTGGAATTCTGGACTGGAAAAGGAGCAAATCTTAGTCCACTATTCTGCACATCTCCAAATGCCGTGAAAAGTTACGTGGATTTTTTTGGGATTATATAAAAAATATTGGGCGAAAGAAGTACCAGAGGGGGGCTGCTAGGGCGCCACAAGCCCTGCCACCGCCACCCCCCTGGTGGCGGAGTGGGGGCTTGCGGGCTCCCTGACGGCCCACTAGCTCCCCCCTTTTTCTATATGAAGGGTTTCGTACCAGAAAACATCATTCGGGAGCTTTTTCGTGGTTTCGCCGCTGCCACCAGGCGGAACTTGAGCAGATCCAATGTAGAGCTCCGGCAGGACGATCCTGCTGGGGAAACTTCCCTCTCGGAGGGGGAAATCGTCACCATCGTCATCGCCAACACTCCTCTCGTCGAGGGGAGGCATCTTCATCAACATCTTCATCAGCACCATCTCCTCTCCAATCCCTAGTTCATCTCTTGTAACCAATCTTCGTCTCACGACTCCGATTGGTACTTGTAAGGTTGCTAGTAGTGTTGATTACTCTTTGTAGTTGATTCTAGTTGGATTACTTGGTGGAAGAGTTTATGTTTAGATCCTTGATGCTATTCATTACACCTCTGATCATGATTATGGTGGAAGAGTAGTTACTTTTGTTCCCGAGGACATGGGATAAGTCATGTTAATAATAGTCATGTGAATTTGATATTCGTTCGGTATTTTGATATGTTGTATGTTGTCTTTTCCTCTAGTGGTGATATGTGAACATAGACTACATAACACTTCACCATACTTGGGCCTAGAGGAAGGCAATGGGGAGTAGTAAGTAGATGATGGGTTGCTGGAGTGACAGAAGCTTAAACCCCAGTCTATGCGTTGCTTCGTAAGGGGCTGATTTGGATCCACTAGTTTAATGCTATGGTTAGACGTTGTCTTAATTCTTCTATTGTAGTTGCGGATGCTTGCGAGAGAGGTTAATCACAAGTGGGATGCTTCTCCAAGTAAGGGCAGTACCCAAGCGCCGGTCCACCCACATAACAAACTATCAAAATAACGAACGTGAATCATATGAACATGATGAAACTAGCATGACAGAAATTCCCGTGTGTCCTCGGGAGCGTTTTTCCTCCTATAAGACTTTGTTCAGGCTTGTCCCTTGCTGCAAAAGGGATTGGGCCACTTGCTGCACCGTTGCTACTACTTGTTACTTGTTACTTTTTTTCTTGCTACGTTTCATCCCGCTACACAATCACTTGTTACCACTACTTTCAGTGCTTAAAGTTATTACCTTGCTAAAAACCGCTAATCAAAGCTTTCTGCTCCTCGTTGGGTTCGACACTCTTACTTATCAAAAGGACTACGATTGATCCCCTATACTTGTGGGTCATCAAGACTCTTTTCTGGCACCGTTGCCGGGGAGTGAAGCGCCTTTGGTTAGTGGAAATTGGTAAGGAAACATTTATATAATGTGCTGAAATTTATCGTCACTTGTCACTATGGAAACTGTTCCTTTGAGGTGTTTGTTCGGGGTATCTTCACCACGAACGGAAGCACGAGGAGTTGTTCCTCAACCTGAGGTACCTACTGAAAATATCTTTTATGAAATTCCTTCGGGTATGCTTGAGAAACTGCTGGCTAATCCTTTTACAGGAGATGGATCTTCACATCCAGACTTGCATCTAATCTATGTAGATGAAGTTTGTGGTTTATTTAAGATTGCAGGTTTGCCCCAGGATGAGGTAAAGAAGAAATTCTTTCCTTTATCTTTGAAGGATAAGGCATTGACATGGTATAGGCTATGTGATGATACTGGATCATGGGGCTACAATCGGTTGAAATTGGAATTTCATCAAAAGTTCTATCCTATGCATTTAGTACATCGTGATAGGAACTTTATTTATAACTTTTGGCCTCGTGATAGGGAAAGCATAGGTCAAGCTTGGGGGAGGCTTAAATCAATGCTATATTCATGCCCCAATCATGAGCTCTCGAGGGAAATCATCACTCAAAATTTTATGCTCGGCTTTCTCATGAAGATCGTACCATGCTTGACACTTCTTGTACCGATTCTTTTATGAAGAAGGATATTGATCAGAAGTGGAATTTATTGGAGAGAATCAAACGCAACTCTGAAGATTGGGAGCTGGAGGAAGGTAAGGACTCAGGTATGAATTTCCAGTTTGATTGCGTTAAATCTTTTGTTGAGACAAACACTTTTAGAGATTTTAGCGCTAAGTATGGACTTGACTCTGAGATAGTAGCTTCTCTATGTGAATCTTTTGCTGCTCATGTTGATCTTCCCAAAGAGAAGTGGTTTAAGTATCATTGTCCTGTAGAAAGCAACATAGTCAAAACCACTCTAGTTGAGGAGAAAGTCATTGCTTTTAGTGATCCTGTTGTTCCTTGTGCTTACACTGAGAAACCACCATACCCTGCTAGGATAAAGGATCATTATAAAGCTCCAACTGTGATGCGTAGGTGTTACATTAGACCACTTGCACCCCCTGAGGATATTAGAGTTGAATCTAGTGTTGCTATTATCAAAGATCTCTTAGCCGAAGACATAGATGGGCATGTTATCAAATTCTGTGAGGACTCCGCTAGAATTGCTAAACCTCACGCGAAAGACAAACACGGACCTGTAGTTGGCCTGCCCGTTGTTTCTATCAAGATAGGAGATCACTATTACCATGGTTTATGTGATATGGGAGCTAGTGTTAGTGCAATACCCTGTTCTCTATATGATGAAATCAAAGATGAGATTGCACCTGCTGAGTTAGAACCCATTGATGTCACTATTACGCTAGCTAATAGAGACACTATCTGCCCTGTGGGAATTGTGAGAGACGTAGAAGTCCTGTGTGGTAAGAAGAAGTATCCTACTGATTTCCTCGTCTTTGGTACTGCACAAGATAGCTTTTGTCCCATCATATTTGGTAGACCCTTTCTCAACACTGTCAATGCTCACATTGATTGCACTAAGCAGACCGTCATAGTTAGTTTCGAGGGTGTGTCTCATGAATTTAACTTCTCTAAGTTTGGAAGACAACCCCATGAAAAAGAGTCGTCTGGAAGGGATTAAATCATTGCTCTTGCCTCTATTGCCGTACCTCCTACGGATCCTTTAGAGCAATATCTGCTTGAGCATGAAAATGATATGCATATGGAGGAGAGAGATGAGATAGATAAAATTGTCTTAGAACAGTATCCTATTCTCAAGAATAATCTGCGTGTTGAACTACTTGGGGATCCTCCCCCACCAAAGGGTGATCCTGTTTTCGAGCATAAACAGTATGCCTATCTTGATGAGAAGGAGATATATCCTGTCATTATTAGTGTTATCCTCTCAGAGCCCGAAGAGAAGAAGTTACTAAGAACTCCGAGGAAGCACCGGGCTGCTATGGGATATACTCTTGATGATCTTAAGGGTATTAGTCCTACTCTATGTCAGCACAAGATTAAAACCGATCATGACTTTAAACCAGTTGCTGATCATCAAATGAGATTAAATCCTAAGATGAAAGAGGTCGTTAGAAAATAAATATTATAGCTTCTGAAAGAAGGAATCATTTATCATGTTCCTCATAGTGATTGGGTAAGTCTAGTACATTGCGTACCTAAGAAGGGAGGTATCACCGTCGTTCCTAATGATAAGGATGAACTAATCCCACAAAGGATTATTACTGGCTATAGGATGGTGATAGACTTCCTGAAACTGAACAAGGCAACCAGGAAAGATCATTATCCTTTGCCGTTTATCGACCAAATGCTAGAAAGGCTATCAAAACACACACACTTCTGCTTTCTAGACGGTTATTCAGGTTTCTCGCAAATACCTGTTGCACAATCTGATCAGGAGAAAACAACTTTCACCTGCCCTTTCGGTACCTTTGCCTATAGACGCATGCATTTTGGCTTATGCAATGTGCCTGCCACATGTCAAAGATGTATGATGGCTATATTCTCTGACTTTTGTGAAAAGATTGTCGAGGTTTTCATGGTTGACTTCTCCGTTTACGGGTCTTCATTTGATGATTGCCTCAGCAACCTTGATCGAGTCTTACAGAGATGCGAAGATACCAACCTCGTCTTGAATTGGGAGAAATGCCACTTTATGGTTAATGAAGGTATCGTCTTAGGACACAAAATTTCTGAAAGAGGCATTGAAGTTGATAAGGCTAAGGTTGATGCAATTGAGAAAATGCCTTGCCCCACAAATATCAGAGGTATACGAAGTTTCCTAGGTCATGCTGGTTTCTATAGAAGGTTCATTAAAGACTTCTCTAAGATTTCTAGGCCTCTTACCAACCTCTTGTAGAAGGATGTTCCTTTTGTTTTTGATGAGGATTGTGAGGAAGCCTTTGAAATACTTAAGAAGGCTCTGATAACCGCACCTATTGTTCAACCACCTGACTGGAACTTGCCCTTTGAAATCAGATGGGTTCTCCTCCTACAGGAATTTGATTTGCATGTTGTTGACCGAAAGGGTGCTGATAACCCTGTAGGAGATAACATGTCTAGGCTAGAGAATGTCCTTGATGACCCATGACCTGTTGATGACATCTTTCCTGATGAGCAATTAAATGTCATCCGCACTTCACATAGTGCACCGTGGTATGCCGATTATGCAAACTATATCGTAGCCAAATACATACCACCCAGTTTCACCTATCAACAAAAGAAGAAATTCTTCTTTGATTTGAGACACTACTTTTGGGATGATCCTCACCTTTATAAGGAAGGAGTAGATGGTGTTATTAGACGTTGTGTGCCTGAACATGAACAGGGACAGATCCTACAGAAGTGTCATTCCGAAGCCTACGGAGGACACCATGGTGGAGATAGAACTGCCCATAAGGTATTCCAATTTAGGTTTCTATTGGCCCACTCTCTTCAAGGATGCCCATAAGTTTGTCTTGTCTTGTGATGAATGCCAAAGAATAGGGAACATCAGTAAGCGTCAAGAAATGCCTATGAACTATTCACATGTCATTGAACCATTTGATGTCTGGGGCTTTGATTATATGGGACCCTTCCCGAGTTCCAATGGGTACACTCACATCTTAGTTCTTGTGGAATACGTTACTAAGTGGGTAGAAGCTACCCTACTAAAAATGTTGATCACCACACCTCTATTAAGATGCTTAAAGAAGTCATATTCCCAAGATTTGGAGTCCCTAGATATTTGATGACTGATGGCGGTTCAGACTTCATTCATGGTGTTTTCCGCAAGATGCTAGCTAAGTATGATGTCAACCATAGAGTTGCATCTCCTTATCATCCTCAGTCTAGTGGTCAAGTGGAGTTGAGTAATAGGGAGATCAAATTGATCCTACAAAGGACCGTCAATAGATCTCGAAATACTTGGTCTAGCAAACTTGACGATGCACTATGGGCTTATAGGACTACTTATAAGAATCCCATGGGCATGTCGCCGTATAAAATGGTTTACGGTACGGCCTGTCATTTACCTCTTGAGCTGGAACACAAAGCTTATTGGCCAATCAAAGAGCTCAACTTTGATTTCAAACTTTCCGGTGAGAAGCAGATTTTTGATATCAGCTCGTTAGATGAATGGAGGGCCCAGGCATATGAGAATGTCAAGCTGTTCAAGGAAAAGGTTAAGAGATGGCACGACAAACGAATACAGAAACGAGAGTTCAATGTAGGTGATTATGTCTTGCTATACAATTATCGTTTGAGATTCTTTGCAGGCAAGCTTCTCTCTAAATGGGAAGGTCCCTATGTTATCGAGGAAGTATATCGTTCTGGTGCCATCAAAATCAATAACACGGAAGGAAATTTTCCTAGAGTGGTAAATGGGCAAAGAATCAAGCATTACATCTCTGGTACTCCCATAAATGTAGAGACCAATATCATCAATGTCATAACTCCAAAGGAGTACATAAGGGATGTTTATCAACCTGTTTGAGACCCTGAAAACGAAGAGGTATCTGTTTCGGCAAGAAATTGGACTCCGATGCTTTTCCAATAGGAAATTTCCTCTATTTTGGAATTTTTGGAAAATTAGAAAAATAAAAAGCAGTCAGAGAGCGCACGAGGCGGCAACAAGCCCTGCCACCGCCCCCTACCCCCTGGTGGCGGAGGGCAAGCTTGTGGGCACCTTGTGTGCCTCCCGGACTCCGTTTTCTTGTGGAGCACTCCTTCTGGTCCAGAAAAAATCAATATATACTCGCCCGAAGGTTTTGATCTCTGTATTGCGCAGTTTTCCTCTGTTTTCGTTTCGAGCTTGTTTCTGCCGCAGATTTAGAGCAAAGATGTCTCAGGAATCTGTTGGGGAGAATGATCTTCACCAAGTTCATGAGGAAGTAGATGCTGATCTGAAAAGAGTAGAAGTCACGGAAGCCAGGGACCAAGCTAAGGAGAAAACCCAAGCTAGGGAGGAAGTTCAACCTATGTTCAACATTGAAGATGTTGAAGGAGTAGATTTTCTCCAACCCTTCCTCCACGTGCTGTCTCCATCCTTGATTGAACTCTTGAGGTTTTGCGAAACAACTCGTGCTCACAATATTTCCCTTTCTCGTGAAGTTGTTTTTCTGGAAAACCACGTCATAGATCTCAAAGGTATAAATCAAAGATTGATAGCACTCTTGGAATCAAAGGCGACAATTCCACCACCAAAGGAAGACAACTAAGCATTGGCATGGGCAACCCCCTTGGCTTCTGCCAAGCTTGGGGGAGTTTCCCTGGTATCGTATCACCTTTATATCTTTTGCTTTTACCTTTGTTTTAGTTCTTTCCTTTTCAGTTTTTCTTTTTTCTTTTAGAGGAATAAGTCTTTAGTGTTTAGTTTGAGTCTTTTGCTTTTGTCTCTCCCCTGATGTATTCGAGCTTACGAGCTCTATAATAAAGAGTATCTTAGTCAAGGGCTTTGCTTTGTGCCATGATCAAAAGTATGAAAAGAACGATAGCATGAAAGATCATGAGACGATCTTATGGAAAGTGATAACTTCACATATGACACGTATGATGATTGAAACTTGTTGAGAATAAATCAACATAGACCTTACTCATTGTTGCAATTAATAAGAAGTAATAAGGAAAGAGAGGTTCACATATAAATATATCATCTTAGACACTTTTTATAATTATGAGCACTCACCAAACTATTACATGCTTAGGAGTAGATGTTGGACAAGGAAGACAACATAATGAATTGTGTTTGCTTGGTTCCAAACAATGTTATATGATTAGAGATCCCTTAGCATGTGACGATTGCTTCCACCTCATATTAGCCAAAACTCCCGCACCAAGTAGAGATACTACTTGTGCATCCATAAACCTTCAACCCAGTTTTGCCATGAGAGTCCACCATACCTACCTATGGATTGAATAAGATCCTTCAAGTAAGTTGTCATCGGTGCAAGCAATAAAAATTGCTCTCTAATATGTAGGATCTATTAGTGTGTGGAAAATAAGCTTTGTACAAACCTGTGATGAGGAAGACATAAAAGCGACAAACTGCATAATAAAGTTCTTTATCACAGGAGGCAATATAAAGTGACATTCCTCCGCACTAAGAGGACACGCATTCAAACCTCAAAAGCGCATGACAACCTCTGCTTCCCTCTGCGAAGGGCCTATCTTGTACCTTTACTTTTTGCCCTTGTAAGAGTCATGGTGATCTTCACCAATTCCGTATTTTTGCCTTTGTCTTGGCTACCGTCACATGCTTGGGAAGGATCTATATTCATATATCAACTTGGAGTTGAGTACTCATGCTTTATTATTGTTGACTTTACCCTTGCGGTAAATAGTTGGGAGGCAAAACTATAAGCCCCTATCTTCCTCTGTGTCCAGCTGAAACTTTGACACCATGAGTACCACGTGAGTTGTAACAATTGTGGAAAACAAAAGAGATGATTGAGTATGTGGGTTTGCCTTACAAGCTCATATTTGACTCTTTCTGATGTTCTGATAAATTGCAATTGCTTCAATGACTATGGACTATTGTTGGTTACTTCTCGGTAAGGTTTTTTCTTCATGCTTTGCATTGTGAAGGAATTGTTACTTTCCCATAGAATATTTATGATGTATTGCTGTTCTATGTGTGATCATGATGCCCTCATGTCCGTATTATGTTTTATCGACACCTTCGTCCCTAAACATGTGAACATGTTTTTGGAACTTGGTTTACGCTTGAGGACAAGCGAGGTCTAAGCTTGGGGGAGTTGATACGTCCATTTTGCATCATGCTTTCTTGTTGATATTTATTGCTTTATGGGCTGTTATATTACTTTGTGGTGCCATATTCATGCCTTTTCTCTCTTATTTTGCAAGGTTTATTTGAAGAGGGAGAATTCAGGCAGCTGGAATTCTGGACTGGAAATGGAGCAAATCTTAGTCCACTATTCTGCACATCTCCAAATGCCCTGAAAAGTTACATGGATTTTTTTGGGATTATATAAAAAATATTGGGCGAAAGAAGTACCGAAGGGGGGCTGCCAGGGCGCCACAAGCCCTGCCAACGCCACCCCCTGGTGGTGGAGTGGGGGCTTGTGGGCTCCCAGACGGCCCACTAGCTCCCCCCTTTTGCTATATGAAGGGTTTCTTTCTAGAAAAAAATCATTCAGCAGCTTTTTCGTGGTTTCGCCGCCGCCACGAGGTGGAACTTGAGCAGATCCAATCTAGAGCTCCGGTAGGACGATCCTGCCGGGGAAACTTCCCTCCCGGAGGGGGAAATCGTCGCCATCGTCATCACCAACACTCCTCTCATCGGAGGGGAGGCATCTTCATCAACATCTTCATCAGCACCATCTCCTCTCCAATCCCTAGTTCATCTCTTGTAACCAATCTTCGTCTCACGACTCCGATTGGTACTTGTAAGGTTGCTAGTAGTGTTGATTACTCTTTGTAGTTGATGCTAGTTGGATTACTTGGTGGAAGCATTTATGTTCAAATACTTGATGCTATTCATTACATCTCTGATCATGATTATGATTATGCTTTGCGAGTAGTTACTTTTGTTCCTGAGGACATGGGATAACTCATGTTAATAATAGTCATGTGAATTTGATATTCGTTAGGGTTTTTTGATATGATGTATGTTGTCTTTTCCTCTAGTGGTGATATGTGAACGTTGACTACATAACAGTTCACCATACTTGGGCCTAGAGGAAGGCATTAGGGAGTAGTAAGTAGATGACGGGTTGCTAGAGTGACAGAAGCTTAAACCCCAGTTTATGCGTTGCTTCGTAAGGGGGTGATTTGGATCCACTAGTTTAATGCTATGGTTAGACGTTGTCTTAATTCTTCTTTTGTAGTTGCGGATGCTTGCCAGAGAGGTTAATCATAAGTGGGATGCTTGTCCAAGTAAGGGAAGCACCCAACCGCCGGTCCACCCACATATCAAACTATCAAAGTAACGAACGTGAATCATATGAACATGATGAAACTAGCATGACAGAAATTCTGGTGTGTCCTCGGGAGCATTTGTCCTCCTATAAGACTTCGTTCAGGCTTGTCCCTTGCTGCAAAATGGATTGGCCCACTTGCTGCACCATTGCTACTACTTGTTACTTGTTACTTTTTGCTTGCTACGTTTCACCTCACTACACAATCACTTGTTACCGCTACTTTCAGTGCTTGCAGTTATTACCTTGCTAAAAACCGCTTATCAGAGCCTTCTGCTCCTCGTTGGGTTCGACACTCTTACTTATCGAAAGGACTACGATTGATCCCCTATACTTGTGGGTCATCATATACTAAGACATGTATTCCACGAAGGAGTCGCGAAACTTCTCTTAGGTTCTTATCTGATATTCCGTCTATACGGAGCATACGTTGGTTTAGAATTGCTCAGGAATTCATTGATAGTGACTTTTGAAGTTCTAGGTTTTCTAGTCTACTCCTATTTTTTCTGGATCGAGCCGCTTACCCTCATTCTACTCATACAACCCTGTTCACGAACTTGTAAAATCAATGCCACAAAGATAGCAAACTCGATTATCGAATATATAAGGAATGGGGCGACGGTTTGGGACCAGATATCCGGGGATGTGGAAAGAGCAGCTGTGAAAAGTGGAAAACCCATCAAAAACAATGATTGCTCACGAAGGTTTCCATAGAAAGACCCCTTAGTTCTGGCAAACAGATCACAATTACACGTACCTGGGAGCATACGATGGAATGAACAAAATACGAATAGTTAACATAATATTGTCATAGATATTAGGTTGTAACTTGATCATGAGCGTATTTGTTGATGTTGCACCCATGAAGTATGGAAAGTGCCAACCATTGGGAATCACCCGGGGAGGAGTTAGGAGCAGGAACAAGGAGAAGCGACAACCACTTAAATGGATGATTCTATTGTATTTCTGCCATTGTTCCCCATAGCAACTGGGGATCGAAAAGCACCAAATTTGATGACTTATTAAGGGAAAGACGAAGTAAGAGCATGCTATTGAAGAAGTTGCAATATATGTCGGGGGTCCTCCGTTGATTGTGTACTAATAAAATACGAGTCCAAAGGTAGGGTAATAAAGGGTTTAGCTAATGGAGAAATTGACTCTTCCTGGAACCATTAACGCGTAAACCATGTCAAACCAAGACCGATCAATATCCAAACGGAACGGATTCGAACTTCTCCTAGAAAAGTTTCCGGTGCGAATTTAAAAAAAATGAGTAATTCAAAGTAAAAATGAATTTGAGGCATCCGCCGGACTGAAGAGACTGATTCCTTTCTGCGGGACCTTTTCTTTGTTTGCGTCATAGAATTCTGCACCCTGTTTGCAATCAATGCAAATTGACATTGCTCAAGATCCCGAGAAGGCCCTAATAGAAGTGGGACCGTCTCTTCTAAGCTTTGAAGTCCCTTTTCCATTTCCATAATTGCTTTACAACAAAATCCCGTGCTAATCCCACAGCACGCAGTTGTCCAACCTGGGTTTTTAGATAGTGGTTGATTGCCCTCGATTCGTAACTACTACACTCGCCCCCAACATCTTTTTATTATGATTCGCTCATTTTGAAGGTTCGTTCTGCTTTTGGTCTTCAAGAAATTCAGAATATTTTTGAATTCCCATGTTTATGCTGGTTCAAGCGTGTCCCCCTCGAGAAAATATGTAATGGGATTTTCCTGAGCAGGCAGGGCGTCCTCAGCAGGTGGGGGTCCAGAATCAATTCCAAAGTCCAGTGCCAACTTCATGATCAAAATCAACTATCACCTTCTCGGGACTCGACCTGGAACTTCTTTCACTTTAATATGCCTCGTTCAATGATAAAGCATTTGATCGAGGAGCAGCACTAATGAGACACGCTAGACGTCCTACTTTTTGGGTTTTTAAGGTGACCGATGCCTTTCAAAAGTGTGCTTTGGGCCCATCCTTAATACTTGATGCAGAATGGAGCTAGTTATCCATTTTCAAAAGCGGATTCGGTGGTCCAAGAAGTAGAATTACGCATAGATTGTCGAAAGAAAGACGAATAAAGACAAATGGAATGGCCTGTGGACATGACCAAAACAAGGGCTAGTAGCACTTTTCTTAGGAATTGCCCCTGCAGACAAAGGACAAAGGGTTTTCAACTAAAAAGAATTAGCAGGTTTGTTGTATATTGACTAAGCTAAATAACATTTTCACTACTTTTGGCCACAGGCGAGATAGAGTTGTTTCTTGAAATTGATTTCAGACCGATTACTCATAGAAAATGACTACAAAGCAAGGCGAAGGCATGGAGAATTCAATGCTGATGGGAAGGTATTAGTTAGTGGGTGCAATCGAGCATGTCGAACCAAGCTAGCATTTGATTAAGATGAAATACTTTTGGGTGGGGCATACTAAGGTTAAATTTGAAATGAGTAAGTGCTTCGAGCCTCATGCTTTCCTGTTTTATTTGGTTGGGAAATGGTTCTTTCCTAATCTCTTTTTGAAATAATTCTATCTCTGTTTGCTAAGTATGTCAATTTCTCCTTAGTAACAAGGCCATAACTGTGGTATTACAAGTTTTGACTCATTTTTTACCAGTTTGGATCATCCCGATCGTGCCGTCGTGGAGTCTTATCTTTGTGTGGCTCCGATCTCTAGAAGCGATTAAACTTCTTCTACGGGTTATTCTTCTACTGCTTATTTTCGGACCCTTCTTTCCTCTTATACGGATTGGGAAAGTATTTCTATTATATGTATATTCTTAAACACATGACAACTTAGGCACACACTTTATTCGAACAGTGGGGCACAATACTCTAAAAGAACTTATTGGAAAAAACATAGCGGTAACGGCTGTTTTAGAAAGCATCTCTTCCTTTCTGAAACTCAAACAACCTACTAGGCTACTAAAAGTCTAATCCAGACAAAGAAGTTAGCGAGAAAACGATTCCTCAATCCGAAGTAAGGGTGGGACCATCTTATTTTCTGATCATTTAGAGCTGCTCACAAGGCCTAAACCTTCCTTTAAGCCCTGGAGCTTCGACACAGCCTTTTCCTTCCCCACAGGACAGAGCTCAATTTACCTTCACCACAACTCTAAAATAAGGAGAATTAGCTTTAGACAAAAGGGCTCGCACTCAATTGATCCGGGTCAACACTTCCTATTTCTGGTTTCGGCTTTATTTTGAGTCCTTGTAGGGGCTCATGACAGCCCTGTAGGGGATCCAAAGGCTTTCGAGCAGTAGCGGCAGCGGGGCGGGAGAGTTGGTTATTGTATTGATCCTCTCATGTTGGTCCTTCTGCATCATCCGGCAAGGCTCGGAAGTCTGAGCTATTAAGGTGCGGTTGATGGATAAGAGGCCTTTGATTTGTTAAGGGAGAGAGGGGAGAGTCATTCCAGAGTTGGGTGGGAATTGTTGATAGAAATTTGGATTTTCCCTGAGGTACGATAGCGTCTGAATTAAAGAAAGGGAATATGGAAAGTGAATATGGTAAAGGATACAAAGAGTAGGTTCCCTGAATGACTTTCACGCGTCTTTTCTTTGAACAAATAAATCTATAAATAAAATTGGATGGATCTTCCACATATGCTATGAGTGAAGCTTATCATCACTAGCGAGTGGTATGGTATCACCGTCTTCGTCCTGAAAGCATCGGCAAAGCTAAGCCAGTGTAGGCTTTGACACTACTTATATTCGCTACAAGTATTACACTCGCTTTGCTACACTCTTCTCTTATGCTTCATGCTTTGCATCGGCTAAATAAGCCGCTGATCCCTGGTGAATCCTACCCACATAGAAATGCGGAACCATCGGGGAAAGGAAAAACATATTCAATCCTAGGAGAGAAGTCACTGGTTCAATAGGACTAGGGAGAGGACCCTGATCACCTTGCCAATGAATTTAAGGCTTAGGAAAATCATCCTACAATGGACCATAGGGATTGAGAATGAAGAAGACATAAAAATAAGGTTATGTTAATAAAAAGAAAACCTCCTCCCATTCAAAGTCGTCTTCAAGTACCTTTTTGATTCTTTATCGAATATGGGTGGATCAACTATAGGTGATCAACGAGGAGGTCTACAACACAGACTTGTTCATCCCCGGACAAATTTTCGCGTTCGGAAGCATCGTTCTACACGCTGATCCGGCCGCCCGCCTTGGTCAGATCAGAATTTTGCCCCTAGTCATGAAGTCAGGTTCGGGAGCCTAGCGTTCACAGACGACCCGTGGGGAGACCTTGTGTTAACAGGGCTTTCCGTTCCATTAAAGGAGCACACGGACCTCGATGCTTTGTCCTCCGAGGTCATGAATCCAATCACCGTGACAAACTTCATCCCTAATCTGGCCTTAAAGCCCGACAGGCTCGGGGCGTCCGAACTCGCGTCAGCCGAGCTCTCCCCAAGGGCGATCTCAAGCGCCGTCAGGGGATCAAGGACACAAGCTGACCCCAAGCACACAAGTGGCCCAAGCACCGCCGAGATCCCAACACTTCACAGATTACTCGACCAAATCCAATCTATGGGCATGACGAATGGTCAAGGAATGATCTATGATTAGATCGGGATCAGACCCAACGACACGGAAATCCACATCCCGTCCATCACGCATCTGGTTTGTACTGTCGAATGCCTAGTCTAGGGCTCCTTGTTCCAATCATCAGAACTAATAATGGTACGCATCCCAGTCGCTGATGACCCACAAGTGTAGGGGGGTCTCTCGTAGTCCTTTCGATAAGTAAGAGTGTCGAACCCAACGAGGAGCAGAAGGAAATGACAAGCAGTTCTCAGTAAGGTATTCTCTGCAAGCACTGAAAATATTAGTAATAGATAGTTTTATGATAAGGTAATTCTTAACGAGTAGCAAGTAACAAATGTAACAAAGGTGCAGCAAGGTGGTCCAGTCCTTTTCATAGCAAAGGACAAGCCTAGACAAACTCTTATATATATATAAAGCAAAGTGCTCCCGAGGACACATGGGAATTTCTGTCAAGCTAGTTTTCATCATGCTCATATGATTCGCGTTCGTTACTTTGATAATTTGATATGTGGGTGGACCTGCTCTTGCATGCTTCCCTTCCTTGGACAACCTCACACTTATGATTACCCTCTCTCGTAAGCATCCGAAACTATGAAAGAAGAATTTAGATAAATCTAACCATGGCATGAAACGTACGGATCCAAATCAGCCCCTTACGAAGCAACGCATAAACTAGGGTTTAAGCTTCTGTCACTCTAGCAACCCATAATCTACTTATTATTCACAATGCCTTCCTCTAGGCCCAAATAATGGTGAAGTGTCATGTAGTCGATGTTCACATGACACCACTAGATGAGAGACAACATACATCTCATAAAAATATAGAATGAATACCAAATTCACGTAATTACTTATAACAAGACTTATCCCATGTCCCAGGAACAAACGAACTACTCACAAAGCATATACATGTTCATAATGAGAGGTGTATTTATGAAAATTAAGGATCTAAACATAAAGTCTTCCACCAAGTAAACCAACTAGCATCAACTGCAAGGAGTAATCAACACTACTGGCAACCCACACGTACATATGTGAGGTTTTGAGACAAAGATCGGATACAAGAGATGAACTAGGGTTTGGAGAGACGATGGTGCTGATGAATATGTTGATGGAGATTGACCCCCTCTCAATGAGAGGATCGTTGGTGATGACGATGGCTTCGATTTCCTCCTCCAGGAGGGAAGTTTCCTTGACAGAACAGCTCCGTCGGAGCTCTAGATTGGTTCTGCCCAAGTTGCGCTTCGACACGGCGATCCTTCGTCCCGAAAGTTCTAGATTGTGTTTTTCCGTGTCAAAACCCTTCATATAGCAGAACATGGGAGCCGGGGGCCTGCCAGGGGGCCCACAAGCCACAGGGGCACGAGCAGGGGGTAGGCCGCACCCTGTTGGCTTGTGGCCACCTGGTGGGTCTCGTGGCTTATTTCTTCCGCCCAAAATTCTTATATATTCTAAAATAATTCCCCGTAAAGTTTCAGGACTTTTGGAGCTGTGTAGAATAGGTCTCCAAGATTTTCTCCTTTTCCGGTCCAGAATTCCAACTGCCCGCATTCTCCCTCTTCATGTAAACCTTGTAAAATAAGAGAGAAAAGGCATAAGTATTGTACCATAATGCTTATTAACAGCCCTTAATGCAATATATATCAATAGAAAAGTATGATGCAAAATGGACATATTAACTCCCCCAAGCTTAGACATCGCTTGTCCTCAAGCGAAAGCCGAAATCGATAAATATGTCCACATATTTAGAGATAGAGGTGTCGATAAAATAAAATGTGGACATGAAGGCGTCATGGCTATCTTTAGAAAAGCAACACATATTGACATATAATCTCTTATGCTGGAGTAATAATTCATTCACATGGAAAAATATAAATCGACAACTCTATTGAGAACTAACAAACTTTGATCTGAGTCACTGAAGCAATTCCAAATTATCATAACATAGGAAAGAGTTAATGTAAGAGCTTGTCAAGCAAATCCAGATACTCAATTATCTTATAGTCTTTCATAATTGCTAGCACTCACACGGTATCTATGAGGTCAAAGCTTCCATCAGACACAGAGAAAGATAGGGGCTTATAATTGTGCCTCCCAACTATTTACCTCAAGGTTAGTGTCAACAATAATAACTCATGATCACCCACATCCGAGTGGATAGATGTGTCTAGATCATTCCCCAAGACATGACGCTTGCCAAAAGATAAAGGCAAAATAAAGGAAGTGGTGAAGATCACAACGAGTCTGGCATAAAGGTAAGTAATACCAAGTGCACATTCCTAAGAATTGCTCCAACATGCAATGGATTACAAGAGGACAAATGTTCAGAGTGTCTTCCCGTGGAGATGTTTCACTTGCCACATGATCCATCTCTCTTCCTTTTGCATCCTCTACATGACATGACCAAGGAGGAGAAGAATCAATACTTTAAAGAAGCAAGGAGGACAAGAATCAATACTTCAAAGAAGGGTGTAGCTGAGAAAGACATGCATAAAGATGGTGTAGCTGAGAAAGTCATGCATCTTCTAGCCCAAAGAAAGTGAACAAGCTTTTAAGAGCATCTGTGTGGGGGAAATCAGGATGCAATCTAAAATCTCTCTTGGCATGTCTTGGATTTCCACCGAAGAATCAATGCATTCAATCCGCATCTTCCTTACAAGAATAACTTGCTTAAGACAGGAATCCTAGTTCGTATTCTGAGCTCACCTTTGGGGATCAGTTTTGCATACCAAATAAGAAGAACAGGTTCATTCATTCATTCCGAGCAGGTTGGCCCTATCGGGTTAGGTAATTGATATAGGAATTCCAAGCAGCCGAGATAATGGAATTCAAGAAGATACCAACTCGAAGGAACCATGGAAAATAAATAGGGATTCTTCATGTTCTGATGCAAGTATAGTAGTGGAAGAAATGAGCACTCAACTGTATTATATCTGGCTACTAAAGCAGGTGTGCATTTTAACTCTGGCTACTAAAGCACGTGTGCATTTTCACTACCTTGACTTTCCAATATTGATAGATCGCGATAGAAATCAGGTGTATAATCATCTGAGCTAAAGGTGGATAATCATATGAGCTAAAGGTGGAGGTTAACAAACCTTGTGCCGGAGAGGAATTAGAGCTGGATGATGTTGATAAAATCACATTTCCTACTACTTAACTTGTTAATCAAGTCGACGGTTCTATTTCGAGAGTCTCAGGTGAACAATGAGAAGAAAGATAAACAAAAGGAAGTTTTCTTCTTGTTCATTGAACTATTAGCGTTGGCTCTCGGAAAGCACCTGTGTTTCTATTTCCTTAAAGCTCATTCCTCCCATAGGTAGTGTGTGAGAAAGGGTGAGGGATCGAACGTCCAATCACTTATATTATTATAGACTATTATTATCATGCTTATATATGTACTTCTCCAAGTGTGTTAAGGGGACTCATTGAAGACCCGGCCTACTCGATTGCTGTAAGAATGAGAACGGCCAGCACCATGGGAGTTATTAAACGAACTCTTTTCTTTTAACGGACAACCCAATATCTCTGCTAGGAGACTTTGCTGAGAGTTTGCATTCGCCAGTGTGCCACCATTCCTTATTCATATTGTACTTCACTTCTCTATGCTTCATGCATTCCGCTTTCATCTTGTGATACCCCAGACCTATTTCTTTGGATCCTTAACTACAAAAGTAAGCACCTCCCCTAACTAATTAGTTAGTATCGAGAGACTAAAAAAATCATTAAAGGAATCAATGAAGGAGTTCAGTCAGCACCGAGCCAAGCGAGCATATATTCAATATGTTGATTGTACCAAAGGAAGGATTTGCCTTATCACGAAAGCCACATTCGTTTCGTTTGAGGAAGTCACACATCTTGTTCCCTATAAATAAGGAGATTCATTATTTTTTTCAAAAATCCCTCTTCTTCCTTCTCAAGCCCCTACCACAAGACCAAGCAGATCTCATCATGCACAAGACTCAGAGTGCATCTTTCTAATGGCATGGCTGGCTGGCGAATGTGATCTATTCTCGTGTCACATCGCTTTTTTCTTCTCCCTCCATTTTCTTCACTACTACCACTTATACACATAAATCAAAGAAGCATTGTGGAATAGTGGCATTTCATTAATGGCTTAAATGTTCTTAGTGAAAGGGTTACTACAAAACCGTCAAACTCAGAGCGGTCTTTGAAAGTCAATAGGAGCATAGCGGCATCATCCAAGCCAAACACGTCTCCTCGGTAAAGGGTATTCTCGCGCAAAGAAGATAAAAAACATAACAACTGATTTTGCTCAATGCATGTCACCCGCTCTCTCTCAATACATCAAGTGACTCTCTCTCATAAGACAGAGAAAGATTACCTATTCATCCAATCCAATTTGATCAGAAGTGAGTTCATTGTTGTTGTATAGCGAAACCTTTCCTTGACAAAACCATTCTCAGCTAATATAAGCTGAGCTATCTATCCAGATCAGGGTTGAACGAAGCGAATGGAAAAGCCAAAGAAAACACAAATCCATTGCAATTAGAAACCAGTGACTCTACAGCCAGGGCTCGATGGCGATGTAAGATAGAAAGAATGGGGAGTTAGGGCTTCGGTTTCCTCTATAGCTAGTTTCAATTCCAAATCATTTGTCGACATGCGGACTCACTTCTCTTTTATGGGATGAATTTTATTATCCAAATTGTATATTTACGTGGGTGCATCAAGTACAACAAGAAAGAAGTACACATTGTTGACTCGCTATTCGAACAATCCTAGTGCATCAAGTACAACAAGAAAGAAGTACACATTGTTGCATCAAGTGCATCAGGTCAGAGCTTGTGGTAGAAGATTGGGCTCTGCTATGCAGATCCACTCAACTAAGAAAGAAGTACACATTGTTGACTCGCTATTCGAACAATCCTAGTTACTAGTAGCTAATCAAGTAAGAGTAGGGTGGCCGAGAAGCTTCTTTCCGGTGCCCCCAAAAGCAAAGCACGGACTCTACTCACTCATGCATTTTCCACCTACGGAGGGAGAAATCATCTAAATATCCTCATCCCCTGAAAGGGAACCCGAAAACATGACGAGAGTGGTTAGGGTGACTAAGGAGGAATGCAGTGGTACAAAGAAGAAGCGGAGGAGACTTTCGACCAAACAAAACCTCTTGGTTTATTAGTTGGCTGCATGGATTGTTATTCGTTCGACTACCACTAGTCTGCTTAAGTTGACGGATAAGACGGATGACTATCAACATTGCTCTCGTCATGACACAGCCTCTTTCACTTCTCATAGAAGAAGGATGGAATAAAAAATAGTTGAATAAACCAGCCTAAGTGGGTTCAATTCTAAAGGATAATCATAGTCTTTGTTGCCTCGGTTGTCTACCACTCCGTGAGTTGCTAGATTGGGTAGGAAAAAAGGAGTTATCAAGGAGTATGGGTGGTCCGTTTTGCATCAGTTACCTTGGTTCGTAAGTACCCGTATTTCTATCTATACCTCATACCCTTTTTTCTAGTAGTCAGTCTATGTTATAATCCCTTTTAAAAGAGCTAGAGGAAGTAATGGGATATTTGAAGCCCACGCTAAATCCTTTAACTCTTTTTCTATTGTGCTCAGTCCCTTTTGCAAACTCTCTATCCTGTCTCCACAAGCCTATAGCCCTCGTTTGAGGAAGATGTGTTTGGTTTGCGCCATTGATAACATCATATTCATATCGAAGGAGTCGAGAAAGAATCAACCATAAGCAGTCTTTACTGAAGCAAACCCCCAATCTGCGGAATTCGACTCAAATAATTCGGCTGAGCACTGGGCTACTTGCACTTAATGCTTATACTTATGTTGGGGCCCATGATGAACGGCACGTCCATGAGTTCTTCCAAACTACGCCATGGACCAGGCATGGGGCTGTGGTGGGACCCACTCTGAAGGGGGCCAGTCGGCCTACTACTGAAGGAGGCTAGCCGGCCTGCTGATACCCTTTGGGGTTCACATGTTGTTCAAATAGCGACTGATTGATACCTTCCGTGCCTTACCTATTTCTTCTTGCCTGCTTCTACTGGGGTTCAAAGAACCAAGGTGGTGCTACACTATCGTCTTGAATGGAACTTTCCCTAACAGCATTCCCTGGTGTGATCTACCAAATAGAGCCCCTCTGCCTGCACACGGGACATATAAACCAACATATAATCTTCCACCAAGTAAGCCAACTAGCATCAACTACAAGGAGTAATCAACACTACTAGCAACACACAGGTACCAATATGAGGTTTTGAAACAAAGATCGGATACAAGAGATGAACTAGGGTATGGAGAGGAGATGGTGCTGATGAAGATGCTGATGGAGATTGACCCCCTCTCAATGAGAGGATCGTTGGTGATGAAGATGAATTCGATTTCCCCCTCCGGGAGGGAAGTTTCCCTTGCAGAACAGCTCCACGGGAGCCCTAGATTGGTTCTGGCCAAGTTCTGCCTCGAGACAGCAGCGCTTCATCTCGAAAGCTCTCTTCTAATTTTTTCTAGGTCAAAACCCTTCATATAGCACAATATGGGAGCCGGAGGCCTGCCAGTGGGGCCACGAGCCACAGGGGCGCGACCTGGGGGTAGGTCGCGCCCTACTGGCTTGTGGCCAACTGGTGGGTCCCCTGGCTTATTTCTTCCTGCCAAAAGTTCATATATATATATTCCAAAATAAGTGACTTGTCAGGACGTTTGGAGCTGTGTGGAATAGGTCTCCAAGATTTGCTCCTTTTCCGATCCAGAATTCCAGCTGCCGGCATTCTCCCTCTTCATGTAAACCTTGTAAAATAAGAGAGAAGACATATGCATTGTACCATAATGTGTATTAACATCCCATAATGCAATAAATATCTATATAAAAGCATGATGCAAAATGGACATATCAGATGCTATTCGTTATTAGGGCACTGTCTCACTTAGGAGAGGATGATGGAGACAATGATTCCCCCACAAGTCGGGGTGAGACTCTGGACTAGAAATAAAAAGAACAAAAAATATAACAGTAAAAAGGGAGAAATGGAAAGAAATGCATCTTCTAGCCCAAAGAAAGTGAACAAGCTTTTAAGAGCATATGTGTGGAGGAAATCAGGATGCAATCTACAATCTCTATTGGCATGTCTTGGATTTCCATCCAAGAATCGATGCATTCGATCCGCATCTTCCTTACAAGAATAACTTGCTTAAGACATGAATCCTAGTTCGTATTCCGAGCTCACCTTTGGGGATCAGTTTTGCATACCAAATAAGAAGAGCAGGTTCATTCATTCATTCTGAGCAGGTTGGCCCTATCGGGTTAGGTAATTGATATAGGAATTCCAAGCAACCGAGATAATGGAATTCAAGAAGATACCAACTCGAAGGAACCATGAAAAAGAAATAGGGATTCTTCATGTTCTGATGCAAGTATAGAAGTGGAAGAATTGAGCACTCAACTGTATTGTATCTGGCTACTAAAGCAGGTGTGCATTTTCACTCTGGCTACTAAAGCACGTGTGCATTTTCACTACCTTGAATTTCCAATATTGATAGATCGCGATAGAAATCAGGTGTATAATCATACAAGCTAAAGGTGGATAATCATATGAGCTAAACGTGGAGGTTAACAAACCTTGTGCTGGAGAGGAATTAGAGCTGGATGATGTTGATAAAATCATATTTCCTACTTCCTAACTTGTTAATCAAGTTGACGGTTCTATTTCTAGAGTTTCGGGTGAACAATGAGAAGAAAGATAAACAAAAGGAAGTTTTCTTGTTGTTCGTTCAACCATTAGCGTTGGCTCTCGGAAAGCACCTGTGTTTCTATTTCCTTAAAGCTCATTCCTCCCATAGGTAGTGTGTGAGAAAGGGTGAGGGATCGATCGTCCAATCACTTATATTATTATAGACTATTATTATCATGCTTATATATGTACTTCTCTAAGTGTATTAAGGGGACTCATTGAAGACCCATCCTACTCGATTGCTGTAAGAATGAGAACGGCCAGCACCACGGGAGTTATTAAACAAACTCTTTTCTTTTAACGGACAACCCAATATCTCTGCTAGGAGACTTTGCTGAGAGTTTGCATTCGCCAGTGTGCCACCATTCCTTATTCATACTGTACTTCACTTCTCTATGCTTCACGCATTCCGCTTTCATCTTGTGATACCCCAGACCTATTTCTTTGGATCCTTAACTACAAAAGTAAGCACCTCCCCTAACTAATTAGTTAGTATCGAGAGACTAAAAAATCATTAAAGGAATCAATGAAGGAGTTAAGTCAGCACCGAGCCAAGTGAGCGTAGATTCAATATGTTGATTTTACCGAATGAAGGATTTGCCTTATCACGAAAGCCACATTTGTTTCGTATGAGGAAGTCAAACATCTTGTTCCCTATAAATAAGGAGATTCATTTTTTTTCAAAAATTCCCTCTTCTTGCTCCTCAAGCCCCTACCACAAGACCAAGCAGATCTCGTCATGCAGAAGACTCAGAGGGGATCTATCTAATGGCATAGCTGGCTGGCGAATGTGATCTATTCTTGTGTCACGTTGCTTTCTTTCTTCTCCCTCCATTTTCTTCACTACTACCGCTTCTACACATAAATCAAAGAAGCATTGTGGAATAGTGGCATTTCATTAATGGCTTAAATGTTCTTAGTGAAAGGGTTGCTGCAAAACCGTCAAACTCAGAGCGGTCTTTGAAAGTCAATAGGAGCATAGCGGCATCATGCAAGCCAAACACGTCTCCTTGGTCAAGGGTCTTCTCGCGCAAAGAAGATCAAAAACATAACAACTGATTTCACTTAATGCATGTCACCCGCCCGCTCTCAATATAGCAAGTGACTCTCTCTCATAAGACTGAGAAAGATTACTGATTCATCCAATCCAATTTGATCAGAAGTGAGTTCATTGTTGTTGTATAGCGAAACCTTTCCTTGACCAAACCATTCTCAGCTAATAGAAGTTGAGCAATCTATCCAGATCAGGGTTGAATGAAGCGAATGGAAAAGCCAAAGAAAACACAAATCCATTGCAATTAGAAACCAGTGAATCTACAGCCAGGGCTCGATGGCGATGTAAGATAGAAAGAATGGGGATTTAGGGCTTCAGTTTGCTCTGTAGCTAGTTTCAATTTCAAATGATTTGCCGACGTGCGGACTCACTTCTCTTTTATGGGATGAATTTTATTATGCAAGTTGCATATTTACGTGGGTGAATCAAGTACAACAAGTCAGGTCAGATCTTGTGGTAGAAGATTGGGCTCTGCTACGCAGATCCACTCAACTAAGAAAGAAGTACACATTGTTGACTGGCTATTTGAACAATCCTAGTTACTAGTAGCAAATCAAGTCAGAGTAGGGTGGCCGAGAAGCTTCTTGCCGATGCCCCCAAAAGTAAAGCACGGAGTCTACTCACTCATGCGTTTTCCACCTACGGAGGGAGAAATCATCGAAATATCCTCATCCCCTAAAAGGGAACCCGAAAACATGACGAGAGTGGTTAGGGTGACTAAGGAGGCCGTAAAAATTAGTAGTGCATTTTTGAAAGATAAGATTAAAAAAAGGCGAGAGTACCATAATTGTTAGTTAGGGGGTAAGCTGGTCAAGTCAAAAGAAGGTTCCTGACTATCTAGTAAATGAGTGCACGAAGAAAGGGAATAACATGTTCACAAACTAGTACTTTTTCCCCGGTAGGTATGTTTTACAATAGGAATGTGCCATGAAGCAAGAAAAGGAAACATGTAGATAATGTTCTAACGTGCCGCTATTTACGACAAGTTTCTAATGCATCTAGGAAAGAGAAAATGAAAATGTTGTGGTCACCCTACTCTGGAGAATAGAAAGGCAAGATAGACTATTGAAGCCAACCTTTTCATCCCCAAAAGCCTTTGGAAGACCTTACCCATCCATATTTGAAGCAACCTAAAAAAGCAGGTGACGTTGTTTCCTGAGGAGTTGATGACCTTGTAGAAGCATTTGCCCTTGCTGCTCTTTCAACTCAAGAGGATCAAATCATCCCCGGGAAACAGCAGAGGGAGAACCTGTTCCAAAACCCAAGGTAAAGAGTCTTTATGATTGAAAAAGATAATCCCAAGAAGGGGACACAAGAACACGGTCTAATTTGGCTTGCACTAATGTGGAACTCAGTCTCCTATTTTTCCAAGTGAAAGTTGGGCCGACGAACCCCGTGTCAACAAAGCTCCAAGTTTGTGATCAAATTATTTTTGATCTTGTCCCTTCCTTCGATTTCTTTGTTAAGGGAACAGTTCATTCGATATTCTATGGCTCCCAACTCTGTTTTGGCACCGGCTCCTTAAAAAAGTACTAGGAATGGCAAATGGTTCGATTAAGGCTAACGCAGGAGCTCGTACTCCCGTGAGCACCAGGCCCCTTCCTTATCGGTTTCCCTAATCGGACTTCTTCCTCTGGCTCTTCCAGGCTATGCTCCTCGCCTAAATCGGTATCAATAACTTCTATCATACTTCGACCTCTCATTGGAATGATAAGTTGGCTACGAAGAACTAATAAGTTTATCTTCTTATCACTTTCTTTAAGCCTTTCCTTCCGCTTCCATCGATAAATATATATAGATAACCTTGGAGAACAGATTAAGGTGTTTCCACTCTTAGGTTGTTCAATATGCAAAGACTGTGTCAATCACTACACCACTGATACGAAAAGCAAGCATTAATTTACCGTCACTTACCAGCTAGCCAGATGAGGCGCAGTAAGAATCAAGACAGTTCTTCAGAAAGGTTGCATTACTTGCATCAGCCTTTATCAAAATGAGGGAGTCATCAGCAAATAAGAGGTGTGACACCGAGGGGTTGTCCTGACACACCTTCACTCCCGAAAGATTGTTGTTCTCCTCAGCATGAAGTAACAAGCTTGAGAGCCCTTATGCACATAAAGGAAAAATTACGGACTAAGGGGGTCACCTTGGCGAAGCCCTTTTGAGGATACAAAACTATTAGTTTCATGGTCATTAAACCGAACAAGGTACTTTACAGATGATACACATTCCATCATCAAAGAAACCCATCTTGGTGCAAACCCCATCTTAAGCATTATTTATTTCAGGAAGCACCATTAATCTCTTGTAATATTCCCGGTTGGCAAGCATTTTGTTAATCACCCTATAAATAACATTACATAGGCTTTTCTTTATTGCGTTACCTTTTTCTGCATTCTCCACTTTTGGTATCACCACGATCACTATGTCATTCCAGCCCTCAGATATGTCTTGTGTTCACGGCCTGGAGTACTTCACTCACTAAGTCATTCTCAAGCCTCACCCAGAAATGCTTGAGAAATACAACATGAAGCATGTCTGGTCCCGCGACCCTCAAATCCCCAATATTGAACAGTGATTTATTTATTTCGTCTGCTGTGAATGGAGATAGGAGACTCTCATTCATCTGCTGCG
Organism: Hordeum vulgare subsp. vulgare; assembly: GCF_904849725.1. Lineage (NCBI taxonomy): Eukaryota > Viridiplantae > Streptophyta > Magnoliopsida > Poales > Poaceae > Hordeum > Hordeum vulgare. The sequence goes on from NC_058518.1 coordinate 313,096,161, forward strand.
TCACACTCGCCCGCACCTTGCTAATCACATCCAGGTTTGGAGCTAGGACCTCGGAGATAAATAGATGAGAGAAATAGCCCTAAATATGTGCACCGAGTAAGTCATTACCTTATATTCGATCTCCAGTATCCCCTTTGTGTCTGTATGTATCTCTGACCGCATAAAATCTCCATAGCCAATTTTCAAAATTGGATTCTGAAAGTAGAGGCGGCTTTTTGTACTAATCTTATTTCAAACAATCCAGGAACTTCCATAACATTGGCGTGATTCAGTTTGAGCAACACATCCTGACGCAATATATCTTCGTAATGAAAATGGAGTGGAAACATCATGGCTTTCCGCTTTCTTGAGAATGAGCGTTGTGAACTATCCGCAAAAAGGATAGTTGATCAAACCGAAACCAACGTCAAGTACGAGTTATTAAGAGTCGAATCAAAAAAAGTGTACTTCCTTTACGGCCGAAAAGAATGGAATGCTGCTTTGCTCTGCTGGATGCGTCGGATCCCATATAATAATCTCGCTCTTTACCCGATCATTAGAACATTTTGTGGGCAACGCGCCTGCTCTATTGTTGCGTAGCAATAGAAGGCTGCTCATGCTACTTTGGTGGCACTTTTTTGCCTTCCCTTCACTCTAGACAGGATCGCTAATGGACACAGGGAGGGAACATGCAAAGTGTTTCATTCATAATGGAAAGAAAGACACCACTACTTTGCCTCTTTGTTGGACCGCCAGCACGAACATAGTGGTCTCTAACCAGGACCATGAACCAATTCAAATTTGGATCTTGACATGTCGGTTGTTTTTAACCGTAGGCATCTCGCTAGGAAGTTGGTGGGCTCATCATGAATTAGATCGGGGTGGCTGGTGGTTTCGGGATCCCATAGAAAATGCGTCTTTTATGCCTCGGGTATTAGCCACAGCTCGTATTCATTCAGTATTTCTACCCCTTCTTCATTCTTGGACCTTGCTTCTGAATATATTGACTCGGGGATAGTAGCTTCTTTCTGTGAGACTTTTGCTACCCATGTTGATCTCCCCAAGGAGAGGTGGTTTAAATATCATCCTCCCATTGAACTTAAAGAGGTCGAACCTATTAAAGTTGAAGAGCAAAATATTATTTATGATGTTGATCCTGTTATTCCTAGTGCTTACATTGAGAAACCACCTTTTCCCGTTAGAATAAAGAATCATGCTAAAGCTTCAATTGTGGTTCGTAAGTGTTGTACTAGGACACCTATACCACCTGAACAAATTAAATTTGAACCTAGTATTGCTATGGTTAAGGATCCCTTGGTTGATTATATTGATGGGCATGCTATTCATGTCTGTGAAGAAGCTGGTAGAATTGCTAAACCTGACACTAAAGGTAAACATAGACCTATTGTTGGCGTGCATGTTGTTTCTATTAAAATAGGAGATCATTGCTATCATGGCTTATGCCATGTGGGTGCTAGTGTGAGTGCACTTCCTTTTACCTTAGACCAAGAAATTATGAATGATATTGCACCACCTGAATTAGAAGTAATTGATGTTACCATTAAGCTTGCTAATAGAGATACTATTGCACCAATTGGGATTGTTAGAGATGTTGAAGTCTTGTGTGTGAAAATAAAATACCCTACTGATTTTCTTCTTGTTGGCTCCCAACAAGATGATTTTTGTCCCATTATATTTGGTAAATCCTTCTTGAATACTCTTAATGATAGGATTGATTGTGAGAAAGAAACTGTTACTGTAAGTTTTGGGGATGTGTGTCATGAGTTCAGATTCTCTAAATTTCATACACAACCCCATGACAAAGAATTGCCTAGTAAAGATGAAATTGTTGGTCTAGCTTCTATCGTTGTGCCAACTACCGACCCCTTAGAACAATATTTGCTAGACCATGAAAATGATATGCATATGAATGAAAGGAATGAAATAGATAAGATTTTCTTTGATCAGCAGCCTATTTTGAAACACAACTTGCTTGTTGAAATACTTGGGGATCCTCCTCCACCCAAGGGCGATCCCACGTTTGAGCTTAAACAATTACCTGATACCCTAAAGTATGCTTATGTTGATGAAAAGGAGATATATCATGTTATTATTAGTGCTAACCTTTCAGAGCATGAAGAAAAGAGATTATTGAAAACTTTGAGGAAGCATCATGCTGATTTTGGATATACTCGTGATGATCTTAAGGGCATTAGTCCCACTCTATGTCAACACAAAACTAATATGGAGCTAGATGATAAACTAGTTGTTGATCATCAACCATGGTTGAATCTTAAAATGAAGGAAGTAGTAAGAAACGAAATACTAAAGCTTGTGGAGGCAGGTATAATTTATCCTATTGCTCATAGTATGTGGGTTAGTCCCATTCATTGTGTCCCTAAAAAGGGAGGCATTACTCTTGTTCCTAATGATAAAAATGAATTGATCCCGCAAGGAATTATTACAGGTTATAAAATGGTACTTGATTTTAGGAAATTAAATAAAGCCACTAGGAAACATCATTACCCTCTACCTTTTATTTATCAAATGCTAGAAAGACTATCCAAACATACACATTTTTTGCTTTCAAGATGGTTATTCTGGTTTCTCTCAAATACCGGTTTCAAAAGAGGATCAAGAGAAAAACACTTTTACTAGCCCTTTTGGTACCTTTGCTTATAGACGTATGCCTCTTGGTTTATGCAATGCACCTTCTACCTTTCAAAGATGTATGATGGCCATATTATCTGACTTTTCTGAAAAGATTGTTGAGGCTTTCATGGATGATTTTTTCCGTTTACGGGACTTCTTTTGATGACTGCTTGAGCAACCTTGATCGACTTTTGCAGAGATGTGAAGAATCTAACCTTATCTTGAATTGGGAGAGGTGCCACTTTTTGGTTAATGAAGGCATTGTCTTGGGACACAAGATCTCCGAAAGTGGTATTGAAGTTGATAAAGCTAAAGTTGATGCTATTGAAAAAATGACGTGTCCAACAGATATCAAAGGTATAAGAAGTTTCCTGGGTCATGATGGTTTCTATAGGAGGTTTACTAATGACTTCTCTAAGATTTCTAGGCCTCGCACTAGTCTCTTGCAAAAGGATGTTCCATTTGTTTTTTATGATGATTGCATAGAAGCATTTGAAATTGTTATGAGAGCCTTGATCACTGCACCTGTTGTTCAACCAACTGATTGGAACCTACCCTTTGAAATTATGTGTGATGCGAGAGAAAAACGAAGCCTTATAAATTGTAAATGAATCCCTAAAGGCGGATACAGGCTTAAACCTATTCATATATCATATCCCTCGCTTGACTCTTCTCAGAAAAGGTTCTCGTTCCCACGAATCTGGATCTACCTCCTAGCATTGATAGCGATTGATTGAATTCGTACTCTGAGAAGCTTTTCTGATTTCCTTTCTCTCCAAGAATTTCAATAGGAGAAGATGCTGGTCTGGCTTTTACTTTGGCGCCTACTTCCTTACTTCTCCTTGCTACTCCTTGAGTACTCTGACTCAGCGGCGGACTTTCCTGTTATGTTGCGTCATCTGGTTTTCTATGACAATGGGAAGTGGACTCAGGGGCTGGCTCTATGAATAACCTCCTAACCAATCTGTCACATCACAGAAGGATGACTAGCTGAGACAACACTTGTGCACGAATCACTCAACGAGCTTTCCATCAATCTTGCGTGGCAGCAATAAGTAGAGTGACGAGATCTTCTTCTACTGAATTTCATTTCTTTTTGCATCATAAAATCCGTAATTCGAATGAAGTCTGTGTGACCGGCTCAGTTGGATTCCTCTCATCAAACTGGGACATTTCCCGAGATTAGAACTCCCCAGTCCTTAGATTCGGGAATAAGGAAATTTGATGGTACATGACGATATAAAAAAAATGACTACTAAACAAAAAATAGATAATTTTTAAGTGCAGATTTTCAGTCCAATTAGCTATTTTGTTTCGAGAAAAACGTCGATGTTGATACCTTTTTGATATTTTTTTCGAGTCTACAATACAAATCTTGTTGCGAAGCACACTTTGCGATAATATGATACGAGCAAAGGAAGGAATGCAATGGTACAAAGACGAAACGGAGGAGACTTTCGACCAAACAAAACCTCTTGGTTTACTAGTTGGCAGCATGGATTGTTATTCGTTCAACTACCACTAGTCTGCTTAAGTTGACGGATAAGACGGATGACTATCGACATTGCTCTCGTCATGACACAGCCTCTTTCACTTCTCGTAGAAGAAGGATGGAATAAAAAATGGTTGAATGAACCAGCCTAAGTGGGTTCAATTCTAAAGGATAATCATAGTCTTTGTTGCCTCGGTTGTCTACCGCTCCGTGAGTTGCTAGATTAGGTAGGAAAAAAGGAGTTATCAAGGAGTATGTGTGGTCCGTTTTTGCATCAGTTACCTTGGTTCGTAAGTACCCCTATTTCTATCTATACGTCATACCCTTTCTTCTAGTAGTCAGTCTATGTTATAATCCCTTTTTAAAGAGCTAGAGGAAGTAATGGGATATTTTAAGCCCACGCTAAATCCTTTAACCCTTTTGCTATTGTGCTCAGTCCCTTTTGCAAACTTTCTATCCTGTCTCCACAAGCCTATAGCCCTCGTTTGAGCAAGATGTGTTCGGTTCATGCCATTGATTACATCATATTCATATCGAAGGAGTCGAGAAAGAATCAATCACAAGTAGTCTTTACTCAAGGAACACCCAATCTGCGGAATTCGACTCGAAAAATTCTGCCGAGCACTCGGCTACTTGCCTTTAATGCTTATACTTATGCTGGGACCCACGATGAACGGCACGTCCATGAGTTCTTCCAAACTACGCCCTCGACCAGGCATGGGGCTATGGTGGGGCCCACTCTGAAGGGGGCCAGCCGGCCTACTACTGAAGGAGGCCAGCCGGCATACTGATACCCTTTGGGGTTCACATGCTGTTAAATTAGCGATTGATTGGTACCTTCCCTGCCTTACTTATTTCTTCTTGCCTGCTTCTACCGGGGTTCATAGAAACAAGGTGGTGCTACACTCTCGTCTTGAATGGAACTTTCTCTAACAACATTCCCTGGTGTGATCTACGAAATAGATCCCCTCTGCCTGCCCACGGAACAAATAAACCAACATATAATCTTCCACCAAGTAAGCCAACTAGCATCAACTACAAGGAGTAATCAACACTACTAGCAACCCACAGGTACCAATCTGAGGTTTTGAGAGAAAGATGGATACAAGATATGAACTAGGGTATGGAGAGGAGATGGTTCTCATGAAGATGCTGATGGAGATTGACCCCCTCTCAGTGAGAGGATCGTTGGTGATGACGATGAATTCGATTTCCCCCTCCGGGAGGGAAGTTTCCCTCGCAGAAGAGCTCCACGGGAGCCCTAGATTGGTTCTGCCCAAGTTCCGCCTCGATACGGGGATGCTTCATCCCGAAAGCTCTCTTCTAATTTTTTTTCCAGGTCAAAACCCTTCATATAGCATAATACGGGAGCCGGAGGCCTGCCAGGGGGCCACAAGCCATAGGGGTGCGACCAGGGGGTAGGTCGCGCCCTACTGGCTTGTGGCCACCTGGTGGGTCCCCTGGCTTATTTCTTCCTCCCAAAAATTCATATATATTCCAAAATGTGTAAGTTGTCAGGACGTTTGGAGCTGTGTAGTATAGGTCTCCAAGATTTGCTCCTTTTTCGGTCCAGAATTCCAGCTGCCGGCATTCTCCCTCTTCATGTAAACGTTGGAAAATAAGAGAGAAAAGGCATAAGTGTTGTACCGTAATGTGTATTAACATCCCATAATGCAATAAATATCTATATAAAAGCATGATGCAAAATGGACATATCACATGCTATTCGTTATTAGGGCACTGTCTCACTTAGGAGAGGATGATGGATACAATGATTCCCCCACAAGTCGGGGTGATACTCTGGACTAAAAATAAAAAGAACAAAAAATATAACAGTAAAAGGGGAGAAAAGGAAAGAAATGGAAAGAAAGGTAAAAAGGAAAAAATGGAAAAAATAAAAAATAAATTAGAGAAAAGAGAGAAGGGACACTGCTACTACCTCTTTTTCACACTTGTGCGTCAAAGTAGCACCATGTTTTTCATATAGAGAGTCTCATGTTTTGTCACTTCCATATGCTAGTGGGATTTTTTCATTATAGAACTTGGCTTGTATATTCCGATGACGGGCTTCATTAAATGCATGAGGTCTTCATGAGCAAGCAAGTTGGATGTGCCCTCACTTAGCTTCAGTTGAGTTTTCATACACTTATAGCTCTAGTGCATCTATTGCATGGAAATCCCGGTCACAGACGGCAAAGAAATTTGCCATCTGTTGGCTGGTGGTCCTACTTTCGGCACTAAAAGTCACGGTAATGACCCTCTTTGCCATGTGCAAAACAACAGCGGACAGCAAAGGACCAAGCGGACGACAAAGGGGGGGGAGGAGGAGGAGGAGGAACAAGTTCGTTTTTCATCTCTTCTTCTAACTTTCTATCATTTTCCTTCTCATTCTTTATCTTTTATTCTTTCTTTTTCTTCTCTTTCTTGTTCCATTCTTTCTTTTTCTCCTCTTCCTTGTTTTTCTTCTTCTTAATCCTTGTTTGTGTAATTTTATATCTAAATTAGGTAATTATGCTATTTTAGAGCTAACTAAGTTTATTATGTTGTTTGAGAGGAAAACAAGCTAAGTATATGACATTTATGAGCTAACAAGGTTATTATGCCATTTTTGACCTAACTAAGCTAACTATGTCATAAATGAACTAAATAAGATAATTATGTCATTTTGGAGGATAATTAGCTAAGTATGTCTTTTTTGGAGAAAATAAGCTAAGTATGTGGCATAATAGGGCTAACTAGCATGTACGAAGCTACGTATTTATTTGTTATGCACAACACTAGAGAACACTTACCATTGTCGTCATTATGGATGTGAAGCACCAGGGGTTGCTCGGCTGGTTTCACCTAGAGAAGGGGTGTGCGATGCACCTTGGGAGTTATTCTGCACCAAAGATCATTTGCGATGTCTCATTAGCATGATGACACTCAAATGTTAAGACTAGTAACTGATGACCATTCAACTGAAACTCACCGTTCCCGCGACAATAATGACTAGCATCGGCAGAGGAGTTTGACCAGTCTTCTCGCACACAGACTGCACATTTTGTTTTGACAACTCAATCATATTATTAGTAATGAAACAAACATTACATGCATGATTTGGCTAATATGAAGAAAAAACTTACGAGGAGGAGCTCGTACATGGCCCGGTGAGCCACATCATTCCATGCCCTCTCCTTCTTCAACAACTGAGCCATCTTCTCATCTGCGGCCAGTTCCTTCTCCACCGCCACCCAGTCCCTCTCCTACTGAAGCACATGGGATGTCCCTCTTTCTCTCTGAAGAGAAGCCAGCAACACCACTCCTTGTTAGCATTGTAAGCATTAATGGCCAGACACGCAATGTAACGGAGGAAAGTTATCTGAGTTTGTATAACTAACCTCGATGGCGAGATCGACTTTCCCTGGACGAGTCCTTATCTCAGGACGGGAGCTTGTTTGGCGCGCATTGATCTTCGGGACAGTGAGAGGACAATGTATCAACCCATCTCCAACAGATATGAAGCCATGAGGACTCCCGCCACTAGCTATCATCACCAGCTCTAGATCCAAAGGTTGATGGCTCGCATTAAAGTCCTCCCCTTTCCTCATCTTCACCTCCTTGTTGTACCTCACGAGCGTGTGGTGGCAGGAGATGTTGGTGAACTTCTCTGGATGATCTAGGTCAGACTCAGAGAATGCCTTGGCCATCTTGTATGAGGCGGTATGGGCCATGGCATAGAGGTCCTACACCTTTTGCACCTTCGTGTTATTGTGTTGCGCCTAAAAGAGAGGAACAAAGTATTAGTAAAGGCTAAATATAGCATGAAGAATGAATCACATGATTCATGAAGTAAACCACATACCTAGTTCCACCCGAATTGAAATAAATTGGCGTTGCCTTGATGGTGTGGCACACCAACCATTTGGGTACGCCAGTCCTTCGCATTGTCATGGACGGCTCGCCATTGGCTTGTGCACCACTCATCCACCAACGCCTCCCAACAATCCATCTTATACGCACACCATCTTAGGGACACCTAAGTTAGTTAAGAGAAATTTCAGTCATATGCCAACGAATCAAATCAAGGAAACTAAGTACAAGGCCTTATGAATAGGTAATTACCTTCATGTACTGATTCTTCTTTAGAAACTTTTTGCGGCACGACGACTTGTCCTTCTTAATACCACGTGTGGTGTAGTAGACTCGAACAACATGCAACCGAGTCTCGTGGCTTAAGTTCTGTAATAGGTGCTTGCACTCGGTATCGATAACCTTGGTTGCCTCCTCCTCATATTACTCCTCACACGTGTAGAAGGTCTGCAATGAAACGAGACAACACTAATTAGTACAACAAGTAGCTATTGTTAATTTTAGATTGTGTAAAGGATAAATTACACAAAAGCTTTTGATCACCATCTCGGCCCTCGTGTGGCACAAGACACCATCGATCATCTCATCCGACGGGGCCTGGGCAGCCTTGTTATAACACCGTGATTTTCAAACTTTTTCTTTCAAAATATTTTGGAAAATCACTTGCAAATTGGTGGATTTTCAAATTCTTTCAAGCAATTCGGATTGTGAGTCTCTGATTTCTTGTCCCAAGCAGCCTAAAACCTTTTCCTCCTGCCAAAACCTTTCTTGGATTAATTTGCAATATTTAATTCTTTCAAATAATTCTTTTTCTATTTTGGGGAATTAGGGCATCACCATGGGCGTTGAAGCAACCTATAGTTTAGATAAGCTATAAACCCCAAAACATTTTCCACATGTTCTCTGTATCATATGGTTTCAAAATCTTCAAAAACATTTCCTTGCCCAATGTAAAAATTTGGCTAGACTAATTATTTCTTTTCTGACCAGAATTGTCACTTTGTGAAGCAACCATATTTTTCCTGTTTTAGAAAATTCCCAATAAATTCCCTTAGTTCCTAGGGATCCTAGTTAGTTCAAATATGTAAAAACATGTGATGGTCCAATACAAGTTTTGAGCAAGAAAACTCTACTAAGTTTGTGTTAATACTGAACCTTTGTGAAGGAAGTGCTAGCTTTAATTTTTGGGAATGTGTGCACTACAAAATAATACTCCTCCACCTAGTTTCACCTTTAGCAGGGCTTGTATGTGAGTGCCATGAGCTCATTTGCAATCTGGACCAGAAAGGTGGTTTTCAAAGGAACTATATTCATTTGATCTTCAAATCTTTTCAAACTTTGCCAGTTTGTAGTCCTTCCTATGCTGATTAACCCAGACATGCTAACTTACTGCAACCCTAACCCATTTGATCTCTAGAATCTCCCCAAGTCTGCAGGCAGAAGTTGTAGTTGAAGCTACACTTCGTAGGAGACTGAGACTAGTCGAGCCAGTGGTAGAATGTGACTAATGAGAGTCTAGTCGACGCAATGGACAAGGTTTCCAGGATTGCATGGCCTTGTGGCAGCCGTAACCATGGTGACCACGGTACTGGCATGCCACAGCGTGCGCTCTGCGCAGTTCCTGTGACAGCCGAGCGCGCCCGAGCCGTCTTTCGCTGCCCCCTCCTTGTACTTGGTGTTGACGGTGCTCCTGGCAGCCGCGTGGCATCTCCTGAAGGTTCTGGGTCGCCTGAGAAGGCCGCCGCCGCTCCTAGCCAAGCTCCTCCACGGGCCGAACAGTCGGCTCCGGCCATTGTGGTCGTCTGCAAGCCCTTAATGGCTTAGGAGGCATCCCATCGACTCTGTGCCCTCCTCCATCACCTCAAGTCGCTCCGTGACGACCAGCTCATCCCCCCAGCTCTAGTGGACGAGCTTATCGTCGCCGCTTCTGCAGAGATCGGCCGAGCTCGTCGCCGGCCTATTTAAGGGCTGGCCCGACCCCTTCAAGCTCTCCATCCCCCTCCAGCCACCTCCAATCGGCCTCCCGAAGAGCGAGCCAAGGCCAAGATGGACTCCGGCCTCGAGTCTCGCTGGAGCTCCGCCGCTTGCAGCCCCCTCCGTCGCCAGATCCAACCACTCTCCCAGAGCCCATTCAACCCCACCATCGAGCTCGGGATTTCCCCTAGTGCTCCTTGATACGTCCATTTTGCATCATGCTTTCATGTTGATATTTATTGCTTTTTGGGCTATTATATTACTTGTGGTACCATATTTATGCCTTTTATCTCTTATTTTGCAAGGATTATTTGAAGAGGGAGAATTCAGGCAGCTGGAATTCTGGACTGGAAAAGGAGCAAATCCTAGTCCACTATTCTGCACATCTCCAAATGCCCTGAAAATTTACGTGGATTTTTCTGGAATATATTAAAAATACTGGGCAAAAGAACTACCGGAGGGGGGCCACGAGGGCCCCACAAGCTTGCCCACCCCCACCACCCCCCCTGGTGGCGCAGGGAAGGCTTGTGGGCTGCCTGAAGGCCCACTAGCCCCCCTCTTTTGCTATATGAAGCGTCCTGGTCTGGAAAAAATCAAGAGGGATCTTTTTCGTGGTTCGCCGCCGCCACGAGGCGGAACTTGAGCAGATCAAATCTAGAGCTCCGGCAGGACGATCCTGCCGGGGAAACTTCCCTCCCGGAGGGGGAGAATCGTCTCCGTTGTCATCACCAACACTCCTCTCGTCGGAGGGGAGGCATCTTCATCAACATCTTCATCAGCACCATCTCCTCTCTAATCCCTAGTTCATCTCTTGTAATCAGTCTCCGTCTCGCGACTTCAATTGGTACTTGTAAGGTTGCTAGTAGTGTTGATTACTCTTTGTAGTTGATGCTAGTTGGATTACTTGGTGGAAGAGTTTATGTTCAGATCCTTGATGCTATTCAGTACACCTCTAGTCATAATTATGATTATGTCTTGTGAGTAGTTACTTTTGTTCCTGAGGACATGGGATAAGTCATGCTGATAATAGTCATGTGAATTTGATATTCGTTCGGTATTTTGATATGTTGTATGTTGTTTTTCCTCTAGTGGTGTTATGTGAACATCGACTACATAAAACTTCACCATATTTGGGCCTAGAGGAAGGCATTGGGAAGTAGTAAGTAGATGATGGGTTGCTGGAGTGACAGAAGCTTAAACCCAAGTCTATGCGTTGTTTCGTGAGGGGCTGATTGTGATCCACTAGTTTAATGCTATGGTTAGACTTTGTCTTAATTCTTATTTTGTAGTTGCGGATGCTTGCAAGAGAGGTTAAGTGGGATGCTTGTCCAAGTAAGGGCAGTACCCAAGCGCCGGTCCGCCCACATATTAAACTATTAAAGTAACAAACGCGAATCATATGAACATGATGAAACTAGCATGACAGAAATTCCCGTGTGTCCTCGGGAGCATTTTTCCTCCTATAAGACTTTGTTCAGGCTTGTCCCTTGCTATAAAAGGGATTGGGCCAATTTCTGCACCGTTGCTACTAATTGTTACTTGTTACTCTTTGCTTGCTATGTTTCAGCTCGCTACACAATCACTTGTTACGGCTACTTTCAGTCTTGCAGTTATTACCTTGCTGAAATCCGTTTATCAGAGCCTTCTGCTCTTTGTTGGGTTCGACACTCTTACTTATCGAAAGGACTACGATTGATACCCTATACTTGTGGGTCATCAAGACTCTTTTCTGGCACCGTTGCCAGGGAGTGAAGCGCCTTTGGTAAGTGGAAATTGGTAAGGAAACATTAATATACTATGCTGAAATTTATTGTCACTTGTCACTAAGGAAACTCTTCCTTTGAGGAGTTTGTTCGGGGTATCTTCACCACGAACGGAAGCACGAGGAGTTGCTCCTCAACCTGAGGTACCTACTGAAAATATCTTTTATGAAATTCCTTTGGGTATGCTTGAGAAACTGCAGGCTAATCCTTTTACAAGAGATGGATCTTCACATCCAGACTTTCATCTAACCTATGTAGATGCAGTTTGTGGTTTATTTAAGCTTGCAGGTTTGCCCGAGGATGAGGTAAAGATGAAAGTATTTCCTTTATCATTGAATGATAAGGCGTTGACATGGTATAGGCTATGTGATGATGCTGGATCATGGGGCTACAATCGGTTGAAATTGGAATTTCATCAAAAGTTATATCCTGTGCATTTAGTACATCGTGATCAGAACTTTATTTATAACTTTTGGCCTCGTGACAGGGAAAGCATAGCTCAATCTTGGGGGAGGCTTAAATCAATGCTATATTCATTCCCCAATCATGAGCTCTCGAGAGAAATCATCACTCAAAACTTTTATGCTCGGCTTTCTCATGAAGATCATACCATGCTTGACACTTCTTGTGCCGGTTCTTTTATGAAGAAGGATATTGATCACAATTGGAATTTATTGGAGAGAATCAAACACAACTTAGAAGATTGGGAGCTCGAGGAAGGTAAGGAGTCAGGTATGAATTTCCAGTTTGATTGCGTTAAATCTTTTGTTGAGACAAACACTTCTAGAGATTTTAGCGCTAAGTATGGACTTGACTCGGAGATAGTAGCTTCTCTATGTGAATCTTTTGCTGCTCATGTTGATCTTCCCGAAGAGAAGTGGTTTAAATATCATCCTCCTGTAGAAAGCAACATAGCCAAAACCAATCTAGTTGAGGAGAAAATCATAGCTTTTAGTGATCCTGTTGTTCCTTGTGCTTACACTGAGAAACCACCATACCCTCCTAGGATAAAGGATTATTCTAAAGCTCCAACTATGATACGTAGGGGTTACATTAGACCACTTGCACCCCCTGAGGAGATTAGAGTTGAACCTAGTGTTGCTATTATCACAGATCTCTTAGCCGAAGACATAGACGTGCATGTTATCAAATTCTGTGAGGACTCCGCTAGAATTGCTGATCCTCACGCGAAAGACAAACACGGACCTGTAGTTGGCCTGCCCATTGTTTCTGTTAAGATAGGAGATCACGGTTACCATGGTTTATGTGATATGGGAGCTAGTGTTAGTGCAATACCCCGTTCTCTATATGATGAGATCAAAGATGAGATTGCACCTGCTGAGTTAGAACCCATTGATGTCACTATTATGCTAGATAATGGAGACACTATCTGCCCTCTGGGAATTGTGAGAGACGTAGAAGTCCTGTGTGGTAAGACGAAGTATCCTACTGATTTCCTCGTCCTTGGTACTGCACAAGATAGCTTTTGTCCCATCATATTTGGTAGACCCTTTCTCAACACTATCAATGCTCACATTGATTGCATTAAGCAGACTGTCACGGTAAGTTTCGAGGGTATGTCTCATGAATTTAACTTCTCCAAGTTTGGAAGACAACCCCATGAAAGAGTCTTGTATGGTAGGGATGAAATCATTGCTCTTTCCTCTATTGTCGTACCTCCTACGGACCCTTTAGAGCACTATCTGCTTGAGCATGAAAATGATATGCATATGGAGGAGAGAGATGAGATAGATAAAATTGTCTTAGAACAATATCCTATTCTCAAGAATAATCTGCGTGTTGAACTGCTTGGGATCCTCCCCCACCAAAGGGTGATCCTGTGTTCGAGCTTAAACAGTTGCCGCATACTCTTAAGTATGCCTATCTTGATGATAAGGAGATATATCTTGTCATTATTAGTGCTCTCCTCTTAGACCGCGAAGAGAAGAAGTTACTAAAAGCTCTGAGGAAGCACCACACTGCTATTGGATATACTCCTGATGATCTTAAGGGTATTAGTACTAATCTATGTCAGCACAAGATTAAAACTGATCCTAACTTTAAACCAGTTGCTGATCATCAAAGGAGATTAAATCCTAAGATGAAAGAGGTCGTTAGAAAAGAAATATTAAAGCTTCTGGAAGCAGGAATCATTTATCCTGTTGCTCATAGTGATTGGGTAAGTCCAGTACATTGCGTACCTAAGAAGGGAGGTATCACCATCGTTCCTTATGATAAGGATGAACTAATCCCACAAAGGATTATTACCGGCTATAGAATGGTGATAGACTTCCGAAAAATGAACAAGGCAACTAGAAAGATCATTATCCTTTTCGTTCAACGACCAAATGCTATAAAGGCTATCAAAGCACACACACTTCTGCTTTCCAGATTGTTATTCAAGTTTCGCGCAAATACCTGTTGCACAATCTGATCAAGAGAAAACCACTTTCACCTGCCCTTTCGGTACCTTTTCCTATAGACGTATGCCTTTTGGCTTATGTAACACACCTACCACCTTCCAAAGATGTATGATGGCTATATTCTCTGACTTTTGTGAAAAGATTGTCGAGGTTTTCATGGATGACTTCTCCGTTTACGGGTCTTCCTTTGATGATTGCCTCAGAAACCTTGATCGAGTCTTACACAGATGCTAAGAAACCAACCTCGTCTTGAATTGGGAGAAGTGCCACTTTATGGTTAATGAAGGTATCGTCTTAGGACACAAAATCTCTGAAAGAGGCATTGAAGTTGATAAGGCTAAGGTTGATGCAATTGAGAAAATGCCTTGCCCCACAGATATCAGAGGTATACGAAGTTTCCTAGGTCATGCTGGTTTCTATAGAAGGTTCATTAAAGACTTCTCTAAGATTTCTAGGCCTCTTACCAACCTCTTGCAGAAGGATGTTCCTTTTGTTTTTGACGAGGATTGTGAGGAAGCCTTTGAAATACTTAAGAAGGCTCTGATAACCGCACCTATTGTTCAACCACCTGACTGGAACTTGCCCTTCGAAATCATGTGTGACGCTAGTGATTATGCTGTTGGTGTTGTTCTAGGACAAAGAGTTGACAAGAAGTTGAATGTCATTCACTACTCTAGTAAAACTCTAGACAGTGCCCAAAGAAACTATGCCACTACGGAGAAGGAATTTTTAGCAGTCGTGTTGGCATGTGAAAAGTTCAGATCTTACATAGTTGACTCCAAAGTCACTATTCACTCTCATCATGCTGCTATTAAGTACCTCATGGAGAAGAAGGACGCTAAGCCTAGGCTTATCAGATGGGTTTTCCTGCTACAGGAGTTTGATTTGCACGTCGTTGACCGAAAGGCTACTGATTACCCTGTAGCAGATAACTTGTCTAGGCTAGAGAATGTCCTTGATGACCCACTACCTATTGATGATAGCTTTCCTGATGAGCAATTAAATGTCATCCGCAGTTCACTTAGTGCACCGTGGTATGCCGATTATGCAAACTATATCGTAGCCAAATAGATACCACCCAGTTTCACCTATCAACAAAAGAAGAAATTCTTCTTTGATTTGAGACACTACTTTTGGGATGATACTCACCTTTATAAGGAAGGAGTAGATGGTGTTATTAGACGTTGTGTGCCTGAACATGAACAGGGACAGATCCTGCAGAAGTGTCATTCCGAAGCCTACGGAGGACACCATGCTGGAGATAGAACTGCCCACAAGGTATTGCAATCAGGTTTCTATTGACCCACTCTCTTCAAGGATGCTTGTAAGTTTGTCTTGTCTTGTGACGAATGCCAAAGGATAGGGAACATCAGTAAGCATCAAGAGATGCCTATGAACTATTCACTTGTCATTGAACCATTTGATGTCTGGGGCTCTGATTATATGGGGCCCTTCCCGAGTTCCAATGGGTACACTCACATCTTAGTCGCTGTGGATTACGTTACTAAGTGGGTAGAAGCTATCCCCACTAAAAATGTTGATCACCACACCTCTATTAAGATGCTTAAAGAAGTCATATTCCCAAGATTTGGAGTCCCTAGATACTTGATGACTGATGGCGGTTCACACTTCATTCATGGTGTTTTCCGCAAGATGCTAGCTAAGTATGATGTCAACCATAGAGTTGCATCTCCTTATCATCCTCAGTCTAGTGGTCAGGTGGAGTTGAGTAATAGGGAGATCAAGTTGATCCTACAGAAGACCATCAATAGATCTCGAAAGAACTGGTCTAGCAAACTTGACGATGCACTATGGGCTTATAGGACTGCTTATAAGAATCCCTTGGGCATGTCACCGTATAAAATGGTTTACGGTAAGGCCTGCCATTTACCTCTTGAGCTGGAACACAAAGCTTATTGGGCAATCAAAGAGCTCAACTTTGATTTCAAATTGCCGGTGAGAAGCGATTGTTTGATATCAGCTCGTTAGATGAATGGAGAGCCCAGGCATATGAGAATACCAGGTTGTTCAAGGAAAAGGTTAAGAGATGGCACGACAAACGAATACAAAAACGAGAGTTCAATGTAGGTGATTATGTCTTGCTATACAATTCTCGTTTGAGATTCTTTGGAGGCAAGCTTCTCTCTAAATGGGAAGGTCCCTATGTTGTCGAGGAAGTATATCGTTCTGGTGCCATCAAAATCAATAACACGGAAGGAAATGTTCCTAGAGTGGTAAATGGGCAAAGAATCAAGCATTACATCTATGGTACTCCCATAAATGTTGAGACCAATATCATCAATGTCATAACTCCATAGGAGTACATAAGGGATGTTTATGAGCCTGTTTCAGACCTTGAAAACGAAGATGTATCTATTTCGGCAAGAAATTGGACTCCGATACTTTTTCCAATAGGAAATTTATTCTGTTTTGGAATTTTTGGAAAATTAGAAAAATAAAAAGCAGTCCGGAGAGCGAACGAGGCAGCCACAAGGCCCCACTCCGCCACCACCCCCTGGTGGCGGTGGGCAAGCTTGTGGGCACCTCGTGTGCCTCCCGGACTCCGTTTTCTTGCGGAGGACTCCTTCTGGCCCAGAAAAAATCAATATATAGTCGCCCGAAGGTTTTGATCTCCGTATCGCGTAGTTTTCCTCTGTTTTCGTTTCAAGCTTGTTTCTGCCGCAGATCTAGATCATCATGACTTCCCCAAACGCTCCTAAGGACAAGATCTTTGAGAAGGTCATCAATCCCTACCTCACGGAAGTGCTGAAACACCCTCAATCTATCAAGATGAGCGAGGGGATGTTGCACATCCGTGATGTTGAGGGGCCTAAGAAGACCGGAAGCATGGAGACGAGGCTCGAAGCAATGGAGCAACAAATCTTCAAGTGCCAAGGGATGGTGGAGCATGGACTCAACGCCAACCACACGATGATCACGGAGTTCACTAGCAATCACAAGATGGATGCCATTGATATTGGGAAACACCTCTCCAGGCTCTACGATAGGGTTGACCAACTTCAGGGCCAGGTCTTTGACCTGCAGAATCAAAATTGTGAGTATGAGTATAGGTTTAAATCAATAAGGTTGGCTGCAGATTTGAGGATTCCGGTGACTCGTTCATCCTGCGATGATGGAGCACCTATGCCTTGGAAGACGGAGGATCAGACTACTCCGACAACAACACCACCACCACCAAAGGAAGACAACTAAGCATTGGTATGGGCAATCCCCTTGGCTTCTGCCAAGCTTTGGGGAGTTGCCCTAGTATCGTATCACCTTTATATCTTTTGCTTTTACCTTTGTTTTAGTTCTTTCCTTTTCAGTTTTTATTTCTTCTTTTAGAGGAATAAGTCTTTAGTTTTTAGTTTGAGTCTTTTGCTTTTGTCTATCCCCCGATGTATTCGAGCTTACGAGCTATATAATAAAGAGTGTCTTAGTCAAGGGCTTTGCTTTGTGCCATGATCATAAGTATGAAAAGAACGATAGCATGAAAGATCATGAGACGATCTTATGGAAAGAGATAACTTCACTTATGACACGTATGATGATTGAAACTTGTTGAGAATAAATCAACATAGACCTGAGTCATTGTTGCAATTAATAAGAAGTAATAAGAAAAGAGAGGTTCACATATAAATATATCATCTTAGACACTTTTTACAATTGTGAGCACTCACCAAACTATTACATGTCTAGGAGTAGATGTTGGACAAGGAAGCCAACATAATGAATTGTGTTTGCTTGGTTCCAAACAATGTTATATGATTAGAGATCCCTTAGCATGTGACGATTGCTTCCACCTCATATTAGCCAAAACTCCCGCACCAAGTAGAGATACTACTTGTGCATCCATAAACCTCCAAACCAGTTTTTCCATGAGAGTCCACCATACCTACCTATGGATTGAATAAGATCCTTCAAGTAAGTTGTCATCGGTGCAATCAATAAAAATTGCTCTCTAATATGTATGATCTATTAGTGTGTGGAAAATAAGCTTTGTACGAAAGAGGAAGACATAAAAGCGACAGATTGCATAATAAAGTTCTTTATCACAGGAGGCAATATAAAGTGACGTTCCTCCGCACTAAGAGGACACGCATTCAAACCTCAAAAGCGCATGACAACCTCGGCTTCCCTCTGCGAAGGGCCTATCTCGTACCTTTACTTTTTACCCTTGTAAGAGTCATGGTGATCTTCACCAATTCCCTTTTTGCCTTTGTCTTGGCTACCGTCACATGCTTGGGAAAGATCTATATTCATATATCAACTTGGAGTTGAGTACTCATGCTTTATTGTTGTTGACTTTACCCTTGAGGTAAACCGTTGGGAGGCAAAACTATAAGCCCCTATCTTCCTCTGTGTCCAGCTGAAACTTTGACACCATGAGTACCACGTGAGTTATAACAATTGTGGAAAACAAAAGAGATGATTGAGTATGTGGGTTTGCCTTACAAGCTCTTATTTGACTCTTTCTGATGTTGTGATAAACTGCAATTGCTTCAATGACTATGCTTTATTGTTGGTTATTTCTCGGTAAGGTTTTTGCTTCATGCTTTGCTTTGTGAAGGAATTGTTACTTTCCCATAAGAATCTTTATGATATATTGATGTCCTATGTGTGATCATGATGCCCTCATGTCTGTATTATGTTTTATCGACACCTTCGTCCCTCAACATGTGGACATGATTATGGAACTTGGTTTTCGCTTGAGGACAAGCGAGGTCTAAGCTTGGGGGAGTTGATACGTCCATTTTGCATCATGCTTTCATGTTGATATTTATTGCTTTTTGGGCTGTTATATTACTTGTGGTACCATATTTATGCCTTTTCTCTCTTATTTTGCAAGGATTATTTGAAGAAGGAGAATTCAGACAGCTCGAATTCTGGACTGGAAAAGGAGAAAATCCTAGTCCACTATTCTACACATCTCCAAATGCCCTGAAAATTTACGTGGATTTTTTCTGGAATATATTAAGAATACTGGGCGAAAGAACTACCGGAGGGGGGCCACCAGGGCCCCACAAGCTTGCCCACCGCCACCACCCCCTGGTGGCGCAGGGCAGGCTTGTGGGCTGCCTGAAGGCCCACTAGCCCCCTCTTTTTCTATATGAAGCGTCCTGGTATGGAAAAAATCAAGAGGGAGCTTTTTCATGGTTTAGCCGCCGCCACAAGGCGGAACTTGAGCAGATCCAATCTAGAGCTCTGGCAGAACAATCCTGCCGAGGAAACTTCCCTCCCGGAGGGGGGAATCATCACCATCATCATCACCAACACTCCTCTCGTCGGAGAGGCATCTTCATCAACATCTTCATCAGCACCATCTCCTCTCCAATCCCTAGTTCATCTCTAGTAATCAATCTCCGTCTCGCAACTCCGATTGTTACTTGTAAGGTTGCTAGTAATGTTGATTACTCTTTGTAGTTGATGCTAGTTGGATTACTTGGTGGAAGAGTTTATGTTCACATCCTTGATGCTATTCATTACACCTCTGGTCATGATTATGATTATGTCTTGTGAGTAGTTACTTTTGTTCCTGAGGACATGGGATAAGTCATGCTGATAATAGTCATGTGAATTTCATATTCGTTCGGTATTTTGATATGATGTTTGTTGTTTTCCCTCTAGTGTTGTTATGTGAATGTAGACTACATAACACTTCACCATATTTGGGCCTAGAGGAAGGCATTGGGAAGTAGTAAGTAGATGATGGGTTGCTGGAGTGACAGAAGCTTAAACCCAGTCTATGCGTTGTTTCGTGAGGGGCTGATTTGAATCCACTAGTTTAATGCTATGGTTAGACTTGGTCTTAATTCTTCTTTTGTAGTTGCGGAAGCTTGCGAGAGAGGTTAATCATAAGTGGGATGCTTGTCCAAGTAAGGGCAGTACCCAAGCGCCGGTCCACCCACATATCAAACTATCAAAGTAACGAACGCGAATCATATGAACATGATGAAACTAGCATGACAGAAATTCCCGTGTGTCCTTAGGAGCGTTTTTCCTCCTATAAGACTTTGTTCAGGCTTGTCCCTTGCTACAAAAGGGATTGGGCCACGTGCTGCACCATTGCTACTACTTGTTACTTGTTACTCTTTGCTTGCTACATTTCACCTCGCTACAGAATCACTTGTTACCGCTACATTCAGTGCTTGCGGTTATTACCTTGTTGAAATCCGTTTATCAGAGCCTTCTGCTCCTCATTGAGTTCGACACTCTTACTTATCGAAAGGACTACGATTGATCCCATATACTTGTGGGTCATCACTCCTGGACCCCTCGCCC
This sequence comes from Hordeum vulgare subsp. vulgare, assembly GCF_904849725.1. Classification (NCBI taxonomy): domain Eukaryota; kingdom Viridiplantae; phylum Streptophyta; class Magnoliopsida; order Poales; family Poaceae; genus Hordeum; species Hordeum vulgare. The sequence goes on from NC_058518.1 coordinate 313,116,578, forward strand.
AAGCCAATCATCGCCCGATTCAACATCCCCGACGACCACCCGAAACCGCCCCCGCCGTAGAGGAAGGGGACAACACCGTCCGTCCATCTCTCGTAACGCTGCGGGTACGTGTGTACTCTTCATAGACCAGCCGATGCATTCCCCTATCTCGAGGCATCGGCGTCGTCTCTATCGCCGGCGACCATCGCCGGAGAGCCGCCGCACTTGTGTCTCATCTTCTCTTTCTCTTTTTAACAAGGACAGGCCCCACCTGCGAGTGGCTGAGCCCCGCGCCCGAAGCGGTAAGTGGAGGCGCCTTCTCCACTTTAGTCCTTCGACGTGGCCTCTGTCATAAATCTTTTTCTTTTATTTATTTTTAGAATTGACCAGTAACTTTGACCACTTATAACTTTTTATTCCTAAGTCCAAATCAGTCGATTCTTTTTGCATTGACTTGGTACTGATCCCCTCTATTTTCTGGTAATTTTTGGTATTTTTGTCATACTCATAGAATTTATGATTAATAAAAAGGTATTATATGACTTTTTCTTTTCTTTTGTCAGAAGAAAACTTTGGTGAAGACCAACAGTGTTTGAACAACCCCACTGATCAAGGCAAGCCATTATACCCATGTGGTGTAGTATTGCATAGCATAGCATATTTTCATGCATTAGTCTCACTTATTTTCTATAAATAAATGCATTGTAAATTAACAATATAAATATTTGCTTACTGATCACTATGTTTGCGATAACTTAGTGGTTGATCTAGAGTCACCTGTCCGGGCTTAACCGTACATCCACATCTTGCCGGTATGGGGCAGCCGTGACTTGAGCTGATCGCGTGATCTTTCACCGGTACCTCCAAAGAGGGAGGGTTATGAACGCGTGCTACCCTGATCAGGTAGGCAGTGATAACCCTATGAGCCCAGTTGAGTTGTTTGGGCCCGTCCCCGGTTGGGACAGTTTAGTTTGGCCACGACGGTGGCAGGTGTCCCGAGGACACAGGGCCACCCAGGGCAGGCCTCCGGGCGAGGATGAATGTCGGTGGTACGATGAAAGAATCACAGTTCAGACAGTTTCATTGGAGCAATGATGGTCCACCCGAATGGGATCACGAGGTCAGTGCTCCATGCTGTGGGTAAAGTGTGCAACCTCTGCAGAGTGTCAAACCTATTCGAATAGCCGAGTCCATGGTATTGGACAACCCGACCAGACCTCAGTAGATGGTCAACCATGTTAATATTAGTAATGATGGAAGAACTCTTCAAATGATTGGAGATGCTCGATGAGTATTCGGGGTGTGGTGAGACAACCCAGATATGAGTAAGTTGATAACTGTTATAGTCAGTAGTATTGTTTAATAAATTATTGCCATGGTATTGTTTGCTGCATTACTTGGTTATTATGAGCTTGCGAGTACATTCCAAGTACTCACCTGGCATATCATGCCAGATGCAGGAGAAGCCAAGGATGGAGGTCCTGATGGTCTGTACTAGGAAGTGTCCACAGCAGTGTCCCTGTGTATGGACTTGCCGCTATGTTCCGTTGCGCCGTAGAAGTACTTAGTAGTCTCGAGGCCCCACTATGTTCCATAAATAATGTAGATACTGTTGCAGCACCAAAGATGCCTTTGGCCTCGCTAACATTGTAAGATATGTACTTGTAACCTAATGCTATCAATAAAGTCAGCTCAGTTCTGTTCCAAGTTGTTGAGTGTTTCCAGAAGACATGATCTCTGGGTTGGAAACACTGGTAATCTGGTTCTCTGAATCGGGGTGCCACAATGCTTGGTATCAGAGCCACCCAGACTATTAGACACCCTAGTAGCCATGTTAGCACGACAAGTAGTATAGGGTCATGAGTATGCATTTTCTTGCTGCATTTTGAGTGATGCGTTTGATTGTTGCATGGAATGCATCATGATTCATTGTTTTACTAACCTTTGGCTTTGTGAGTGTAGATGGCACCAGTCCCGTATCATTTCAGTATAAGCCTGCACCATCCTCCTTTCCATCACTGCTTCAGAACGTCTGGCTTCGACTGTACCCTCACGGCGAGGAACCAGTGTACTGGGTGTTTCGGGGGCAGCTTGCCGAGTCCGTGTACGAGTACCATGCTCAGGCTTACTTGGTTGCAAGCTCGGATATTGGTATCTATTCTCGCTCTAATAAGGGCGGAACGGCTTTTGCTCCAGAGATGCCAATCCAGTTTGCTGCAGTGGAGGCTCTCACTGACTTGCACTTCCACGAGGTCGAGATAGAGACTCATCCAGGTTTCTTCCACTACCCCACCCTGTCGCCTTTGACAAGGCGAGTCATTTTTGCTCCTCTGGACCCGGCATGTGACCGTGCACTGTTGAGGACCCGTGTTGTCTCATTACGTGAGCACCAGCTATTGTACGATTTTAGCCCTGGTTGAGGAGTTATCCCGTCTCCAGGCGGCACTTGTTGTCGCAACTGCAGTGCCACCTCCACCCCAGTCTACTGTTCCACCCCCATATGCACCACCAGTTCCACCCCGACCTGGATTCGATATTCCAGCTAGCTCCTCAGTGCCGCCAGGCACTTTGTGTGGTAGCCGCCGTGAGACTTCTTCTGAGTGGGCCTCACTCCTAGCCACTCCTGCTGCTCCAATGCTGAGGCGTCGTGCTCCTTTTTCCTCAGAAGCAGGACCGTCCCATCAGCGTTGCCGTGTGGCCTTTGGTCTAGAGGATGAGGTCAACATCATCAGTTTCGACTCCGACTCAGGATCAGACGATGAGTAGTCAGCAATCTTTCAGTGTTCGTGCCATCCGCGCCACTAGATCGAGGTTGGAGTTGCTGAGCATGCATCTTTGCATATGTTAACTGTCGTATGAGTAGTCTAGTCTTGATATTTCCCCTACTAGCTTGCCATGAATAATGTTGGGTCATATTGTATAATTATGTTGTTTGCTTATTCGCTTTTCCGTGTGAACTCTTTTCTGGTGTTTTATGACCATGCTTTCCCTAATGGATGTTGCTCATCGATGCGGTATTTTGCAAAGGGAACAATAATTTAGGATGAAGAGAAGCTCTAGCCAAGGTGGCGATGGAACCCCTATTCGTCGATCCCCTAGATAGGCAGGTCAACAACCAGAAGACCTACCAGCTCCACCACCCCAGGCACCAAATACTGAGTAGATCATGAGAATGTTTGAGGAAAAGAGGAATCAGGATCTTATGGAATTTCTGAGAAGCATGCAAGCTATGGTAGGCCAGAATAACAACAACGGGGCACGTTCCAAGGTGTTAGATTTCCAGCACACTAATCCTCCCAATTTTGGCCAAGCCGTGGATCCAATTGAAGCCGATGACTGGCTAAGGACTATGGAGAAGAAACTAGAGATAGCCCATTGCGATGAAGTAGACAAGGTTCCTTTTGCCACTCACTACTTAGAAGGGCCAGCAGCTATATGGTGGGAGAACACAAAGGCAACATGGCACTGTGGAGAAGAGATTACATGGGGAAGATTCAAGGAAGAATTCCGCAAATATCACATCCCTACCGGTATAATGAAGGTAAAGCAAAGAGAATACCTTGCTCTTACACAAGGAGGCATGACAGTAGCTCAGTATCTAAACAAGTTCAACAATCTGGCACGATACTCTACCCATGACGTATCCACTGAGGAACGGAAGATAGACCGTTTCCAAGGAGGTCTGAACCATACCCTCCATTGTCAGCTTTGTATGCTGGACTTTCCAGACTTCCAGACTCTTGTGAACAAGGCCTTCATAGCCGAACGAGAGCTTAAGACCGGGTATGATGACCCCAAGAGGAAGTTTGAACCCAAGAAGGACAACAAGGAACAGATTGCACACAAGCCACGTACGTGTAAACCAAACACCACCGTCTACAAGCCTACCTGGTGTTGGAAATATGCCTTAGAGGCAATGATAAAATACCTATTATTATATTTCCTATTTCAAGATAATCGGTTATTATCCATGCTATAATTGTAATGAATGAAAATATAGATACATGTGTGGATACATAGACAAAACAGTGTCCCTAGCAAGCCTCTAGTTGGCCAGCCAATTGACCAAGGATAGTCAAAGTTTTCTGACTATATGCAAGTGTTGTTGCTTGATAACTGGATCACATCATTAGGAGAATCATGTGATGGACTAGACCCAAACTATGAATATAGCATGTGATCATGTCATTTTGCTGCTATTGTTTTCTGCGTGTCAAGTATTTATTCCTATGACCATGAGATCATATAACTCACTCGCACCGGAGGAATACCTTGTGTGTGATTTGTCTCCAACGCATCTATAACTTTTTATGGTTCCACGCTATTATCTTGTCAACTTTAGATGTTTTGTATGAATGAATATGCTATTTTATATCTTTTTTGGGACTAACCTATTAACTCAGTGCCAAGTGCGAGTTTCTGTTTTTTCTGTGTTTTTGACCTTTTTCGGAGGAGAATATTAAATGGAGTCCAAACGGAATAAAACCTGCGGAATGCTTTTTTTCCATAAAAGAAGATACGCAGGGGACTTGAGAACCAAGGAAAAGGACCTGGGGGAGGTCACAAGCCCCCTAGACGCGGCCTGGGGGGCCATGCCTCGCAGGCTTGTGGGCCCCCCGTGGCTCCTTTGCCCTACCTCTTCCCCCTATAAATTCTCTAAAAATCCAAAACCACCAGAGAGAGCCACGAAAATACTTTTCCGCCGCCGCAAGCTTCTATCTCCGCAAGATCCCATCTGGGGACCATTCTGGTGCCCTGTCGGAGGGGGGGATTCGGACACGGAGGGATTCTTCATCAACACCGTTGCCTCTCCGATGATGCGTGAGTAGTTCACCACAGACCTTCGGGTCCATAGCTAGTAGCTAGATGGCTTCTTCTCTCTCTTGGATCTTCAATACAAAGTTCTCCATGATCATCATGGAGATCTATCCGATGTAACTTTCTTTTGCGGTGTGTTTGTCGAGATCCGGTTAATTGTGGATTTATGATCAGATTATCTATGAATATTATTTGAGTCTCCTCTGATCTCTTATATGCATGATTTCGTATCCTTGTAATTGTCTTCGAGTTGTGGGTTTCGTTTGGCCAACTTGATCTATAATTCTTGCAATGGGAGAAGTGCTTGGTTTTGGGTTCATACCGTGCGGTGTCTTCACCTAGTGAAAAAAGGGGTAGTGAGGCACGCATCGTGTTGTTGCCATCAAGGGTAAAAAGATGGGGTTTATATCATATTGCATGAATTTATCCCTCTATTTGTTATGAACTCAATACATTAGATGCATGCTGGATAGCGGTCGATGTGTGGAGTAATAGTAGTAGATGTAGAAAGTATCGGTCTACTTGTCTCGGACGTGATGCCTATATGTATGATCATTGCCTTAGATATCATCATGACTTTGCGCGATTCTATCAATTGCTCGACAGTAATTCGTTCACCCACCATAATACTTGCTATCAGGAGAGAAGCCTCTAGTGAACACTATTGCCTCTAGTGAACACTACTTCACATCATATTTTCACATCTACACTTTTACTTTGTTGCACTTTCCACCTTCAGATCTCACCTTGCAAATAATCGTGAAGGGATTGACAACCCCTCTATAGCGTTGGGTGCAAGTTTGTTTGTTTTTGCGCAGGTACATTGGTGCCTCATCTTGATACTCCTACTGGATTGACACCTTGGTTCTCAAACTAAGGGAAATACTTATCGCTATTGTGCTGCATCACCCTTTCCTCTTCAAGGAAAAAACCAACACAAGATCAAGAGGTAGCAAGAAGAATTTCTGGCGCCGTTGCTGGGGAGTATTCAAAGTGAAGCATATCCAAGTAACTATCGCAAACTCATCTCTTGCATTTACTTTATTTGCCTTTTGCCTCTCGTTTTCCTCTCCCCCACTTCTGACAAACAAAATTTACAAAAATATTTGCCTTTTTCGTTCGCCCTTTCCTTTCGCTTGTGTGCTTGTCTGCTTGCTGAGTCACCATGATTGAAAACACCAAATTGTGTGACTTCTCGAATACTAATAATAATGATTTTATTAGTACTCCGATTGCTCCCGCCACTAGTGCGGAATCATATGAAATCAATGATGCCTTGCTGAATCTTGTTATGAAAGAGCAATTTTCCGGCATTCCTAGTGAAGATGTCGCATCCCATCTTAATACCTTCCTTGAGTTATGCGATATGCAAAAGAAGAAAGATGTGGATAATGATGTGATTAAATTGAAGCTATTTCCGTTCTCATTACCAGATCGAGCAAAAAATTTCTTTTCATCTTTACCCAAAAATAGTATTGATTCTTGGAACAAGTGTAAAGATGCTTATATATCCAAGTATTTTCCACCGGCTATGATTTTCTCTCTCCTTAATGATATCATGAATTTTAAGCAACTAGATCATGAACATGTTGCACAATCTTGGGAGAGAATGCAATTGATGATTAGAAATTGTCCCGCTCATGGCTTGAGTCTTTGGATGATTATACAAATCTTCTATGTTGGTTTGAATTTTGCTTATAGAAATATCTTGGATTCCGCCTACGATAGAACTTTCATGGAAATCACACTAGGAGAAGCCACAAAACTCCTAGATAATATCATGCCAAACTATTCTCAATGGCACACTGAAAGGTCACCTACTAGTAAAAAAGTGCATGCTATAGAAGAAATTAACTCCTTGAGTGCTAAGATGGATGAGTTAATGAAATTGTTTGCTAGTAAAGGTGCTCCTCTAGATCTAAATGATATGCCTTTGTCTTCCTTGATTGAGAATAGCAATGAAAGCTTGGATGTTAAATTTGTTGGTAGGAATAATTTTGGCAACAACAATGCTTATAGAGGTAACTTTATTCCTAGGCCTTTTCCTAGTAATCCCTCTAATAACTTTGGCAATTCCTACAACAACGCTCATGGAAATTACAATAAATTACCCTCTGATCTTGAGAGTAATATTAAAGAGTTTATCAACTCGCAAAAGATTTTCAATGCGTCCATAGAAGAAAAACTGATCAAAATTGATGACTTGGCTAGGACCGTTGCTAGAATGTCTCTTGATATTGATGCTTTGAAATTGAGATGTGTTCCTCCCAACATGAATATGGATGAAGCTTTGAAAGCTATGCGTGTTTCCATGAACGAGAGTAAAGAAAGAACCACCCAAATTCGTGTTGGACATGAATGGCTTAAAAAGGTGTGTTCTCGTGATGAGAATCACGAAGATCTTAAAGTGCTTGGTGTGACTCCTATTGAATCCTTCTTTTCTAATGTCAATACTAATGATAATGGGGCTGGATATGGATCCACTTTGGTTGAGAAACACCCCAATGATTCAGAGTCTATTTATCTTGATACAAAAAGCACTGAAAGTGGAGTAGAGGATATGAGAACTTTGAGTAGTAATGAAATTATTACTTTGGAGTTCAAGGAATTAAATTATTATAGTTGCTCTTTGATTGAATGTATTTCCTTGATGCAATCCATGCTAAACTCTCCACATGCTAATAGCGAAAAATAAGGCCTTTACCGATCATATCGTTGACGCTATGATGAAATCTCTTGAAGAGAAACTTGAGTTGGGGATATCTACTCCTAGAAAACTTCATGATGAGTGGGAACCTACTATCAAAATCAAGATTAAAAAATATGAATGCAATGCTTTATGTGATTTGGGTGCTAGTTTTTCCGCTATTCCAAAGTCTTTATGTCATGTTCTAGGCTTCAATGAGATTGATGAGTGCTCTCTTAATTTGCATCTTGCGGATTCTACTGTTAAGAAACCTATGGGAAGGATCAATGATGTTCTTATTATTGCAAATAGGAATTATGTACCCGTAGATTTCATTGTGCTTGATATTGATTGCAATCCGACATGTCCCATCATTCTTGGTAGACCTTTCCTTAAGACTATTGGTGAAGTCATCTATATGAAGGAAGGGAATATTAGATTTAAATTTCCATTAAATAAGGGAATGGAACACTTTCCTAGAAAGAAAATAATATTTCCTTATGAATCCATGATGAGGGTTACTTATGGTTTGAGCACCAAAGACGACGATACTTGATTTTATCGCCTTATGCCTAGCTAAGGGCGTTAAACAATAGCGCTTGTTGGGAGGCAACCCAATGAATTTATCTTTGCTTTTTGCTTTCTGTTTTGTTGTTTCCACACCATCATAATTGTGTTATGATTGTGATTTTTATATTCTTTTTGTGTTTGTGCCAAGTAAAACCTTTATGATCAGTTTTGGTGATGGTTGTTTAATCATGCTGAAAAAGACAGAAACTTTGTGCTCACGAAATTAACTTTGATTCCTATCGAGAAAGAGATTTTGAGTTGATTCTTTTTGCTTCTGGTTGATATGCAAATTTCCCTAATTTTCGTTATTGTTCATAATTTTTGGGATACCATAAGTATATGAAGTATACATATTGCTACAGACTGGTCTATTTTCGACAGATTCTTTTTTTGTTGTGTTGATTTCTTATTTTGATGAAACTATGGATAGTATCGGGGGTACTAGCCATGGAAAAGTGAGAATACAGTAATATAACACCAATCTAAATAGAAATCAAGTTTGCTACAATAACTAAAGAGTGGTGGTTTGTTTTCTTATGCTAATCATATCACAAGTTTTTGTTTAAGTTTTGTGTTGTGATGTTTTCAAATTTTGGGTGATGTTCTCATGGAGAATGGGATAAAGAGTGGAAAGAGCTTAAACTTGGGGATGCCCAAGGCATCCCAAGCCAAATTCAAGGACACCAAAAAGCCTAAGCTTGGGGAAGCCTCGGGAAGGCATCCCCTCTTTCGTCTTCAATCCATCGGTAACGTTACTTGTAGCTATATTTTTATCCACCACATGATATGTGTTTTGCTTGAAGCGTCGTGTATTATAGGATTATTTTCTTTTTGTTTTGGCACAATCATCCTTGCTGCACACCTTTTTGAGAGGTACATGCACTCATCGTGAATCTGCTAGAATACTCATTGAGCTTCACTTATATCTTTTGAGCTAGATAACTTTGCTCTAGTGCTTCACTTAGATCGTTTTAGAGCACGGCGGTGTCATATTTTGTAGAAATAAAAACTCTCGATCTTCACTTATATCTTTTTAAGAGTGCTCTCTCTAAGTAACTTGGTAATTTCCGTGTGCTATGAAAGCAGTCCTAAAGATGATAGGCATCCAAAGAGGATATAATAAAAAACTTCCATATTCTTGTGCATTGATTAGGAAGAGAAGTTTGCTTCCTCACAATTAGTTTTGAGATATGGATATGGTAATATTAGAGTTATGTTAGTAGGGTGTTGTGAATCTAGAAATACTTGTGTTGAAGTTAGTGATTCCCGTAGCATGCACGTATGGTGAACCGCTATGTTAGGAAGTCGGAGCATAATTGATTTATTGATTGGCATCCTTTTTGTGGCGGTCGGGATCGCGCGATGGTTAACACCTACCAATCCTTCCCCTAGGAGTATGCGTTTAGCACTTTGTTTTGATTACGAATAAAACTTTCGCAATAAGTATATGAGTTCTTCATGACTAATGTGAGTCCATGGTATAGATGCACTTTCACCTTCCACCATTGCTAGCTTCTCTAGTGTCGCGCAACTTTCGTCGGTGCACAAACCCACCATATACCTTCATCAAAACAGCCACCATACCTACCTATTATGGCATTTCGTAGCCACTCCGAGATATATTGCCATGTAAATCCCACCGTTCCGTCTCATGACATGTGTCGGCTCTTTCCTATAGAGTCATCATTGTTCTAAGTATTGAGTTGTAAGTAAATAAAAGTGTGATGATCATCATTATTAGAGCATTGTCCCATGTGAGCAAATAAAAAAAAGGCCAAAGATGCCCACCAAAAAAATGGAAAAAAGAGGCCAAAGAGCCCAAATAAAAAAATATGAGAGAAAAAGAGAGAAGGGACAATGCTACTATCTTTTTCCACACTTGTGCTTGAAAATAGCACCACGTTCTTCATGATAGAGAGTCTACTTCTTTGTCACTCCATATACTAGTGGGAATCTTCATTATATAACTTGGCTTGTATATTCCAATGATGGGCTTCCTCAGAATTGCCCTAGGTCTTCGTGAGCAAGCAAGTTGGGTGCAGACCCACTACTTTTCCTTTTGAGCTTTCACACACTTATAGCTCATGTGCATACATTGCATGGCAATCCCTACTCATAAACATTGATATCTATTTATGGGCATCTCCATAGCCCATTAATACGCCAAGTCAATGTGACCATCTCCTCCTTTTTGCCTCACAACCTCCACCATACTCTATTCCACCTATAGTGCTATATCCATGGCTCGCGCTCATGTATTGCGTGAGAGTTAAAAAGTTTGAGAAAGTAAGAGTGCGAAAACAATTACTTGGCAAATACCGGGGTTGTGCATGATTTAAATTCGTTGTGTGGGGATGATGGAGCATAGCCAGACTATATGTTTTTGTAGGGATAACTTTCTTTGGCTTTGTTATTTCAAAAGTTCATGATTACTTCGCTAGTATGCTTGAAGTATTATTGTTTTCATGTCAATAGTAAACTATTGTTTTGAATCTTATGGATCTGAACATTCATGCCACAAGAAAGAAGTTACAAAGGGCAAATATGTTAGGTAGAATTCCACATCAAAAATTCAGTCTTTATCACTTCCCTACTCGAGGACGAGCAAGAGTTAAGCTTGGGGATGCTTGATACGTCTCCAACGTATCTATAATTTTTGATGGTTCCATGCTATTATCTTGTCAACTTCGGATGTATTCTATGGATGTATATGCTATTTTATATCTTTTTTGGGACTAACCTATTAACTCAGTGCCAAGTGCCAGTTTCTGTTTTTCCGTGTTTTTGACCTTTTTCAGAGGAGACTATTAAATGGAGTCCAAACGTAATAAAACATGTGGAATGATTTATTCCATAACAGAAGATACGCAGGGGACTTGAGAACCAAGGCAAATGACCTCGGGGAAGGTCACAAGCCCCCTAGCCGCGGCCTGGGGGCCGCGCCTAGCAGGCTTGTGGGCCCCCCGTGGCTCCTTTGCCCTACCTCTTCTGCCTATAAATTCTCTAAAAATCAAAAACCACCAGAGAGAGCCACAAAAATACTTTTCCACCGCCGCAAGCTTCTGTCTCCGCAAGATCCCATCTGGGGACCATTCCGGTGCCCTGCCGAAGGGGGGATTCGGACACGGAGGGCTTCTTCATCAACACCATTGCCTCTCCGATGATGCGTGAGTAGTTCACCAGAGACCTTCGGGTCCATAGCTAGTAGCTAGATGGCTTCTTCTCTCTCTTGGATCTTCAATACAATGTTCTCCATGATCTTCATGTAGATCTATCCGATGTAACTTTCTTTTGCGGTGTGTTTGTCGAGATCCGGTTAATTGTGGATTTATGATCAGATTATCTATGAATATTATTTGAGTCTCCTCTGATCTCTTATATGCATGATTTCGTATCCTTGTAATTCTCTTCGAGTTGTGGGTTTCGTTTGGCCAACTTGATCTATAATTCTTGCAATGGGAGAAGTGCTTGGTTTTGGGTTCATACCGTGCGGTGTCCTCGCCTAGTGACAGAAGGGGTAGCGAGGCACGCATCGTGTTGTTGCCATCAAGGGTAAAAAGATGAGATTTATATCATATTGCATAAATTTACCCCTCTACATCATGTCATCTTGCTTAAGGCGTTACTATGTTTGTTATGAACTCAATACACTAGATGCATGCTGGATAGTGGTCGATGTGTGGAGTAATAGTAGTCGATGCAGAAAGTATTGGTCTACTTGTCTCGGACGTGATGCCTATATGTATGATCATTGCCTTAGATATCATCATGACTTTGCGCGATTCTATCAATTGCTCGATAGTAATTCGTTCACCCACCGTAATACTTGCTATAATGAGAGAAGCCTCTAGTGAATGCTATGGCCCCCGGGTCTACTTCACATCATATTTTCAGATCTACACTTTTACTTTCTTGCACTTTCCACCTTCGGATCTCACCTTGTAAATAATCGTGAAGAATTCACAACCCCTTTACAGCGTTGGGTGCAAGTTTGTTTGTTTTTTGCGCAGGTACATTGGTGCCTCATCTTGATACTCCTACTGTATTGATACCTTGGTTCTCAAACTAAGGGAAATACTTATCGCTACTGTGTTGCATCACCCTTTCCTCTTCAAGGGAAAAACCCAACGCAAGCTCAAGAGGTAGTAGTGTGTATCTAACGTTGCAACGTAATTTGGTGACTATAAAGGTGCTCTACAGGTATCTCTCAAGGTGTCGTTGAGTTAGTATGGATCAAGACTAGGATTTGTCACTCCGTGTGACAGAGAGGTTTCTCGGGGCCCACTCGGTAATACAACATCACAAACAAGCCTTGCAAGCTATGTGACAAAGTGTAAGTCGTGGGATATTGTATTACGGAACGAGTAAAGAGTGTTGCCGGTAACGAGATTGAAATAGGTATGCGGACACCGACGATCGAATCTCGGGCAAGTAACATACCGAAGGACAAAGGGAATGACATACGGGATTATATAAATCCTTGGCACTCAGGTTCAACCGATAAGATCTTGAGAGAATATGTAGGATCCAATATGGGCATCCCGGTCCCGCTATTGGATATTCACCGAGGAGTGTCTCGGGTCATGTCTACATAGTTCTCAAACCCACACGGTCTGCACACTTAAGGTTCGATGATGTTTTAGTATAGTTGAGTTATATGTGTGGTTACTGAATGTTGTTCGGAGTTTCGAATGAGATCACGGACGTCACGAGGGTTTCCGGAATGGTTCGCAAATGAAGATTGATATATAGGATGGTTTCATTTGGTCACAGGAAGGTTTTGGGCATTTCCGGCAGTGTACCGGGAGTGATGAATGGGTTCCGGGTATTCACCGGAAGGGGCCCACCCACGTGGGAGTGAGCCAAATGACCCTAGGGTGGCGCACCAGCCCTTAGTGGGCTGGTGAGGCCAGCCCAATAGGGCCATGGCGCCACAAGGGAAAATACCAAAAGAAAGAAGAAAGGTGGGAAGGGACAAGAGGACTCCTCCCCCAAACCGAATTGGAGAAGGAGTCCTTCTCTCCACTTCGGCCGGCGCACTCTTCGGGTCCTTGAGCCCCAAGGCTATCCCCTCCCCTCCTCCTATATATACTAGTGGTTTTAGGGTTTTTGAGACACAACTTTTCCACGTGCTACTCAAACCTATTCCACATAGTTTTGCCTCTAGATCGGATTTCTGCGGAGCTCGGGCGGAGCCCTACAGGAGTAGATCATCACCACCACCGGAGCGCCGTCACGCTGCCGGAGAACTCATCTACTTCTCAGTCTCTCTTGCTGGATCAAGAAGGCTGAGATCGTCATCGAGTTGTACGTGTGCTGAACGCGGAGGTGCCATCCATTCGACGTTAGATTGGAACGAATCGTGGGACGACGGTGATTTGAATCACGAAGTTGTACCACTACATCAACCGCGTTTATTAACTCTTCCCGCTTAGCGATCTGCAAGGGTATGTATATCTAATATCCTCTCGTAGATGGACATCTCCATGATAGGTCTTCGTGTGCGTAGGAAAAATTTTGTTTCCCATGCAACGTTCCCCAACACCTGGAACAATAGTAACAATACCAACAAGACAGTGAGCCAGAACAAGGCCTTCGGCAAACAGCGAGTACTAGAGAATTGCTGCCGCAACAACACCTGTTTCACTTGTGGCCAAAGTGGACACTATGCAAAGCAATGCCCCACCAATAACGGAAAAACATCCTCTGACGTCAAGATGCAGGTCAATACCATTGGACGCCTCCCTAATCCCAAATATAATCAAGGACGCATCTACCATATCTCCGCCGAGGAAGTGTGCGAAGCTCCAAGAGTCATTCTCGGTATGTTCCCTGTTAACAACATACTGGCAGTAGTTTTATTTGAATCAGCGGCTTCCCACTCATTTATTTCGAGGAGTTTTGCCACCTTGCACAAATTTTCCCATTCGTTGTTGGATAAGATCATGGTGGTATAATCCCTTGGATCTGTGCTGAGAACAAATCTCATATACCGCGATCTAGAAATACTGATACAAGGAGCTACATTCCCAGCTACACTTATTGCTATCCAATCTTCAGGATTAGATGTGATACTGCGAATGGACTGGTTGACATCCATCAATTGTGTATCAACTGTGCCACCTGAACCGTGACGCTGGTTAATCCGGCCGGCCAAACCATCCAATTTCTTGCCGACAAGATGAAGTCAAGGAAAGAAATGGCATACCAAGAAGATGTCACGGATGTGAACTTGATTCCGGTGGTATGCAAATTTCCGGACGTATTCCCCGAGGAATTACCAGTAATGCCACCCGACCGGGAGTTGGAGTTCGCGATTGAATTAGTTCCCACTACTGCCCCAATTTACAAGAAATACTATCGTATGTCAGGTCCATAGTTGGCAGAGCTAAACAAACAGTTGGACGAATTGCTGCAGAAAGGATACATCTATCCAAGCATCTCACCATGGGGATCACCAGTACGGTTTGTCAAGAAGAAGGATGGAAGTTTGCAAATGTGCATAGACTATCGCCAACTAAATGAGGTCACTATTAAAAATAAGTGCCCGCTCCCATGCATTGACGATTTATTCAACCAGTTGAGTGGAGCATGAGTATTTTCCAAAATTGACCTCATGACTGGGTATCATCAGCTAAAAATCAGGAAAGAAGATATACCCAAGACAGCGTTCACCACCCGATATGGCATGTATGAGTTTACGGTCATGTCATTCGGGTTGACAAATGCTCCGTCCTATTTCATGAGCATGATGAACAAGGTCTTCATGGATTTCCTAGACAAATGTGTGGTAGTGTTCATTGATGATATCCTGATATATTCTAAGGATGAAGAAGAGCACAAGCGACATCTCCGTGCTGTCTTGGAAAGACTGAGATCCCATCAATTGTATGCCAAGTTCAGTAAATGCGAGTTTTCACTAAAAGAAGGCTACTACCGATGGTTCATAGAAGGCTTCTCCAAGACAACTAAGCCACTGACGAAATTACTCAAGAAAAATCAGAGATTCGTCTGGACGACAAAATGCGAAAGCAGTTTCCTGGAACTAAAGACAAGACTAACGGCCGCACTTGTCCAAGTCATGCCGCACATTCACAAGAGTTTTGACATTTACTGTGATGCTTCCCGACGAGGAACCGGTTGTGTGCTGATGCAGGAAGGAAAGGTTGTAGCATACGCATCTCGATAGCTACGACCGCATGAAAAGAACTACCCCACACATGACTTGGAGCTAGAAACCATGGTTCATGCCTTGAAATCTGGAGGCATTACCTTATTGGACAACGGTGTGAAATATATACAGACCACAAAAGTCTTAAGTACATTTTCACCCAGCCAGATCTAAATCTCAGGCAACGGCGATGGCTTGAACTAGTCATGGACTATGACCTTGGGATCAACTATCATCCGGGAAAAGCCAATGTGGTTGCAGATGCTCTTCGTAGAAAACCAATCACGGTAAATGCATTAATGGGGAGTATGCATCCAAGATTACAAGAGGAATTCACTAGCCTCAACATGATACTATGCGGTCCAACTACTCCAGAGACGCTGTAAATTACTCCCACCCTCATAGAAGAAATCAAGAAAGCTCAAGAACCAGATGAAGGGATCAAGAAGATCAAAGAGTCGCTTGCAAAAGAGAAGGACAAATCCTTCCGAGTAGATGACCAAGGCATCTTATGGTTCGAGAAACGGATATGCGTCCCCGACCAGGATGGCCTGAGACAGCAAATACTCACGGAAGCATATGATTCCGCATATTCTATTCATCCAGGAGGTATGAAGATGTACCAGGATCTAAGAAAGACATTTTGGTGGTCAGGAATGCGAAGGGATATAGCCTATTATGTCTCCTGTTGTGATATCTGCAACAAGGTTAAGGCGGAACACCAAAAGCCCGCTGGGTTACTACAACCTTCATCGGTTCCCCAGTGGAAATGGGACAACATATGCATGGACTTCATTGTCAGACTGCACAAGTCGACAAGGGGCAATGATGCTATCTGGGTCATTGTGGATATGCTCACTAAAGTATCCCACTTTATCACGGTAAAGACCACTTCCAAGACCAACCAACTGGCACAATTATACATGTCCCGGATAGTAAGCCTTCATGGAGTACCCAAGTCTATCACCTCAGATAGAGGCTCTCTATTCTGGCTACGACTACATCAAGCTTTGGGAACCATGCTGAAACACAACACAACATACCATCGTCATATTGATGGACAAACAGAAAGAGTGAACCAAATATTAGAGGACATGCTTCGGTCGTGTTCTCTCACCCATGGACCCAAATGGGAAGATAGCCTACCCTATGCGGAATTTTCCTACAACAATAGCTATCAGACACGTCAGAAGATGTCACAGTTTGAGGCATTATATGGAAGAAAGTGTCGTACCCCTTTGAACTGGTCCCAAACAGGAGATAGTCACATAATTGGAACAAACTTGATGCTGGAGGCTGAGAAACAGGTCAAAGACATTCAGGAACGCCTTCAAGCAGCCAAGTCCTGTCAAAAGAGTTATTATGATCCAAAGCACAAGGAAGTGACCTTTGAACCAGGAGAATATGCTTACCGCCGAGTAACCCCCATGAGAGGAGTAAAAAGGTTTCGCACACAGGGAAAGCTCGCACCAAGGTATATCGGTCCCATTCCAGTGATCGCGAGAAGAGGCAGAGTCGCCTATCAGTTAGAAATACCGACCGAATTGTCAGATGTGCATGATGTCTTTCACATCTCACAACTCAGGAAGTGTATTGTACCACCAATTAAGTAGGCAGATATGAGTGAGTTAGAATTGGCTAAATATCTGACCAATGAAGATAAACCCATCAGGATCTTGGATGAGATGGAAAGAACTATCAGGAGTAAGGTACTCAAGTTTTATAAGGTCCTATGGGAACATCATACCAAGGAAGAGGCTACCTGGGAAAGAGAAGATTTCTTGAGATCCGCATATCCATACTTGTTCCCTGAGCAACCGAATCTCGAGAACGAGATTAATCCTAAGGGGGGTAGGTTTGCAACACCCTGATTTTTCAAACTTTTTCTTTCAAAATATTTTGGAAAATCACTTGCAAATTGGAGGATTTTCAAATTCTTTAAAGCAAGTTGGATTGTCAGTCTCTGATTTCTTGTCCCAAGCAACCGAAAACCTTTTCGTCCTGCCAAAACTTTTCTTGGATTAATTTGCAATAGTTAATGCTTTCAAATAATTCTTTTTCTATTTTGAGAATTATGGCATTACCATGGGTTGTGAAGCAACCTATAGTTTGGATAATCTATAAACCCCAAAACTTTCTCCACATGTTCTTAGTATCATATGATTTCAAAATCTTCAAAAACATTTCCTTGCCCAATGTAAAATTTTGGCCAGAATAATTATTTCTTTTCTGACCAGAATTGTCACTTTGTGAAGCTACCCTATTTTTCCTATTTTAAAAAATTTCCAATAAATTCCCTTAGCTCCTACGGATCCTAGTTAGTTCAAATATGTAAAAACATTTCATGGTCCAGTACAAGTTTTGAGCATGAAAACTCTGCTAAGTTTCTGTTAAAACTGAACCTTTGTGAAGGAATTGCTAGCTAAGTGTGCACAAATGATCTATGAATTTTTGGGCATGTGTGCACTACCAAATAACATTCATCCACCAAGTTTCACCTTTAGCAAGGCTTGTATGTGAGTGCCATGAGCTCATTTACAATATGGACCAGAAAGGTGGTTTTCAATAGAACTATATTCATTTGATCTTCAAATATTTTCAAACTTTGATAGTTTGTAGTCCTTCCTATGCTGATTAACCCATACATGCTAACTTACTTCAACCCTAATCCATTTGAGCTCTAGAATCTCCCCAAGTCTGCAGGAAGAAGCTGTAGTTGAAGCTACACTTTGTAGGAGACTGAGACTGGTCGAGCCAGTGGTAGATGGTGACTAATGAGAGTCTAGTCGATGCCATGGAGAAGGTCTCCAGGATTGTGTGGCCTTGTGGCAGCCGTAACCGTGGTGACCATGGTACTGGCATGCCACAGCGTGCACTCTGCGTAGTTCCCGTGACAGCACAGGGCGCCCGAGCCTTCTTTCGCTGCCCCCTCCTTGTCCTTGGTGTCAACGGTGTTCCTGGCAGCCGCGTGGCACCTCCCCAATGCTCTGGGTCGCCGGAGAAGGCCGCCGCCGCTCCCAGCCAAGCTCTTCCACAAACCGAACAGTCGGCGCCGGCCACTGTGGTCGTCTGCAAGCGCTTAATGGCTTAGGAGGCATCCCATCGACTCTCTGCCCACCTCCATCACCTCAGGTCGCTACGTGACGACCAGCTCATCCACCAGCTCCAGTGGCCGAGCTTATGCTCGCCGCTTCAGGAGAGATCGACCAAGCTCGTCGCCGGCCTATTTAAGGGTTGGCCCGACCCCTTCAAGCTCTCGATCCCCCTCCAGCCACCTCCAATCAGCCTCCCAAAGAGCGAGCGAAGGCCAAGAGGCCCTCTAGCCTCGAGTCTCACTGGAGCTCCACCACCTGCAGCCACCTCCATCACCAGCTCCAACCACTCTCCCTAGAGCCCATTCAACCCCATCATCGAGCTCAGGACTTCCCCTTGGTGCTCCTTGACCCCTCGCCCAAGCCAATCATCGTCAGATCAACGTCTCCGACGACCACCCGAAGCTGTCCGTCCATCTCTCGTCATGCTGCGGGTACGTGTGTGCTCGTCGTAGACTAGCCGATTCATTCCCCCTATCTCCAGGCATCGTCGGCGTCTCTATCGCCGGCGACCATCGCTGGAGAGCCGCCGCACCTCTGTCTCCTCTTCTCTCTCTGTTTAAAAGGGGCAGGCCCCACCTGCTAGTAGCTGAGGCCCGCGCCCGGATCGGTAAGTGGAGGCACCTTCTCCACTTTACTCCTTCGACGTGGCCTCTGTCAAAAAATCTTTTTCTTTTATTTATTTTCAGAATTGACTAGTAACTTGGACAAATTATAACTTTTTATTCCTAAGTCCAAATCAGTTGATTCTTTTTGCATTGAGTTGGTACTGATCCCTCTATTTTCTGGTAAATTTTGGTATTTTTCTCATACTCATAGAATTTCTGATTAATAAAAAGGTATTATATGTCTTTTTGTTTTCCTTTTCTATTTCAAATATATTTCAGAAGGAAACTTTGGTGAAGACCAGGAGTGTTTGAACAACCCCACAGATCAAGGCAAGCCATTATACCCATGTGGTGTAGTATTGCATAGCATAGCATATTTTCATGCATTAGTCTCACTTATTTGCTATAAATAAATGCATAGTAAATTAACAATATAAATATTTGCTTACTGATCACTATGTTTGCGATAACTTAGTGGTTCATCTAGAGTCACCTGTTGGGGCTTAACCGTACATCCACAGCTTGCCGATATGGGGCGGCCGTGACTTGAGCTGATTGCGTGATCTTTCACCGTAACTCCAAAGATGGAGGGTTATGCACAAGTGCTACCCTGATCGGGTAGGTAGTGATAACCCTGTGAGCCCAGTTGAGTTGTTTGGGCCCGTCCCCGGTTGGGACAGTTTGGTTTGGCCACGATGATGGCAGGTGTCATGAGGACACAGGGCCACCCAGGGCAGGACTCCGGGGGAGGATGAATACCGATGGTACGATGAAAGAGTCACGGGTCAGCCAGGTTTCTTTGGAGCAATGCTGGTCCACTCAAATGAAATCACGAGGTCAGTGCTCCATGGTGTGGGTAAAGTGTGCAACCTCTCCAGAGTGTCAAACCTATTCAAATAGCCGAGTCCACGGTATTGGACAACCCGACCAGACCTCAATAGATGGTCAACCATGTTAATATTAGAAATGATGGAAGACCTCTTCGAATGATTGGAGATGCTCGATGAGTATTCTGGGTGTGGTGAGACAACCCAGATATGAGTAAGTTGATAACTGGTATAGTGAGTAGTATTGTTTAATACATTATTGCAATGCTATTGTTTGCAGCATTACTTGGTTATTGTGAGCTTGCGAGTACATTCCAAGTACTCACCTGGCGTATCATGCCAGATGCAGGAGAAGCCGAGGACGGAGGTCCTGATGGTCCGTACTAGGAAGTGTCCACAACAGTGTCCGTGTGTATGGAGTTGCCGCTATGTTCCACTACGCCGTAGAAGTACTTAGTAGTCTCGTGGCCCCACTATGTTCCATAAATAATGTAGATATTGTTGTAGCAACAAGGGTGCCTTTGGCCTCTCTATCATTGTAAGATATGTACTTGTAACCTTATGCTATCAATGAAGTCAGCTCAGTTCTGTTCCAAGTTGTTGAGTGTTTCGAGAAGACATGATCTCTGGGTTGGAAACACTGGTAATCCGGATCTTTGAATCGGGGTGCCACACTTGTAGTGCTCCCATCTCAATCCTACTTGAGGAAGATGGTCCTCACTGTGCAACGTGACAAACCCCGGGAAATTTAGCCAGCAAAGCACACCAAAGTCTGTGTTCGGCCTACTAACTCCACGGGAGTGATGCAACCCCTCCAATATGACAAGGGCAACGCATTAGATATTTGAACAAACGAGAAGGCAAAATATACAAAAATAGTAAATGCACTTACTTGTCCCCATCACGCCTAATCATCGGCCTCTTCTTGTGGGTAGCCGGCATGGGTGAGAGTTGTCTACCACCACTCTCGTACACGGGGATCCTCTCAACCACCTCGCCCTCACTATCAGTAGCCTCATCCCTGCCACCATTAGCATGGCGACCCGACCTTTCACGCAGATGCATCCAGGTACCCCATCCGTATGTCTCCTCGGACGTAGCCCCTAGATCCGGAGTCTCGTGGACCAAAACCTACGGGGACCCCGACTTACAAGTCGATATCGCCGAATGATCGTGCACAGTGATCCCAGAGATCAATGCTCACCGAACACACAGATACTGAAATAATACGAGTCTTACATCCGAGTACTGAATTATTACATCCAATGACTGAATGGTCAAGTTCATAAGGTTGGGCCTAAGGCCAAATCATACTGATAAAACTAATTGCGGAAAACATAGGGGCTAAGCGGGTTCCCATGCCATCAAGCCTACACCGACAAACATTCTGACTTGGAAGCGTCCTAGTTCGCAGGGGCATCTCCAAAGACGTACTCGTCTCCAAACTCTGGTCCTTCCATGTCTGGTCAATAACATAACTAGTGGAAAGCCAATGAGTACTTTGAATGTACTCCCAAACAACCCATGACATGAACAATGAAAGTGAAGGATAACAATAACATGCATCTTTAGTGGAATTCATCTTGGTGGAATGATCACGAATATGCATCAAGTTAAAGAACTACTTTTGAAGAACAGGTTATAGATATCAATTTATCTGTCGAGAGGTGAACCATCCGGGTTCACCCTATATGCCAAGTCACCAAACTTGGTCATATCGTTGCTTTCATAATAACTCACTTTTAGCACCACTCACACACACTTGGTTTATGCGGAAATAACTGGATGTAGTTTAAGCAGCACCACCCAACAGTCCCTGACCGTGGACATGGCTACTCGTATAGTTTTACACTCTGCAGAGGTAGTACGCTGGCCCCACGAGATCCGGGAAACTTTCATGTCATCCACGACTCGCGGTACATAACATACCCGAGGTAAGTACCAGATCAATGCCTTTCCCCTGACGGTACTAGGCAAAGAGGTCCACTCGATTGGTACCCAGCCCACATGTTGTACGTCTTACGTGCACCAACTCTGGACATTATCAACCATGCGGGGACCAAAGGTGTGCCTGGAACTCATAAAAATGGCATAGTCGTCCTACCTGGCACGTCCCCATCACGAGAGTGACCACACATCACTCCCGCCACAGGTAATGTGGCTCTTTCCTAGCACCGACCAGAATAATCAACATAGCCCTGTCCCATAAGGGGTAACGTGGTCGTACTGGTAAGGTTGGGATAGTCGACACATTATAAATCTAATCCCATTTCTGAAACCATACTCAGTCAATATACCCGGTGCACCACTTCACCAAAAGTGGCCACCTAACTCATCATCACCCTCGGGCATTAGTGGCACCCGACGGGGTTTTCATAAATCTTTGTTGTATACCAACAACATGCTCATGCTATTTACTCTAGCATTACTTGTCAACATGATACTAGCGTGATCCTCAAAAGGGTAGGATCAAGCTCAATGCATGTGCTCCAGAGGAGCCATCGGTAACATCACATCAAATGATTTACCGACACTTAGGATCATATGCAACGAAATACTTTCTATCTTAACATATAATATAACATATGCTCAGTCATGGTCAAAGGGCAGCTTGCCTTGGTCAGCTAGGTATCCGGGGTCTTCGAGGTCTTCCGCTCTGATTCCCTCGTCACACGGATTTTCTATCGTCGTCAAAAGACTAAATAAGAAATAGCTCACTCAAAAACAGATCACAAAGTTATTTTTAAAAAGTTATATATTACTGATAAATCTAAGTTGTTATTTTGAAAAATATTTGCCTTTGTTTCCAATGAAGGAACATTTTTAAAATCAACCAAACAGAAGCAAAACTATTTCAAATAGTCCTTTTTATTATTGCAAAACAGAATAGTTGTTTGAAAAATTCATCTCTAGGTCTTATTAAATACTACTTATTTTTAGAAGAATAACAGTTGAAAAATTATATTTTTACACTGGTTAAATGTTTTTATAAAAATCTTTGAAATCAGATCTTTAATAAAAGAAAATGGGCTAAGTCCCTGGCTTGGCTCGGCCTGGAACTGGGCCGGTCCAAGGCCAGCCGACAGTCTGCCCAAGCGCACGCGCCGTCAGGTTTGAACCTGACGTGCGGGGACCTGCGGTCAGCGGTTGCGGGCAGCGCGGGGAAGGACGCTCGGCCACCGACAGGTGGGGCACACCTGTCGGGGTCGTCTCCTACCTCTGGCCAGAGTGGAGGAGGATCACGCCGGCGATGTTGCCGACGTTCTCAAGCCCCAACGAGGACAGAAATGGGCTCAGCATGACGTCGCCTACCTGTTGGTGGTCGGAACAACGTCGGAGAGGCAAGGGTTCGCCGGCGACGCGAATGTCGCGGTGGAGGAGTTTCGGGAGGTGGTCGAGGAGGTAGATAGGGGCACGGAAATGCTCGGCGAGTTGGGGGAAAGCTTCCTGGGGTTGAGGGGATCAGTTTGGTGGGTCGAGGGATGCAGGAGCCATCGTGTAGCCGGAGATCGACCGGAACTTTGAGGCGGAGGGGCATCGGTCGATCTCGAGCACCGGGGCTCTGCTGGTTTGCTGGGGTGGCTAGGGAGGTGCTGGTGGTCGTGGTGAACCTATCTGGGGGGTGCAGGAGCGAGGGGGAGAGCTATATATAGGCCCATGACAGTGAGCCCATTTAGGACCACCGCTGATTCACCGTGGTGTGCATGGGGGTGCAGGGAGGAGCTGGGGTGGAAACCACAGTCTCAGGACGTGGTTTTGGACTGCTAGAACCATCTGCAATAGAGGGAGAGAGAGATGAGTCGAGCCTCCATGGCCGCGCAACCTTGGTTGGTTCTGGTGCGCGCGGACACGCGTCGCACGAGCTCTAGTGCGGGAGAGAAGGGGCCCTGAGGTTTGCTCGACACAAAGGGGTTGTCGGGGAAGAGGTTGGACACCTCGGGGGAGGCTGGAACTGGCCGAGATCGTCGCCCCCACCTCGGTGGCTTCCTCTAGCGCGCATAGAGAGCAGTTTTGGCATGCCACAGCATGCTGGTGCACTCTGAGGCACTTTGGACGTGTCTAGCAGGTCCTGGCACTGGCTCGGAGTGAGGCTAGCCGTTTGGATCTCGTGAGAGCTTTGGCTGCTCAATGGAGACAAGAAATAATGGTGCTATCAGCCTTCAACTGAAGCTTAAATTGGGGTTTTTGACATTTCCACTTTGAACCAGAGAGGGGCTAGTTCACTGGGGTTAGGCATAGATACTGGCCACCTAATCTATGAGTTTGGAGCAAAGGGGTTGGGTTTAGTTGTGGCTAGGAGGGCTTTTTCCCATCTGTCAGAAGGTGCTCGACAGTGGATTGAGGGGGTTGCAAACCACCACTGGTGCTGCAATTTAATAGGTTTGGGTTTGGTGCTAAAACATGGGGTTTCACCAAGTTTGAGCTCCATTGGACAAGTTTAGCTTTCTAAACTGGAAAACACCACTATATGACCAGATCTGTCCCTTCCAAAGAGAGTGTGGGCAAACTAAGTCCCACAAATACCATTTTTGGTGTGGAACCCTCATTTGAGGTATTAGGCACTCCTGCAAAGTTTCAGCATCATAGGACAAACTTTGCTATGTAGAGTTGCTCTAACTCCAATCAGGACAAAAGAGGGTTTAGGGTTATTTGGGGTCCTTAATCAGCTTGGATCAAGGTGATACTTTATGTGGACACCAAATATGGCTTAGGGATACCACTGGAATTTTCTAGGATTTTATTGAGAATATTTCCGTTGGAAATATTTCAAAAGGTTAAAACAGACAGAAACGGTTTTCAGGGTTCTACTCAAATAATTATAAAAAAAATAGGGGTTTAAAATCCTATGTATGGAAAATATATGTCCTTGTGCTCATCTCCAAATTTAATCAGATTTTTCTAAGGCAGAAAAGTATTTTTCCAAGTAGGAATACCAATTCTTGCCTCAAAAATGGACATGTAAATAAATTAGGAAAACAATTCTAGAAATAATTTTTTTGGGGGGTTTGGGTTATAAAAATAAATTAAAATCTGATCACCAACTTTTGGTAGAAGCAAATCTTGCGATCAAGGGCAAGTAGTGCAACTCAAAGTAGGGTTTCACCATGATCAGAAGCAAGAAGAAGGTTTTGAAAATAATTCAATATTGTGAAATGGGGTTTTATCATCACATGATCATCACGCAAGTCATTTCATGACAAACATGGCACTCACATCATTAGTTTTGAAAAAGTTTAACAAGCTCAGATTTTTGCATTACAAAGAAAGTGGTAGTAAAAACATGGTGTGACAAAACCTCTCGGACCGAAGTCTCCTGGGACCCGTGGGACCGAAGTCTTTTGGGTCGTAGCCTCTCATACCGCAGTCTCGTGGGCCGAAGGCCAGTCAACCCAAGGCTCATGGTCCGAAGTCCCCTTAGCCTCCACCTCGGATGGGTCCACCCTAGCAGTCATGTACTCGGGTGAATGAGCTGGGGTTGGCGATAAGGAAGGTCTAGCAGCCTGCCTAACTCTCCCGCGACCACGTCTTGTACCTCTCTGCTTCTTCCCTCCCCGACCTCCTATCCCGGTGGGCAACAAGGCCGACGAAGAAGCGACCACGGGTGTCCCCATACTGTCTATGAATGCTCTCCGAAGAGATAGGGGTGGAATGAAAGTAGGCCTCCCACGGGCCGCTGACGAAGAAGTACCCGTGGAGCACTCTGGACCCGTGCCCACCATCTTTCAACACCTTCCATGAAAAAGAGTAAAATAAATTAGTACAACATAAAAATAATAATACTTAACATGAATAATAATATGTACATAATTTGAGTTGGGATGCATACCAACTAATAATAGTCTAGATCGTCTATATATGCTCTAGGATCAATAAATGCATCATCATCATCACTATTACGCGTGTCGTCATGAATGACGTGCTCATCGGGTTTAGCAGCATCAACATGTGGAAGTCCTTTCTATAATCGGTCAAGCATTGATAGGTCATCCACATTAGTAACCTCTTCTAGTTCCGGCTCTTCTTGTTCTGGCTCAGGGGCGAAGTCAGATTCACTATCGGTGTCTACTTTGATGTTCTAGGGTGAAATAGAGCAGTTCTTAAATGTTTCTTGGAAAGACATGTTTCTTGGAAGAATTCCCCTTCATATTTTTCTAGGTTAATATGAGGTTCATAATCCTCTTCATTGGGCGGAGGTGGTCTATCATGTGGCGGCACTTCATAAACGACATCCCAACCATTCAGATTCTTATCAGTTTGGCAGGCCCATCGTAAATAGAAAACGTGGGCCACCTATTGAGCCGTAATACAGACATCGGTAACATATAAATGGTTTCTTTTTTTGATTTTGACTAGCCCTATATGTTCATGAGTCCTTCTAGTCACCTTCGGCTAGAACCAATAACATTTGAAGACTACGACATTCGGTGGGTTTTCACCACAGAATTGAAGTTTATAAATTGCTTCAACTCTTCCATAATACTCGGTACACTACTGAAATTCATGAATTTGCCGTCTGCCAAAGCGGACGGCAAAGGGTGCAACCACGGACGGCAAAGGCTTTGCCGTCGGTCAGCAGACGGCAAAGTAGACGGTAAAAAAAATCCGGTGAAGAGGTTCTTTGCCGTCAGCTTTCCCAAAGCGGACGGCAAAGAATCTTTGCCATGAGTGGGCAGACGGCAAATTAACTGGGACAGCAAAGGGTGCAACGTCCCTGTTAAGTGTTAATGGCAGGCCTCCTCCCTTTGCCGTCCTCCTCCCCTCCTTTGCCATGTGGGGGCACACGGCAAAGAGGGGAGAGAGAGGGCGGAGATTCCCCCCTTTGTCGTCTGCCTCCACCCCTTTGCTATGTGGGGGCAGACGACAAAGAGGGGTGAGAGAGGGGGCAGATTCCCCCCTTTGTCGTCTGCCTCCCCCCTTTTCCATGTGGGGGCAGACGACAAAGAGGGAAGAGAGAGGGGGCAGATTCCCCCCTTTGCCGTCTGCCTCCCCCCCCCCTTGCCATGTGGGGGCAGACAGCAAAGAGGGGAACCAGCCCCTTTTTTATTTATTTTTTTGTTATATCCAGCATTTTTAACAATAATCAGGATATATATATAGATATATATTTGACATAAATAAATTTCTTTCCGTACTCATAACCATATTAAAATAACCTCTTATATCCAGCTTTCAAGTTGCATCCACGTGCATACAAAGTTTCATATATTACACAGTTTCATCCACGTGCATACAAAGTTTCATATATTCATATACTACAATAGTTTCAATACAACCCATGGTACAAGAAATCATCTTCAAGCATTCCATCAATATTTTCCAGGCTTCCCGTGAAGTGAAGGTAATCTGCAAAATGACAAATAAGAAAGTTAGAAGAATAATACTAGATGAAGTAGTGTATATATAGGTTATTTCGGAGAGAAATTAGCTAAGTATAGACCATTTAGGAGCTAACTAAGCTAATTATGTCATTTGGGTGGAACCCTAGCTAACTATAGGTCGTTTCGGAGCTAACTTGGGTAAAATAGGTCATTCCAGAGCAAACTATGCTTATTAAGCCATTTTTTATCTAGCTAGGCTAATTATAGGCCATTTAATACCTAAGTTAGGGGGAATAGGTCATGTTGCAGCTACGTAAGCCTTATTATGTCATTTCGAGGATAATTAGCTAAGTATAGGTCATTTTTTTATTAAATAGACCATTTTGGAGCTAACTAAGCTAATTATGTCATTTAGATGGATAATTAGCCAATTTAGGCTTTGTTGGATGACTCTAAGCTACGTAGAATAAGAGAAAGAGAAGAAGAAGTAAAAGAAGGAGGAGGAGGAGGAGAAGGAGACGAAAGAGGAAAAGAAGAAGAAAAGAAGAAGGAGAAGGAGGAAGAAGAAGGAGAAGGAGGAGCTCCTTCTCCTTCTTCTCCTCCTTCTCCTCCTTCTTCTTATCCTCCTCCCTCTCCTTCTTATTCTTCTCCTCTTCTTCTTCCTTCCTTTCATTTTTCCTCTTTCTTCTCCTCTCGTCCCCTTCTTCGGGCTAAATTGGCTAAGAATGCCTTTTTGGAGCTAATTATGTCATTTCGAGGATAATTAGCTAAGTATAGGTCATTTTTATTAAATAGACCATTTAGGAGCTAACTAAGCTAATTATGTCATTTAGATGGATAATTAGCCAATTTAGGCTTTGTTGGTTGAGTCTAAGTTACGTAGAATAAGAGAAAGAGAAGAAGAAGTAAAAGAAGGAGGAGGAGGAGGAGGATGAGAAGGAGACGGAAGAGGAGAAGAAGAAGAAAAGAAGAAGGAGAAGGAGAAGGAGGAAGAAGGAGGAAGAAGGAGGAAGAAGAAGGAGAAGGAGGAGCTCCTTCTCCTTCTTCTCCTCCTTCTCCTCCTTCTTCTTATCCTCCTCCCTCTCCTTCTTCTTCTTCTCCTCTTCTTCTTCTTCCTTCCTTTCATTTTTCCTCGTTCTTCTCCTCTCGTCCCCTTCTTCGGGCTAAATTGGCTAAGAATGCCTTTTTGGAGCTAATTATGTCATTTCGAGGATAACTAGCTAAGTGTAGGTCATTTTTTATTAAATAGACCATTTAGTTGCTAACTAAACTAATTATGTCATTTAGATGGATAATTAGCCAATTTAGGCTTTGTTGGATGAGTCTAAGCTACGTAGAATAAGAGAAAGAGAAGAAGAAGTAAAAGAAGGAGGAGGAGGAGGAGGAGAAGGAAGAGGAGAAGAAGAAGAAAAGAAGAAGGATAAGGAGAAGGAGGAAGAAGAAGGAGAAGGAGGAGCTCCTTCTCCTTCTTCTCCTCCTTCTTCTTATCCTCCTCCCTCTCCTTCTTCTTCTTCTCCTATTCTTCTTCTTCCTTCCTTTCATTTTTCCTCTTTCTTCTCCTCTCGTCCCCTTCTTCGAGCTAAATTGGCTAAGAATGCCTTTTTGGACCTAATTATGTCATTTCGAGGATAATTAGCTAAGTATAGGTCATTTTTTATTAAATAGACCATTTAGGAGCTAACTAACCTAATTATGTCATTTAGATGGATAATTAGCCAATTTAGGCTATGTTGGATGAGTCTAAGCTACGTAGAATAAGAGAAAGAGAAGAAGAAGTAAAAGAAGGAGGAGGAGGAGGAGGAGGAGGAGGAGGAGAAGGAGAAGGAAGAGGAGAAGAAGAAGAAAAGAAGAAGGAGAAGGAGAAGGAGGAAGAATGAGGAAGAAGAAGGAGAAGGAGGAGTTCCTTCTCCTTCTTCTCCTCCTTCTCCTCCTTCTTCTTATCCTCCTCCCTCTCCTTCTTCTTCTTCTCCTATTCATCTTCTTCCTTCCTTTCATTTTTCCTCTTTCTTCTCCTCTCGTCCCCTTCTTCGGGATAAATTGGCTAAGAATGCCTTTTTGGAGCTAATTATGTCATTTCGAGGATAATTAGCTAGGTATAGGTCATTTTTTATTAAATAGACCATTTAGGAGCTAATAAGCTAATTATGTCATTTAGATGGATAATTAGCCAATTTAGGCTTTGTTGGATGAGTCTAAGCTACGTAGAATAAGAGAAAGAGAAGAAGAAGTAAAAGAAGGAGGAGGAGGAGGAGGAGGAGGAGGAGAAGGAGAAGGAAGAGGAGAAGAAGAAGAAAAGAAGAAGGAGAAGGATAAGGAGGAAGAAGGAGGAAGAAGAAGAAAATAAGAAGGAGAAGGGGAAGGAGGAAGAAGGAGGAAGAAGAAGGAGAAGGAGGATCTCCTTCTCCTTCTTCTCCTCCTTCTCCTCCTTCTTATCCTCCTCCCTCTCCTTCTTCTTCTTCTCCTATTCTTCTTCTTCCTTCCTTTCATTTTTCCTCTTTCTTCTCCTCTCGTCCCCTTCTTCGGGCTAAATTAGCTAAGAATGCCTTTTTGGAGCTAATTATGTCATTTCTAGGATAATTAGCTAAGTATAGGTCATTTTTTCTTAAATAGACCATTTAGGAGCTAACTAAGCTAATTATGTCATTTAGATGGATAATTAGCCAATTTAGGCTTTGTTGGATGAGTCTAAGCTATGTAGAATAAGAGAAAGAGAAGAAGAAGTAAAAGAAGGAGGAGGAGGAGAAGGAGAAGGAAGAGGAGAAGAAGAAGAAAAGAAGAAGGATAAGGAGAAGGAGGAAGAAGGAGGAAGAAGAAGGAGAAGGAGGATCTAACTAAGCTAACTAAGCTAATTAAGCTAACTAAGCTAACTAAGCTAACTAAGCTAACTAAGCTAACTAAACTAACTAAGCTAACTATGTCATCTAGCTATATTGTATTAAATAGGTCTTTTTGGAGCTAACTAAGCTAATTATGTCATCTAGCTATCTTTTATTAAAACACTAGAAATAACATACCTAAGTTAGGGTCAAGCACGGTAGCTTTGGCTTGTTTCACCTGAAGAAGGCTGCCCTGGAGAAGGCTCCATTGTAGAAGGGTCGTGTGATGCGTTTCGGGACATATTCTGCACCAAACATCGTTTGCAATGTGTAGTTAGCATGAGGACACTCTTAAGATCACTCCAATGAAATGAAACTCACCGTCCCCGCCACGTTAACGACTGGCATCGGCAGAGGGACTTGGTCGTTCTTCTCACACATAGACTGTACATTTGGTTTCGACAAGTCAAACTTTTTATTTATTAATGAAACGGACATTCAAATGCAAGATTCGAAATAACATGAAGAAGAAACTTACCACGGAGAGCTCGTATATGGCCCTGGTAGACGCATCATTCCGTGCCCTCTCCGCCTCCACCAATGCAGTCGTTCTCTCCTCCAGCTCCCTAATTTACTTATCCTTCTCCGCCATAGCCGCGTGCATTGCCTCTCTCTCTTTCTGAATAGCAGCCTACAACACAACTCATTGTTAGCATATTGGTTCCAACGCACAACATAATGCGGAAAGATATTTGAGTCCATTAAACTAACCTTGATGGTGAGCTCGACTAGCCATGCACGACGTGTTATCTCCGGACAAGAGCTCGTTCGGCATGCCTTTATCTGCCGGAGAGAGCTAGGACAACGTATAAGGCCGTCTCCAATGGTGATCGAGCCATGGGGCCTCCCGTTGCCAGCTATCATCACCAGCTCTTTATCAATAGGCCCCTCGCTCGGGTTAAAGTCCTCTCCTTTCCTCTCCTTCCTGTGATCTCTGTACTTCACGAGCTTGTCGTGGGAGGAGATGTTGGTGAAGTTTTCTGGATGCTCGAGGTCAGACTCAGAGAATGCCTTGACCTTCTTGTATGAGGCAGTATGGGCCATCGCATACAGGTCGTACATCTGTGGCGCCTCCGTCTTATTGTGACGCGCCTAAAAGAGAGAGAGAGGAAAATTGTATTGGTAAAGGGCTCAAGATAGCATTAAGAATGAATTGCATGAGGCATGAAGCAAACCACATACCCAGTTCTCGCCAAATTGGATTAAGTTGACGCTCCCTTGATGGTGTGGCACGCCAACCATTTTTCCACGCCACTCCTTGGCGTTTTTGTGGCTGGCCTCCCACGTTTCGGAGCACCACTGATCCACCAAGGCCTCCCAACAATCCATCTTATCCACACACCATCTCGGGGGCACCTAAGTTAATAAAGAGAAATTTGAGCGCGTAAGAACCAAAACAAGGAAACTAACTACAAAGCCTTAATAATATGTAATTACCTTCATGTAATGCTCCTTCTCCATCTTAGCATCATGGCACTTCACCTTGTCAAGCCTAATATGCCGCGTGGCATAGTAGTCTCGAACAGCATGCACCCGAGCCTCGTGCCGAAAGTTTTGAAGTAGGCGGCGACATTCGGTTTCGATAACCTTTGCCACGTCCTCCTCGTATCCCTCCTCACACCTGTAGTAGGTCTGCAAACGAGACAACACCGATTAGTACAATAAATAGCTATGGTTGATTTATAATTGTGTGAAAGAGAAATTACCCAGAACTTTCGGATCACCATGTCCGCCCTCGTGTCACAAGAAACACCGTCGATCTCCACCTCCGCCAGGGACGGGGCACCCAAGTAGTGCTCCTAGGTCATTCCTACCTCTCGCTCCCGACCGGGCAACGTAACAAACCCTGGGAAGTTTTGACGGCAAAGAACACCAAGGACGTTGTTGGGCTTGCGAACACCCTTGGCAACAATCCAACCCCTACAGTATGACAAATTAAAGCCAAAACATTAGATATTTGAGAAAACGCGAAGGCGAAAGGTTAAATAAGAGTAAATTAACTTACTTGTCCCCATTTGGCCTAATCGACCACCTCTGCTCGGGGGTCGCTGGCACGAGCGGGAGCCCCGAACTACCATGCTGGTAGATGGTAGCCCCCTCACCCAGCTCCTCGTCACTACCAGCATGGCCACTTGCCTCAGGCCAGGTATCCCACTGGGTCTCTTGGGACGTACCCTCATCCCTGCTTTGCTCCGGAGTCGCCTGGAAGGAAGCCTCTGGGACAGGAGTCTCGTGGGTCGAAGGCTCGTCGACCTGAGGCTCGTCGACCCGAGGCTCGTGAACCGGAGACCGTGTAGCCTCCACCTCAGACGAATCCACCCTAGAAGTCCTGTGCTTAGGTGAATCAGCTTGGGGTGGTGGCGGAGACCGTGTAGCCCTACCTCTCCCGCGGCCACGTGTACCTTTAGTACAACATAAATACCAACATGAGTAATAAAATGTATATAAATACCAATATGCATACAACATGAGTACAACATAAATACCAACATGAATACAACGTGTACCTTTAGTGCCTCTCGGCTTCGCGGGGGGTCGACCTCCTCTCACGGGGGGGGGGGGGGGGGGGGCGCTCCTTGCAAAGTAGAGAGCAACACTCTCCGAAGAGGCGAGGCAGGAATGGAAGTACCCATCCCATCACCCGCCGACGAAGAAGCAGCCGCGGAGTGCTTTCGACCCTTTCCCACCATCTTTCAACACCTGTCATGACAAAGAGTAAATGAAATTAGTACAACATAAATACAAACAGGAGTAATAAAATGTATATAATTTAAGTGTATCATCGTCATAAATACCAACATGACTAATAAAAATTGAATACCTAACATGAACTCAAAATTTATATATAGTATAATAGTTCAATACCTGACATGAACTAATAACAATCGTCCTCGTCTATATATGCTTCGGGGTCAATAAATGCATCATGATCATCACTATCATCAATAAATGCATCATCATCATCACTATCACGAAGAACATGTGGAATGCCACCATTATGTAATCGGTCAAGAAGTGACAGGTCATCCGCAGCAGTAACCTCTTCTTCTTCCAGCTCTTCCTGTTCGGGCTCAGGGGTTAAGACGGATTCACTGTCGCTGTCTACTTCAATGTTCTGGGGTGAAGTAGAGCGGTTCTTGAAACGTTTCTTGGACATACGTGTTTCTTGGAAGAATTCTCCTTCATATGTGTCTGGGTTAATGTGAGGTTCGTAATCCTCTTCATTGAGGGTAGGTGGTCTAAAATGTGGTGGCACTTCATAAACGACATCCCAACCTTTGAGATTTGGATCAGTTTGGCAGGCCCACGGTAGATAGAAAACTTGTGTCGCCTGTTGAGCCGTAATATAGACATCGGGAACATCTAAGTGGGTGTTTTGGTTGATTTCGACTAGTCCTATATGTTCATGAGTCCTTCTAGTCTCCCTCGGCTCAAACCAATAACATTTGAAGACTACGACGGTCGGTGGGTTTTCACCATAGAATAGAAGTTCATAAATTGCTTCAACTCTTCCATAATACTCGGTGTCTCCTTCGCAGATAGCACAGACAGAACAATATGTAGTCTTTAGGTCGGGCATAGATATCTCTTTGCCAAAGGTACGAAAGTGATACCCGTTGATGTTGTATTTGTCAAATGAACGGACCTTATAGTCAAAACCATTAGCGACTTGTCTCAACTCGGCGTCCATAGACTCTGCATCAGCCTACAAGTTTAATACGAAAGAATGGATGCATTAGCCGCAAATTAGACCAATAAATCAAATGGGCCCTTAATGGTAATAAATTACCCTTTGTTTGAACCAAGAGATGAAACCGGGATAGTCGCCTCCATGCTTTGCGAGAAGCTCATACTCTTCGACGAAATCCTTTTCGATGACCGCTCCATCCGAGAATTCGGCGACGTATCTACTATATCAAATATCCGGGAATAAGAGTAGTTCAAAGCAATTAGAAGTTGCGGAATAATAAATTACCGAGAACTTACTCGATGTACGGCCGCACTTCTGTTAGGTTGGTGAAGATATACAATGAAATGGTCCGCCATTCTTCGACATCCAACGATTTCCCTTTCGAAGCACCAGATGGTGCGAGCTTACCTTTGAATAGGCTGAGGTTGGATCGAACTCTTTCTCGAGCACCATCACTGTACCGAGGCTTCGGGTTATGCAAATGATGATTTTTGGCTTCCTAGTGTGCTGTCACGAAGTTTGCCGCCTCCTCAGTAATGAATGCCTCGGCCATCGATGCTTCAATTCTATGTTTATTTTTACACTTAGCTCGAAGCGTCTTCTGCATCCTCTCAGTTGAGTAGCACCATCGATTTTGAACGGCCCCCCCATTCTTGCCTCGGTCAAGAGATGCAAAATCAAATGTTGCATTGGATTAAAGAAGCCCAGTGGAAAGATCTTTTCTAATTTGCAGATCAACTCCGGCGCCAACTCTTCCATTTCATCTAGCACGCTGGGCGATAGTTCTTTCGCACAAAGAGAACGGAAGAAATAGCTCAGCTCTGCCAGTACTAGCCATTCATCCTCAGGGATAAAGCCACGCAACATCATCGGCATTACCCGCTCAATCCATATGTGCCAATCATACTCTTGAGCCCAAATATTTTCAATTTCTCAAGACTCGCTCCCCTCTTTAGATTCGCAGCATACCCATCGGGGAACATCAACCGCATTTTCACCCACAATAGCATTTCCCTCATAGCTGGCCTTTCAAGATTGAACCATGCCTTTGGCTTCGCTATGCTTTGCTTTCCTTTCAGTTGTCGCAAGTTTTGCAACGGTCTATCACATAGAGCCTCTAGGTCGATTCTAGCCTTAGGATTATCTTTTGACTTCCCCTCTATGCCGAACAATGAACCAAAAATGGCCTCCGCAATATTCTTTTTTGTGTGCATCACGTCAATGTTGTGTGGGAAAAGGAGGTCTTTGAATTAAGGGAGATCCCATAAGCATGACTTGTGAGTCCAGGCGTGTTCCGTATTATACCCTTTGAAGTATCCTGGACGCAAAGGATCAGGCTCGAGAGCGTTTAACTGATCAAGGGTCTGTTGGCCTGTCAATGCAGATGGTGTAGTGTTTTTGACAACTCTACCTTTGATGAAATTCTTCTTGTCTTTTCTGAACTTATGGTCAGGATCCAGGAATTGTCTATGAATGTCGAAGCAAGAATACTTGCGACCAGCCTGCAGCCAACGGAACTGAAGAGCTGCCTTGCATGTGGTGCACGGGAACCTTCCATGCACACATGAGCCAGCGAATAGCGCAAACGCCAGATAATCATGCGTCGAGTACATGTACCACACATGCATTTTGAAATTTGTTTTCGTAGCCGCGTCGTAGGTCTTGATCCCATTATCACAGGCTTCTTGCAACTCATCCTTAAGCGGCTACATGTACACATTCATATTCTTCCCCGGATAGTTGGGCCCTGGAATTATCGACGTCAGGAATATGTTCTTTCTTTTCATAATCTCTCCGGGTGGCAAATTTAGTGGAATGACAAATACAGGCCAACAACTGTATTGTGCTGCCGTCATACCATACACATTGAACCCATCTGTGCTGATGGCAACTCTCGGTTGCCTTGGATCTTCCGATTTATCCTTACATAATGCATCGAAGTTCCTCCACGCAAAACCATCTGAAGTGTGTACCAGCATCTTGTTCCCATCCGCATCTAGTTCGGTTCTTTTGCCCAATTTGTGCCATGTCATCTCTCTGGCCGTCTCTTCGACCATGAAAAGACGTTGAAGTCTTGGTACGATTGGTAGATATCGAAGAACACAAATGGGGATTGGTCTGATTCTTCTCACCCATGCCGTTGTCTACCACAATATACCTGGAAGAATTGCAAATGGGGCAATAGTTCAAGGCCGCATACTCAAGCCTAAATAAGGCACATCCATTCTCACAGGCATGTATCTTCTCATAGGGCATCTTAAGTACACGGAGGATTTTCTCTGACTGGTACAGGTTTGCAGGCAGTACATGGCCTTTGGGTAGAAAGCGTCCAAATATCGTCATCATCGCGTCGTAGCTTTCTCTGCCTAGGTTGAATTGAGCCTTCAGAGCCATTACTTGTGCGATGGCATCCAGCTGACAAAGCTCAGTCTGCTCGTGGAGAGGACGTTTTGAAGACTCCAACATTTCATAGAAGGCCTTTGCTGATTCCTCCATCTCATCGTCCGAATCACGAGCATCATCAAAGTCTTGCACCATGTCTTCA
Organism: Hordeum vulgare subsp. vulgare; assembly: GCF_904849725.1. NCBI lineage: Eukaryota > Viridiplantae > Streptophyta > Magnoliopsida > Poales > Poaceae > Hordeum > Hordeum vulgare. Next base: position 313,152,760 of record NC_058518.1, read on the forward strand.
ATCCCGGTACCATGCTCGTCGTTGCGACGACGAATCACCTCAGCTCTGGCACGTTGGTTAGACTCACCATGAAAAGTCCACACCGTATAATTAGGCGTAAAACCCCACTTCTGCAGGTGTTTACCCATTTCAAACTCTGTCTGCTTTTTCCAGTTGTCGCAGTTGGGACAGGGGCACCATGTTTTATGCTGGCCATTTGCAAATGCGGCTCTCACAAACCCCCTGGTTTTTGTTAACCATTCATGGGTCATGTCTTTCTGACTAGGGTGACTAGTGTACATCCAAGCACGATCACTCATGTTGCCTAGCTACCTATGGGGGCACAAGAAATAAATATATAATTGATCATCTATATTCATAAGCTAATCAAGTTTGTCAGTTTTATTACGTCCATGCAACCTACACGCTAATAGGTAAAGATAGGTCCTAATCCCACCCGAGTATGTGTAGACTGGGTTCGTTTTCCCATGCTCTGCTCCAGATGCAACGCAGAATTTCGGCAGCACCTCCCCGCTGTTCTCCTGATACACGTCTCGGCAATAAGCAGAGAGGATGTGTACCCAGAGAACAACAGGGGAGGCACTGATGAAATTCCGCATCGGATCCGGAGCACAGCATACGGGAAAACAAACCCAATCAACACATACTCGGGCTGTCCATGGATAATGTTGGACAATTCGTAAGGATGGCGGTATAAATATGCAAAGAAATGCATATTTACAGATGTCGCCCTTTCGAACAGGAGACGCATACTGGTGACGCATACTCATGATTGAAGAAACCTAGAGCTAGCAAGTTTCATCAGGACGAAGACCGGGACAGAGCAAATTAAGGGGGTAGGAGGAGAAGTCATTTGTGCTCACCAACAAACGCAAGGGCGGAGCTCGTCCAACGCACGTGGAGGTCGTCGAACAACTGCACATTGAAATTCACCCGATCAACACAAATATGATGTTTTTATAATTAACATAATCAGAAAATATGTGACCTAACTCATAATTTACAAAATTATGACCCCGTCGGCTTAGTGGCGACGATGGTCGGTGGTGTCGGGTGTCGGTGGCGTCGATGGTCGGTGGTGTCAGGTGTCGGTGGCGTCGGCGTCGGCGGTCGGGGGTTAGTTGTGTCGGTGGTCGGGGGTTAGTGTTGTCGGGGGTCGAGGATCACTGGCGTCGGGGGTTGGGGTCTCTTTGGTCAACAAGAGGCCGAAGAGGTGTCGGGGATCGGGGGTTGGGGGTCAATGGTGTCGGGGGTCGGGGGTAGGGGCCGGGGGTCGAGGGTCAGGGGCGTCGGGGGTCGGGGGTCGAGAGTCAGTGGCGTCGGGAGTCGAGGGTCAGTGGCGTCGGGCGTCGGGGGTCGAGGGTCGAGGGTCAGTGGCTTCTGTAGTCGAGGGTCAATGGCGTCGGGCATCGGGGGTCGGGGTTTAGTGGAGTCGGGGGTCGGGAGTCGGGGGTCGGGGGTCAGTGGTGTCGGGCGTCGGGGGTCGGGAGTCGGGTCTTAGTGGCGTCGGAGGTCGGGGGTCGAGGGTCGGGGGTTGGTGGCGTCGGGCGTCGGGGGTCGTGGGCCGGGGGTCGGGGTCCTTTTCTTTCTTCTTCTCCTCTCTCCTCTTCTTCTTCTTCTTCTTCTTGATCATCATATTATTATTCTTCTTCTTCTTTCTCCTCCTCCTCCTCCTCCTCCTCCTCCTCTTCTTCTTCTTTCTTTTATCTTTCTCCTCCTTTCCTCTTTCTTCTTCTTCTTCTTCTTCCTTTTTCTTCTAGTTTATTATTCTCTTATTTTCTTCTAAGTTTTTTTTTCTATCTATTGTTTTCTTCTCTATCTACTTTTTCTACCTAATAAACTAACTATCTAATTTCACATAAAAAACGGGGCTCTAAATATCCAAAAAGAACCTATAAGTAAAGCAAACTTCTACTTTATTATATAACTTCAAACATGTGTTATTTAATATAATATCTGCATAACTATCGTATACGAACTCTTTTCAGCTCTGGGATCACACCTCCTTGTGGGATACATGATTGATGATTCTTACTGTTTTCTGAAACATACACAAGTAACATGAATCAACTTACTTACACTCTTTTCAACAATACACAAGTATCATCATGAAGGAATTCCACAATATAACCAACTCACTCTTTTCAACTTACTGTGTAATAAAATCCAGCCTCCTATGAACAATTTAAGCTGAGAAAAAAAAGGAAATAAAGAAAAAAAGAAAAAAAATTACCTGCAGTGGCGCCCCTTTGCGGGGAGGAGGGGAGCGGGGAGAGCCGGTAGTCGGTGGCGGGGAGGAGGGCCGCGGGGAGGAGGGCAGTGGGAGGAGGGGCAGTGGGAGGAGGGCAGTGGGAGGAGGGCAGTGGGGAGGAGGGCAATGGGAGGAGGGCCGCGGGGAGGAGGGCAGTGGGAGGAGGGGCGGGCGAGCTCCGGCCGTGGGGGTGGCACCCCTTTGCGGGGAGGAGGAGAGCGGGGAGAGATGGTAGTCGGCGGCGGGGAGGAGGGCCGCACGGAGGAGGCCGCACGGAGGAGGCCGCAGGGAGGAGGGCGGCGGCGGTGGGCCGGAGCAGTGAAGGGGGTGGTGGCGGCGGCGCTGTAGGGGGCAGGGGCGCGCGCGAGATGACAGGAGATCGGGGAGGAGGGGAGCGTGCCATTAGGGGAGCGGGGGTGGGGGCTGGGTGCCGTTAGGGGGAGCCCCCTTTGCCATCTGCAGAAGCTGGGAGGCGGACGGCAAAGGGGTGGGTGGGTGGGGTGGGCTTCGGCCGTTAGGGGGAGCCCCCCTTTGCCGTCCGGGTTTTCTTTGTCGTCCGCCTCCGGGCCCTATGCCATACGTCAGCAGACGGCAAAGAAGTGGCCGACGGCAAATAAAACCTTTGCCATCAGCAACCTCTTTGTCGTTTGCTTTGTGCCAGCTGACGGCAAAGAAGATCTTTGCCATGTGTCAGCAGACGACAAAGGCATGGCAGATGGCAAATTTCTCTAGCACGGGAGAGAAGGGGCCCTGAGGTTTGCTCGACACAGAGGGGTTGTCGGGGAAGAGGTTGGACACCTCGGGGGAGGCTGGAACTGGCCGAGATCGTCGCCCCCACCTCGGTGGCTTCCTCTAGCGCGCATAGAGCGCAGTTTTGGCATGCCACGGCATGCTGGTGCGCTCTGAGGCACTTTGGACGTGTCTAGCATGTCCTGGCACTGGCTAGGAGTGAGGCTAGCCGTTTGGGTCTTGTGGGAGCTTCGGCTTCTCAAGGGAGACAAGAAATACTGGTGCTATCAACCTTCAACTGAAGCTTAAATTGGGGTTTTTGACATTTCCACTTTGAACCAGAGAGGGGCTAGTTGACTGGGGTTAGGCATAGATATTGGCCACCTAATCTATGAGTTTGGATCAAAGGGGTTGAGTTTAGTTGTGGCTAGGAGGGCTTTTTCCCATCTGTCAGAAGGTGCTCGACAGTGGTTTGAGGGGGTTGCAAACCACCACTGGTGCTGCAATTTAACAGGTTTGGCTTTGGTGCTAAAACATGGGGTTTCACCAAGTTTCAGCTCCATTGGACAAGTTTAGCTTTGTAAACTGGAAAACACCACTATATGACCAGATCTGTCCCTTCCAAAGAGAGTGTGGGCAAACTAAGTCCCACAAATACCATTTTTGTTGTGGAACCCTCATTTGAGGTATTAGGCACTCCTCCAAAGTTTTAGCATCATAGGACAAACTTTGCTATGTAGAGTTGCTCTAACTCCAATCAGGACAGAACGGGGTTTAGGGTTATTTGGGGTCCTTAATCACCTTGGATCAAGGTGATACTTTATGTGGACACCAAATATGGCTTAGGGATACCACTGGAATTTTCTAGGATTTTATTGAGAATATTTCCTTTGGAAATATTTCAAAAGGTTAAAATAGACAGAAACGGTTTTCAGGGTTCTACTCAAATAATTATAATAAAAATAGGGGTTTAAAATCCTATGTATGGAAAATATATGTCCTTCTGATCATCTCCAAATTTAATCAGATTTTTCTAAGGCAGAAAAGTATTTTTCCAAGTAGGAATACCAATTCTGGCCTCAAAAATGGACATGTAAATAAATTAGGAAAATAATTCTAGAAATAATTTTTTGGGGGGTTTGGGTTATAATAATAAATTAAAATCTAATCACTAACTTTGGGTAGAAGCAAATCTTGCGATCAAGGGCAAGTAGTGCAACTCAAAGTAGGGTTTCACCATGATCAGAAGCAAGAAGAAGGTATTGAAAATCATTCAATATTGTGAAATGCGGTTTTATCGTCACATGATCATCACGCAAGTCATTTCATGACAAACATGGCACTCACATCATTAGTTTTGAAAAAAAAATAACAAGCTCAGATTTTTGCATTACAAAGAAAGTGGTAGTAAAAAGAGGGTGTGACAAAACCTCTCGGACCGAAGTCTCCTGGGACCCGTGGGACCGAAGCCTTTTGGGTCGTAGCATCTCAGACCGCAGTCTCGTGGGCCGAAGGCCAGTCAACCCAAGGCTGATGGTCCGGAGTCCCCTTAGCCTCCACCTCGGATGGGTCCACCCTAGCAGTCCTGTACTTGGGTGAATGAGCTGGGGTTGGCGATAAGGAAGGTGTAGCAGCCTGCCTACCTCTCCCGCGACCACGTCTTGTACCTCTCTGCTTCTTCCCTCCCCGACCTCCTCTCCCGGTGGGCAACAAGGCCGACGAAGAAGCGACCACGGGTGTCCCCATACTGTCTATGAATGCTCTCCGAAGAGATAGGGGTGGAATGAAAGTAGGCCTCCCACGGGCCGCTGACGAAGAAGTACCCGTGGAGCACTCTGGACCCGCGCCCACCATCTTTCAACACCTTCCATGAAAAAGAGTAAAATAAATTAGTACAACATAAAAAATAATAATACTTAACATGAATAATAATATGTACATAATTTAAGTTTGGATGTATACCAACTAATAATAGTCTAGATCGTCTATATATGCTCTAGGATCAATAAATGCATCATCATCATCACTATTACGCGTGTCGTCATGAATGACGTGCTCATCGGGTTTAGCAGCATCAACATGTGGAAGGCCTTTCTATAATCGGTCAAGCATTGATAGGTCATCCACATTAGTAACCTCTTCTAGTTTCGGCTCTTCTTGTTCTGGCTCAGGGGTGAAGTTAGATTCACTATCGGTGTCTACTTTGATGTTCTAGGGTGAAATAGAGCGGTTCTTAAATGTTTCTTGGAAAGACATGTTTCTTGGAAGAATTCCCCTTCATATTTGTCTAGGTTAATATGAGGTTCATAATCCTCTTCATTGGGCGGAGGTGGTCTATCATGTGGCGGCACTTCATAAACGACATCCCAACCATTCAGATTCTTATCAGTTTGGCAGGCCCATCGTAAATAGAAAACGTGGGCCACCTGTTGAGCCGTAATATAGACATCGGTAACATATAAATGGTTGCTTTTTTTATTTCGACTAGACCTATATGTTCATGAGTCCTTCTAGTCACCTTCGGCTAGAACCAATAACATTTGAAGACTACGAGATTTGGTGGGTTTTCACCACAGAATTGAAGTTTATAAATTGCTTCAACTCTTCCATAATACTCGGTACCTCCTTCACCAATAGCATAGACACAATAATTTATAGATTTTCGGTCGTCCATAGACAAATCTTTGCCAAAGGTACAAAAGTGATACCCATTGATGTTGTATTTCTCAAATTAACGGACCTTATAGTCAAAACCATTAGGTCTTGTGTCAATTGAGCCTCCTAGACTCTAAATTAGCCTACAAGTTCAATACAAAAGGATTGTTGCATTAGTCACAGATTAGAGCAAGAAATGAAATGGTCCATTAATGGTAATTACCGTTTGTTTGAACCAAGAAATAAAACTGGGATAGTCACCTCAATGCTTTTCCAAAAACTCACACTCTTTGACGGAATCCTTTTGGATCACCGCTCCATCCAAGAATTTGGCGACATATCAACTATATCAAATATCCGAGAATAAGAGTAGTTCAAAGGAATTAGAAGTTGCGACAAAATCTACCGAGAACTTACACGATGTACGGCCGCACTTCTGCTTGGTTGTTGAAGATATACAACGAAATGGTCTGTCATTCTTCGACATCCAATGCTATTGGTTTCAAAGCACCGGCTGGTTTGAGCTTCCCTTTGAATAGGCTAAGGTTGGGTCCACCTTTTTAGGGTTGCCAGCATTGTACCAAGGCTTCGTATTATGCAAATGATGCTTTCTGGCTTTTAGTGCGATGTCACGAAGTTTGCCATCTCCACACTAATGAATTCCTCAGTCATCGATGCTTCAATTCTACATTTCTTTTAACATTTTGCTCGAAGCGTCTTCTACATACTCTCAGTTGCAAAGCACCAACGATTTTGCATGCCCCCCAATATTGCCTCCGTCAGGAGATCTACAATCAAATGCAACATTGGATTAAAGAAACTCTATGGAAAGACCTTCTCTAACTTGGAGAGCAACTCCGGCGCCAACGCCTCCATGCAATCTACCACGCCAGGTGATAGTTCTTTCGCACAAAGAACACGAAATAAATAGCTCAGCTCTGCTAATACTAGCCATTCATCCTCAGGAATAAAGCCACGCAACATCACCAGCATAACCCGCTAAGGCATATGTGCCAATCATGACTCTTGAGACCAAATGTTTTCAATTTTTCAAGACTCGCTCCCCTCTTTAGATTCTCTGCATACCCATCGGGAACATCAGCTGCATTTTGACCCACAAAATAATTTCCCTCATAGCTCCCCTTTTAGATTGAACGAGGCCTTTAGCTTCGACAAGTTCTCCTCTCCTTTCGATTGTCGCATATTTTATAATGGTTTATCACATAGAGCCTATTGATAGACTCTAGCCTTAGGATTATCCTTTGGCTTCCCCTCTATGTCGAATAATTACCAAAAATGGTCTCTCCGATATTCTTTTCAGTGCATCATGTCGATGTTGTGTGAAATAAGGAGGCCTTTGAAGTAAGGTAGATCCCACAAGCATGTCTTGTGAGTCCAGGCGTGTTCCGAATTATACCCCTTGAAATACCCTCGACGCTCTGGATTAGGCTCGAGAGCATTTAACTGATCCAGGATCTGTTGGCCTGTAAACGCACGTGGTGCCGACTTTTTGACAATTGTACCTTTGATACAGTTCTTCTTGTCTTTTCTAAACTCATGGCAAGGATCCATGAACTATTTATGCAAGTTGAAGCAAGAAAACTTCCGATCCTCCTAGAGCCAATGAAACTGAAGAGATGCCTTTCATGTGAGGCACGGGAACCCTCCATCCACACACCAGCCACCGAATAGCGCATACATCGGCAAGTCATGCATCGAGTACATCTACGAGACATGCATTTTGAAGTTTTTTTCTAGCGGAATCATATGTCTTGAACCCATTATCCCAACTTTCTTGCAATTCATCCTTAAGCAGTTGCATGTACACATTCATATTCTTCCACGGATAGTTGGGCCCTGCAATTATGAACGTCAGGAATATGTTCTTTCTTTGCACAATCTGTTCGGGTGAAGATTGTGTGGAATGACAAATACAGGCCAACTATTGTAGTGGGTTGCTGTCATACCAAAGGGATTGAACCCATCCGTGGCGACGCAGACTCGAGGATGCCTTGGATCTGCCGCTTTATCCTGATGTAATGCAGCTAAGTGCTTCCACCCAAAAGCATCTGATGTGTGTACCAACATCTTATTCCCATTCGCATCTAGTTCGGTTCTTTTGCCTAATTTGTGCCATGGCATCTGTTTGGCCGTCTCTTAAACCATGTAAAGATGTTGAAGTCTTGGTATGATTGCCATATACCGCAGAACATTAACGGGGATTTTGGTCTGCCTCTACTCACCCATAGTTGTCTACCATGACATACCTGGAAGACATGCAAATGGGACAATAGTTCAAGCCTTCATACTCAAGCCTAAATAATCCACATCCTTTCTCATAGGCATCTATCTTCTTATAGGGCATCTTAAGTACACAGAGTATTTTGTCCGACTAGCACAGGTTTGCAGGCATGACATGGCCTTTGGGTAGAAAACGTCCAAATAGTGTCATCATCGCGTCGTAGCACTCTCTTCCAAAGTTGAATTGAGCCTTCAAAGCCATTACTTGTGCGATGGCATCTAGTTGACAAAGCTTAGTGTTCTCGTGGAGAGGATTTTTGAAGATTCCAACATTTCATAAAAGGCCTTTGTAGATTCCTCCATCTCATCGTCCAAATCCCGAGCATCATCAAAGTCTTGCACCATGTCTTCGATTCTGGTACCATGCTCGTCGGTACAACAACGAACCACCTCAGCTCTCTTATGTTGGGCGGACTCACCATGAAATGTTCACACTGTATAATCAGACATAAACCCCTCTTATTCAGGTGTTGACCATTTCATCATGTGTCATTTGTTTAAAGTTGTCGCACCCACGATAGGGGCACCAGGTTTTTTATTGGCCTTTTGCAAATGCGGCTTTCACAATCCCCTTGGTTTTTGTTAACCATTCATTGGTCATCTCTTTTTAACTAGTGTGACTGGTGTACATACACGCACGATCACCCATGCTGGTACTTGCACTGACACTAGGTGCACCAAATTCATAGTCATCAAGTTATGTATAATGCAATTACGACTAGATACAGAAATATTTACGTTTGTTTTTTTTTTTACACCACAGTTTTATTTTTTACCATACAAAAGGGAAACGGGCATTCATGGATTGAATCTACCTCTAATAGGTAAAGATGGGTCCTAATCCCACCCGAATACTTGTAGATCGGGTTCGTTTCCCATGCTCTGCTCCGGATCTGATGCAAAATTTCGGCAGCACCTCCCCATTGTTCTCCTCATACACGTCTCAGCAACAAGCCGAGAGAATGTGTACCCGGAGAACAACAGGGTGGTGCTGACGAAATTTTGCCTCATACCAAAGTAGAGCATGGGAAACGAAACCCAATCTACACATACTTAGGGTGTCCATGGATAACTTGGTCAATTCGAGAGGATGGCAGTTATAAATAGGCAAAGACATGCATATTTACAGATGTTGCCCTATCAAATGGGAGACGCCTAGGTTATGAGACTTGACATGCAAGTAAAATCTAGTGGCATCTGCACGAGGATTGGAACAGAGCAAATAGGGGAGGGTCGGGGAGGAGATGACAGTAGTGCTCACCACTAGACCATGTAGGGGAGGTAGTCGAACGGGGAGGTCGCCGAACACCAAACCCTTGTAGTGATGAAACAATTACAAATTTAAATCCACACAATCAGCACGAATATTCAATCCCGATAAAAAAATCTCTATATATAACTACTTTTCCACTTCAATTTTATTCTTTTTCTCTTCTATTTCTTCTTCTACTTCCTTTTCTCTTCTTCTTCTTATTCTTATTCTTCTTCTTCTTCTTCTTTTCTTCTTCTTCTTCTTTCTTCTACTTGTCTTCTCTTGTTCTTCTTCTTGTCCTCTTTTTCTTCTACTTTCTCCTCTTCTTCTGTTTTTCCTCTTCTTCTCCTCTTCTCATCTTTTGCTTCTTATTCTTATTCTTCTTCTTTCTCCTCCTCCTCTTCTTCTTATTATTCTTCCTTCTTTTGATTTATCATCTTCTTCTCCTCCTCTTTTTCTTCTACTTTCTCCTCTTTTTCTTTCTTCTTCTTCTTTTATTCTACTCCTCTTATTCCTCCTCTTCTTATTCTTCTTTCTTCTCCTCCTCCTCTTCTTCTTCTTCTACTACTACTTCTTTTCTTATTCTTCTTCTTTTCTTCTCCTTCTTTTCCCTTTTCCACTTCTTCTACTTATTCTTCTTTGCTTCTTCTTTTTCTTTCTTTTTCTTCTTTTCTTCTCCCCCTCTTCTTCCTCCCTCTCTTCTTATTTCTTCTTCTTTTCTTCTCCTCCTCCTCCTCTTCTTCTTCTTATTCTTATTTTCTTTCTTTCTTCTTCTTCTTTTCTTCTCCTTCTTTTCCTTTTTACTCTTCTACTTATTCTTTTTACGTCTTCTTTTTTTATTCTTCCCTAGCACTAACCTAATTGAAATAACCTAATTAAACTAACATAAAAATTAAATGAAAAAACAAAGAGGCGGGAGAGCCCACCGGAGGTAGGCGGCCGGGTGGCGGATGCGTCGGGGCGGTGGGGAGGCGGGGGAGCGAGGGCGGCTGGGATCGGGGCGGTGGGTGGCAGGGTCGCAGGGCGGTGGGGCTTCTAGGCCTCTAGGCATCGAGGCGACGGGGGCGGCGAGGCGTCTAGGCGACAGGGCGGCAGGTTAGGGGCGCCGGTGGTCATCGGAGTAGAGAGACGGAGATAGAGGGAGAGAGAGAAAGAGAGAGAGTGGGTGTGGGTAGGGACGCCTTTTAGGTATTAGGTAATTTGTCGTTTGCTAGCAGATGGCAACGATCCCGACAGCACACGACAAATATTATACAGACATCATCCAGGCCGTCTGTTTGACCTAGATGCTTTCTGGCTCTTTGGTATCTTCTTTCTGGCTCTTTGTCATCTGCTAGCATACGACAAAGCAAGAGCATATGTCAACTAGTATCTTTGCCATCTGTCCTCTCTTTGTCAACTTATGGACAACAGAGACCATCTTTGTCGTTTGCTAGCAGACGGCAAAGCAAGAGCATATGCCAACTAGTATCTTTGCCATCTTCCCTCTCTTTGTCTTCAGCTTATGGACAACACATGACAAATACCATATTTATCTTCTCCTAGCAGACGGCAAAGAGTATACATATAGCAAATTCTGTAATTACTATAGTGTTGCATTGATATCTATTGATGGGCATCTCCATAGCCTGTCGATATGCCTAGTTGGTGCAAGACTTTCTTCTCCACTTTTAGTCCTTTGAAACCTACCACCATTTCTATTCCATCTATATGTTATGTACATGGTTTATGCTCATGTACTGAGTTAGTAATAAAAAGCAGAAGCATGTTAAAAATATAATCCAATTTTCTGGCTTAATACTGTAGTGCTTGGCATTTGTATTTATGTGGTGAAGACGGAGTCATGCCATGATAATATAATAAAATGATTGGGGGCTAAACATTCTAGAAGGATCGTATATTTTGAACATTGATGATTATGTTACTTATGTTCATGGAGGATAGTACTATGTTGATGTTTGTCAATTCATCATTTCTCAATGATCATACCTGCAAAATATTACATGTTTGGTAGCATGTCACATCAAAAAATATGTTTTTATCATTTTCCTACTCGAGGACGGGTAGGAATTAACCTTTGGGATGCTGATACATCTCTAATGTATCTATAATTTTTGTTTGTTACATGCTATTATATTACCATTCTAGGATGATTTTTATGCATTTACTTGTTGTTTTATATTATTTTTAGCACTAACCTATTAACCCAATGCCAAGTGCTAGTTGTTGTTTTCTTCATGTCTTTGGCTTTTCAGGTTATAGTACCAAACGAAGTCCAAATACCCCGAAACTTTTTGAAGATTTTTTCTAGACCAAAATAAGACGTGGAAGCTTCGGGAGAAGAACGGAGGCCGCACGAGGGGCCCACAAGCCAACAGGGTGCACCCAGGGGGTGGTAGCGCCCTGATGGCTTGTGGCCACCTTCCTCAGCCTCTGATGCCCCTCTATGTCCTATAAATTGTAATATATCCCAGAAACCCTAGGGAGCCTCCCGAAACACTTTTTCCGTCGCCACAAGTCTATGTTTCGTCGTGTGCCCATCTAGAGCCCTTTTTCTAGTGCCCTAATAGAGGGGGGTCAATCATGGAGGGCCTCTACATCAACGTTGCTGCTCCCATGGTAATGTGTGAGTAGTTCACCTCAGACCTACGGGTCCATAGCTAGTACCTACATGGCTCTCTTTGTCTCTCTCTATGTTCTTCATTGCCAAGATTACTGCGATTCCCGCTGTGGTCTATCTTATATAATCACTTTGTGCGGTGTGTTTGTTAGGATCTAATGAATTGTGGGTTTATGTTCAAATTATTTATGAAAAATATTTGAGTCTCCTCAGAATTATTTGATTCTTATTTGCATGATCTTTATAGCTTCGTACTTCTCTCCAATCTATCTGTTTAGTTTGGCAAACTAGATTGGTTTAACTTCAGTGAGAGAGGTGCGTTGTAGTGGGTTCAATATTTTCGTGCTCTATATCTTAGTGAAAAAGTAGGGGACAAGACGCGTATGTGTATTGCTTCCACCAAGGATAAAACAATGGGTTTCATTCGTATTAATTGGATTAACTTTGTCTACATGATGTCCTCAATCTCCAAGCATTACTCTGTTTTACTTAATACTCTCGATGAATGCTAGATAGCGGTTGATAGGTGGAGTAATAGTAGTAGATGCATGCAGGAGTCGGTCTACTTTTTTATGGGCGTGATTCTTACATACACATGATCATTATCATGAATAAATATTGCATAACTATGCTCTTTTCTATGAATTGTCAAACAGTAATTTCTTCACCCATCGTATGCCTCCTACGAAAGAGAAGCCTCTAACAAACACTATTGCCCTCGGGTCTATTCACATATATATTTACAAATGTTATTATTTCCTTGTTGCCACTATTTACTTTTTATATATATTCCACTTTATATTTATCCAACTATCATCTACACTATGCATTTGCTTGCAATTAATGAGTTCAAGGGGATTGACAACCGTCTTGCCCGCATTGGGTGCAAGTGTATGCTCTTTTGTGTGTAGGCGCTGAAGACGGGAAGTTGTGTGATTCTCCTATTAGTTCAATAACCTCGGTTCTCATTGAGGAAAATACTTATCTATACTATGCTACATTAGCCCCTCCTCTTCGAGGAAAAACCCAACAGGGATCACAAGTATCAGTCCTCGAGTAGGTAAATGATAAATGAAGTAATTTATGAAGTGTGAATGCCAGCATAGTGAATAACTTTGATCAATGATAATTTCAGTCACTTCTCTAGCATCATAATAGCAACTATTTCTCATAAAACTCCTCATGATGAAGTAGAAATCAATTCACATGTCATGGTTCAAACAATGCATTCTCTAGAAACTTAACAACCTAAGTTCTTAGTGATCAAACAATTTCAATGCATATTATTGTCAACAAATTAGTCTAAGTAAGAGCTCAACATACTCAATTATCATATAGTCTTCCATGATTGGTAATAATCAAAGCTTATATTTAGAACAAACATCATCCATCGAAGACAGAGAAATATAGGGGCTTAATGTTTCGCCTCGCAACGTACTTATCATGAAGATAACGATCAACAATAATGACTCATGACCAAATATATTTGACAAGATATATATGTTTGGACCTTTCACTGCCACATGATGTTTTACAACTAATAGATTAAGGTTAAAATAAGAACTTGACTCAACATGAAAAGTAAATAACATAAAAGTAAATAGGTTGTCCCTTCGCATAGAGAACCAGGGCTTTGTGGAGGTGCCTGATGTCTATTACACAACTTTATTCTTGCAGAATCAGTTGGGCCTCCAAGCATAGAGTTATGTAGGACAATATCAATTTTGCCTCAAGTGGATGACCTAAGGTTTATCAATATGTGGGAGGTGTAGGATGAATATGGTCTCTCTCAAACAACCCTGCAATCAAATACAAGAAATCTCTTGTGTCCCCAACACACCCAATACAACGGAAAATTGTATAGGTGCACTAGTTCGGAGAAGAGATGGTGATACAAGTATAGAATGGATAGTAGATATAGGTTTTTGTAATCTGAAAATATAAAAACAGCAAGGTAACACGTACTGAAAGTCAGCATAAATGGTGTTACAATGCTTGGAACAAAGGCCTAGGGTCCATACTTTCACTAGTGCAATCTCTCAACAATGCTAACATAATAGAATCATATGATCATCCCTCAATGTGCGACAAAGAATCCCTCCAAAGTTCATAAGTAGAAGAGAACATAAGATGAAATTGTTGTAGGTAGTAGAATCACCTCAAAGTTATCCTTTTCGATCAATGTATTGAACCATGCCTATAAGTGTCACAAACATTCATATAGTTCGTAGTGGAATAATACCTATGATACACATCAATCAACACCAATGTTTCCTAGATACTACAATGTCAACTCAACTTTCTGGGGGTTAATTATTCAACATGCATCAAACACATTCATATTTACCATATTCAATCCAACACAAAGAACTTCAAAGAGTACCCCAAGATTTCTTTTGGAGAAAGTGGTACAAGTGCGTGTATCAACCCATACGGATAGATTACCCCATTGTCGCCACGGGAATCCACAAGTTGAGTACCAAAAAATATATCAAGTGAATCAATGGAACACCCCATTGTCACCACGGGTATCCACATGCAAGACATACATCAAGTGATCTCAAACCCAATATTCAATCCGATATACCAAAATCTCAAATGAAAGATTCAATTCATCGCATCATGATACCAAGGGACAAACACCATATGATCCAACTATATTAACAAATCACATGATACATCAAGATCATGCCATCTGAAGAACACGAGAGAGGGAAAGAGAAAGAGAGAGAGAGAGAGAGATCAAACACATAGATAATAGTACATACCCTCAACCCTGAGGGTGAATTACTCCCTCTTCAACATGGAGACTGTCGGGATGATGAAGATGGCCTCCGGTGATGACAGTCCCCTTCGGCAGGGTGCTAGAATAGGGCTCTGGATGAGTTTTCTTTGATATAGAGGCTTGAGGTGGTGGAGCGGAAGTTCTAGGTTTACGTCTGGGGGTTGGGGAATTATAGGATTTTTAAGCATTGGAATCACGCTAAACGGAAGAACGAGGTGGTCCCAAGCCATCAGGGTGCGCCTAGGGGGTGGTCGCGCCTCGTTGTCTTGGCACCAACAGGTGGCTCTCGTCCGATGGTTTCTTTCTCCAGTATTTCTTATTTTCTCTAGAAAAATGATCAAAAATTTCGAATAATTTTGAGAACTATTATTTTTACACAAAAACAACACCACGGTAATTCTGCTAAAAATAACGTGAGGTTAGTTCCAATTAAATCATATAAAGTGTATCCAAACCATATAAAGGTATTGTAAACATAGGTAAATATGGATGAATACTTCATAAATTATCGATACATTGGAGACGTATCAGCATCCCCAACTTAATTCCTACTCGTCCTCGAGTAGGTAAATGATAAAAGAAGTAATTTATGAAGTGTGAATGCTAGCAGACTACAGAAATTTGATCAATGATAATTCCAATTACTATTTCTAGCATCATAAATGGCGACTCCTTTCTCAGAAAACTTCTCATGATCAAGTAGCAAGTTATTCACATGTTAAAGTATAGACCATAAACTTTCTTGAAAACCAACAAACTATATTTTCAGTCATCAAAAAATTACAATTAATCTTATTTTGAACAAGGGTCTATGTAAGAGCTTTGATTTAGCAAATTCCACATACTCAAGTACCATTTTGTCTTCCATGATTGTTGACACTCAAACCATAGTTTTAGAACAAATAGTTTCAGTTAAATATATAGGAAGATAGGGGCTTAATGTTTTGGCTCTCAACTTATCTATCTCAAGGATAATGTCAACAATAATGAATCATGATCACCTATATTCAACTTGATATATGTGCTTGGATCTTTCCTCACCACATGATGCTTGCCAACTAAAGAATTAATAGATTGGAATCAGGATGAACATTGTTGAGTCTTGCATAAAAGTAAATATAGAAAAGTAAATACATAAAAGTAAAAGATAGGCCCTTCGGAGAGGGGATCATATGTTGTCGTAGGCTTTTTATTTTTGGTTGTGCAAGCTCTTAATGGAAAGGAACATCACATTACATGACCCCGTGTGATAGCTATCTTTATTATCTAGGCTCTCGATTTTATTTCTTCACTATCACAAGTTCATACAAAGCTTATTTTCCCTTCCAATAAAATATGACACGCATTCAAGAGCAACTTTCATTGATTTTTGCACCAATGATCATTTACTTGAAGGATCTTATTCAATCCATAGGTATAATTGGTGGACTATCATGGCAAGAAACTAGGTTTAAGGGTTTTTAGATGCACAAGCAGTATCCCTACGTAGTACAGATTTTTGTCTAGGAAATGATCCTAAGAAACCACAACAAGTTAGAGGATCCATGACAATATAACTTCTATGTCCATATAAACAAACATAACCATTATGTTGTCTTCCTTTTCCAACATCAACTAATTTATCAAGTTTGAAAATAATCAATGGGGGCTCACAATCATAGAAGATGTCCAAGATAGTATATTTATATGTGAAATCTCTCTTCCTTCAATATTGTTTCATGAATTGTTCAAGTTACCAATGCTATGTTTGCTAACTTCCAATCATTTTACCGCGTTTACTCCTGCTATGTGAAGTCATTACTCCCCATAGGACAAGCATATGAAGCATATACAATTTCACATTTTAGAGATTCAATTCCTTCAAGATTTTATCTTTGGATATAAGTGAACCAGAAGAGTGAACATCAAACTACTCATAGAAAGATATAAGTGAAGATCAATGAATAGTCAAAGAATTAAATAGCTATGAGAGGAATCTCTCTCAATAAAGGTTTTTAGATCTCAGAATTTTATTCAGACGGAAAACCTAACAAAAATGAACTCCAAGAATAGCACATATCATGTGGACAAATTAAAAACTTAGCCTCAACATAGCCTAACTGATATTTGTTGATGAAGAGAGGTGGCACTACTGGAATCAGAGAATTTGTCGTCAACCTCTTCTTTGTCGTCTGCTCGCTGATGGAAAAGACCTTATTTGTCGTCAGTCACAAAAAAATAGACGACAAAGAGTAGACTGGTGGAAAAGAGTATCTTTGCCATCAGTCTGCTCTTTGCTGTGGGCCAGCTGACGACAAAGAGTAGGAAGGCACACGACAAAGAGCACGGGGCAGCCACCCCGCACCCCCTCTCTCCCCATAACGGCTGCTCTCTTTGTCGTCGGGGGGCAGACGGCAAAGAGAGAAACCCCTTAAGGCCGTCGCCCCCACCCCCACCCCTCTCTCCCCCACACGTCTCTCTCCCCGCTCCTGCCTCGCCCCACCGCGCCTCCGAAGCTCGCCACGCCCCTCCTCCCCGCGCCCCTCCTCCCCACGCCCCTCCTCCCCACGCCCCTCCTCCCCATGCCCCTCCTCCCTGCGCCGCCGGAGCTTGCCCTCCCCTCCTCCCCGCGCCGCTAGAGGTCGCCCTCACTTCCTCCCCACGCCGCCAGAGGTCCCCCACCGCCCGCACCGTCGGAGGTGTCCGGTTCAAGCTAGCAGGTTAGTTTTTTAGCCAGTGGGATACTCTTCCTTTTTGAGAAAAAAGAAAGAAACGTCATGTGATTTCTGCGTGGACTAGACCCGTTACTCCCTCTGTTTTTCTACTACACTTTCATAGGCAGCAAATTCTCTTCTCTGTTTATTATTTGTATTAGGTAGAAAAAGTAGATAGAAAAGACAAAAATAGATAGAAAATAAAAAATTAGAAGAAAATAAGAGAAGAAAAGACTAGAAGAAGAAGAAGAAGAAGAAGAAGAAAGAGGACAGTAGGAGAAAGAGAAAAGAAAGAAGAAGAAGAAGGAGAAGAGGAGGAGGAGGAGGAGCAAAAAGAAGAAGAAGAAGAAGAAGACCCTCGACTCCTGGCCCCCGACGCCACTGACCGTCGACCCTCGACCCCGATGCTTTTGACCATCGACCCTCGACCCCCGACCCCCGACGCCACTGACCCCCGACCCCCGACGCCCGACGCCACTAACCCTCGACCCCCGACGCCCGTGACCCCCGACCACCGACCCCCGATCTCCGACGCCGACGCCACCGACCCCCGACCCTCGACCCCTGACCCCCGACGCCACTGACCCCCGACCCCCGGCCCCGTCCCCCGACGCCACCAACCCCCGACCCTCGACCCCCGACCCCCGACACCCTACGACACTAACCCCCGACCCCCGACACCACTGACCCCCGACCCCCAACGCCAAACGCCATTGACCCTCGACTCCTGACGCCATTGAACCTCGACCCCCGACCCCTACCCCCGACGCCACTGACCCTCGACCCCTGACCCCTGACCCCCTACCCCCGACCCCCGACGCCACTGACCCTCAACCCCCTACCCCCTACACCTCTTCGGCCTCTTGTTAACCGAAAAGACCCCTGACGCCATTGACCCTCGACCCCCAACGACACTGACCCCCTACCACGGACGCCACTAACCCCCGACGCCACCGACACCCAACACCGCCGACCCTCGACGGCACTGGCTCCCGACACCACTAAGCCCCGACTCCCGACACCTCTTCTGCCTCCTGTTGAACGAGAAGGTGCTTTTCGGCCTTCTAGAGGCCGACGGGGACATAGTTTTGTAAATTATGAGTTAGGTCACATATTTTCCGATTATGTTAATTATAAAAACATCATATTTGTGTTGATCGGGTGAATTTCAATGTGCAGTTGTTCGACGACCTCCACGTGTGTTGGACGAACTCCGCCCCTGCGTTTGTTGGTGAGCACAAATAACTTCTCCTCCTACCCCCTTAATTTGCTCTGTTCCGGTCTTCATGCCGATGAAACGTGCTAGCTATAGGTTTCTTCAATCATGAGTATGCGTGACCAGTATGCGTCTTCCATTCGAAAGGGCGACATCAATAAATATGCATGTCTTTGCATATTTATAACCGCCATCCTTTCAAATTGTCCAACGTTATCCATGGACAGCCTGAGTATGTGTAGATTGGGTTGATTTTCCTGTATGATGTGCTTCGGATCCGATGAGGAAATTTGGCAGTGCCTCCCTGTTTTTCTCCGGGTACACATCCACTACAGGAATCAGCTTATTTGTCGTCTGCCATAACACACGGCAAAGAGGACTCCACCGACGGCATTGAGTAATACACAGACGACAAAGAAAACTCCTATCGGCAAAGATTCTGCGTCAACTTACGACGGCATTGTGGCATGTTTGCTGTCAGCCTTCCATAAGCGGACGACAAAGCTATTTGTCGTCAGTATGCAGTCGGCAAAGAATTTGAGATGGTGGTCGATAGGTGACGGCTTCGTGAGGGCTAACGAAGGCTTTGTCGTCTGCTTCCCTCCCCCTCTTTGCCGTCTGCTTCCCTCCCCCTCTTTGTCGTCTGCTTCTATGGGCCAGCACAGAGTTGGGCCAGCGCAGGAATCAGCTTGTTTGCCGTCTACCTCCCTACCGCTTTGTCGTCAGCCTCCCGAGGCAGCGGACGGCAAAGAGCCCATATGGCCAGCTGCTGCTGCCCAGGTTGCACAGTTGGGTGCCACGTGGCACCTTTGCCGTCACCTGCCTAATGGCAAAGGCCTTTGCCATGAGCTGGCAGACGGCAAAGAGCCAATATTGTCACATTTTTGTTTATTTTTTCTATTTCACATCACATATATATATATATATATATATATATAATTCATAGCACATATATGATATATAGGTTAAAACACATATATGATATACATATAAAGTTCATCAATGCCATTTGTTCATCAATGTACATCCCATATATCGAAAGAACCAACAGATACAAAGTTTCATCCATATATACATACATATAGTTCCACATATATTGTTCATCCATATATACATATACATATGGTTCCACATTGTTCATCAACTCAAATGAAAACTAGAACTAAAGCACTACAATGCCAGCTTCCATGCATGTAGTACATCCAATCTACAAAATGGGAATACGAAAGTCAGAAGAACAAGACCAACAACATATATATGACAAATAAGCTAAATTGAAGAAGAAAGAGAAGAAGCAAGAAGAGAATAAGGATAAGAAAAACAAGAATATGGAGGAGGAGGAGGAGAAGGAGAAGGAGGAGGAGAAGAGGGGAAGAAGAAGGAGAAGGAGGAGAGGAAGGAGGAGAGAAGAAGAAGGGGAAGAAGGAGGGCTCCTTCTCCTTCTTCTCTTGTTCTTCTCCTCCTCCTTCTTCTCCTTCTCCTTCTCTTATTTTTCTCTTCTTCTTCTTCTTCCTTTTAATTTCTCCTCTTCTCCTCTTCTTGGAGCTAAATTAGCTAACTATGTCTTTTTGGAGCTAAATGGGCTAATTATGTCATTATAGCGGAAAACAAGCTAAGTATATAATATTAATGAGCTAACCAAGGTTCTTATGCCATTTTGAGATTATAATGTCTTTTAGGAGCTTAATTAGTCATTTTAATTATCTAACCAAGGTTCTTATGATGTTCTTACCTAACTAAGCTAATTATGTCATTTTGGAGGATAATTAGCTAAGTATGTCTTTGTTCGGGAAAATAAGCTAAATTAAAGAAGAAAGAGAAGAAGCAAGAAGAGAAGAAGGAGAAGAAAAATAAGAAGGAGAAGGAGGAGGAGAAGAAGAAGGAAAAGAAGGAGGAGAGAAGAAGGAGAAGAAGAAGGAGAAGGAGGGAGAAGAAGAAGGAGGAGAGAATAAGGAGAAGAAGGAGAAGAAGGAGGGCTCCCTCTCCTCCTCCTCCTTCTCCTTCTTCTCTTCTTCTTCTCTTCTTCTTCTTTTCTTCTTCCTCTTCCTTCTTTTCATTTATCCTCTTTCTTCTCCTCTTCTCCTCTTCTTCTTCTTCTTCTTCTCCTCCTCCTCTTCTTCTCTTATTCCTCCTCTTCTTCTTCTTCTTCTTCTTCCTCTTATTTCTATTTCTATTTTTCTTTATCCTCTTCTTCTACTTATTCTTCTTTTCTTCTTTTTTCTCTGCTTCTCCTTTTTAGTTTTTTTCTTCTTCTCTTATTCTCTTAGGCCTTAATATGTCATTTAGGAGAGAACTTAGCTAAGTATAAGTCATTTTTTTATTAAATAGGCCATTTTGGAGCTAACTAAGCTAATTATGTCATTTTGGAGGATAATTAGCTAAGTTGTGAGCTAACCAAGGTTCTTATCATGTTTTTACCCTAACTAAGCTAATTATGTTATTTTGGAGAATAATTAGCTAAGTATGTCTTTGTTGGGGAAAATAAGCTAAATTGAAGAAGAAAGAGAAGAAGCAAGAAGACAAGAAGGATAAGAATAAGAAGAAGGAGAACGAGGAGGAGAAGAAGAAGAAGGACAAGAAGGAGGAGAGAAGAAGGAGAAGAAGGAGGAGAGAAGAAGGAGAAGAAGAAGGATAAGAAGGAGGGAGAATAAGAGGGAGGAGAGAAGAAGGAGAAGAAGGAGGGATCCTTCTCCTTCTTCTCTTCTTCTTCTCTTCTTCTTCTTCCTTCTTTTCATTTTCCCTCTTTCTTCTCCTCTTCTTCTTCTTCTTCTTCTTCTCCTCCTCCTCCTCCTCTTCTCCTCTTCTTCCTCCTCTTCTTCTTCTTCTTATTCCTCTTATTTCTATTTCTATTTTTCTTTATCATCTTCTTCTAGTTATTCTTCTTTTCTTGTTTTTTCTCTTCTTCTCCTTATTTTTTTCTTCTTCTCTTCTTCTCTTAGGCCTTATTATGTCATTTAGGAGAGAACTTAGCTAAGTGACATTTTTTATTAAATAGGCCATTTTGGAGCTAACTAAGCTAATTATTAAATAAGTCATTTAGGTGGTAGCCAAGCTAAATACAGGTCATTTTGGAGCTAACTTGGGTAAAATATGTCATTTTTGAGCTAACTATGTTTATTAAGCCATTTTGCACCTAACTATGCTTATTAGGCCATTTTGGAGCTAAGTAAGCTAATTATGTCATTTAGGTGGAAGCCAAGCTAACTATATGTCGTTTTGTAGCTCACTTGGTGTAACACCCTGATTTTTTCAACCTTTTCCTTTTTAAATATTGATGGAGTTTCACTTGCCATTTGGTGAATTTTCAAATTTTCTCAAGCAAGTTGGATTGTGAGTCTCTGATTTCTTGTCTCAAGCAACCCAAAACCTTTTTTTCTTTCCAAGACCTTTCTTGGAATAATTTGCAATATTCAAATCTTTTAAATAATTCTTTTTCTATTTTGGGGAATTATGGCATCACAATGGGTTGTGAAGCAACATATAGTTGGAATAAGCTATTGACCCCAAAACTTTTTCCACATGTTCTCAGTATCATATGATTTCAAAATCTTCAAAAATATTTCATTGCCCAATATAAAATTTTGGCTAGAAAAATTATTTCTTTTCTGACCAGAATTATCACTTTGTGAAGCAACCCTATTTTTCCTGTTTTAGAAAATTCCCAATAAATTTCCTTAGCTCCAAGGGATCATAACTAGTTCAAATATGTAAAAACATATGATGGTCTAGTACAATTTTTGAGCAGTAAGACTCTGCTAAGTTTCTGTTAAAATGAAACTTTGTGAAGGAAGTGCTAGCTAGAATTGCACAAATGACTTGCAAATTTTTGTACATGAGTGCACTACTAAATGACACTCCTTCACCAAGTTTCACCATTAACAGGGCTGGCATGTGAGTGCCATGAGCTCATTTGTGTTCTGGACCAGAAAGGTGATTTACAAAGGAACCCTATCCATTTGATCTTCAAACCCTGTCCAACTTTGCCAATGTGTAGTCTTTCCTATGCTGGTTAACCTAGACATGCTAGTTTGCCCTAATCTTGACCCATTTGAGCTCTAGATCCTCCCCTAGTTTGCTGGCAGAATCTGTTGTTGATGCCACACTTCGCGGGAGTGAATGACTAGTCGATCTGATGATAGGGAGTGACTGGAGAGAGTAAGGTCGACACCCTGGACAAGGTTCCCAGGCTTGCGAGGCTCTATGGCAGCAGTAACCGTGGTGACCATGGTACTAGCATGCCACAACGCGCCCTGTGCAGCCCCTGTGGCGGCCGAGCCACTCGAGTCGTCCATCATTGCCCCTCTGTGTCCTTAGCGTCGAGGGTGTCTCTGGCAACCGCGTGGCACCTCCGGAAGGCCTTGGGTCACCGGAGAGGGTCGCCGCCGCTCCCTGCCAAGCCCCTCCACGGACCGAACAGTTGGCTCCGGCCACTGTGGGCGTCCGCGCGCCATTAATGGCGCAGGAGACGTCTCGTCGACCCTCTGCCCTCCTCCGTCACCTCGGGTCACACAGCAACGGCCAGCTCACCCCCCTGCGCCAGTGGCCGATCTTATCCTCGCTGCTTCGGGAGAGATCGGCCGTGCTCGTCGTCGGCCTATTTAAAGGGCGCCCGACACCTTCGAGCTCTCCATTCCCCTCCTGCAGCTTCCAATCGGCCCCCCATTGAGTGAGCCAAGGCAAAGAGGCCCTCCGGCCTTGAATCATCGCTGGAGTTCCTCCGCTTGCAGCCCCCACCGTCGCCAGCGCCAACCACCCTCTCCAGAGCCCCCGCACCCCTCCATCGAGCTCAGGGTTTCCCCTGGTGCTCCTCGACCCCTCGCGTGAGCCAATCCTCGCATGCATTGCCGTCTCCGATGACCACCCGAAGCCGCCGCCGCCGCCGGAGAAGAAGGGGACAACGCCATTTGTCCACCTCTCGCCGATCTACGGGTATGTGCGTGCTCCTCGTAGACCCCTTGTTCCATTCCCCCTAGTCCCAAGCCTCGTCGCCGTCTCTAGGACCGGCGACCATCGCCGGGGAGCCGTGCTACCTCTTGAGCTTGCGTTGGTTTTTCCCTTGAATAGGAAAGGGTGATGCAGCATAGTAGCAGTAAGTATTCCCCTCAGTTTTGAGAACCAAGGTATCAATCCAGTAGGAGAATCAAGCCAAGTGTCCAGAGTACCTGCGCAAACACAAATGAGCTTGCACCCAATGCTATAAAGGGGTTGTCAATCCCTTCAAGATTGATTGCAAAGTGAGATCTGAAGGCGGAAAGTGCAACGAATTAAAAGTGTAAGGCTGAAAATATGATGTGAAGTAGACCCGGGGGCCATAGTGTTCACTAGAGGCTTCTCTCAAAATAGCAAATATTACAGTGGGTGAACGAATTACTGTCGAGCAATTGATAGAACTGCGCAAAGTCATGACGATATGTAAGGCAATGATCATACATATAGGCATCACGTCCGAGACAAGTAGACCAATACTTTCTGCATCTACTACTATTACTCCACACATCGACTGCTATCCAGCATGCATCCAGTGTATTGAGTTCATGACGAACAGAGTAACGCTTTAAGCAAGATGACATGATGTAGAGGGATAAATTCATGCAATAGATATAAACCCCATCTTTTTACCCTTGATGGCAACAACACGATGCATGCCTCGCTACCCCTTCTGTCACTGGGTGAGGTCACCGCACGGTGTGAACCCAAAACCAAGCACTTCTCCCATTGCAAGAATCATAGATCAAGTTGGCATATAAGAGAATTACAAGGATATGAAATCATGCATATAAGAGATCAGAAGAAACTCAAATAAGATTCATAGATAATCTGATCATAAATCCACAATTCATCGGATCTTCACAAACACACCGCAAAAGAAGATTACATCGGATAGATCTCCATGAAGATCATGGAGAACTTTGTATTGAAGATCCAAGAGAGATAAGAAGCCATCTAGCTACTAGCTATGGACCCGAAGGTCTATGGTGATATACTCACACATCATCAGAGAGGCAATGGTTTTGATGAAGAAGCCCTCCGTATCTGAATCCCCCCTTCGGCAGGGCACCAGAACGTGCCCCAGATGGGATCTTGCGGAGACAGAAGCTTGCGGCGGCAGAAAAGTATTTTCATGGATCTCTCCCGTGGTTTTGGATTTTTCGGGGATTTATAGGCGGAAGAAGTAGGGCAGACGACCCACAGGGGGCCCATAAGCCTGCTTGGCACGGCCCCCCTGGCCGCGCCTAGGGGGCTTGTGGCCTCCCCTGGTGGCCTATGCCTTGGTTCTCATGCACCCTACGCATCTTCTGTTCCGGAAAAAAATCTTTTCAGAAGTTTTATTCCGTTTGGACTCCGTTTAATATTCTGCTCTGAAAAGGGTCAAAACACGGAAAAAACAGGAACTGGCACTTGGCACTGAGTTAATAAGTTAGTCCCAAAAAAGATATAAAAGGCATTCAAAACATCCAAAGTTTGACAAGATAATAGCATGGAACCATCAAAAATTATAGATACGTTGGAGACGTATCAAGCATCCCCAAGCTTAACTCTTGCTCGTCCTCGAGTAGGGAAGTGAAAAAGACTTTTTTGATGTGGAATGCTACCTAGCATAGTTGTCCTTTGTAACTTCTTTCATGTGACATGAATGTTCAGATCCGTAAGATTCAAAACAATAGTTTGCTATTGACATGAAAACAATAGTACTTCAAGAAAACTAGCAAGGTAATCATGAACTTTCGAAATAACAAGGCCAAAGAAAGTTAACCCTACAAAATCATATAGTCTGGCTATGCTCCATCATCACCACACAACTAATTTAAATCATGCACAACCCCGGTATTGCACAAGTAATTGTTTTCGCACTCTTACTTTCTCAAACCTTTTTCAACTCTCACGCAATACATGAGTGTGAGCCATGGATATAGCACTATAGGTGGAATAGAGTGTGGTGGAGGTTGTGAGACAAAAAGGAGGAGATGGTCACATCGACTCGGCGTATCAAAGGGCTATGGAGATGCGCATTAATAGATATCAATGTGAAAGAGTAGGGATTATCATGCAATGGATGCACTTAGAGCTATAAGTATGTGAAAGCTCAAAAGGAGAACTAGTGGGTGTGCATCCAACTTGCTTGCTCACGAAGACCTAGGGCAATTTTGAGGAAGCCCATCATTGGAATATACAAGCCAAGTTATATAATGAAGATTCCCAATAGCATATGGTGTTGACAAAACAAGAGACTCTCAATCATGAGGAACATAGTGCTATTATGAAGCACAAGTGTGGAAAAGATAGTAGCATTGTCCCTTCTCTCTTTTTTTTTGTTTCGGCACTTTGGCCTCTTTTCATATCTCTTTTTTTTGTGGGCAACTTTGTCCTTTTTTTATTTCCTCACATGGGACAATGCTCTAATAATGATGATCATCACACTTTTATTTACTCACAGCTTAGAACAATGATGACTCTTATAGGAAATGCCCCCGGCAGTGTACCGGGATGTGCAAGAATCTAGCTTGGCGTATGACTCGCTAGCTATCTTACGATCATGCAATGGCAATATGAGAATGACAGCACAAGTCATGAGATGGATCGGTGGGAGTTGCATGGCAATATATCTCGGAATGGCTATGAAAATGCCATAAAAGGTAGGTATGGTCGCTGTTTTGAGGAAGGCATATGGTGGTTTTGTGCACCGGTGAAAGTTGCGCGTCACAAGAGAGGCTAGCAAAGGTGGAAGGTGAAAGTGCATCTATACCATGGACTCACATTAGTCATGAAGAACTCATATACTTATTGCGAACGTTTTTATTAGTAATCAAAACAAAGTGCTAGATGCATACTCCTAGGAGAAGGGTTGGTAGGTGTTAACGATCGTGCGATCCTGACAGCAACACAAAGGATGACAATCAATAGATCAATTATGCTCCGACTTCCTAACATAGTGATTCACCATACGTGCATGTTACGGGAATCACTAACTTCAACACAAGTATTTCTAGATTCACAACACCCTACTAACATAACTCTTAATATCACCAAATCCATGTCTCAAAACTAATTGAGAGGAATCAAACTTCTCTTTCTAATCAATGCACATGAAGATGGAAGTTTTATTGTCTCCACTTTGGGTACCTATCACCTTTGGGACTACTTTCATAGCACAAGCCAACTACCAACTTACTTAGAGAGATCACTTTCAAAAAGATATAAGTGAAGATCGAGAGTATTCTAGCAATTCACGATGAGTGCATGTCTCTCTCAAAAGGTGTGCATCAATGATGATTGTGACACAACAAAAAGAAAAGACTCCTACGATAAAAGACGCTCCAAGAAAAACACATATCATGTGGTGAATAAAAATATAGCTCCAAGTAATGTTACCGATGGATAGAAGACGAAAGAGGGCATCCCTAAGCTTAGGCTTTTTTGTGTCCTTGAATTTGGCATGGGATGCCTTGGGAATCCCCAAGCTTGAGATCTTTCCACCCTTTATTCCATTGTCCATGAGAACATCACCCAAAACTTGAAAACTTCACAACACAAAACTTAAACAGAAACTTGTGATATCATTAGCACAAGAAAACAAACTACCAACTCTTTAGGTACTGTAGAAAACTTGATTTCTATTTATATTGGTGTTAGATTACTATATTCTCACTTTTCCATGACTAGTAACCCCCGATACTATCCATAGTTTCATCAAAACAAGCAACCAACACAACAAAAATAGAATTTGTCAAAAACAGACCAGTCTGTAGCAATCTGTATACTTCGTATACTTATGGTATCTCAAACATTGTGAAAAATTACGACAGTTTGGGCAAATTACATATCAACCAGCAAAAAAACAATCAACTCAAAATCTCTTTATGGATAAAAATGAAAAATGATTTCGTCAGCGAAAAGTTTCTGTCTTTTATCAGCAGGATCAAACAACCATCACCAAACTAGTCATAAAGGTTTTACTTGGCTCAAACACAAAAAGAAACACAAAAGAACCAATCATAATAAAATTATGATGGTGTGGACGCAATAAAACAGAAAGCAAAAAAGAAAAGATAAATTCATTGGGTTGCCTCCCAACAAGCGCTATTGTTTAACGCCCTTAGCTAGCATAAGGTGATAGAATCCCGTATCGTCGTCTTTGGTGCTCAAACCATAAGTAGAGTGAACACTCATCATCTTAAGGTCTTCATCTCTCTTACTAGATGGTTCACCGCTATTTTTAGGAATAAAAACAGCCTTGGTGGCCTTATTGTGGGCAAAATTTGGAGTGTTCTGCAACGCGGCAAAAGCGGAACCCAAGTTGGTTATAACATCGTCTAGTTTGCCAATCCTAGCAGAATCATGACCTAGTTTTTCGTTAACCATGGGTTCCCTCTCCTTTAAATTTTTCAAAGTCATTCCCACCTTGGATCCGTACTGAGTGATTTGATTGTGGATCTTTTTATTCAAATTGTCAATGAGTTCGATTGTAGCAACTTTATTTTCAATGATATCCGGCCTACGCATCACATGTACTAGAGTTCAGGTACTTCCACTAACCATGAGTGGGGGTGAGCCAACCAAATTTATTAAAGCACCGTAAGAATCAACGATATGGCTACCCAAGAAATTTCCACCTACGATGGTGTCAAAAACATACCTATTCCAAGGGGAAATACCCACATAAAAGCTAGGAAGCAGGACGATAGTAGATTGCTTATGAGTAGGTCTACTCTGAGCATTGCAAATCCTATACCAAGCATCCTTTAAGTTTTCTTCCTCATTTTGTTTGAAATTGAGAACTTTTTCTCGAGAGTATCGTTCGAAGTGGTAGGTCTAGCCATGAGGACAGGTAGACAAGCACACAAGCGAACAGAAAGCAAGCGAGAGAAAAGGGCGAACGAAAAAGGCAAAAAAAATTGTAAATTTTTGTTTTTGAGAAGTGGGGGAGAGGAAAACGAGAGGCAAAAAAGTAAATGCAAGAGATGAGTTTGCGACACCTACTTGGATAAGCTTCACTTAGAATAATCCCCGGTGCCAGAGATTGATACGTTGACGGGAGACTATTCTTGACTAGATCCTCCCTGACAACGGTGCAAGAAATTCTTCTTGCTACCTCTTGAGCTCGCGTTGGTTTTTCCCTTGAAGAGCAAAGGATGATGCAGCACAGTAACAGTAAGTATTTCCCTCAGTTTTGAGAACCAAGGTATCAATCCAGTAGGAGAATCAAGCCAAGTGTCCACAGTACCTGCGCAAACATAAACGATCTTGCACCCAACGCTATAAAGGGGTTGACAATCCCTTCAAGATTGATTGCAAAGTGAGATCTCAAGGCGGAAAGTGCAACGAAGTAAAAGTGTAAGGCTGAAAATATGATGTGAAGTAGACCCGGGGGCCATAGTGTTCACTAGAGCCTTCTCTCAAAATAGCAAATATTACGGTGGATGAACGAATTACTGTCGAGCAATTGATAGAACCGCACAAAGTCATGACGATATCTAAGGCAATGATCATACATATAGGCATCACGTCCGAGAAAAGTAGACCGATACTTTTTGCATCTACTACTATTACTCCACACATCGACCGCTATCCAGCATGCATCTAGTGTATTGAGTTCCTGACGAACAGAGTAACGCCTTAGGCAAGATGACATGATGTAGAGGGATAAATTCATGCAATAGATATAAACCCCATATTTTACCCTTGATGGCAACAACATGATGCGTGCCTCGCTACCCCTTCTGTCACTGGATGAGGTCACCGCACGGTATGAACCAAAAACCAAGCACTTCTCCCATTGCAAGAATCATAGATCAAGTTGGCCAAACAAAACCCACAACTCGAAGAGAATTACAAGGATATGAAATCATGCATATAAGAGATCAGAAGAAACTCAAATAAGATTCATAAATAATCTGATCATAAATCCACAATTCATCGGATCTTGACAAACACACCGCAAAAGAAGATTACATCGGATAGATCGCCATGAAGATCATGGAGAACCTTGTATTGAAGAGCCAAGAGAGAGAAGAAGACATCTAGCTACTAGCTATGGACCCGAAGGTCTATGGTGAACTACTCACGCATCATCGGAGAGGCAATGGTATTGATGAAGAAGCCCTCCTTAATTGAATCCCCCTCTGGCAGGGCACCAGAACGTGCCCCAGATGGGATCTTGCGGAGACAGAAGCTTGCGGCGGCGGAAAAGTATTTTTGTGGATCTCTCCCGTGGCTTTGCATTTTGCCTAGATTTACACGCGGAAGAAGTAGGGCAGACGAGCCACAGGGGGCCCACAGACCTGCTAGGCGCGGCCCCCCTGGCCGCGCCTAGGGGCTTGTGGCCTCCCCTGGTGGCCTCTGCCTTGGTTCTCACGCCCCCTGCGTATCTTCTATTCCGAAAAAAATCTTTTCGAAAGTTCTATTCCGTTTGGACTCCTTTAATATTCTCCTCTGAAAAGGGTCAAAAACACGGAAAAAACAGGAACTGGCACTTGGCACTGAGTTAATAAGTTAGTCCCAAAAAAGAGATAAAAGGCATACAAAACATCCAAAGTTTGACAAGATAATAGCATGGAACCATCAAAAATTATAGATACGTTGGAGACGTATCAAGCCGCCGCATCCCTATCTCCCTCCCCCTCTCTCTGTTTTGAAGTAGCCGACCCCACCTGCCAGTGACCAAGGCCCGCGGCCGAAGCGGTAAGTGGAGGCGCCCCTCCACTTTACGCCTTCAACCTGGCCCCTGTCAGGTTCTTTTCCTTTTTCTTTTATTTCAGATTTGACCAGTAAGTTTGACCATTTGTATCTTTATGTCTATCATGGCTTAGTGGTTACTGTTACAAATCTCTATGTGTATCATGGCTTAGTGGTTGATCATGAGTCACCTGTCCGGGCATAATCGTACAACCACATCTTGCCAGTATGGGAAGGCCAAGACTTGGGCAGTCCGGGTGATATTTCACCGATACCCCAGAGAGGGAGGGTTATGCACATGTGCTACCTTTGCCCGGTAGGCGGTGGTAACCCTATGAGCCCAGTTAAGATGAGTTGGGCCCGTCCCTAGGTGGGACAGTTCATTTTGGGCACGACGGTGGCAGGTGTCATGAGGACACAGGGCAACCCAAGGCAGGACTCCAGAAGGGAAGATGATCGCCGGTGGTACGATGAAAGAGTCACGGGTCAGGCAAGTTTCGTTGGAGTAATGCTGGTCCACCCGAATGGGATCATGAGGCTAGTACTCCATATTGTGGGTAAAGTGTGCAACCTCTGCAAAGTGTAAAACCTATTCGAATAGCCAAGTCCACGGTAATGGACAGCCCGACGAGACCTCAGTAGATGGTCAACCATGTTGATGTTAGTAATGATAGAAGAACCCTTCAACTGAATGGAGATGCTTGATAGGCATCCCAGTGGTTGTGAGACAACCCCAGACATGAGTAAGTTGATGACCGGAAAGCCTAGTGGTGTTATTCATAATTTCTTGCCACTTTTGCTGCATTACTTGGTTATTATGAGCTTGCGAGTACATTCCAGGTACTCACCTGGCGTATCATGCCAGATGCAGGAGAAGCCGAGGACGAAGGTCCTGATGGTTCGTACTAGGATGTGTCCACAGCAGTGTCCCTGCGTATGGAGTTGCCGCTATGTTCCGCTATGCTGTAGAAGTACTTAGTAGTTCTGAGGCCCCACTTTGTTCCATAAATAATGTAGATACGGATGTAGCACCATGGGTGCCTTTGGCCTCACTATCATTGTAATATATGTATTTGTAACCTTATGCCATCAATAAAGTCAGTTCTGTTCTGTTCCAAGTTGTTGAGTGTTTCAAGATGACATGATCTCTGGGTTAGGAATACTGGCAATCCGATTCGTTGAATCGGGGTGCCACACTTGCGTTAAATATGTCACTTGAAGGAGGAGAAGGAGGAGAAGGAGGAGGAGGAGGAGAAGAAGAAGAAATCAAGAAGAAGGAGAAGAAGAAGGAGGAGGAGAAGGTGACCTTCTCCTCCTCCTTCTCCTCCTTCTCCTTCTTCTCCTCCTCCTCCTTCTCCTTCATCTCCTCCTCCTCCTTCTCCTTCTTCTTATCTTCTTCTTCTTCTTCCTTATTTTCATGTTTCCTATTTTTCTCCTCTTCTCCTCTTCTTGGAGCTAAATTATCTAATTATGTCAAAAATGAACTAGAGAAAACTTACCGGTGTGGTCATCAAGGAGGAGAAACACCAGGGTTGCTCACGGCGGCTTCGTTTGGAGACGGTTGCCCTAGAGAAGTGTCGTGCGATGCCGCTCGGGAGTTATTCTGTAGAAAAGATATTTTGCAATGTCTTAGTTAGCATGATGACACTCAATTGTTAATACTAGTTTATAATGACCAGTGAAATGAAACTCACCGTGCCAATCACACAGAAGATGGGCATCGGCGGAGGGACTTGACCGTTCTTCTCGCACATACTCTGAAGAGTCGATCGTATTAGTTAGTACTGAAACAGACATTACACACATGATTTGGATAATGTGAAAAAAAAATTACCACAAAAAGCTTGTGCAGGGCCCGTTGACCCGCGTCATTCTGGGCCCTCTCCTCCTCAATCAGTCGTGTCGTGGTCAGGTCCCTCTCCTTAAGAGCAGCCTGGCTTGCCAATCTCTCTTTCTCAAGAGCAGCCTGGTTTGCCGCTCTCTCTTTCTGAAGAGCAGCCTCTAACACCATTCCTTGTTACCAATGATCGATGGTCACACACATAATGAAATGGATGAAAGTTTTCTGAGCCCGTACAACTAACCTCGATGGCAAGATCGACTGG
Source organism: Hordeum vulgare subsp. vulgare (assembly GCF_904849725.1). Classification (NCBI taxonomy): domain Eukaryota; kingdom Viridiplantae; phylum Streptophyta; class Magnoliopsida; order Poales; family Poaceae; genus Hordeum; species Hordeum vulgare. The sequence goes on from NC_058518.1 coordinate 313,185,040, forward strand.
TCGTGGACGAGGCGTTATCTCAGGACAGGATCTCGACTGGCGCACCTTGATCTCTGGGAGAGTGAATGGACAACGTATTATCCCATCTCCAATGGATATCGAGCCATGGGGCCTCCCGCCACCAAATATCATCACCAGCTCTCGATCCAAAGGTTCCTGGCTCGGGTTAAAGTCCTCCCCTTTCCTAGCCTTCCCTATGTCCCTGTATGTCACGAGCTTGTGGTGGGATGATATGTTGGTGAATTTATTTGGATCATCCAGGTCAGACTCAGAGAATGCCTCCGCCTTCTTGTAGGAGGCACTATGGGCCATGCCATAAAGGTCGTACAAGTGTGGCATCTCCATCTTATTGTGATGCACCTAAAAGAGAGGAACAAAGTATTAGTAAGAGGCTCAAGCTAGCATGAAGAATGAATTGCATGAATCATGAAGAAAACCACATACCCAGTTTCGTCTGAACTGAAGTAAGTTGGCGCTGCCTTGATGGTGTGGCACACCAACCATTTGGCTATGCCAATCCTTCACATTGTCGTGGACGGCTCGCCAGTTCCTTGTGCACCACTCATCCACCAACGCCTCCCAACAATCCATCTTATCCGCACACCATCTTGGGGGCACCTATAAGTTATTAGAAAGAATTTTGAGCACTACGCCTTTGAATCAAATCAAGAAAACTACATAGAAGGCCTTAAGAATAGGTAATTACCTTCATGTACTGCTCCTTCTTCAGATACTTTCCGCGGCAGTCCTTCTTCTATTTCTTAATACCACGCGTGGCGTAGTAGTCTCGAATAGCCTGCGGCCGAGCCTCGTGGCGTAAATTCTGTAATAAACACTGATACGTCCATTTTGCATCATGCTTTTATATTGATATTTATCGCATTATGGGTTGTTATGACACATTATGGTACAATACTTATGCATTTTCTCTCTTATTTTATAAGGTTTACATGAAGAGGGAGAATGCCGGCAGCTGCAATTCTGGGCTGAAAAAGGAGCAAGTTTGAGATACCTATTCTGCACAACTCCAAAAAGCCATGAAAATTAGCAAGGAATTATTTTGGAATATATAAAAATATTGGGCGGAAGAAATATTGGAGGGGAGCCACCAGGAGGTCATGAGCCTACCAGGCACGCCCCACCCCCCTCGGCACGCCTGGGGGGGGGGGGGGCTCGTGGGCCCCCTGTTACCCCTCCGGCTCCCATCTTCTGCTATATGGAGGGTTCGTCCCAGAAAAAATAAAGAGAGAGCTTCCGGGAAGAATTGTCGCCGCCATGAGGCCGAACTTGAGCAGAACCAATCTAGAGCTCTAGCAGGGCCGTCATGCCGGGGAAACTTCCCTCCTGGAGGGGGAAATCGTCGCCATCGTCATTACCAACACTCCTCTCATTGGAGGGGACTCATCTCCATCAACATCTTCATCAGCACCATCTCATCTCCAAACCCTAGTTCATCTCTTGTACCCAATCTTCGTCTCGCGACTCCGATTGGTACTTGTAAGGTTGCTAGTAGTGTTAATTACTCCTTGTAGTTGATGCTAGTTGGTTTACTTGGTGAAAGATCATATGTTCAGATCCTTAATGTTATTCAATACCTCTCTGATCATGAACATAATTATTCTTTGTGAGTAGTTACGTTTGTTCCTGAGGACATGGGATAAGTCTTGCTATAAGTAGTCATGTGAATTTGGTATTCGTTCGATATTTTGATGCGTTTTATGTTGTCTTTCCTCTAGTGGTGTTATGTGAACGTCGACTACATGACACTTCACCATTATTTGGACTATAGGAAGGCATTGGGAAGTAATAAGTAGATGATGGGTTGCTAGAGTGACAGAAGCTTAAACCTTAGTTTATGCGTTGCTTCGCAAGGGGCTAATTTGGATCCACCAGTTTAATGCTATGGTTAGACTTTGTCTTAATTCTTCTTTCGTAGTTGCGGATGCTTGCTAGAGTGGTTAATCATAAGTGGGATATTTTTCCAAGTAAGGATAGCACCCAAGCACCGGTCCACCCACATATCAAACTATCAAAGTAGTGAACGTGAATCATATGAACATGATGAAAACTAGCTTGACAAAAATTCGCATGTATCCTCGGGAGTGCTTTACCTTATATAAGAGTTCATCCAGGCTTGTCCCTTGCTACAAAAGGGATTGGGCCATCTTGCTGCACCTTTGTTACTATTGTTACTTGCTACCCGTTACGAATTATATTATCACACAACTATTTGTTACCGATAATTTCAGTGCCTGCAGAGAATACCTTGCTAAAAACCACTTGCCATTTCCTTCTGCTCCTCGTTGGGTTCGACACTCTTAGTTATCAAAAGGACTACGATAGATCCCCTACACTTGTGGGTCATCAAGACTATTTTCTGGCGCCGATGGTGGGGAGTGAAGCGCCTTTGGTGAGTGGAATTTGGTAAGGAAACATTTATATAGTGTGCTGAAATTTATTGTCAGTTGTCACTATGGAAACTAATCCTTTGAGGGGCTTGTTCGGGGTATATTCACCTTGATCGGAAGGACAAATAATTGCTCCTCAACCTACTGCACCTACTGAAAATATTTATTATGAAATTCCTTTGGGTATGCCAGAGAAATTGTTGGCTAATCCTTTCACAGGAGATGGAACATCATAGCCCGACTTGCATCTAATCTTTGTAGATGAAGTTTGTGGTTTATTTAAGCTTGCAGGTTTGCCTGAGGATGAGATCAAGAAGAAGGTATTTCCCTTATCTTTGAGGGATAAAGCATTGACATGGTATAGGCTATGTGATGATAATGGATCATGGAACTACAACCGATTGAAATTGGAATTTCATCAAAAGTTTTATCCTATGCATTTTGTACATCGTGATTGGAATTATATCTATAATTTTTGGCCTCGTGATAGAGAAAGTATCGCTCAAGCTTGGGGGAGGCTTAAGTCAATGTTATATCCATGCCCCAACCATGAGCTATCGAGAGAAATTATTATTCAGAACTTCTATGCTCAGCTTTCTCATGATAATCGCACCATGCTTGACACTTCTTGTATTGGTTATTTTATGAAGAGAGATATTGACTTCAAATGGGATTTATTGGAAAGAATTAAACACAACTCTGAAGATTGGGAGTTTGATGAAGGTAAGGAGTCAGGTATGAATCTTAAGTTTGATTGCGTTAAATCCTTCGTTGAAACAAATACTTTTTGTAATTTTAGCGCTAAACATGGACTTGACTCTGAGATAGTAGCTTCTTTATGTGAATCATTTGCTGCTCATATTAATCTCCCTAAGGAGAAGTGGTTTAAATATCATCCTCCCATAGAAGTCAATGTAGTAAAACCCAATCCAGTTGAAGAGAAAGTTATTGCTTATAATGATTCCATTGTTCCTAGTGCTTACATTGAGAAACCACCTTTCCCTGTTAGAATAAAGGATCATGCTAAAGCTTCAACTGTGATACGTAAGGGCTACATTAGAACACCTACACCCCCTCAGCAAACTAAAGTTGAACCTAGTATTGCTATTATTAAAGATCTCTTGGCCGATAATGTTGATGGGCATGTTATTCAATTCTCGAAAGATGCTGCTAGAATTGCTAAACCTCATGCTAGAGACAAACATAAACCTGTTGTTGGCATGCCTGTTTTTTCTGTTAAGATAGGAGATCATTGTTATCATGGTTTATGTGACATGTGCAATACCTCAACCTTTATATAATGAAATTAAAGATGAGATTGCACCTGTCGAGATGGAATGTATTGATGTTACTATTAAACTTGCTCATAGAGATACTATCTGCCATGTGGGAATTGTTAGAGATGTTGAAGTCTTTTGTGGTAAAACTAAGTATCCTACTGATTTTCTCGTTCTTTCTACCACACAAGATAGCTTTTGTCCCATCATATTTGTTAGACCTTTCCTCAATACGGTTAATGCTCAGATTGATTTTGAGAAACAAACTGTTACTATTGGCTTTGAAGGTGTGTCACATGAATTTAATTTTCTAAGTTTGGTAGACAACCTCATGAAAAAGAATTGTCTAATACGGATGAAATTATTGCTCTTGCTTCTATTTTTGTGCCTCCTACTGACCCTTTGGAGCAATACCTGCTTGAACATGAAAATGATATGCATATGGATAAAAGGAATGAGATAGATAGAGTTATCTTTGAACAACATCCTATCCTTAAGAATAATTTGCCTGTTGAATTACATGGAGATCCACCTCCACCAAAGGGTGATCCTGTGTTTGAGCTTAAACAATTACCTGATACTCTTAAGTATGCTTATCTTGATGAAAAAGAGATATATCCTGTTATTATTAGTGCTAACCTTTCAGAGAATGAAGAAAAGAAATTATTGAAAACTCTGAGGAAGCATCGTGCTGCTAGTGGATATACTCTTGATGATCTTAAGGGCATTAGTCCCACTCTATCCTAGCATAAAATTAAAACTGGTCCTGATTCCGAACCAGTTGTCGATCATCAACGAAGATTAAATCCTAAGATGAAAGACGTGGTAAGAAAGGAAATACTAAAGCTCCTGCAAGCACGTATTATTTATCATTTGCTCATAGTGATTGGGTAAGTCCGGTGCATTGTGTCCCTAAGAAGGGAGGTATTAACTAATGATAAAGATGAATTGATCCCACAAAGAATTGTTACTGGCTATAGGATGGTAATTGATTTTAGGAAATTAAATAAATCTACTAAGAAAGATCATTACTCTTTACCTTTTATTGATCAAATGCTAGAAAGATTGTCTAAACATACACACTTTTGCTTTCTGGATGGTTATTCTGGTTTCTCCCACATACCTGTTGCACAATCTAATCAGGAGAAAACCACTTTTACTTGCCCTTTCAGTACCTTTGCTTATAGACGTATGCCTTTTGGTTTATGTAATGCACCTGCTACCTTTCAAAGATGTATCATGGCTATATTCTCTAACTTTTGTGAAAAGATTGTTGATGTTTTCATGGAAGATTTCTCCGTTTACGGATCTTCTTTTGATGATTGCTTGAGCAACCTTGATCGAGTTTTGCAGAGATGTAAAGATAATAACCTTGTCTTGAATTGGGAGAAGTGCCACTTTATGGTTAATGAAGGCATTGTCTTAGGACATAAAATTTCCGCAAGAGGTATTGAAGTCAATAAGGCTAAAGTTGATGCGATCGAGAAAATGCCATGCCTTACAGACATTACAGGTATAAGAAGTTTCCTTGGTGATGTTGGTTTCTATAGAAGGTTTATTAAAGACTTCTCCAAGATTTCCATGCCTCTGACCAATCTCTTGCAAAAGGATATTCCATTTGTAACATCCCAAATTTCCTAATTTGGAATATTTTACAATTGTAGCTAAGCATCTATGCATATTGAATGAAATAAAGATTTGCATTTGAATTCTTTCAAATTTTGCTTTTGCATTTCTATTTTTTCTTCGTGCAAGAAGTGCCGACAAATAATTTCTTGCAATCAAGAAAGAGAGGAGGAATATGACTCTCCAAAAAACTAGGGGCACTTTTGATATATTTTTAGCCAATAAAACCAAAACTTTGTTGAGAAAAAATTTGCAAAGGAAAATAAAGCTTTTAGGGTTTTTCTAAAAAAATATTTTTTTAAGTTTTTATTTTGGCCTTGGAAAAATGTTAAACGGATAGAGATTTTTTTTTCTGAAAATTTTGATATATAATATCACTATTTTTAGATTTTATTTACTTGCCTTTTTCTTTGATTTACTTTCTGTTTTTTGAAAAAAAAGTATAAAAGGAAAATATTTTTTTAATGGGAAAGCGCCCGGGGCGTCTTTTAATACTTGGGCCACATCTCGTGAGGCCCGGGATCCGATCTGGAACCGGATCGGCCACCGATCTGATTTCCCTCGCCGCTCCTCTCTCTGGCTGTGGGCCCCCTGGCCGAACCGCCACCCTCCTCGGTCACCCCCTTCCTCTCGCTCTCCCCTTTCATTCCCAGTCCCGAGCTCTTACCTTACCTCGCCGGAGCTGATCCCCTCCCCCGATCTCCCTCTCCTTCCTTCCCCCGACCCTCCTCTCCCCCTATAAAAGCCCCCCTGCCCCTCCGCACCCCGTTTTCCCCAAGAACCCGAAGCTCCCTCGCCCCCACGCCTCACCCCAACCTCGCCGGAGTTTGGCAAGCCGGCCGAAGCTCCCAAGCCTCCCCTGCATCGCCCCGACCTCCCCAAGCCACGTCGACGCCGCCACTCTTCGCCGGAGGACCGCCTCCACCGCTTGGGCCCCACCGCAGCCGTCCCCGATCATGGGAACCTCGCCGCCGACCACCACCAAGCCGCCACCGCCTTGGATCTCGCCGTAGAAGCCCCTGCAGACCCCCCCCCCACGGTGAGCCTCTCTCCCCTTTGCCTTTCATCCGTTCGATCTAAGTTAGACGGTGTAGATTAGAATCATAGTACCCCTTCGGCTTTAGACAAAAAACCAAAACGGTTTTCTCCTTCTCTTATTAGTTAGCCGGAGTTTTGTTTAGTTATCGGCCGTTTGCTAGTTAGCCCCGCAGCACACACCACCTCAGCCAATCAGGAGCTGCCACATACCCCCACGATTCACTAGAGTAGTTTTTTCTTTTCTGTTTTAGTTAGAAAACACAGAGAGTTTCAATTTTGTTTTACCTATAACTGATCTAGAGGTCCAATGAGGTTGATTCTTTTTCCCGTAGATCACAATTTTCTTTTAGTTTTCGAAAACATATTATTTTCCTATGTTTGAAATTTAAAAATTTGAATTAGATCATATTTAGTTTAAATCTTGTTTTGCCAATTCCAGGAGTTTAAAAATAGCTTTTAATTTGATTCTTTTTGCTGTTGTTTCCTAGTGATCATACCTTTCAGTAGTTTAAGTTTCAATTTTTTTAAATGTTTTTAGTTGGGGTTTTATCAAAAACAGATTATGTTTTGCTTATGTTAAGTGACTTTCTTCACTTTATGCATTAGTGCTTATATGCTAGTGATGTTATTTTGTTTGTTAGTTATTGTAATACTTATTGTGTGTATTTTATTTGTATTGATAGATCACCCGGAGTGTGAAGCGTGCTACTTAGAAGCGCTTGATAACAACAACTATCAGCAAGGCAAGTCATTTGATCATGTATTACCTATGTTTTATGTTGGAAATATTCCCTAGAGGCAATAATAAATTAGTTATTATTATATTTCTTTGTTCATGATAATCGTTTATTGTCCATGCTATAATTGTGTTGATTGGAAACACAATACTTGTGTGGATACATAGATAAAACACTGTCCCTAGTAAGCCTCTAGTTGACTAGCTCATTGATCAAAGATGGTCAAGGTTTCCTGACCATATGCAAGTGTTGTCACTTGACAACGGGATCACATCATTAGGTGAATCATGTGATGGACTAGACCCAAACTAATAGACGTAGCATGTTGATCGTGTCATTTTGTTGCTATTGTTTTCTTCGTGTCAAGTATTTATTCCTATGACCATGAGATCATATAACTCACTGACACCGGAGGAATGCTTTGTGTGTATCAAACGTCACAACGTAACTGGGTGGCTATAAAGATGTTCTACAGGTATCTCCGAAGATAAACGAGATTGAAATAGGTATGCGGATACTGACAATCGAATCTCGGGCAAGTAACATACCGAAGAACAAAGGGAATGACATACGGGAATATATGAATCCTTGGCACTGAGGTTCAAATGACAAGATCTTCGTAGAATATGTAGGATCCAATATGGGCATCCAGGTCCCGCTATTGGATATTGACCGAGGAGTCCCTCGGGTCATGTCTACATAGTTCTCGAACCCACAGGGTCTGCACACTTAAGGTTCGACGTTGTTTTATGCGTACTTGAGTTATATGGTTGGTTACCGAATGTTGTTCGAAGTCCCGTATGAGATCACGGACGTCACGTGGGTTTCCGGAATGGTCCGGAGACGAAGATTGATATATAGGATGACCTCATTTGATTACCGGAAGGTTTTCGGAATTACCGGGAATGTACCGGGAATGACGAATGGGTTCCGGATGTTCACCGGGGGGGCAGCCCACCCCGGGGAGGCCCATAGGCCTTAGGGGTGCCGCACCAGCCCCTAGTGGGCTCGTGGGATAGCCCAAAGAGGCCCCTGCGCAGGAGATAAGAAAAATCAAAGAGAAAAAAGGGGAAGTGGGAAGAAAGGGAAGGACTCCACCTTCCAATCCTGGTTGGACTAGGATTGGAGGAGGCATCCTCCTCCCCCCTTCGGCCGAACCCCTTGGGGCTCCTTGAGCCCCAAGGAAGGGCCCCTCCCCTCCCACCTATATATACGGAGGTTTTAGGGCTGATTAGAGACAACTTTTCCACGGCAGCCCGACCACATACTCCACGGTTTTTCCTCTAGATCGTATTTCTGCGGAGCTCGGGCGGAGCCCTGCTGGGATAGATCACCACCAACCTCCGGAGCATCGTCACGCTGCCGGAGAACTCATCTACCTCTGTGTCTCTCTTGCTGGATCAAGAAGGCCGAGATCCTCATCGAGTTGTACGTGTGCGGAACGCGGAGGTGTCGTCCGTTCGGCACTAGATCGGAACGGATCGTGAGATGGATCGCAAGACGGTTCGTGCAACAGATCGCGAGACGGTTCATGGGATGGATCGCGGGATGGATCATGGGATGGATCATGGGACGGTCCGCAGGGCGGATCGAGGGACGTGAGGACGTTCCACTACATCAACCGCGTTTCTTAACGCTTCCGTTGTGCGATCTACAAGGGTACGTAGATCGGGAATCTCCTCTCGTAGATGAACATCACCATGATAGGTATTGCGTGTGCGTAGGAAAATTTTCGTTCCCATGCGACGTTCCCCAACATTTTATGCATAGTAGTTCTACGCTTCAACACATAATTGCATGCTGAGTAGGTACTTGTAAATTTGGTTACTTGTTGTAGTATCATGTGGTAGGCACCCAACAACCCCGTTACTTGGCCCTGGACGACAGATTCTATTTTGCTATGCTTGAGTAGACGGGGTTCTGCTTGTGAGTTTATCACGAGTGATGCGAGATTAATTTAATAACCAAGACCGATTAAGTCAAGACTTTTCAAGACCTCGTGATGCAATGCAACTTTGGGTGAAGGACGGTTTAGATGGGATCCATGAAGAAACCAGTGGACGACCCGGGATGCATGGGGAAGCCATGACATCTTGCGGAAAGCTTCACCCAGGCTCAAAGAGATGGACGGAGGCTTCAAGACCCAAGGCTTACCTACACTGCCACAAGTCATTATGGGCTCTGGCTTGGTTGGACAATGCGGCGACTCTGGATAGGCGGTGCTAGCAGATGTAGAAGAATTGTAGGATTGGATGGGCACTGATAGGGGATCAGAGGAACCCGTTGAAAGACCATGTTTTGGTCATCCGGTCTTCAAACACCCTGAAGTGCGAGGACAAACTCGGAGGCAATCAAATCTTGTGGGGAACGTGTGCAAAACTCTGCAGAGTACCCAAACCTAATCGATTAGCCGTGTCCACGGTCATAGACAACTTGAGCCGAAGGCATTGAAATTTTCTTGAACTCTCAACACAATTTAAATATGATGTGGGAATTATCGACAACTCGGGTACGAGAATTGGTTGGCGGAACCATCTCGTTAACAACCAACAATGTAGTAACATTTTTCTTTTAACCCTCTCTTGATGTAGGAGAAAACTTGCTTTTCGCTAAAAACTTATAGCCCCACCTGCCATATATGCATGTAGAATAGATGATTATTATTTCACCCCCTCTCTTTGATGACTTGCCGGCATATTCCATATGCTGACCTACACGGCTGCAACGTATCATGTTGCAGAGTATTTTTCCGACCAGGAGTGAGGCTACGATCTAAGCTCGGTGATATGCCCTGGAGTCGGATGGACTCGTCTACCTTTGAAGCTTCCGCTAGTCTTCGTTAGTTATCTCATGAGATGGCCTTCAGGCACTTTATTGTAATTCATTATTGTAATAAAGTACTCGATATGAGATTTCGATTAATAAAGCTGTGTGATTGAACTCTCGATATATACATTGATGTACTGTGTGTGTACCATCATGATCTTGGGATGGTACGGAAACACCAGAGACTTGGCCGTTTCAGGTCGGGTCGCTTCAGATATGGTATCAGAGCACACGCTGACCGTAGGACGTAACCTCTAGGAATGGATAATCCTTAGGAAGAAAACTATTTTTCTTATGTCTATAAATCTTCTATTTCCTCTTGTGCTCATTTCTGACTTCTCTCCGATTTTCCAATATTTTTAGATGGCCACCTTCATCCCCGTTAAGTTCACGGAGTTTTGCCAGCCCGACGCCACTATGCCTTTCGGAAAGGAGCTGATGCAGATCACCAAGGACTTGAGGATTGCTCTGCCTACTATCACATGGAAGCCTACTTCGTCTTACCCGGAGGATTAACGCTACAGGATTGAGGTGCACATCCCCGGAAGGACATTCGAGCCGCGCACTGAGCCCGTGGACTTCAAGTTCATCGCACCCAGCCGGATTCTTGGAAGGGACATGGCGGTCCATTGTGCACTCGGACGTATCAAGGAAGTGTATAGAGGCTTCCCTATCTCACCGGACCTATTCACGGTATCCCGGAGAGGAGAAGATGGAGAAGTCATCTCAATCAAGACCAAAGACGCTCTCCTGTCCTATGCCCAGACCTTGGAGAAGCACAGCAGGACTCTGGAGCATCGTGTGGTCAAGGACTCCAGGAAGATCAAGCAATTGTCGCTCCGCGAACTCGAACTTGAAGAAGCATCCCGGGAAGCCCACTATGAGCACGAATTGGAGGTGAAGGACTTCTTGGAGAGGATCGAGAAGCTGAAGGCTCGTGTCGCATATCTGGAGGAAGAACTGGACATGGGCGAGAACCTTCATCCTGAAGGAGACGTAGCCCCCTTGATCAGCAATGAGGAGGACTACAAAGCAAGCTCCACCGAAGGACCCACCACCATGCTTTTCTGAGGAGGACACTTAGACTAGTCCACCAATTTATCTTATCGTTAAACGCTTAGGTCGATGTTTAGGTTATCGAAACTTGTATCCTCGTGTGTGAACCTTTTGTGATGGTATTGAATAAAATGTGTGGCGTGATACTTGTTTGTTGCATTTCATATAGGTAGTGTAATTACTCTTTAGACCATTGTTCTATGCTAATCCCACCCCTCTACAAACACGAGATGCCTACGAGACGTGACCCTACTTCCAACTTCCCACCAGAACTCACACAGTTGATTCAGCAACAGAATACCCTGATGCAGCTGATCATTCAGAACCAGAACAATAACAACAACCATCATCCACCCTAGGCCGACAATCTCACCCGTTTCCTGAGGTTGAACCCTCCAACTTTCTCCAGCAGCATTGAGCCCATTGTGGCAAATGATTGGCTCCGCAAGATGGAGCGAGAACTAATCACTGTTGGATGTACTGAAGCTGAGAAGGTGCGCTTTGCCGCGCATCAACTTGAAGGCCCTGCAGCTACATGGTGGGAGAACTACACCACCACATACCCCATTGCTGGAGTCACTTGAGAGCAGTTCAAGCAAGCCTTCCGCACCGCTCATGTCTCAGTTGGGGCCATGAGTCTGAAGAAGCGTGAGTTTCGCAACTTACGCCAGGGAAATCGCTCTGTGGCTCAGTATGTTGATGAATTCAGCATGCTCGCCCCTTATGCACCTGGAGATGTGGCCGATGATGCGGCCAAGCAGGAAAAGTTCTTGGAGGGACTCAATGATGAGCTGAGCATTCAGCTGACTGTAGCCAACTTCAACAACTACCAGGAGCTGGTAGATAAGGCCCTCATCTTGGAGGGGAAACATCAGCAGATGGAGAACCGCAAGCGAAAGTATGGCAATGGGAAGTTCAACTCCGGCACTTAGCAGAAGCCTCGCTACACCCCCTATTCAGGGAATACCGGGACTGGATCCGGTAAGTTTGGAGGACACGTCCAGCATAAACACCCAGTGCACAACCATGGAGGCCACAACCATGGAGGAAATGGGAACCACCGCAACAACAGCAACTTCAAGAATGGCGGTACCGGCACTCAGCATTGTTCCGCTCCAGCTCAGAAGGACCTGACTCATATCACCTGCTTCAAGTGCCAGAAGACGGGACACTATGCCACTGAATGTCCTCAGAACAAGCAGGGAAATGGAAACGGCAACGACAACTCAGCAACAAAGAAGCCCAATCCTTTTCCCCGAGCTCAAGTGAATCACATCGATGTTGAAGAGGTCTATGATCACCCCGATACTGTGGTTGGTAAGTTTTTGCTAAATTCACGTCCAGTATTGGTACTTTTTTATTCTGGTGCAACGCATTCATTCATATCAAGGGTAGTTGTGGAAAAGTATAGTTTGCCAACTAGAACCCTCAGCCAGCCTATTAAGGTCAATTCCCCAGGAGGCATGATGACAGCCGGGATAGGATGCCATGCTTTGAGTCTCAATATCGAGAACCATAAGTTTCCCACCGACCTCATCGTATTAGAATCTTAGGGATAGGATGTAATCCTAGGCATGGATTGGTTGGCCAAGTACGAAGGGAATATTGGTTGTGCCCTTAAGTCTATTTTTCTCACCACCCCCGAGCAAAAGAGGATTAAGTACGTATCCGAACGCCCAACACGGAGTAATCGGGTAAACTCTCTCACGGGAGTAGTCCAGGAGGAAGTACCGATTGTGCAAGAATACCCAGATGTATTTCCGGAGGAATTTCCGGGCATGCCACAGGATAGAGAGATTGAGTTCCTGATTGAGTTATTACCCGGAACAGCCCCGATATCCAAGAGACCCTAGCGGATGCCCGCAAATGATTTAGTAGAAATCAAGAAGAAAATTAAGGAGTTGTTGGACAAAGGGTATATTTGCCCAAGTTCTTCACCTTGGGGAGCCCCAGTGCTCTTGGTTGAAAAGAAGGATAAGTCCTTGAGAATGGTTGTCGATTATCGTGCATTGAACGAGGCGACCATAAAAAACAAGTACCCCTTGCCGATGATCAAAGATCTGTTTGACCAGTTAGTTGGAGCCCAAGTGTTCTCCAAGATCGATCTTCGATCCGGGTATCATCAGCTGAAAATTCATGAACAAGATATACCCAAGACAGCCTTCACCACCTGGTATGGTCTGTATGAGTACACAGTCATGTCATTTGGACTGAGTAATGCTCCGGCATATTTTATGAATCTAATGAACAAGGTATTTATGGAATACTTGGACAAGTTTGTCGTGGTGTTCATAGATGACATACTAATATTCTCCAAGAATGAGGAGGAACATAAGGAACACTTACGTCTCGTTTTGGAGAAACTTCGAGAGCATCAGCTGTATGCGAAGTTCAGCAAATGTGAATTTTGGTTGAAGGAAGTCGGATTCCTCGGACACGTCATTTCAGGAGAGGGAATAGCAGTGGACCCTGCCAAGGTCACAGCAGTCACCGAATGGGTAGCACCCACTTCAGTTAAGGAGATCCGCAGTTTCCTCGGACTTGCCGGATATTACCGGAGGTTCATTGAGAATTTCTCAAAGATCTCCAAGCCCATGACCGAGCTGTTGAAGAAGGAGTCGAAGTATGTTTGGACCGAGGAATGTGAAGCCAGTTTTCAAGAGTTGAAGAAATGTTTGGTTACAGCCCCAGTGCTGATATTGCCGAACATTCAAAAGGATTTCCAGGTTTATTGTGACGCTTCTCGTCGAGGACTTGGAGGAGTGCTCATGCAGGAAGGTAAAGTTGTAGCCTATGCATCCAGACAGCTCAGGCCCCATGAGTTGAATTATGCCACACATGACTTGGAACTAGTAGTCGTAGTGCACGCTCTCAAGACCCGGAGACATTTCCTGATCGAAAATAGTTGTGATGTTTACACTAATCACAAGAGCCTGAAATATAGCTTCACGCAGAAGGAGTTGAACCTTAGACAGAGGAGATGGCTAGAGTTTATCAAGGACTATGAAATGAGATTGCATTATCACCCAGGGAAGGAAAATGTTGTAGCAGACGCCTTGAGCCGTAAGAGTTATCTGAACACACTCATAGCGGGAGGATTACCCCACGAGTTAGCCGATGATCTCAGAGAGCTCAAATTGGAGATAGTTCCAAGAGGATTTGTAGCAACGCTGGAAATTCAGCCCACCTTGATCGAAAAGATCCGCGAAGCACAAAAATCAGACAAGGAGATAGCTGAGATAAAGCAGAGAATGAATGACGGGAAGGCTAAAGGTTTTCGTGTGGATGAACATGGAACTTTATGGTTTGAGGATCGCATCTATGTGCCCAATGATCCAGAACTCATGAAGTTGATACTTCAGGAGGCCCACGATTCCCCGTACTCGATACATCTAGGCAACACCAAGATGTATCTGGACTTGAAAGAAAGTTTCTGGTGGACAGGAATGAAAAAGGACATTTCCGAGTTTGTAGCAATATGCGATGTTTGTCAGCGAGTAAAGGTCGAGCATCAGAAGCCAGCAGGATTGCTTCAACCTATGCCGATACCTGAGTGGAAATGGGAGAAGCTTGGTATGGACTTCATCACAGGGTTACCCAGGACCCGTTCTGGTTATGATTCTATCTAGGTTGTGGTCGATCGTTTGACCAAGGTAGCTCACTTCATTCCCGTGAAGACTACCTACACGAGTGCTAAGCTGGCCAAGATCTATATGACCAGGATCGTATGTCTACATGGAGTACCGAAGAGTATTGTGTTAGATAGAGGGACTCAATTCACGTCAAAATTCTAGCACCAACTACACGAAACCTTGGGAACAAGATTGGAGTTCAGTACAACTTTTCACCCTCAGACCGACGGACAGACCGAGAGAGTCAATCAGATTCTGGAGAACATGTTGAGAGCTTGCGCACTAGACTATGGGTCTAGCTGGGATGACAATTTTCCTTATGGCGAGTTCTCATATAATAACAGCTATCAGACCAGTCTGAAGATGGCCCCTTTCGAAGCTCTATACGGAAGGAGGTGCAGAACACCGTTGATGTGGGATGGAGTTGGAGACCGACAAATTTTTGGTCCCGACCTTATCTGAGATTCTGAAGAGAAGGTCAAGCTGATTCGTGATCGACTCAAGATAGCTCAGTCCAGACAGAAGAGTTATGCTGGCAGCAAACGCAAGGAAGTAACATACGAAGTGGGAGACCGAGCATACCTTCGGGTGTCTCCACTTCGAGGAATCAAGAGATTTGGTGTAAAAGGTAAGTTAGCACCCCGATTCATTGGCCCCTACAAAATTCTTGAACGTAGAGGCGAAGTGGCTTATAAACTGGAATTGCCAGAAGGATTGTCCGGAGTTCATGATGTCTTCCATGTTTCCCAGTTGAAGAAATGCCATGCTGAGATGGCTGATGTTCCGTTGAGAGATACAGTGCCCCTAGAGGCCATACAGCTTGACAATGATTTGACATATGAGGAGAAACCCGTCAGGATTCTCAAGACAGCCAACAGAGTTACCGGCAGCAAGATCATCAAATTCTGCAAGGTTTTGTGGAGTCACCACACCGAGGAAGAAGCCACCTGGGAACGAGAAGAGGATCTTCATCGAGACCACCCGCACTTATTTGCTAGCCAACCCTAATCTCGAGGGCGAGATTCATCGTAAGGTGGGTAGGTCTGTAACATCCCAAATTTCCTAATTTGGAATGTTTTACAATTGTAGCTAAGCATCTGTGCATATTGAATGAAATAAGGATTTGCATTTGAATTCTTTCAAATTTTTCTTTTGCATTTCTATTTTTTCTTCGTGCAAGAAGTGCCGAGAAATAATTTCTTGCAAGCAAGAAAGAGAGAAGGAATATGACCCTCCAAAAAACTAGGGGCACTTGATATATTTTGAGACAATAAAACCAAAACTTTGTTGAGAAAATATTTGCAAAAGAAAATAAAGCTTTTAGGGTTTTCTGAAAAAACATTTTTTTTAAAAAAATTATTTTGGCCTTGGAAAAATGTTAAATGGATAGAGATTTTTTGCTCAAAATTTTGATATATAATATCACTATTTTTAGATTTTATTTACTTGCCTTTTTCTTTGATTTACTTTCTGCTTTTGAAAAAAAAATAGAAAAGGAAAATATATTTTTTAATAGGAAAGCGCCCGGGGCGTCTTTTAATACTTGGGCCAGATCCCGTGAGGCCCGGGATCCGATCTCGAACCGGATCGGCCACCAATCTGATTTCCCTAACCCCTCCTCTCTCTGGCCGTGGGCCTCCTGGCTGAACTGCCACCCTCCCCGGTCACCCCCTTCCTCTCGCCCTCCCCTTTCGTTCCCAGTCCCGAGCTCTTACCTTACCTCGCCGGAGCCGATCCCCTCCGCCGATCTCCCTCTCCTTCCTTCCCCCGACCCTCCTCTCCCCCTATAAAATCCCCCTGCCCCTCCGCACCCCGTTTTCCCCAAGAACCCGAAGCTCCCTCGCCCCCACGCCTCACCCCAACCTCGCCGGAGTTCGGCAAGTCGGCCGAAGCTCCCGAGCCTCCCGTGCATCGCCCCGACCTCCCCAAGCCACGTCGACGCCGCCACACTTCGCCGAAGGACCGCCTCCACCGCATGGGCCCCTCCGCAGCCGTCCCCGACCACGGGAACCTCGCCGCCGACCACCACCAAGCCGCCACCGCCTCTGATCTCGTTGTAGAAGCCCCTGCAGAGCCCCCCCCCCCCCCCCCCGCCCCACGGTGAGCCTCTCTCCCCTTTGCCTTTCATCCGTTCGATCTAAGTTAGACGGTGTAGATTAGAATCATAGTACTCCTTCGGCTTTAGACAAAAAACCGAAACGGTTTTCTTCTTCACTTATTAGTTAGCCAGAGTTTTGTTTAGTTATCGGCCGTTTTCTAGTTAGCCCCGCAGCACACACCACCTGAGCCAATCAGGAGCTGCCACATACCCTCACGGTTCACTAGAGTAGTTTTTTCTTTTCTGTTTTAGTTAGAAAACAGAGAGAGTTTCAATTTTGTTTTCCCTATAACTTTTGATCTAGATGTCCAATGAGGTTGATTATTTTTCCCATAGATCACAAGTTTCTCGTAGTTTTCAAAAACATATTATTAGCCTATGTTTGAAATTTCAAAATTTGAATTAGATCATATTTAGTTTGAATCTTGTTTTTCTTATTCTAGGAGTTTAAAAATAGATTTCAATTTGATTCTTTTTGCTGCTGCTTCCTAGTGATCATATCTTTCAGTAGTTTAAGTTTCAATTTTTTTAAATGTTTTTAGTTGGGGTTTTATCAAAAACAGATTCTGTTTTGCTTATGTTAAGTGATTTTCTTCACTTTATGCATTAGTGCTTATGTGCTAGTGATGTTATTTTGTTTGTTAGTGGTTGTAATACTTATTGTGTGTATTTTGTTTGTATCGATAGATCACCCGGAGTGCGAAGCATGCTACTTAGAAGCGCTTGATAACAACAACTATCAGCAAGGCAAGTCAATTGATCATGTATTACCTAGGTTTTATGCATTGTAGTTCAACCTTCAACACCCAATTGCATGCTGAGTAGGTACTTGGAAATTTGGTTAATTGTTGTAGTATCATGTGGTAGGCATCCAACAACCCCGTTACTTGGCCCGGGACGACAAATTCTATTTTGCTATGCTTGAGTAGACGGGGTTCTGGTTGAGAGTTTATCATGAGTGATGCGAGATTAATTTAATAACCAAGACCGGTTAAGTCAAGACTTTTCAAGACCTCGTGATGCAATGCAACTCTGGGTGAAGGACGGTTTAGATGGGCTCCCTGGAGAAACCAGTGCACGACCCGGGATGCATGGGAAGTGCCATGACATCTTGCGGAAAGCTTCACCCAGGCTCGAAGAGATGGACGAAGGCTTCAAGACCCAAGGCTTACGTGCACAGCCACAAGTCATTATGGGCTCTGGCTTGGTTGGACAACACGGCGACTCTGGACAGGCGGTGCTAGCAGATGTAGAAGAACGGTAGGATTGGATGGGCACCGACAGGGGATCAGAGGAACCCATTGAAAGACCATGTTTTGATCATCCGGTCTTCAAACACCCTGAAGTGTGAGGACAAACTCAGAGGCGATCAAATCTTATGGGGAACGTGTGCAAAACTCTGCAGAGTACCCAAACCTAATCGATTAGCCGTGTCCACGGTCATAGACAACTTGAGCCGAAGGCATTGAAATTTTCTTGAACTCTCAACACAATTTAAATATGATGTGGGAATTATCGACAACTCGGGTACGAGAATTGGTTGGCGGAACCATCTCGTTAACAACCAACAATGTAGTAACATTTTTCTTTTAACCCTCTCTTGATGTAGGAGAAAACTTGCTTTTCGCTAAAAACTTATAGCCCCACCTGCCATATATGCATGTAGAATAGATGATTATTATTTCACCCCCTCTC
Source organism: Hordeum vulgare subsp. vulgare (assembly GCF_904849725.1). Taxonomy (NCBI): domain Eukaryota; kingdom Viridiplantae; phylum Streptophyta; class Magnoliopsida; order Poales; family Poaceae; genus Hordeum; species Hordeum vulgare. The sequence continues at coordinate 313,203,433 of NC_058518.1, forward strand.
TTTGATGACTTGCCGGCATATTCCATATGCTGACCTACACGGCTGCAACGTATCATGTTGCAGAGTATTTTTCCGACCAGGAGTGAGGCTACGATCTAAGCTCGGTGATATGCCCTGGAGTCGGATGGACTCGTCTACCTTTGAAGCTTCCGCTAGTCTTCGTTAGTTATCTCATGAGATGGCCTTCAGGCACTTTATTGTAATTCATTATTGTAATAAAGTACTCGATATGAGATTTTGACTAATAAAGTTGTGTGATTGAACTCTCGATATATACATTGATGTATTGTGTGTGTACCAGCATGATCTTGGGATGGTACGGAAACACCAGAGACTTGGCCGTTTCAGGTCGGGTCGCTACACCATTTGTTTTTATGATGATTTTGAAGAAGCATTTGAAATACTTAAGAAGGCCTTGATAACTGCACCTATTGTTGAACCACCTGATTGGAACCTACCTTTTGAAATTACATGTGATGCTAGTGATTATGTTGTTGGTGCTATTCTAGGACAAAGAGGTGATAAGAAATTAAATGTTATTCATTAAGCTAGTAAAACTCTAGACAGTGCCCAAAGATACTATGCTACTACTGAAAAAGAATTTTCAGCTGTTGTGTTTGCATGTGATAAGTTCAGATCTTATATTGTTGATTCCAAAGTTACTATACACACTGATCATGCTGCTATTAAATATCTCATGGAAAAGAAAGATGTTAAACCTAGACTTATTAGATGGGTTCTCTTGCTACAAGAATTTGATTTGCATATTGTTGATAGGAAGGGTGCAGAGAACCCGTAGCAGATAACTTGTCTAGGTTAGAGAATGTTCTTGATGACCCACAACCTATTGATGATAGCTTTCCTGATGAACAACTGAATGTCATCAATGCTTCACGTAGTACACCATGGTATGTTGATTACGCTAATTATATTGTTGCTAAATATATACCACCTAGTTTCACACACCAACAAAAGAAAAAGTTCTTTTATGATCTGAGATATTACTTTTGGGATGATCCTCACCTTTGTAAAGAAGGAGTAGATGGTGTTATTAGACGTTGTGTACCTAAGCATGAACAGGGACAGATCCTACAGAAGTGTCACTCCGAGGCTTACGGAGGACACCATGCGGGAGATAGAACTGCACACAAGGTATTGCAATCCAGTTTTTATTGGCCTACTCTCTTCAAGGATGCTCGTAAGTTTGTCTTGTCTTGTGATGAATGTCATGTTGGGGAACGCCGCATGGGAAACAAAAAATTTCCTACGCGCACGAAGACCTATCATGGTGATTTCCATCTACGAGAGGGGATGAGTGATCTACGTACCCTTGTAGACCGTACAGCAGAAGCGTTAGTGAACGCGGTTGATGTAGTGGAACGTCCTCACGTCCCTCGATCCGCCCCGCGAACAATCCCGCGATCAGTCCCACGATCTAGTACCGAACGGACGGCACCTCCGCGTTCAGCACACGTACAGCTCGACGATGATCTCGGCCTTCTTGATCCAGCAAGAGAGACGGAGAGGTAGAAGAGTTCTCCGGCAGCGTGACGGCGCTCCGGAGGTTGGTGATGACCTTGTCTCAGCAGGGCTCCGCCCGAGCTCCGCAGAAACGCGATCTAGAGGAAAAACCGTGGAGGTATGTGGTCGGGCTGCCGTGGAAAAGTCGTCTCAAATCAGCCCTAAAACCTCCGTATATATAGGTGGGAGGGAGCGGACCTTGCCTTGGGGCTCAAGGAGCCCCAAGGGGGTCCGCCGAGTACAAGGGGGAAGTCTCCCCCCCCCCCAAACCGAGTTGGACTTGGTTTGGTGGGTGGGAGTCCTTCCTTCCCTTCCCACCTCCTCTTTTTTTTCTCTTTGATTTTCTTTCCTAGGCGCATATGGCCCTTTTGGGCTGCCCCACCAGCCCACTAAGGGCTGGTGCGCCACCCTCATGGCCTATGAACTTCCCCGGGGTGGGTTCCCCCCCCCCCCCGGTGAACTCCCGGAACCCATTCGTCATTCCCGGTACATTCCCGGTAACTCCGAAAACCTTCCGGTAATCAAATGAGGTCATCCTATATATCAATCTTCCTTTCCGGACCATTCCGGAAACCCTCGTGACGTCCGTGATCACATCCGGGACTCCGAACAACATTCGGTAACCAACCATATAACTCAAATAGGCATAAAACAACGTCGAACCTTAAGTGTGCAGACCCTGCGGGTTCGAGAACTATGTAGACATGGCCCGAGAGACTCCTCGGTCAATATCCAATAGCGGGACCTGGATGCCCATATTGGATCCTACATATTCTACGAAGATCTTATCGTTTGAACCTCAGTGCCAAGGATTCATATAATCCCGTATGTAATTCCCTTTGTCCTTCGGTATGTTACTTGCCCGAGATTCGATCGTCAGTATCCGTATACCTATTTCAATCTCGTTTACCGGCAAGTCTCTTTACTCGTTCCGTAATACAAGATCCCGCAACTTACACTAAGTTACATTGCTTGCAAGGCTTGTGTGTGATGTTGTATTACCGAGTGGGCCCTGAGATACCTCTCCGTCACACGGAGTGACAAATCCCAGTCTTGATCCATACTAACTCAACTAACACCTTCGGAGATACCTGTAGAGCATCTTTATAGTCACCCAGTTACGTTGCGACGTTTGATACACACAAAGCATTCCTCCGGTGTCAGTGAGTTATATGATCTTATGGTCATAGGAATAAATACTTGACACGCAGAAAACAGTAGCAACAAAATGACACGATCAACATGCTACGTCTATTAGTTTGGGCCTAGTCCATCACGTGATTCTCCTAATGACGTGATCCAGTTATCAAGCAACAACACTTTGTTCATAATCAGAAGACACTGACTATCTTTGATCAACTGGCTAGCCAACTAGAGGCTTGCTAGGGACGGTGTTTTGTCTATGTATCCACACATGTAAATGAGTCTTCATTCAATACAATTATAGCATGGATAATAAACGATTATCTTGATACAGGAATTATAATAATAACTATATTTATTATTGCCTCTAGGGCATAATTCCAACATGTCAAAGAATAGGTAATATCAGTAAACGTCAGGAAATGCCTATGAATTATTCACTTATTATTGAACCATTTGATGTTTGGGGTTTTGTTTATATGGGACCTTTTTCCAAAGTCCAACAGGTATACTCATATTCTAGTTGATGTTGATTACGTTACTAAGTGGGTAGAAGCTATTCCAACTAGTAGTGCTGATCATAACACCTCTATTAAGATGCTTTAAGAAGTTATTTTTCCTAGATTTGGAGTCCCTAGATATTTAATGACTCATGATGGTTCACATTTTATTCATGGTGCTTTCCGTAAAATGCTTGCTAAGTATGATGTCAACCATAGAATTGCATCTCCTTATCATCCTCGGTCTAGTGGTCAAGTAGAGTTAAGTAATAGAGAAATTCAATTAACTTTGCAAAAGACTTTTAATAGGTCTAGAAAGAATTGGTCTAAGAAACTTGATGATGCACTGTGGACTTATAGAACTACTTATAAGAATCCCGTGGGCATGTCTCCGTATAAAATGGTTTACGGTAAACCATGTCATTTACCTCTTGAGCTAGAGCATAAAGCTTATTGGGCAATCAAAGAGCTCAACTTTGATTTCAAACTTGCTGGTGAGAAGAGGTTATTTGATATTAGCTCACTTGATGAATGGAGAACTCTGGCATATGAAAATGCCAAGTTGTTTAAAGAAAATGTTAATAGGTGGCATGATAAAAGGATACAAAAACGTGAGTTCAATGTAGGTGATTATGTCTTGCTATACAATTCTCGTTTAAGATTTTTTGCAGGCAAGCTTCTCTCTAAATGAGAAGGTCCTTACATTGTAGAAGAAGTGTATCGTTCCCGTGCCATCAAAATCAACAACGCGGAAGGCACTTTTCCGAGAGTTGTGAATGGGCAAAGAATCAAGCATTATATCTCAGGTACTCCCATAAAAGTCGAAAGCAATATAATTAATACCATAACCCCGGAGGAGTACATAAGGGATGTTTACCAACCTGTTTCAGACTCCAAAAACGAAGAGGTATGTAATACGGTAAGTAAACCGACTCCAAAACTTTTCCAATAACAATTTTTCTCCGTTTTTGAATATTTAGAAAAATATAAATATTTAAAGTAGTCCGGAAAAGCGCACGAGGAGGCGACGAGCTTGCCAGGCGTGCCCCTACCCCCTGGGCGTGCCTGGGGGGCTCGTGAGCACCTCGTATGCCTCGCGAACTCCGTTTTCTTGTGGAATACTCCTTATAGTCGGTAAAAAATCATTATATAATCTTCCAAAAGGTCTAACCCTCGTATCACGCAAATATCCTCTGTTTTCGTTTCGAGCTGTTGTGCAGACAGATCCAGATCGCTATGACGTCCCCAAAGGCCTCGAAGGACAAGTTCTTTGAGAAGGTCATCAATCCCTTCCTCGCGGAGGTGCTGCAACACCCTCAATCTATCGAGATACATGAGGGGGTGCTACACATCCGTGATGTTGAGCGGCCCAAGAGGACCGAAAGTGTAGAGGTGAGGCTCGAAGCAATGGAGCAGCAAGTCTTCAAGTGCCAAGGGATGGTGGAACGCGGACTCAACGCCAAACGCATGATGATCACGGAGTTCACCAACAAGCACAATATCAATGCCAAGGACATCGGGGAGCACCTCTTCAAGCTCTATAACAGAATCGATCACCTCCAAGCCCAGATCTACGACCTGCAGAACCAAAACTGTGAGTATGAGTATAGATTTAAAGCAATGCGGTTTGCTGCAGATTTGGGGATTCCGGAGACTCAATCATCTTTCCATGATGGAGAACCTATGCATTGGAAGACGGAGCATCAACCTCAGACTCCAACAACTCCAACACCATCACCTCTGAAGGAAGACAATTAAACACGGGTATGGGCACTCCCCTTGGCTTGTGACAAGCTTGGGGAGTTGCCCCGGTATCGTATCACCATCACATCTTTTGCCTTTACCTTTATCTCAGTTCGGTCCTTTTTGGTAATATCTTTAGCTAGTAGAATAAAGTTCTTAGTATGATCTAGGCTTGAGTTTTGCTTTATGTTACCCCAATGTAATCGAGTTCGTAAGTTATATAATAAAGAGTGTTTTAGTTAAGGGCCTTGCTTCATGCCATGATCTAAAGAAAAGAATAATAAAAGAACAAAAGCATGAAAGATCATGTGATGATCTTATGGGAAGTGATGGCTTCACATATAAAAAGAATGTTGATTGAAACTTGTTGTGGGTGGACAAACGTAGACCTTGGTCATTGTTGCAATTAATAGGAAGTAATAAAGAAAGAGAGGTTCACATGTAAATATATCATCTTTGACACCGTCTATGATTGTGAACACTCATTAAACTATTACATGCTAAGAAGTAGATGTTGGACAAGGAAGACAACATAATGAATTATGTTTGCTTGGTTCCGACCAATGTTATATGACTAGAGATCCCTTAGCATGTGACGCTTGCTTCCACCTCATATCAGCCAAAACTTTCGCACTAAGTAGAGATACTACTTGTGCATCCATAAACCCTCAACCCAGTTTTGCCATGAAAGTCCACCATACCTAACTATGGATTGAATAAGATCTCTCAAGTAAGTTGTCATCGGTGCAAGCAATAAAACATTTGCTCCCTAAATATGTATGATCTATTAGTATGTGGAAAATAAGCTTTGTACGAACCTGTGATGAGGAAGACATAAAAGCGACAGACTGCATAACAAAGTTCTTTATCACAGGAGGCAATATAAAGCGACGTTCCTTCACACTAAGAGATCACACATCCAAACCTCAAAAGCACATGACAACCTCTGCTTCCCTTTGCAAAGGGCCTATCTTGTACCTTTATTTTTTATCTTTAAAAGAGTCATGGTGATCGACACCAATTCCTTATTTCACCATTATCTTGGCTAGCATCATGTGCTAGGGAAAGATCTATATTCATATATCAACTTGGAAGTAAGTAATCATGATTTATTATTGTTGACATTACCCTTGAGGTAAATAGTTGGGAGGCGAAACTATAAGCCCCTATCTTTCTATGTGTCCAACTGAAACTTTGATCTCATGAGTACCGCGTGAGTTTTAGCAATTGTAGAAGACTAAAAGATGATTGAGTATGTGGATTTGCTTTACAAGCTCTTATTTGACTCTTTCCGGTGTTATGATAAATTGCAACTGCCTCAATGACTAAAGACTATTGGTTGTTAATTCTCAATAAGGTTCTTGATCCATACTTTACATTGTGAAGGAATTGTCAGTTTAGCATAAGAGATTATATGACGATATTTTTGTTCTAAATATGGTCATGATGCCTGCATGTCCGTATTTTATTTTATCGACACCTCTATCTCTAAACATGTGAGCAGATTTATTGATCTTGGCTTCCGCTTGAGGACAAGCAAGGTCTAAGCTTGGGGGAGTTGATACGTCCATTTTGCATCATGCTTTTATATTGATATTTATCGCATTATGGGATATTATTACACATTATGGTACAATACTTATGCCTTTTCTCTCTTATTTTATAAGGTTTACATGAAGAGGGAGAATGCCGACAGCTAGAATTCTGGGCTGAAAAAGGAGCAAGTTTGAGATATCTATTCTGCACAGCTCCAAAATCCATGAAAATCAGCGAGGAATTATTTTAGAATATATACAAAAATATTGGGTGGAAGAAATACTCGAGGGGAGCCACTAGGAGGTAACGAGCCTGCCGGGCGCGCCTAGGGGGATCGTGGGCCCCCTGTTACCCCTCTAGCTCCCTTCTTCTGTTATATGGAGGGTTTCGTCCCAGAAAAATCAAGAGAGGGCTTTCGGGAAGAATCGCCGCCGCCACGAGGCGGAACTTGAGCAGAACCAATCTAGAGCTCCGACAGGGTCGTCCTGTCGGGGAAACTTCCCTCCCGGACGGGGAAATCGTCGCCATCGTCATCACCAACACTCCTCTCATCGGAGGGTACTCATCTCCATCAACATATTCATCAACACCATCTCATCTCCAAACCCTAGTTCATATCTTGTACCCAATCTCCACCTCGCGACTCCGATTGGTACTTGTAAGGTTGCTAGTAATGTTAATTACTCCTTGTAGTTGATGCTAGTTGGTTTACTCGGTGGAATATCATATGTTCAGATCCTCAATGCTATTCAATACCTCTCTGATCATGAACATAATTATGCTTTGTGAGTAGTTATGTGTGTTCTTAAGGACATGGGATAAGTCTTGCTATAAGTAGTCATGTGAATTTGGTATTCGTTCGATATTTTGATGCGTTGTATGTTGTCTTTCCTCTAGTGGTGTTATGTGAACGTCGACTACATGACACTTCACCATTATTTGGGCCTAGAGGAAGGCATTGGGAAGTAATAAGTAGATGATGGGTTGCTAGAGTGACAGAAGCTTAAACCCTAGTTTATGCGTTCCTTCGCAGGGGGCTGATTTGGATCCACCAGTTTAATGCTATGGTTAGACTCTGTCTTAATTCTTCTTTCTTAGTTGCGGATGCTTGCGAGAGGGGTTAATCATAAGTGGGTTGTTTTTCCAAGTAAGGACAGCACCAAAGCACCGGTCCACCCACATATCAAACTATCAAAGTAGCGAACGCGAATCATATGAACATGATGAAAACTAGCTTCACAAAAATTCCCATGTGTACTCGGGAGCGCTTTACCTTACATAAGAGTTCGTCAAGGCTTGTCCCTTGCTACAAAAAGGATTGGGACATCTTGCTGCACCTTTGTTACTATTGTTACTTGCTACCTGTTACAAATTATCTTATCACACAACTATCTGTTACCGATAATTTCAGTGCCTGCAGAGAATACCTTGCTGAAAACCAATTGTCATTTCCTTCTACTCCTTGTTGGGTTCGAGACTCTTACTTATCGAAAGGACTACGATAGATCCCCTACACTTGTGGGTCATCAACATCCTACACTCAGCCTCGAGAACCTTGGTCGCCTCCTCCTCATATCGCTCCTCTCACCTATAGAAGGCCTGCAATCAAACGAGACAACACCGATTAGTACAGTAATTAGCTATATTGTTAATTTTATATTGTGTAAAAGGATAATTTACCCAAAAGCTCTTGATCACCATCTCGTCCCTCGTGTGCCACAAGACACCATCTATAATTTCCTCCAACAAGGCCTTCCCAGTGTGGTAGTGCTCCCAGGAAAATCCTAGTGTAGGAACCTGACCCTCACCACGCAACGTGACAAACCCCGGAAAATTTGTCCGGCAAAGCACACCAAGGACGATGTTCGGCTTGCGGACTCCACGAGGGTGTGCCGATCCCCTGCAGTATGATAAGGTCCATGCATTAGATATTTGAAGAAACTTGAAGGCAAAAGCTAAAAAAGAGTAAATGTACTTACCTATCCCCTTCAGGCTTAATCACCGGACTCTGCTCGCGGGTAGCCGACATGACCGGGAGACGTGTACTACCACGCTTGTACACGGTGGCCCCGTCCACCTGCACGTCGCCATCACTATCTATAAACTCATCCCCGCCATCAACAGAACAGCCACTCGGACCCTTGGTCCAATCAGGCACCTCGGTCCGATCCGGCCAGGCACCCCATCCAGACCTCTCTGCGTCGGCCGAAGCGTGTGTGGCAAGAGTCTCCTGGGACGTAGCTGGAGTCTCGTGGGACGAAGGCACCTCGACCCGAGGCTGATCCTGGACCGGAGTCTCATGGGCCGAATGCCCGTCCACCCGAGGCTCCTGGACCGGAGTCCCCGTAGCCTCCTCCTCAAACGCGTCCACCATAGTAGTCATATGCTCGGGTGAATGAACTAGTAGTGGTGGCGAGGACGGCGCAACAGTCCGCCTACCTATTCCGCGGCCACCACCTCTCCATGTAACCTTCCCCTTCTTCCATACCCAACCAGCACCTCTCCCAGTGGGCAATGCCGCCGACGAAGAAGCACCCGCGGGTGGTGTCGTCGGACTGTCTTCCAAGGCTCTATGGAGAGATAGGGGTGAAATGGAAGTACCACCCCTCGTGCGAGCCGCCAAAGAAGACTCGTCGAGCGATCTGGACTCGTGTCCACCATCTTTCAACACCTGCTGACCTGCCATGATAAAGATTAAAAGAAATTAGTACAACATAAAAAATTGAAAAGCTAAGAATTAAATAACAACTACAATAACAGCAACCACTACTACAACAACTACAATAAGAACAACTACAATCCATAACATAGTTCCATAACACAAATCCATAGCATAGTTCCATAACAAATATGCATAGCGTAGTTACATAACAAAGATGATATACAATGAACAAAGCGAGCATCGCTACGTAAGATTTCCCACTACAATAAATGTCTTCATGTCCATGGCGTAGTCCAATGAGCATCCAGGTGGCAACCTACAAGATTGCATTTTGGAGATATTTGTTGCTCGGACTCCATAGTTTGTCGATGAGTCAATGTTTCGTAGGTTAGTTGAAGTACACATTTTGTTATTGTTGATTTACATAACCTTTAATGTAGGAACTTGTCTAAGAGTTGACATTGTTTGAATAGGCATTTTCAATCTTTTGGAGAAATAACAGATCTTTATATGCCCAAGGTGAGGAGGTTAAGCTGATACGAGATATATCGTATTCTAGATCAAAGTGTCGTCATATAGTTTGCTCATGTTAATGTATTTACTAACTCTGGTAATATACAAACAACAAAAACAGTTGTTGACTGGCATAAATTTTCTGTATGTTAATCTGGGATTCTATGAATGTCTGCAACCTTTTCTTTTTTGAGGGTACATTGAAGATATTTCCAGCCAACTTCTGGAATGTTTTAGTGGAAGTTACTTGTCACGTTAAAGATCACCAACCTTTCCTAGCGAGTCATGATCACTCAAGGAGGCAAATACCAAAGAACATTGGTTCTAGTTTTCTCTTGACTGGCAATTAAAATTGATGATGTTCAAGCATCTTGTGTAGATATTTCAATAAAATTTACTACATAAACCTATGGTCAACCTACTTTCCCCACACATGTTCGATTTGTTTTGAACACTTGACAAGAGACACGGTGCCTTAATTGTCAAGAGGGAACTACTGAGATTCGTCCAGTATAACTTAAGAAGCTTTGAGACAATTTTCCTTAGAAGCTAGAATGAATTTTCATCCATTCTTTTGAGCTTTCGTATCTAACAAACACATATTATTGTGATGGATGTAGAAGAGGGTTCAAACTAACAGACTTGTCTACCGCTAGACACCTGTGAAGGTAGACAACCTTGGTAGGTCAGATTAATAATAGAGAAAAAATGTTATAACATATGAACTTCCATGTAATGCAAAAACATTTCCTTGTAGTGATAGAATATAATGGTGGGAATGGTGCTTGTAGTGCCGATGCAGTATAAGAAAGATCCCCTATGAATTTCATCATCTCCCATAACCTTAACTTCAAGTAGTAGGGTTTGTAACTTCCATTTGCTTCACCATTTACCACGAGGAATATAGAATTCCACAAAGGTGAGTTCGTGACTGCAGCTAGCATCTACAATCTGACCCCAGATGGTACCGCCCTCAATTTGTCTAAGATCACCCCACCTAAAACAACCACTTTACCACCAAAAGGAACGTCGGCCAAGGAAGAATCCGTGGTTGACAGGACATCACGAAAGGATCAATCTAATAATGCCTCAAAGCACTTTCGGTGCGACATGAAAGCCTCATCCCATATAATAAGTGAAGCTAACTCAATCAAGTTAGACAACATTGTGGACCTTTTAATATCAAAAGTCCCATTATCAGCTAGATCAATCGGTATTTTGAATGGCAAAAGCAAAGCAGCAACCCCTGAAGATGCAACAGCCAACCAACACTACCCTCTTAATTAATATAACATGAGGAACCACATAACAGAGAAGCTAGCCAATTCATCAAGCAACATATCTCTTAATTAATCTAACAGGAGGAACCCTTCACAATCATCAACAGCATTCTAAAGTATGCATGCTTATCTCCAAAATGCAGGGGGTGTGGGGGCTCACCAGCAGTGGCGGCTGTGGCGTCGTGGGCGGCGGGGCCGGGGGTGTTGGGGCGGTGGGGCGGCGCCGGGGGTGTTGGGTCTACGGGGTGGTGGGGCGGCGGCACCGGGGGCGATGGGGCGGCGGCGACGGGGCTGTGGCGGCGCCGGCACGACGGTGGTGGCGGAGGTGGGCGGCGGGGGAGAGGGGTGGAAGAGAGTGGTTGTTTGAGAGAGAGAGAGAGATAGAGGGTCGGGGTGGGGGCGGGACGACAGTTACATAATTCCTAAACTTTGTCGTCTGCCTCCAGACTCTTTGTCGTCCGCTAGCGGACGGCAAAGAAGCGATTGTAGTTTGACCTAACCTTCCCTCGGCCAGATGGGCCTAGTCCGAAGCTTTGCTGTCTGTTGTCCTAATCTTTGCCATCTGCGGCTGACGGCAAAGAAGTGACTGATGGCAAAGACATTCTATGACATCAGCCAGTTCTTTGCCGTCCGCTTTGTGGAAGCTGACGGCAAAGACACTCTTTGCCATCTGCGAGCCGACGACAAATATTTGGCAGACGGCAAAAAAGTGAATTCCAGTAGTGATCCTTTGTGCTTATTGCCGAGACATGTATCAGGAGAACAGCGGGGAGGTGCTGCCGAAATTGTATGTCGGATCTGGAGCAAAGCATGGGAAAACGAACCCAATCTACACATACTCGGGTGGGATTAGGACCTATCTTTACCTATTAGCGTGTAGGTTGCATGGACGTAATAAAACTGACAAACTTGATTAGCGGATGAATATAGATGATGAATTATATATTTATTTCTTGTGTGCCCATAGGTAGCTAGGCAAGATGAGTGATCGTGCTTGGATGTACACTGGTTACCCTAGTCAGAAAGACATGACCCATGAATGGTTAACAAAACCAGGGGGTTTGTGAGAGCCGCATTTGCAAATGACCAGCAAAGAACATGGTGCCCCTGTCCCAACTGCGACAACTGGAAAAAGCAGACAGAGTTTAAAATGGGTAAACACCTGCAGAAGTGGGGTTTTACGCCTAATTATACGGTCTGGACTTTTCATGGTGAGTCTAGCCAACGTGTCAGAGCTGAGGTGATTCGTCGTCCCACCGACGAGCATGGTACCAGGATCGAAGACATGGTGCAAGACTTTGATGATGCTCGGGATTCAGACGATGAGATGGAGGCATCTGCAAAGGCCTTCTATGAAATGTTGGAGTCTTCAAAACGTCCTCTCCACGAGCACACTGAGCTTTGTCAGCTAGATGCCATCGCGCAAGTAAAGGCTCTGAAGTCTCAATTCAACCTTGGCAGAGAATGCTACGACGCGATGATGACGATTTTTGGACGCTTTCTACCCAAAGGCCATGTACTATCTGCAAACCTATACCAGTCAGAGAAAATGCTCTGTGTACTTAAGATGCCCTATGAGAAGATACATGCCTGTGAGAATGGATGTGCCTTATTTAGGCTTGAGTATGTGGCCTTGAACTATTGCCCCATTTGCAATTCTTCTAGGTATATTGTGGTAGACAAAGATATGGGTGAGAAGAATCAGATCAAAATCCCCATTAGTGTTCTTAGGTATCTGTCAATCATACCAAGACTTCAACGTCTTTTCATGGTCGAAGAGACGGCCAGACAGATGACATGGCACAAATTGGGCAAAAGAACCGAACTAGATGTGGATGGGAACAAGATGCTGGTGCACACTTCAGATGGTTTTGCGTCGAAGCACTTCGATGCATTACATAAGGATAAATCGGAAGATCCAAGGCATCCTAGAGTTTCCATCAACACGGATGGGTTCAATGTGTATGGTATGACGGCGGCACAATATAGTTGTTGGCCTGTATTTGTCATTCCACTCAATCTCCCACCCGGTAAGATTATGAAAAGAAATTACATTTTCCTGACGTTGATAATTCCAGGGCCCAACTATCCGGGGAAGAATTTGAATGTGTACATGCAGCCGCTTAAGGATGAGTTGCAAGAAGCCTGGGATAATGGGATCAATACATACGACGCCGCTACCAAAACAAATTTCAAAATGCATGTGTGGTACATGTACTCGATGCATGATTATCTAGCATTTGCGCTATTCGCTGGCTGGTGTGTGCATGGAAGGTTCCCGTGCACCACATGCAAGGCAGCTCCTCAGTTCCATTGGCTGCAGGCTGGTCGTCAGTTTTCTTGCTTCGACATGCCCAGACAGTTCCTGGATCCTGACCATAAGTTCAGAAAAGACAAGAAGAATTTCATCAAAGGTAGAGTTGTCAAAAACACTGCACCAGCTGCGTTGACAAGCCAACAGACCCTTGATCAGTTAAACGCTCTCGAGCCTGATCCTTTGCGTCCAGGGTACTTCAAAGGGTATAATACGGAACACGCCTGGACTCACAAGTCATGCTTATGGGATCCGACTTACTTCAAAGACCTCCTTTGCCCACACAACATCAACGTGATGCACACTAGAAAGAATATTGCATAGGCCATTTTTGGTACATTGTTCAGCATAGAGGGGAAGTCAAAGGATAATCCTAAGGCTAGAATCGACCAGGACGCTCTATGTGATAGACCGTTAAAAAACTTGCGACAACGGAACGGAAAGCAAAGCATAGTGAAGCCATAGGCATGGTTCAATCTTGAAAGGCCAGCTATGAGGGAAATGCTATTGTGGGTGAAAATGTGATTGATGTTCCCTGATGGCTATTGTCAGGACCCCGATCCTAAGCCATAGGAATCCAGCCTGTAACACATCACATCCCTTTGTGGTCTCACGCACGGTTAACCCCACGGCTGCCACCTTACCTAAGCCGGGACCGTTTGTGCCTTTTGACTCACGTATGCAATTGTGTCGCTAGCATTCCAATGCAAAAGAACCCGGGTCGACATAACTAGTCATAAAGTCAAGTGGCTCAACTGTATAGAGACAGGCATACATAACCCAGCAAAGCAGTTGTCGGTCATCAGTGAGTGTAGACGAGTCGTAGTAAGCTACAAGGACTCCATTACATTGCGTGACATTTCCCCGTAGGGACAGACACAGCAACTAAGAAGGATACATGCCGGTCAACCAGTGTGTCCGGAGTAGTAGCGAACTAACAAGGCTCGGTGGAAGCACAAAGGGGCATTTCTCTGTATAGAGAGCTACTAAGGGCATACGACTAGGTGTCGAATCCCGTACATATCACAGTACATCACACATACGCATGACATACTCGATATGCATAGATAGAACAATGGCATCACAACATAACCATACAAAATCACAACATTTCTTTAGAAGACTCAGAAGAGTCTTGCATAATAAGTTCATACAGGTAGGGGTCACATGACCCGACTGATAACCCACAAGTATAGGGGATCGCAACAGTTTTCGAGGGTAGATTATTCAACCCAAATTTATTGATTCGACTCAAGAGGAAGCCAAAGAATGTTTTCAAGTATTAGTAGTTGAGTTGTCAATTCAACCACACCTGAATGATTTAGTATCTGCGGCAAAGTATCAGTAGCAAAGTATTATGATAGCAGCAGTAGCAATAGTGACCAGTAGCAGCAAAGTGACAGCAGTAGCGGCAAAGTAACAGCAGCAGCACTGACAGCAGTAGCGGAAAAGTAACGTAGCAAGGACCAGTAAGAAAAACTCGTAGGCATTGGATCGGTGATGGATGATTATGCCGGATGCTATGCATCATGCAATAGTTACAACACGGAGAGATAAGTAACTAGCTCCCGTTCGTCAATCTAATGTAGGCATGTATTCCGTATGTAGTCATACGTGCTTAGGGAAAAGAACTTGCATGACATCTATTGTCCATCCCTCCCGTGGCAGCGGGGTCCTAATGGAAACTACGGGATATTAAGGTTCTCCTTTTAATAAAGAACCAGACCAACGCATTAACACGCGGTGAATACATGAACTCCTCATACTATGGTCATCTCCGGGAGTGGTTCCGGCTATTGTCACTCCGGGGTTGCCGGATCATAACACATAGTAGGTGACTACAACTTGCAAGATAGGATCAAGAACACACATATATTGGCGACAACATAATAGTTTCAGATCTGAAATCATGGCACTCGGGCCCTAGTGACAAGCATTAAGCATGGCAAAGTAGTAGCAACATCAATCTCAGAACATAGTGGATACTAGGGATCAATCCCCGTCAAAACTAACTCGATTACATGATAGATCTCATCCAACCCATCACCGTCCAGCAAGCCTACGATGAGATTACTCACAAACGGTGAAGAGCATCATGGAATTGGCGATGAAGGAAGGTTGATGATGACGATGGCGATGATCTCCCCTCTCCGGAGCCCAGAACGGACTCCAGATCTGCCCTCCAGATGAAGAACAGAAGGTGGCGGTGCCTCCGTATCGTAAAACACAATGAACTCTCTCCTCGATTTTTTTTCCGGATGGAACGGACTAAATAGAGCTGGATTTGGAGGCGGTGGAGCTTTGTGGGTCCCACAAGCCTGCCAGGCGTGGCCAGGGGGCCCGCGCCTGGTGGGCTTGTGGGCTCACGGCTCCACTTCCTCTGTTGTTTCTTGCACCAGTATTTTTCATAAATTCCAGGAAAATTCTCCGTAAATTTTCAGGTCATTCCGAGAACTTCTATTTCTACGCAAAAACAACACCATGGCAATTCTTCTGAAAACAGCGTTAGTCCGGGTTAGTTCCATTCAAATCATGCAAATTAGAGTCCAAAACAAGGGCAAAAGAGTTCGGGAAAGTAGATACGACGGAGACGTATCAACTCCCCCAAGCTTAAAGCCTTGCTTGTCCTCAAGCAATTCAGTTGACAAACTGAAAGAGACAAAATAAAAACTTTTACGAACTCTGTTTGATCTTGTTGTTGCAACTATGTCTAACTCATAACCAGAATTTCAGCAAGATCACAAGCTAACCACATAAGCAAATGACATCTAGGTCTCATGGTAAACTTATATCAATGGCATAATCAACTAGCAAGCAAATAATAATAAGCCTCAAACGTCAACACTTCAATCAAAACAATCATGAAGCAGTACGAACAGATGGTATCTCGCTAGCTCTTTCTGAGACCGCAAAACAGAAATGCAGAGCACCTTAAAAGGCCAAGGGCTGACTAAACATTGTAATTCATGGCAAACAAGATCCAGTCACAGTCATACTCAACACAGTTAAAAGCAAAGCATAAAATTGACAGAGGTGCTCTCTAATTCGTGCTTTTATAAGAGGAGGATGACTCAACAGGAACATAAATAGACAGGCCCTTCGCAGAGGGAAGCATTGATTTGCACAGGTGCCAGAGCTCAAGCTTTGAAAACAGAGATAATAATTTTGGGTGGCATGCTTTCATTGTCAACGCAATGACTAAGAGTTCTCACCATCTTACACGCTACACATGCTATAGGCGGTTCCCAAACAAAAAAGTAAAGTTTTGACTCCCCCCCCCCCCACCGATCAATCACATTCCACGACTAGCCGAATCCTCGGGTGCCGTCCATACCAACATCAACCCAGGGGGAGTTTTGTTTGCAATTATCTTTTCGATTTGAGCATGGAACTGGGAATTCCAATTACCGGCCCCTTTCTCGTGAATGATAATGAATAAACACATATCAAGGATAACACGCGTAGCATGGAAGATACTGATAGCCCCCTGTCACCACATGAGCGGTTCGGGCATGCAAAATAGATTATTTCTTAAAGGTTTAGAGAGTGGCACATGCAAATTTACTTGGAACGGCAGGTAGATACCGCATATAGGTAGGTATGGTGGACTCATCTGGAACAACTTTGGGTTCATGGAAGTGGATGCACAAGCAGTATTCCCACTTAGTACAAGTGAAGGCTAGCAAAAGACTGGGAAGCGACCAACTAGAGAGTGACAACAGTCATCAAAATGCATTGAGATAACTAACATTGAGTGCAAACATGAGTAGGACATAAATCACCATGAACATGAATATCATAGAGGCTATGTTGATTTTGTTTCAACTACATGCGTGAACATGTGCCAAGTCAAGCCACTTGAATCATTCAAAGGAGGATACCATCCTATCGTACTACATCATAGTCATCTCAACATTCATGTGGGCATCCAAGACAAACCATTATAAGCTCCTAGCTAATTAAGCATGGCATCAGAAATTATGATCTCTAAGTTGTCATTGCAAACATGTTTCTCTCACAACAAAGCTGAACTAGGAACGATGAGCTAGTCATATTTACAAAAACAAAATAGATCGAGTTCATACCAGCTTTTCCAGGCTCAATCACTTCATCATATATCGTCATTATTGCCTTTCACTTGCACGACCGAACGATGTGAACAATAATAATTGTGCTCGTGCATTGGACTAAGCTGGAATCTGGAGGCAAACACAAAGGAGAAGACAAAGTAATATGGCTCTTTAACAGATAAACAGATATGCATGCGAGAGCCACTAAACATTGTAACGATGGTCTTCTACCTTGACCCAAAGAAAAGGAAAACTATTTACACGGGAAAGCTCCCAACAAGCAAAAGAAGAACAAGAAAATCTTTTTGGGTTTTCTCAAACTAGACAGACACACGAAAAGAAACGAGAAAAAGAAAATAAACTAGCATGGATGATACAGTGGCAAAGTGTGAACACCGACAAACAAAGTGAAAGCATAAGCAAGAATATAAGGTCGGTGAGAAACACGTACTCCCCCAAGCTTAGGCTTTTGGCCTAAGTTGGTATACTCCCAAGGAGGGAAATAACCAGCTCCGGGGTACTCCGGAGTGGACTGAGGAATCCACTACTGTGCGAGCTCCTCTGGCTCCCACTGATAAACTGGCGTGTGGTACTCGACTGGTGGCTCAGGCACGTGCACCTGTGGTTGGGCTAAGCCCCAATATGCGTAGATGTCCGAGGGCATAATAATGTACCTGCCTGCATGAAGATTGAACAAAGAAGGAGCAGGCAAACTAATAGTCTCACGAGTACCCTGACTAAATACCAGGTTATAAATCATCCTTCTATTTATATCTCTATCAAGAAAGTCATGGTGAACCATGCTATCGTAATCTAGATATCTCTCAGGAAGAAGAATCTCTTCTTCCTCATCCAGTCTAATAGGTATCTCAAAATGTCTAACAAGACGAGTAGCATAGATACCTCCATAGACAACGCCTTTAGAACGATTCGTGTTCAACCGTTGAGCTACTATAGCGCCCAAGCTATAAGTTTTATCATTATGAAGGGCTTCGCGCAAGACCGCAAGATCTGGGGAACTAAGGGACCTAGCTTTCCCACGGCCAATCAAACATTTTCCCACAAAAAGTTAGAAGTACTGAAGCACGGGAAAATGTATGCTAACAACTCTAGCGCAAGACACTCCTCTCTCTTCTCCTACAGCAATAGTATCTATGAAAGCCTCCAAGTCCCGTGGACGAGGTTCATGAATATCCCCAACGTAAGGCAATTTGCACACATTGCAAAAATCCTGGAGTGACATGCGCTGGGGGATATCATAGAGTTTGAACTCAACCATAGGAGGATTCTTCCTCAGATAGAAGTTAAAGCTTTGTACGAAGAGATTAGTGAGGAGGAGGTATTGCGGACACTTATCTTCAACAAAGGCGGTGAGGCATGCATTCTCCACCAAGTAATAAAAGTCCTCATAAAGTCAGGCGGCGCGTAAGAACACATCGCTTGGCCACTCGCATGCTTGAACTTCTGCAACTCGAGGGACTGGATACTTGGGCTTCTTCTCACTTCCATCATCCTTGGGGTCACGGCTTGAAGAGCCTCTTAAGAACCTCCTCATCTTTTCCCTTTTCTATCTCTGAAAATTTCTGAAATTTTTAGTGATTCTAAGGAAAAGTGAATAAGTCTCAACTAAACTTGTAGCAACTACTCCAACAAGTTCCTAGAGGCCATATTACGCATCAAAACTACTTGGGACCAGCTAAAATTAGCATGCAAAGGTCAAGAACATGGTCACCAAGGCAGCAAAAATATGCGAAGTATAAGGCACTAGAGCAAAAACTAATTGGACCAATGGAGGAGTCACTTACCAAGGAGTAATTTCCCCAAAACAGTTCGAAGAATGGTGCTTTGAGCAAAGAGATCGAAAATCCCAGCAAGAAGAGCAAGAACACGGGTTTGAGCTACGAAACGATTTTTTCTGGAGGTAGGAGAAGCAGATGGGAGCTAGAATGAGTGGAGGGGGTGCACGTGGGCCCCACAAGCTTGGTAGGCGCAGCCACGGCGTGCCCGCGCCTCCAAGGCTTGTGGCCCACTGGTGCAGCCCCCAGACTAGCTCTTCGTCTCAGTATTTTTCAAAAATTCCAGAAAAAATCATACTTGATTTTCAGGACGTTCGGAGAACTTTTATTTTTGGGGTACTTTTCTATGGGACGCTAAAACAAAAAACAGGGAAAACTAAACTAAACCTATCATTTTTCTTCTAAGCAACTGAACATGAAAGCTTGGAACAGAGGTTTATGACTCCTCGATTCATCCATCTCATGATCATCGAAAGAAATCCGTCAACGAGGTTGATCAAGTCTCCTCGACAAACCTTTTTCGAATCGCAAAAGTGAACGGAGAATTTTCAAATAGTCACTAGGTCACCTCAATGGGGATGTGTATCTCCCCAACAAGCAAATCATATTTCATCTTGACAGGAGGTATAGGGCATTCGAAGCTCCCAATAAGAATCGACGAAGTTTTTTCGATAGCATTGATGCAATGTACTCGATATTGTTTCTTCGGAAAGTGCACCGTATGCTCATTACCGTTGACATGGAAAGTGACATTTCCTTTGTTGCAATCTATAACAGCCCTTGCAGTGTTTAAAAAGGGTCTTCCAAGGATAACCGCCATGGCATCATCCTCGGGAATATCCAGGATAACAAAGTCCGTCAAGATAGTAACGTTAGCAACCACAACAGGCACATCCTCGCAAATGCCGATAGTGAAAGCAGTTGATTTGTCAGCCATTTGCAGAGAGATTTCAGTGGGTGTCAACTTATCCAGTTCAAGTCTACAATAAAGAGAGAGAGGCATAACACTGACACCGGCTCCAAGGTCGGATAAAGTAGTTCTAATGTAGTTACCTTTAATGGAGCAAGGTATAGTGGGCACCCCGGGATCACCTAGTTTATTGGGAGTTCCACCCTTGAAGGTATAGTTAGCAAGCATGGTGGAAATCTCAACCTCAGGTATCCTCCTCTTATTAGTCACAATATCCTTCATGTACTTAGCATACGGAGACATTTTGAGCATATCTGTCAAACGCATTTGCAGAAAGACAGGTCTAATCATTTCAACAAATCGCTCAAAATCCTCATCATCCTTTTTCTTGGATGGTTTGGGAGGAAAGGGCATGGGTTTCTGAACCCATGGTTCCCTTTCTTTACCATGATTCCTAGCAGCAAAGTCATTCTTCTCGTATCTCCTAGCCTTAGGCTGTGGGTTATCAAGAACAACAGGTTCAATCTCCACATCCTTATCATTGCTAGGTTGAGCATCTTCATGAACATCACTATTGATATTATCATTAGGCTCATGTTCATCACCAGATTGTGTTTCAGCATCAAAAACAGAGGCATCGTTTGGACTCTTAGGGGTAACAGCATCTGGGTTGCTAGCGTGCAGGTTCCTATCATCTTTCTTCTTATTTCTAGGATGACTAGGTGCATCAGTGCTAACTCCTTGAGAATCTTGTTCAATTCTCTTAGGATGACCCTCAGGATACAAAGGTTCCTGGGTCATTCTACCGCCTCTAGTAACGATTCTGATAGAATTGTCATTCAACTCATTGAGCAAGTCATTTTGAGCTTTAAGTACTTGTTCTACCTGGGTAGTAACCAGAGGCATGCTTACTCAGAAGCTTAAGATCATTGACATTTTTGTCCACACAAGCACTTAAATGACTAAGCATACGAGCATTCTATTCCAATTGTGTGCTAACATAATCATTGGAACTCTGTTGTTTGGCAACAAAGTTATCAAATTCATCCAGGCATAAGCTAGCAGGTTTATCAACAGGAATATCACTCTCATCAAACCTACGCAGAGAATTTACTTCTACTACCTGTATCGGGTTATCAAGATCATGGATCTCTTCGATAGGTGCTAGATTTTTGACATCTTTAGATTTAATGCCTTTCTCTCGCATAGATTTCTTAGCTTCTTGCATATCTTCAGGACTGAGGAATAGGATACCTCTTTTCTTCGGAGTTGGCTTAGGAGGTGGTTCGGGAATAGTCCAAGCATTCTCATTGCACAAGATATTATTCAATAGGATCTCAGCTTGTTCTACGGTTTGTTCCCTAAAAACACAACCGGCAGAACTATCTAGGTGGTCTCTGGAAGCATCGGTAAGTCCATTATAGAAGATATCAAGTATTTAATTCTTCTCAAGAGGGTGACAGGCAAAGCATTCAGTAGCTGGACAAGCCTCCCCCAAGCTTGTGGGAGACTCTCTTCCTCAGCTTGAGCAAAGTTGTATATTTCCTGCAAGGTAGCTTGCTTCTTATGGGTAGGGAAATATTTTTCAGAGAAGTAGTAGACCATATCCTGGGGGCTACGCACACAACCAGGAGCAAGAGAAGTGAACCAAGTCTTAGCATGATCCTTTAGAGAGAAAGGAAACAGCTTGAGGATATAGTAGTGCCGGATCTTTTCCTCACTTGTGAATAGGGTGGCTATATCGTCCAGTTTGGTAAGATGTGCTACGACCGTTTCAGACTCATAACCGTGAAAAGGATCAGATTCGACCAGAGTGATTAAGTCAGGGTCGACAGAGAATTCATATTCCTTATCGGTCACAAAGATAGGCAAAGTTGCAAACTTCGGGTCGTATTTCACCCTAGCGTTCCGAGATTTTTCTTTCCACTTGAGCAGTAATTTCTCAACATCATAGTTATCCTTACACGCAAGAAAATCCTCAGCTATCTCTCCCTCCATAACATAACACTCAGGCATATCAGGCAATTCATGTCTAGGAGAGCTAGTTCTAGCAGGCAAAATAGCAGGTTCTACTTCAATAGTATGAGCAGTTTCAGAAGTATCATCACATCTAGCAGCAACTCTAGCAATTTGTGCATCAAGGGCACCTAGTGGCAAAGCAGTATCAAGCATAGCATCATCAGGAAAAGCAGTATCAAGCATAGCATCATCAT
This sequence comes from Hordeum vulgare subsp. vulgare, assembly GCF_904849725.1. NCBI lineage: Eukaryota > Viridiplantae > Streptophyta > Magnoliopsida > Poales > Poaceae > Hordeum > Hordeum vulgare. The sequence continues at coordinate 313,225,634 of NC_058518.1, forward strand.
AAGCATCATGGGCAGCAGAAGTAGCATCATCAAGCACATGCGACATATCAAGATTTCTAGCAGGAGATGATGTTGCAAACTTACTCATAACTAAAGGTGAATCAAGTGCAGAGCTAGATTGCAGTTCCTTACCTGTCCTCGTAGTTGAGGGCAAGACTTTAGTTCTTGGATCTATCGGATTCCTCATAGTGACCAGCAGATGTAAATCCCAAGTGACTTAGAGAATATAGATGTGCTTCCCCGGCAACAGTGCCAGCAAAAGGTCTTGATAACCCACAAGTATAGGGGATCGCAATAGTTTTCAAGGGTAGAGTATTGATATGTCTCAAACGTATCTATAATTTTTGATGGTTTCATGCTATTATCTTGTCATCTTTGGATTTTTTATGTACCTTTTATATCTTTTTTGGGACTAACTTATTAATTCAGTGTCAAGTGCCAGTTCCTGTTTTTCTGTATTTTTGGCTCTTTTCAGATCTGACTTTGGAACGGAGTCCAAACGGAATAAAATCCCCGAAATGTTTTTTTCCCGAACGAAAGAAGATCAGGGGGCTTGTGGGCCAAGCCAAGAGGGCTACATGGAGCCCACAAGCCCCCACTCCGCCACCAGGGGCGGCGGTGGGCAGGCTTGTGGCCTCCCTGGCGCCCCCCTGACCTAGATCTTGCGCCTATATATTCCCTAAAATCAGGAAAAAATCAGGGGATCCACGAAAATACTTTTCCGTCGTCGAAGCTTCCATTTCCGCGAGATCTCATCTGGAGACCCTTCCCGGTGCCCTGCCGGAGGGGACTTTGGAGTTGTAGGGATTCTACATCAACATCATCGCCCCTCCAATGACTCGTGAGTAGTTCACTTCAGACCTACGGGTCCATAGGTAGTAGCTAGATGGCTTCTTCTCTCTCTTGGATCTTCAATACAAAGTTCTCCATGATCTTCATGGAGATCTATCCGATGTAATATTCTTTGGCGGTGTGTTTGTCGAGATCCGATGAATTGTGGATTTGTGATCAGATTATCTATGATATTTATTTGAGTCTTTGTTGATTTCTTATATGCATGATTTGATATCATTGTAAGTCTCTCCGAGTCTAGGGTTTCGTTTGGCCAACTAGATCTATGATTCTTGCAATGGGAGAAGTGCTTGGTTTTGGGTTCTTACCGTGTGGTGACCTTTCCCAGTGACAGTAGGGGCAGCAAGGCACACATCGTGTGGTTGCCATCAAGGGTAACAAGGTGGGCTCTGTCGTAGATATGAGATTGTCCATCTACATCATGTCATCTTGCTTAAGGTGTTACTCTGTTCTTTTGGACTTAATACACTAGATGCATGCTGGATAGCGGTCGACATATGGAGTAATAGTAGTAGATGCAGAAAGTATCGATCTACTTGTTTTGGACGTGATGCATATAGATATAATCATTGACATAGATGACGTCACGACTTTGCACGGTTCTATCAATTGCTCGACAGTAATTTTTTCACCTTCCGTCTAGTTGCTTTCATGAGAGAAGCCACTAGTAAACACTACGGCCCCCGGGTCTATTCACACCTATCGTTTCCACTTTCGCTTTTACTTTGCTTTTTTTACTTTGTTGCTTTTAGTTCTCACTTGGCGAACAATCTTTAAGGGATTGACAACCCCTTCATAGCATTGGGAGCAAGCTTTTTGTGTTTGTGCAGGCTCTTGTGATACTCCTTCACTGGATCGATACCTTGGTTCTCAAACTGAGGGAAATACTTACCACCGCTACGCTACATCACCCTTTCCGCTTCGAGGGAACACCAATGCAAGGCTCCAAGGCCACGGGGGAAATCCTTTGCATATTTTCCTAGGAAGTCCCTTAAGGCGTAGCCATAGCAGAAGGATTCATGGTGCTGTCGACACACCTATTTCTGGCGCCATTGGAAGGTCTTTTGTTGCAGTAGCAGAAGTATTTCTAGCGCCGTTGCCGGGGAAGGAGAGATCTATCAAGTAGGTCTCACAAACTCATCTCTTGCATTTACTTTTTTGCCAGTTGCCTCTCGTTTTCCTCTCCCACACTTCACATTTGCCATTTTCATTTGCCTTTCTCCTTTGCCATTTTCTTTTGCCTTTTCCGATTTTCTTGCTTGCTTGTGTCCTTGTTTGTTTGTCGAAGTCATCATGGCTGAAAACACCAAACTTTGCGACTTCTCGAGTACCAACAATAATGATTTTATTAGTACTCCGATTGCTCCCGCCACTAGTGCGGAATCGTATGAAATCAATACAGCTTTGCTTAATATTGTTATGAAACAGCAATTCTCTGGCCTTCCTAGTGAAGATGCCGCATCCTATCTCAATACCTTCATTGAGCTTTGTGATATGCAAAAGAAAAGAGATGTGGATAATGACGTGATTAAGTTGAAACTTTTTCCTTTCTCGTTGCGAGATCGCGCAAAAACTTGGTTTTCTTCTTTGCCTAAAAATAGTATCGATTCTTGGGATAAGTGCAAAGATGTTTACATATCCAAGTATTTTCCGCCAGCTAAGATCATCTCCTTACGCAACGATATCATGAATTTCAAGCAACTTGATCATGAACACATTGCACAATCTTGGGAGAGGATGAAGCTTATGATTAGAAATTGTCACGCTCATGGCTTGAGTTTGTGGATGATTATACAAATCTTTTACGCTGGCTTGAATTTCGCTTCTCGCAGTATCTTGGACTCCGCCTCACGTGGAACGTTCATGGAAATCACGTTAGGAGACACTACAAAACTCCTAGACAATATCATGACCAACTACTCTCAGTGACACACTGAAAGGTCGTCTGCTAGCAAAAAGGTACACGCTATAGAAGAGATTAACTCGCATAGTGCTAAGATGGACGAGTTGATGAATTTGATTGCTAGTAGAAACGCTACTGTAGATCCTAATGACATGCCACTATCTTCTTTGATTGAGAGTAGCAACGCTAGTTTGGACGTGAATTTTGTTGGTAGGAACAATTTTGGCAACAACAATGCTTTTAGAGGAAACTATGTTCCTAGGCCTTTTCCTAGTAACTCCTCTAACAATTATGGCAATTCCTACAACAACACTTATGGAAATCACAACAAATTAACCTCTGATTTAGAGAGTAATATCAAAGAGTTCATCAACTCTCGAAAGATTTTCAATGCGTCCATAAAGGAAAAACTACTCAAAATTGACGATTTGGCTAAGAGCGTTTATAGGATGTCTTCTGATATTGATGCTTTGAAAGTTAGATGCGCTCCTCCCAAGGTCAACTTGGATGAAACTTTGAAAGCTATGCGTGCCTCCATGAATGAGAGCAAACAAAGAACCGCCCAAATTCGCGCTAGGCATGAATGGTTTAAAAGGGAGCGTTCTAGTGATCCAAATCACGAAGATCTTAAAGTGCTTGGTGTGTCATCTCTATAATCTTTGTTTTCGCGTGTCAAACCTATTTATGGAGGGCTGGATATGAATCACCTTGGTTGAAAAATGCCCCAATGATTCGGAGTCCACCCATCTTGATGATAAAGGTGTGGAGAGTGGAGTAGAAGAAATCAAAATTTTGGGTAGTAATGAAACTCCCACTTTGGATTTCAAGGAATTCAATTATGATAATTGCTCCTTCTTTGAATGCATTTCTTTGATGCAATCCATTGCAAACTCTCCACATCCTTATAGCCAAAGCAAAGCCTACTGGATCAAGAAGGCGGAGATCGTCATCGAGTTGTACGTGTCCTGAACGCGGAGGTGTCGTCCATTCGGCGCTAGATCGGAACGATCGTGGGACGACGGTGATTTGAATCACGAAGCTGTTCCACTACATCAACCGCGTTTCTTAACGCTTCCCTCTTTGCGATCTACAAGGGCATGTGGATCCAATCTCCCTCTCATATATGAACATCACCAAGATAGGTCTTCGTGTGCGTAGGAAATTTTTTGTTTCCCATGCAAACGTTCTCCAACAGTGGAATCATGAGCTAGGTTCATGCGTAGATGTAATCTCGAGTAGAACACAAAAGATTTTGTGGGAGTTGATGTTCGATTTTTTTGCCCTCCTTAGTCTTTTCACGATTCGGTGGTATTGTTGGATTGAAGCGGCCCGGACCAACATTACTCGTACGCTTATGAGAGACCGGTTTCATCGACTAACATGTGACTTGTTGCATAAAGATGACTGGCGGGTGCCTATTTCTTCAACTTTAGTTGAATTGGATTTAACCGAGGCGGTCCTTGGAGAGAGGTTAAATAGCAATTTGCACATCTCCGTTGTGGTTTTGTGTAAGTAAGATGCGATCATACTAGATACCCATAGCAGCCATGTAAAACATGCAACAACAAATTAGAGGACGTCTAACTTGTTTTTGCAGGGTATGCATGTGATGTGATATGGCCAAAGACATGATGTGATATATTGGATGTGTGAGATGATCATGTTGTAATAGTTAAATATCGACTTGCACGTCGATGGTACGGCAAACGACAGGAGCCATAGGGTTGTCTTTAAACTAAGATTTGTGTTTGCACGTGCGTTTACTATATTGCTAGGTTGTAGCTTTAGTAGTAATAGCATAGATAGGACGACAACCTCGATGGCGGCACGATGATGGAGATCATGGTGCGGCGCCGGTGACGATGAAGATCATGCGGTGCTTTGGTGATGGAGATCAAGAAGCACAAGATCATGGCCATATTATGTGTGACAGCCTGAGACCGACGTTCCAGAAGATTCCCCCTTTCTTTCCGTTTTCGTCGTGCGTCTATTTTCTTTTGTCGCATCATCTGCATTGCATCAGCACCCCGTTGCCGCTAGTTTTAAAAAGTTGCATCCGTTGTTAGTTGTTGGTTCCCGTCGTTGTCCATTCTGAGCCCGACCTCACACGCACGCGCCCGCGGCATCGTCAAAACCCTGTTTTTAAACTGTGTTGAAAACTTTCTCTGATCGGGGTGAAACTTGGCATGCGGTCGTAATTAGATATAGGTAGGCCGTCTGTCAAATTTTGTCGCGATCGGAGTCCGTCTGGTACCCGAACGGTCGATCGTAGCGGCACCGTCTTTGGTTATTCGTCGGACGTTTGTCGGTGTTTTAAAACTCGTTGCCGCGCCACCTGTTTTCCCTCTTGTCCCTACCTAGCCACTCTACACAGCCAGTCTAGCCCTTCTATTCCATTCCCGCGTATGTGACCGCCCGATCGCGATCCTGCGGTCGAAAACGGAAGTGGATTCGGGTAACCCTAACCCCCTTTCTTATTTAATCTTCCCCTCCTATCCATTTTGGGACAGCCACCCTCTCCACCTCAAAATCCGTGCCAGCCACCCCCACTTTCTCCTCCTCCTCCAAATCCGCTCGGGGCGATGTGGACCGTCAGATCGAGGATCCGACGGACCAGACCACCTCTTGGCAAAAATTTCTCCATCACCGAGCTCCTCCATGGCAGCCATGCCCGAGCCCCGTGCTGCTCCCGTCGCCGCCGGACTGCGTACCCGCCGCCGCCTCGCCCTGCCATCATATCTTGCGGTGCTTGTATCTTTTGATCCATAGCTCCGTTGGAGATGTTCTCTATGTGTAAATTGCTTGTCTCGATGCATAGAATCACGTGAACCTATTTGTTTGTTGCTTAACAACTAAGTAAATGTGTTAGTTCAAATCTGGACATAATTGTAAATTAACATGTCAGGTCGTCTCGGAGGAGCTATATGTCATTTCCGACCTCATTTAAAATGTCATGTATTTAACCACATTTAATATTGCTGTGTATCTAATCGGGATAGAACTAAATAAATAAACATGGAGTTTCATCAATATGAAACTCGTTGCATATTGAACTTCACTTAATGTGTAGTGTTTGATTGTGTGAATTGTCATGTCGTGACTTGCATGTATTCAGCTGCTCATGCATCATATGTGTTTTGCATCGTGTGTGAATTCCGTGTGTTGATTTATGTTTCCGGTTTGCTTCGTCTCGATAGAGTTCCGCAGCGTGTCGGATTGTGAGGACCCATTCGACTACGTCGGTTCGTCTGCTTCACGGAGGCATTCTTCTTCCAAGCGGGATCTCAGGCAAGATGACCGTTTCCCCAGATACCATTACTATCATTGCCATGCTAGTTTTATCGCTTCTATCGATTATGTCTTGTTGCCTACCACATGTTAAATATTAGCCTCTCAACAATGCCATGAAAACCTTCAACCTGTTAACCTAGAAAACCACTCATTGGCTATGTTACCGCTTGCTTAACCCTGTGTTAGCGTTGCTAGTTGCAGGTGTAGTTGCTTCCATGTGACCACATGGGTTCCTGTAGCTTATGGTGTTTTGTTCCACCTTTGCCCCCTTAGTTTCGGCTACCGGTGTTATGTTCCATATTTGAGCGCTCCTAACATGATCGGGGTTGTTATGGGGACCCCCTTGATAATTCGTTTTAGATTAAAGCTGGTCTGGCAAGGCCCAACTTTGGTACTACATTTGCCCAACGTAATAATTTTGATGATACTGAAATGCATAGGGAGTTAGCGCTACCCGAGGAGTAATTCTACATAATACAGGGGAGCAGTGCTGATGGTGTTGGTCCCAAAAGGGCAGACTGTGGGGCCACCATGGGGCAACTCGAGGTTTGGTACGTGTAGGCTTTTCCATCCGTCGTGTCCTGAGAACGAGATACGCGGCACCTATCGGGATTGTCGACACGTCGGGTGGCCTTGCTGTATTAGTTTTACCTTTGACGAGATATCTTGTGCATCGGGATTCCGGTGATGCTTTAGGTAATCTCAGAGTTGAGGTTTTCCACTAAGGATTCCGACGAGATCGCGAGTGTCGTGATCGAGGATTTCTATGCGGCTTGTGGTAATTTGTGATGGACAAGTTGGAGCGCCCCTACAGGGTTAAATCTTTCGGAAAGCCGTGCTCACGGTTATGTGGCAACGTGGAAACTTTGTTTAACTCTGGTTCTAAATAACTTGAAGTTAACTTAATTAAAATATGCCAACTGTGTGCGTAACCGTGACTGTCTCTTTCGTGAGTTCCTTCTCCGATCGAGGACACGGTGGGGTTATGTCTGACGTAGGTAGGTGTTCAAGATCATTCATTTGATCATCAGTAGTTACGTCTGTTATGCGTAGATCTTCCCCCTCTTATTTCTTGTACTCGTAAGTTAGCCACCAAATATATGCTTAGCCACTGCTGCAACCTCACCACTTAACCATGTCTCACCCATTAAGCTTTGCTAGTCTTGATACCTTTGGAAATGACATTGCTGAGTCCCGTGTGGCTCACGGATTACTACAACACCAGTTGCAGGTATAGGTAAAGATTACTTGACGCGAGCGCGTTGATTGTACATTTGGAGTTGCATCTTCTTCTTCTTCTTCTTCTTCTTCATCGATCTAGGATGGGTTCCAGGCCGGCAGCCTGGGATAGCAAGGATGGACGTCGTTCTTCTTTTCTCGTTTGTTTTCGTCCGTAGTCGGACCCTGCTCTTCTTCATGATGTTTATGTATTGTAATGTTGTGACTCTGATGTAGCTTGTGGCGAGTGTAAGCCAATTCTATATATATATATCTCTTCTTTTCAGTACATTTACTTGTAATGATATCCATTCTTGCGACACGACGAGATGTGCTTCTATCCCTGGCGAGGCCTTCGTGCCAAATTGAGGATAGGGCCGCATCTTGGGCGTGACATTATGTCACTTATGAATTGTATGTGATGTTAATCCTTGTATGCACCTTATCTTGCTTAGAACAACGGTAGCATTATAAGGTGATCCCTCACTAAATTTCAAGATAAAAATTGTGTTCTCCCCGACTATGCACTGTTGCAATAGTTTGTTGTTTCGAGACACCACATGATGATCGGGTGTGATAGACTCAACGTTCACATACAACGGGTGCAAAACAGTTGCACACGCGGAACACTCGGGTTAAACTTGACGAGCCTAGCATGTGTATACATGGCCTGAGAACACATGAGACCGAAAGGTCGAGCATGAATCGTATAGTTGATATGATTAACATAGAGATGTTTAGCACTGAAACTACACTCAACTCACGTGATGATCGGACTTGAGTTAGTCAATTTGGATCATGCCACACTCAAGTAACTAGAGGGATGTCTATTTGAGTGGGAGTTTATTAGTAATTTGATTAGCTAAACTATGCTTGTCTTGAACATAGTCTAAGTCCACTTTGCAATATTTTATGTTGTAGATCAATGGCTCACGCAGTAGCAACCCTGAATTTCAATATGTTCCTAGAGAAAGCTAAGCTGAAAGATGATGGTAGCAACTTTGTAGACTGGGCTCGTAATCTAAGGCTCATCCTATAAGCTGGGAAAAATAATTATGTCCTTGATGCGGCGCTAGGAGATGAACCACCCGCTACGTCTGATCAAGATGTTTTGAACGCTTGGCGAGCACGTAAGGAGGACTACTCAATAGTTCAATGTGCGGTCTTGTATGGCTTAGACCCGGGACTTCAACGATGCTTTGAACGCCATGGAGCATATGAGATGTTCTAGGAGTTGAAGTTTATCTTTTAGAAGAATGCCCGGATCGAGAGGTATGAGACCTCCAATAAATTCTATGCTTGCAAAATGGAGGAGAATTCGTCTGTCACTGAACATGTGCTCAAAATGTCTGGGCACTCAAACCGTCTAGCTGAGCTGGGGATTGAACTCCCGCAAGACGCTATCACTGACAGAATTCTTCAATCATTGTCACCTAGCTACAAGAGCTTTGTGTTGAACCGTAACATGCAAGGGATGAATAAGTCACCCGGTGAGTTATTCGCGATGCTGAAAGTCGCAGAGTCAGAACTCCGAAAGAACATCAAGTGTTGATGGTGAATAAGACCACTAGTTTCAATAAAAGTGGCAAAGGCAAGAAGGGTAACTCCAAGAAGAGAGGCAAAGTTGTTGCTCCTCTGACGAAGAAACCCAAGGCTGGACCTAAGCCGGAAACTGAGTGATATTATTGCAAGGGGATGGGTCACTAGGAAGCGCAACTGCCCCAAATATTTGGCTGATAAGAAGGCGGCCAATGCAAAACCTGGTATATGTGATATACATGTTATTGATGTGTACCTAACCAACTCTCGTAGTAGTGCCTGGGTATTTGATACCGGTTCTGTTGCTCATATTTGCAACTCAAAGCAGGAACTGCGGAATAAACGAAGGCTGACGAAGGATGAAGTGACAATGCGCGTGGGAAATGGTTCCAACGTTGATGCAATCGCCGTCAGCACAGTCTCACTTCGGTTACCATCAGGATTAGTTATGAACTTAAATAATTGTTATTTAGTGCATGCATTAAGCATGAACATTATATCTGGATCTTGTTTATTGCAAGAGGGTTACTCATTTAAGTTAGAGAATAATGGTTGTTCTATTTTTATGAGTAATATCCTTTATGGTCATGCACCCAATGTGAGGGGTTTGTTCATGTTGAATCTTGATTGTGATGACACACATATACATAACACTGAGACCAAAAGATGTAGAGTTAACAATGATAGCGCCACCTATTTGTGGCACTGTCGCTTAGGTCATATTGGTGTGAAGTGCATGAAGAAACTCCATGTTGATGGGCTTTTGGAGTCACTTGATTTCGAATCACTTGACACATGCGAACCATACCTCATGGGCAAGATGACTAAGACTCCGTTCTCCGGAATAATGGAGCGTGCAACTGACTTGTTGGAGATCATACATATTGATGTATGCGGTCCAATGAGTGTGGAGGTGCGCGGCGGATATCATTATTTTCTCACCTTCACTGATGATTTGAGTAGGTATGGATATATCTACTTGATAAAGCACAAGTCTGAAACGTTTGAAAATTTCATGCAATTTCAGAGTGAAGTTGAAAATCATCGTAACAAGAAGATCAAGTTCCTACGATCTGATCGAGGGGGCGAATATCTGAGTTTCGAGTTTGGTGCTCACTTAAGACAATGTGGAATCGTTTCACAGTTGACACCGCTTGGAACACCACAGCGTAATGGTGTCTCCGAACGTCGTAATCGTACTTTGTTAGATATTGTGCGATCTATGATGTCTCTTACCGATTTGCCATTATCGTTTTGGGGTTATGCATTAGAGATAGCTGCATTCACTTTAAATGGGGCACCATCAAAATCCGTTGAGACAACACCATATGAGCTATGGCATGGCAAGAGGCCAAAGTTGTCATTTCTTAAAGTTTGGGGATGCGATGCTTATGTCAAAAAGCTTCAGCCTAAAAAGCGGGAACCCAAAGCGGAAAAGTGTGTCTTCATAGGTTACCCAAAAGAGATAGTTGGGTACACCTTCTATCTCAGATCCGAGGGCAAAGTGTTTGTTGCTAAGAACACGGCTTTCTTGAGAAGGAGTTTCTCTCGAAAGAATTGAGTGGGAGGAAGATAGAACTTGATGAGGTTGTGGAACCTCTGCTCCCTTAGATGGTGGTGCAGGGCAGATGGAAATCTCTGTGGAGGCAACACCGGTTGAGGAGGAAGCTAATGATAATGATCATCAAGCTTCGGATCAAGTTACTATCAGACCTTCAAGGTCGACAAGATCACATACTGCTCCTAAGTGGTACGGGAATCATGTCTTATCTATCATGTTGTTAGACAACAACGAGCCTGCGAATTATGAAGAAGCAATGGTGGGCCCAGATTCCAACAGATGGTTAGAGGCCATGAAGACTGAGATAGGATCTATGTTTGAAAACAAAGTGTGGACTTTGGAAGTATTACCTGAAGGTCGCAAGGCTAATCAAAACAAATGGATCTTTAAGAAGAAGACGGACGCAGACGGTAATGTTACCGTTTATAAAGCTCGACTTGTGGCAAAGGCTTTTTCACAAGTTAAAGGAGTTGACTACGATGAGACATCCTCACCGGTAGCGATGCTTAAGTCTGTCCGAATCATGTTAGCAATAGCTGCATTTTTCGATTATGAAATCTGGCAGGTGGATGTCAAAATGGTGTTCCTTAACGGTTTTCTTAAGGAAGACTTGTATATGATGCCACCCGAAGGTTTTGTCGATCCAAAGAATGCTAACAAAGTATGCAAGCTCCACAATCCATTTATGTACTGGTGCAAGCCTCTCGGAGTTGGAATAAACGCTTTGATGAAGTGATCAAAGAGTTTGGGTTTATACAAGTTGTTGGAGAATCTTTTATATACAAGAAAGTGAGTGGGAGATCTGTAGCGTTTCTAATATTATATGTGGATGACATATTGCTGATTGGAAACAATGTGGAGTTTTTAGAGAGTGTAAAGGATTACTTGAACAAGTATTTTTCAATGAAAGACCTAGGAGGAGCTGCTTACATATTAGGCATTACGATCTATAGAGATAGATCGAGGTGCCTAATAGGACTTTCACAAAGCACATACCTTGATAAAGTTTTGAAGAAGTTCAAAATGGAGCAATCTAAGAAGGGGTTCTTGCCAGTGTTACAAGGTATAAAGTTGAGTAAGACTCAGTGTCCAGTGACTGCAGAAGATAGAGAAAATATGAGTAACGTCCCCTATGCTTCAGCCATAGGGTCTATCATGTATGCAATGATGTGCACAAGACTGGACGTCAGCCTGGCCATATGTATGGTAGGCAGGTTTCAAAGTGATCCAGGACTGGAACACTGGGCGGCGGTCAAGAGTATTTTGAAGTACCTGAAAAGGACTAAGGAAATGTTTCTCATTTATGGAGGTCACGAAGAGCTCGTCATAAAGGGTTACGTCGATGCAAGCTTTGACACTGATCCGGATGACTCTAAGTCTCAAACTGGATATGTATTTATTCTTAATGGGGGTGCGGTAAGCTCGTGCAGTTCCAAGCAAAGCGTCGTAGAAGATTCTACATGTGAAGCGGAGTACATGGCTGCCTCGGAGGCGGCTAAGGAGGGTGTCTGGATGAAGCAGTTCATGACAGATCTTGGAGATGTGCCGAGCGCACTAAATCCAATAACTCTATTTTGTGACAACACTCGTGCCATTGCTCTAGCCAAGGAACCAAGGTTTCACAAGAAGACCAGACACATCAAATGACGCTTCAACCTCAGCCGCGACTATGTCGAAGGAGAGGACGTAAATATTTGCAAAGTGCACACGGATCTGAATGTTGCAGATCCGCTGACTAAACCTCTTCCACGAGCGAAGCATGATCAACACCAGAACTGTATGGGTGTTAGATTCATTCCAATGTAAATCGCATGGCGATGTGAGACTAGATTATTGACTCTAGTGCAAGTGGGAGACTGTTGGAAATATGCCCTAGAGGCAATGATAAAATAGTTATTATTATATTTCCCGTTTCAAGATAATCGTTTATTATCCATGCTATAATTGTATTGAATGAAAACATAAATGCATGTGTGGATATATAGACAACACAATGTCCCTAGTAAGCCTCTAGTTGACTAGCTAGTTGATCAAGGATGGTTAAGGTCTTCTGACCATATGCAGTTGTTGTCACTTGATGACTGGATCACATCATTGGGAGAATGATGTGATGGACAAGAACCAAACTATGAACGTAGCATGTGATCGTGTCATTTTGTTGCTATTGTTTTCTGCGTGTCAAGTGTTCGTTCCTATGACCATGAGATCATGTAACTCACTGACACCGGAGGAATACCTTATGTGTATCAAACGTTGCAATGTTACTGGGTGACTATAAAGGTGCTCTACAGGTATCTCCGAAGGTGTCCGTTGAGTTAGCATGGATCAAGACTTGGATTTGTCACTCTGTGTGACGGAGAGGTATCTTGGGGCCCACTCGGTAATACAACATCACATATAAGCCTTGCAAGCAATGTGACTAAAATGTTAGTCATGGGATCTTGTATTACGGAACGAGTAAAGAGACTTGCTGGTAACAAGATTGAAATAGGTATAGGGATATCGACAATCAAATCTCGGGCAAGTAACATATCGAAGGACAAAGGGAATGGTATATGGGATTATATGCATCCTTGGAACATAGGTTCAACCGATAAGATCTTCGTAGAATATGTAGGATACAATATGGAAATCCAGGTCCCGTTGTTGGATATTGACCGGGGAGTGTCTCGGGTCATGTATGCATAGTTCTCGAACCCGCAGGGTATGCACACTTAAGGTTCGGTGACATTTCGGTATAGTTGAGTTATAGGTGTTGGTGACCGAAGGTTGTTCAGAGTCCCGGATGAGATCACGGATGTCAGGAGGGTTTCCGGATGGTCCGAAAACGAAGATTGATATATAGGATTGTTTCATTTGGCCTCCGGAAAGATTTCGGGCATTACCGGCAGTGTACCGAGAGTGACGAATGGGTTCCACATTTTTACCGGGAGGGTGCCACCCACCGAGGAGAGAACCCAATAGCCCATGGGTGGTGCACCAGCCCTTGGTGGTGTGGTGAGGCCACACCAATAGGGTATGTCGGCTAAAGGAAAAAATCAAAGGAGAAAAAAAAGAGGGAGGTGGGAAGGAAGGAGGGGATTCACTACTGGAATCTGCTGGTTTGCCGACAGCCAGAGCTGACGGCAAAGGACAGTTTAACTGATGGCAAAGGCTTTGGTGTCAGTGTGCTGTCGGCAAAGGTACCGGCCAAGATTTTATCGGCAATCACCTTCTTTGCCGACAGCCAGAGCTCGACCGACGGCAAAGACTTTGCCATCAGCTTTGTGGCACGGGCTGACGGCAAAGAGCAATGGCGGCAATGGCGCAGGCCGAGCTCCGTTAGAAGGTTAACGACATGCTTTGCCCACAGCCGTAGCAAAGCTGACGGCAAAGCAGAAACCCCTGGGTCCCCTAGGTCCCCTGGGTCCCCTCTTTGCCCATAGCCGTAGGACAGCTGACGGCAAAGCCGAAACCCCTGGGTCCCCTTGGTCGCCTCTTTGCCGACAGCTGGAGCACAGCTGATGGCAAAGCCGAAAATCTGGGAAAAATTGGTATTCCTAGAGTTGTCAGGATAAACAGGCTGCCGCCACGTGTCTTCTTTGCCGTCAGTCCACCGACGGCAAAGCCGTTGCCGTCAGTAAGCTATAGGAAAAGACCCTCTCTGCTTTTTTCATATTTGTTTTCCATTAATTCCCTGCATTTGCAAAACATAGATACAAACAGCAACATATATATATTTGCCCATCCCCTAAACAGCACCACAAGTGCATCACAAAGTGCAAACAGCACAACACAAGTGCAAACAGCATAAATATATGTAATTAAAGTGCAAACAAGATCACAAAGTATTACAAAGCATCACAAGTGCATCCACAAATACAATTGCATTACAAAGTTCATCTAAGACTACACAAGTGCATTACAAAGTCCCTCGAGCATCCATCCATATGCCATGCTGCTTTATCAAAATCTGCATAATGAGAAAGAAGTTAGAAGAAGAATACAATAAGAAAGAAGTTATCTAAATTAAGCTAAGCAATTAGAAGAAGAAGTGGAAGAAGAAGAAGAACAAGAAGAAGAACAAGAAGAAGAAGTGGAAGAAGTGGAAGAAGAAGAAGAAGAAGAAGATAGAGAAAAAGAAAGAAGAGAAGTTATCTTTTTCTCCTCTTTCTTCTTCTCTTATTTCTTCATCTCTTGTTTGTTCTTCTCTTCTGGTTTCTTTTAAAACTTTCTAAACTAATTATGTCATTTTTGAGCTCTAATATCAACTAGAATTTACTAAGCTAACTAAACCATGGCTAATATCAACTAGAATTTACTAAGCTAACTAAAGCATGGCATAATCTAAGTTGATCTAAACAATAAGAATAATAAGAAGGAGAGGAATAACTTACCGAATGCCAAGAAACGGAGGAGAAGCTCCATCTCCGTTGGTCGCTGGGTTGCTAGGGCTCTCACCAGGAGAAGTAAAGGGATCATGGGATTCAACTCTGGAATGATGCTGCAACAAGGCAAGAGTTAAAATATGTGGTTAGCACGGCGACACACAATGGTATAAGACCGTGCAAGGTTGGTCATTGAAAGGGAACTCACCGTTCCCACCGGAGAAGGCATCGGCGGAGGGGGCGGCAAACCTTGCTTCTCACACATAGCCTGCAAATTAGTTTTCGAGGAGTCAAAGAAATAGCCTTGTTGCGTCTCACACATAGCCTTGCTTCTCACACAACTGACTTACCGCAACAAAGTCGTGCATGGCCTTCGCATGGGCATTATTGCGTGCCCTCTCCTCCTCAAGCAACCTCTGCGTATTTCGGTCCCTCTCGTCCAACAAGAGCCTGGTGGCCTCCCTCTCCTTCATAAGTGCGCCTGCAACCACTCCTCAAAAGGAATTTTCATCATCCATCCAGGGACAAAAGAACGAAAGTAATAATGAAGAAAACTAACCTCGATGGCAAGATCACCTGGCCTCGCGCATTGCCGTATTACAGGAGCGGAGCTCGTTTGCCTCGACTTGATCTGAGATAAAGTCTCAGTGATAGGGACGAAGCCATCACACATGGCCAGCGTGCCATGACTCTTACCGCCACCAGAGATCATTAACGCCTCTGGATCGATAGGATTCTGGCTCGGGTCAAAGTCAGGCCCGCGCAGCTGTTTGACCACCTCAGAATAAGACGTCATCTTGTTGTAGGCGGACAGGCTTGTGTACGCCGACGGCCCGTCCCCCTCAGAATATGCCTTCGCCGTCTTGTACAAGCCCTTATGGGCCATGCTAAACGCGGCGTATCCCTCAGGCTCGGGCTGGTTATTGTGTTTGGCCTACACGAAAAGACAAAGAATTAGTACAACAAAAATCATGAATGAACGAATTATTGATGAAACAAAACAAGGCACACATACCCATTTTTTGGCGTATTGCTTGATGTTGGCATTGCCTTGGTGGTGTGGCACACCAACCAATTGGGCACGACGGTCCTTGGCCATAGTGTGGGTGCTCAACCAAGCATCTGTGCACCACCTGTCCACTATCATCTCACAACAATCCATCTTATCGGCCAACCATCTCGGGGGCACCTATGAATGTAAGTTAATGAAGAATGAAACTAAGTATTATAACTAAATAGACCTAACTAGCCCTAAGAATTGATCTTTGGAATGTACATACCTCCATGTACTCGGTCTTATCAAGGAAAATCTTTCGACATTCAGTCTTTGTCTTCGGCTCCCCTTGCTTGGCGTACCAATCTCGAACAGCCTGAACACGCAGCTCGTGCCTCGTGTTATTCAATAAACTCTTGCACTCTTTCACGAGGTTCTTCTTGGCCGCCTCCTCCGTCCCTTCCTCGACCCTAAAGTAACTCTGCAATTATGCCAAAATAGATGCACAGATGAATAGTGAAATGATTTGGAAGGAAATAACAATATATAACATTGTATACTTTTTATTGGGTAAAATAATAGTTACCCAAAAATCAGCCAACACCTTGTCGGCCACGCTCACGCAAACAACACCATTGACATGTGTGTTTTCCGGGAGCAGAGCGGCTTGGTAGTGCTCCCACTTGAGTCCTGGCTTGGGAACCATACCCTCACCGGGCAACTGCACTATCCCGGGGAAGTGCTCCCTAAGTAAAGCACCAAGGAGGCAGTTTGGATTCCGGGTATTCTGCGGGTAATCCCACCCCCTACATAATGATAAGACAAAGACATTAGCTACTTGGTGAAATATAATGATATAAGGTACACAATATATATCAACTTACTTCTCGCCATCTGGCTTAATGAACGCCCTGTGCTGCAACTCCAATCGGTCTGGAACTCGTGTCATACCACGGTGGTAGACCGACTTGCTGGCAGCCCCCTCAGCCTCTGCCTCAGCCCCCTCCGCCTCAACCTCCGCCTCAGCACCCTCCGCCTCAGCCCCCTCCGCCTCAGCCTCCGCCTCAGCACCCTCCGCCTCAGCCTCCACCTCAGCACCCTCCGCCTCAGCCCCCGCCTCAGCCCCCTGCATCGGTGTCTGCTCCTGGACGGGAGGATCCCGCACCAGTGACACCCTCGTCTGCAAGGGTGAAGTGGCTGAGACAGAAGTAGCCGAGGGTGGTGGCGACTGGCTCCTATCATGTAGCCTCCCTCTCCCACGACCACGTCCTCTGCCTCTCTTCTTTCCTACGCCTCTCCCACGGGGCTCCTCGGCAAAGCTCTGCAACAAAGTTCTCCGTAGCTGCCCAGGTGCTATCCTCAACTTATCCCCGCCTGCCATGTCTGACCACCTGTAACGATAAATAGTTAAATAATTAGTACAAATTCAAGGACAATAATTAAATGAACAATAATAAATACATTAATAATTCAACTAATAATTGAATAATTAAACAACAATGTTTGGATGCATACAAAGTACTAATAGTCTGGATCATCTGTCTCTTCTCCATGGTCAATTGAAGCAAAATCATCATCAGTATCACACGCGTCGTCATGACTGATATCGTCATCGGGTTCAGGGACATCATGTGGAAGGCCTTTTTGTAACCGATCAAGCATTGATAGCTCATCGGCATTGGTAACTTCTTCTACTTCCACTTCTTCCTCATCATCACGTGAGTCTTGTTCCTCCGTGTTCAGGGTGGACGTAGAGCAGTTTCGGGTACGACGTCTGACACCACGTGATTCTTGGAAGAATTCTCCATCATATGTTATTGGGTCAATTTGAGGTTCATAATCGTCTTCATTTGGGGGAGGTGGTCTAAGATGTGGCGGCACATCGAACACGACATACCAACCTTCTAGGTTCTTAACACTTTGACGACAGTATGGCAGATAGAAAACTTGCGTGGCATGTTGAGCCACAATATAGACATCGGCACCGCTTAACTGCCTGTCTTGTCGAATTTCGACAATCCCAAGATGTTCATGAGTCCGTCTTGTCTTAGTAGGATCGAACCAATGACATTTGAACACAACAACGTTCGGAGGATTTTCACCATAATAATGAAGTTCGTAGACTTCTTCAAGTCTTCCATAATACTCGACACCTCCCTCGCCTATAGCAGAGACACCGGAATTGTTTGTTTTTCGATTGGGCATTGAAAGCTCTTTGCTAGCAGTACGAAAGCGATACTCGTTGATGTCGTACTTCTGAAATGTACGGACCTTAATGTCAAAACCATTAGCTATTTGTCTCAATTCATCGTCGACTTGCTCATCTGAATTAGCCTAGAAGTTAAAGAAAGATAGAGTTTGATGTGTTACTCATGAGTAATAGCAACAAAGGAAATCACTTATTATATATAAGGGAGGTACCGTTTTTTTGAACCAAGAGATGAAACTGGGATAGCCGCCTCCTGTCTTTTCAAGAAGTTCATACTCGAGAATGGATTCTTTTTCGATTGCAACACCATTCGAGAATTGTTCGACGTATCGACTATATCAATTAATAATAGTTGTTAGACACAAAACTTGTTAAAAGTTGCGAAACAATGTACAGAGCACTTACTCGATGTATGGCCGAACTTCTGTTAAATTGTTCAATATATACATCGTTAGTGTGCGCCACTCCTCGACGCACAACAACTTTGGTTTTCCCACACCAGAAGGTGCGAGCTTCCCTTTGAAAAGGCTGAGATTGGATTCACGTCGTTTGGGGTCGCCCAGATTGTACCGAGGCGTTGGATTATGCAAGCTGTGCATAGTGGCATCATAGTGTGTTGTTACGAAGTTTGCCTCCTCCTCGGTAATGAACGCCTCGGCCATCGATGCTTCAATTCTACGTTTATTTTTACATTTTCCTCGAAGTGTCTTCTGCATTCTTTCAGTTGCGTAGCACCAACGATTTCGCACAGGGCCACCCAATCTTGCCTCGGTTGGGAGATGCAAAATCATGTGTTGCATCGGATTAAAGAAGCCCGGTGGAAAAATCTTCTCTAACTTGCAGAGCAACTCAGGCGCCAACTCTTCCATGTCATCTATCAAGGCACGCGACAACTCTTTAGCACAAAGAACACGGAAGAAATAGCTCAACTTGGCCAATACTAGCCATTCAGCCTCGGGGATATAGCCACGCAACATCACCGGCATTATCCGCTCAAGCCATATGTGCCAATCATGACTCTTGAGCCCAAATTTTTTCATTTTTTCAATGCTCGCTCCCCTCGCTAGATTCGCAGCATACCCATCGGGGAACAACAACTTTTTTTGCACCCACAAGAGGATTTCCCTTATTGCTCCCTTCTCAAGATTGTACCAGGCGGGTGGTTTGGACCAATTTTTTCTTCCTTTCGGTTCTCGCATGTTTAGTGATGGCCTATCACACAGAGTCTCCTGGTCAACTCTAGCCTTTGTATTATATTTGCCCTTATCAGTGCCGAAAAATGTGCCAAGAAGGGCCTCGGCGATATTCTTTTCAGTGTGCATCATGTCAATGTTGTGTGGAAGTAAGAGGTCTTCGAAGTAGGGGAGATCCCAGATGCATGGCTTGTGGGTCCAGGCGTGTTCCTCATTATAACCCAAGAAATACCCTGGACGGTTTGGATCAGGCTCCATAGATTTTAACTGTTCATTAATTTGTGCCCCCATCAACGCAGGTGGTGCTGAGTGTTTGACAACTTTACCTTTCATGAAATTCTTCTTGTCTTTTCTGAATGGATGGTCCATAGGCAAGAACTGTCTATGCAAGTCAAAGCAGGAATACTTCCCACCCGCCGGCAACCAATGAAACTTAAGAGCTGCCTTGCATTGTGGGCATGGGAACCTTCCATGCACACACCAGGCAACGAAAAGCGCAAATGCTGGCAGATCATGCAACGAGTATTGGTACCAAACATACATTTGAAAGTTCTCTTTCTTAGCTGCGTCGTATGTGTTGACCCCATTCACCCAAGCTTCTTTCAAGTCATCCATCAGCGGTTGCATGTACACACTCATATTCTTCCCCGGGTAGTTTGGCCCTGGAACTATCAACGTCAGAAATATATGCTTTCTTTGCATAATGGATGATGCTGGAAGATTGAGGGGAATGACAAATACAGGCCAGCAACTATATTGGGTAGCCGTCATACCAAAAGGATTGAACCCATCGAGGCTGATGGCGATTCGACAATTCCTTGGTTCTTTAGCTTTTTCCTTATGTATACTATCGAATGCCTTCCATGCGTCACCATCTGAAGGGTGAACCAACATCGGAACTCCGTGTTCATCTAATTCTTTCCTAATTCCATGTTTGTGCCATGTCATCTGTTTTGTTGTTTCTTCGAGCATGTAAAGTCGTTGAAGTCTTGGTAGGATCGGCAGATACCGTAGGACACTCACGGGGATTTTGCTCTACTTCTTCTCACCTTCACCATTTTCTACCTCAACATATCTGGAGGACTTGCAAAATGGACAATATGTTTCGTCCGCATACTCTTTCCTAAATAAGGCACATCCCTTCTCACAAGCATGTATCTGCTCATACGGCATCTTGAGTGCACTAAGGATTTTGTCTGACTCTTGTAGGTTTGAAGGCATAATATGACCTTCTGGTAGAAAGCGCCCAAATAGGGTCATCACTGAGTCAAACAGGTCTCTTCCAATGTTGAACTAGGCTTTCAGAGCCATTACTTGTGCGATGGCATCTAGCTGAGAAATCTTAGTGTGCTCGTGAAGAGGACGTTTTGAAGACTCCAACATGGCATAGAAGGCTTTTGCGGATTCCTCCATCTCTTCGTCCTTGTTCCGAGCATCATCAAAGTCATTCACCATGTCTTCAATCCCTGTACCATAATCATCGGTGCGCCGACGCAACACCTCGTCTCTGTTACGTTGGGCCGACTCACCATGAAATGTCCACAAGGTATAGCCGGGAGTAAAACCACGCATCTGCAGGTGTTTACCCATTACATCCTTTGTCTGTCGCGAATAATTCTTGCACTTAGTGCAGGGGCACCATGTTTTTGGCTGGCCTTTAGAAAACGATGTTTCCACGAATTCATAGGTTTTGCTCAACCATTCATCAGTCATATCTCTCTCACTATGGTGACCGGTGTACATCCATTCACGATCATTCATTCTGGCAAGCTAGCTACATGGTATCCGCATATAAAACAATATAAATCATCAATTCATCAAGTATGTTAAATTAATTATGGCCATTTTTTAATCATGGTTAATACATTGGGATGCACGGCATGCACACCTACCAGCTACTAGGTAAAGATGGGTCCTAATCCCACCCGAGTATGTGTAGATTGGGTCATTTCCCCATGCTCTGCTCCCAACCCAACGCAAAATTTCGGCAGCACCTCCCCGCTGTTCTCCTGATACACGTCTCGGCAACTAACCGAGAGGATGTGTACCCGGAGAACAACAAGGAGGAGCTGTCGAAACTCTGCATGGGATCCGGAGCAAAGCGTGGGAAACGACCCAATCTACACATAGTCGGGCTGTCCATGGATAACGTTGGACAATTCGAAAGAATCACCGTTATAAATATGCAAATGCATGCATATTTATGACAGGAACCCTTTCGAACGGGAGACGCATATTGGTTACGCAACACCTTTGCATTTTAATACTAAAAATACCTAGCTAGATAGTGTCATCAGCACGAAGGCCGGAAGAGAGCAAAATAAAGGGGGTGGAGGAGGAGTTAACAAATGTGCTCACTTTCGAATGCAGGGGAGGTCGTCGAAAACCAAACCCTCGCGGAGAAGCTACTGCACATTTATATGCACTCAATCAACACAAATACGCACTCGCGGTAATTAAGCTAACTAATACTAACATCTATTAATAATAATTTATTATTCAAGTTTTGTTACTCTTCTCTTTTTCTATTTCTTTTCTTCTTACTATTTTGTTTCTATTGCTAACAACTAGCTAACTAATACTAACAGCTAGCTGACTAATACTAACAGCTAGCTAACTAATACTTACATGTACTAACATCTATTGCTAACTAAATCTAACTAAAAATCTACCACTAAAAATCCACCACTAAGTAATTGCTAACTAAATTTAACTAAAAATCCACTACTGACAGATCTAACTAAGGCCTCCTTTGATTTGAAGGATTTTTCATAGGAAAAACGCAGGAATGCAAATTCCATAGGATCTAACTAAGGCCTCCATTTCAAACGTTTCATTTGTATCATATTCATGTACTTTTCCTCTGTTTTTCAATCCTCAGTTTTACACATGCATCTTCTATTCTTAAATAGTTGCAACCCACAAAGTATTTTTCCTAAGCATGCAATGCTTCCACACCAACAAACCATACATGTATGCCACATAATTAATCTACAATCCCACTAAATATATTTTCTATGCATGCAACCCTTTTCTATTCTTAAATAGTTGCAACCCACAAAGTATTTTCCTAAGCATGCAACGACTTCCACACCAACAAAACATGTATTTTCCTAAGCATGCAACGACTGCCAAATCACTAGTTCCGATAGTTTTCCTACATTTTTCCTATTCCTATGTTTTTGTGATCCTGTAAATCTAAGAGGCCCTAACATAGAAAAAATAAACTAAAAAATAAAAAAAGGGGGGAGGAGGAGCTCACCGGCGAGTCGGGGCGGGGCTGGCGCGGGGCAGAGGCGAGTAGGGGCGGCGCGGGGCAGAGGCGGGTAGGGGCGGGAGCGGGGCAGAGGCGAGTAGGGGCGTCGCGGGGCGGCGCCAGCGAGTACGAGCGGGCACGGGGCCGCGCGGGGGCCGATGCCTCGGGGCGGGGCGATGCCGGGGCTGGCGCGGGGCGGCGCCGGCGAGTAGGGGCGGCACAGGGTGGGGCAGCGCAGGGCGAGTCGGGTCGATGACGGCGGCGGGTCGGGAGAGCAGGGTGGGAGAGGTGAGAGAGAAGAGGGGTTAGGTCGTGGCCTGCACGGGGGGGATAACCACCCGACTATGCCGTCATCTGGCTGTCGTCAAAGACAGCCATTAGGCTTTGCCGTCAGCTGGCTGTCGGCATAGACGGCTCCCGTTAAGCCGTGGTCGAACGTGGCACCGAGAACCTCCCTATGCCGTTAGCCGCCCTTTGTCGTCAGTCTTTTGCTCCTTTGCCGTCAGCCAGCTGACGGCTTAGATAGAGTGGACGGCATAGAGTTTCTATGCCGTCAGCCGCGCCTATGTCGTCAGCATTATTTTCGGCTGAGGGCAAAGCCTCTATGCCTTCAGCCCCGTGAAAATGCTGACGGCAAAGCCAAAAGTTGTTGGCAAATTAAGTTTTTCCAGTACTCCTCCTTCCCCAAACCGAATTGGAGTTGGAGTCCCCTCCTCCTCCACTCGGCCGACGCCCTAGGGTCTCTCTTGAGCCCCAAGTCCAGCCCCTGCCCTCATCCTATATATACTAGAGGTTTTAGGGTTTTTGAGACATAACTTTGTGACGTGCAACCCTAAAACTCTACTTCGTAGTTCTTCCTCTAGATCGGTTTTCTACGGAGCTCGGGCGGAGCCCTGCAAGAATAGATCATCACCATCACCAGCGCGTCGTCACGCTGCCGGAGAACTCATCTACTTCCCCGTCTCTCTTACTGCATCAAGAAGGCGGAGATCGTCATCGAGCTATATGTGTGCTGAACGTGGAGGTGCCTTCCGTTCGGCGCTAGATCGGAACGGATCGTGGGACAACGGTGATTTGAATCACGAAGCTCTTCCACTACATCAACTGTGTTTATTAACGCTTTCCGCTTAGCGATCTACAAGGGTATGTGGATCTGATCTCCCTCTCATAGATGAACATCACCATGATAGGTCTTCGTGTGCGTAGGAAATTTTTTGTTTCCCATGCAAACGTTCTCCAACAACATGATGTAGAGGGATAAACTCACGCAATATGTTGAAACCCCCATCTTTTTGTCCTTGATGGCAGCAATACAATATGTGCCTCGCTACCCCTACTTTGTCACTGGGTGAGGACAGTGCAAGATTGAACCCAAAACTAAGCACTTCTCCCATTGCAAGAATTACCAATCTAGTTGGCCAAACCAAACCAATAATTCGAAGAGACTTGCAAAGATACGAAATCATGCATATAAGAATTCAGAGAAGATTCAAATAATATTCATAGATAATCTGAACATAAACCCACAATTCATCGGATCTCAACAAACACACTGCAAAAGAGTATTACATCGGATAGATCTCCATGAAGATCATGGAGAACATGGTATTGAAAAACAAAGAGAGAGAAGAAGCCATCTAGCTACTAGTTATGGACCCGTAGGTTTGTGGTAAACTACTCATGCATCATCGGAGGAGCAATGGAGCTCATGTAGAAGCCCTCCATGATCGAATCCCCCTTCGGGAGATTATCAAAAATTACTCCCAGATTGGATCTCACGGAAACAGAGGCTTACGACGGCGGAAAAGTATTTTTTGGTGTTTGTCTGATAATGGTGGAATATTTGGGAAGTTATAGGACAAAGATTAGGGTTAGGAGGCCTACAGGGGACACACAAGCCAGGGGGCACGACCTAGCCCCCTCGCCACGCCCTGCAGGCTTGTGGCCTCCCCGTAGGTGCCCTGCCCCCTTCTCCAAGTCTAGCAGGTTTCTTTCGATCCAGAAAAAATCATTCCGGAGATTTATTCCGTTTGGACTCCGTTTAATATTCCTTATCTGCAATACCCAAAAACAAGGAAAAAACATAAACTCGCACTAGGCTCTAGATTAATAGGTTAGTCCCAAAAAAAATATAAAACAACATATTAATGCATATAAAAACATCCAAAACAGATAATATAATAGCATGGAACAATCAAAAAATATAGATATGTTGGAGACGTACCATGTTGTCCTATGGTGCCCTTCATGTCGTGTGCACATGAGGGAATTCTTGTTGTAGGGTTTGCAATATGTTCACGATTCGCTTATAGTGGGTGGCTAGAGTGATGGAAGCTTACACCCAAGTAAGGGAGTTGTTTACGTATGGGAGTAAAGGGGACTTGATGTTTAATTCTATGGTTGGCTTTACCTTAATGATTTCTAGTAGTTGTGGATGCTTGCTATATATCCAATCATAAGTTCATATGATCCAAGTACGGAAAGTATGTTAGCTCATGCCTCTCCCTCATATAAAATTGCAAGAATTATTACCGATCTTGTTATCAATTGCCTAGGAGATTCCACACACCATACCATCATTATTCCACACTCGCTATTTGTAATATATTGTGATATATTCTAAATTTATTTATGTAGCAACTATTTTCATTTTTTTGTTCTCCAATTTCATGAAAAGTTATCCTCTTTATACCCACAACATAGTTACTAGATAGAAGCAAATATTCGGTGTATGTAGAGTCGTATTGTTGGCAGATACGACTTGAGAGAATATTGATCTTACCTTTAGATCCTTGTGTGTTCTACACTCCATAATTATCACTTCCATCTTTGGAAATTGCTATGGTGATTCCTTGCACTTGGGGATAATCAAGGCCACAAGCCAACAGGGCGCGGTCACAACATGGTCACGTCCTAATGGCTTGTGGGGCCCACGTGGCTCCATTTAGCGTGATTCCAATGCCCAAAATTCATATATATACAGGAACTCTCAGAAATAAAGAGAGCACTTTCGCTTCGTCGCCGCAACTCTCTTTATCAATGAAAACCGAAGTTGTCAGAATCGTAACTCAAGTCTTAGAATCTTACGATCCAAAATAGCTGCTCCGATTCTATGATTTTTCTCATAGAATCTAAGTTTCTACGATCCTAATCGTTAATATTCTACGATTCACGATACTAGCAATGGATCTCCGGTCCGATTCAGAATTGCGATTCTGACAACTTTGATGAAAACACCATCTGGAACCTTTCTAGTACCTTGTCGGATGGGGGAAATCATCTCTGATGGCCATCTTCATCAGCCCAGTGGAGGCCATGACAAGGAGAGAGTAGTTCACCCTCGCATTGAGGGTATGTACTAGTAGATATGTGTTCAATCTATCTCTCTTGTGTTCTTGAGATAGCACGATCTTGATGTATCACGGGCTTTGTTAATCTAGTTGGATCATATGATGTTATTCCCTTGCTACCTTGTTGTGATGAGTTGAATATTTCCCTTTGAGATCTCATTATGTTGGATTGAATATTGGATTTGAGAACACTTCATGTATGTCTTGCATGTCGATACCTGTGGTTACAATGGGGTATTCTATTGATTCACTTGATATATGTTACGGCATTGATATGTCCATTTTACATCATGTTTTGTTAGGTTATGTTTAGTGTTTTTTGCATTATACCACTTGGTGGAGTAATTCAAATGCCTTTTCTCTCATAATATGGAAGGTTTACATCAAGAGGGACAATGCCGGCAGATGGAATTCTGGAACTGAAAAAGCTACATCAAAGATACCTATTCTGCACATCTCCAAATGGGCTGAAATTTCACAAAGATTTATTTTGTAATAAATAAATAAACTGGAGGAAAGAAGTACTAGAGGGGGGCTACGAGGTGCCCACTAGACACGAGGGCACGCGAGCCCCCCTCGCACGGCCTGGTGGGTAGTGGGCCCCCTGGACCACCTGTGGTAACTATCTTCTGGTATAAATTCTTTTTTGACCTCACAAAATCAGGAGAGGACTTTAGGGACGAAGCACCGCCGTCTCAAGGCGGAACCTGGGCAGGAGAACTTTTGCCCTCTCGCGGAGCGATTTCGTCAGAGGAACTTCCCTCCCGGAGGGGGAAGTCGAAGCCATCATCATCACCAACAACCCTCTCATCTTGGGGAGACCAATCTTCATCAACATCTTCATCAGCACCATCTCCTCTCAAAACCCTAGTTCATCTCTTGTGCTCAATCTTGTACCAAAACGTCAGATTGGTACCTAGGGTGTGACTAGTAGTGTTGATTACATCTTGTAGTTGATCCTTCATGGTTTATTTGGTGGAAGATCATATAATTAGATCCAATATCCTATTTAATACCTCTCTAATCATGAGCATGTCTATCACTTGGGAGTAGTTACTTTTGTTCTTGAGGCCACGGGAGAAGTCATGTTGCAAATAGTCATGTGAAGTTGATATTCGTTCGATATTTTGATGATGTGAATGTTGTGATTCCCTTAGTGGTGTTATGTGAACGTGGACTACATAACACTTCATCATATTTGGGACTAAGGGAATGCATTGTGGAGTATTAATTATATGGTGGGTCTTCTGATTATGTACAAGGTGTTGTTGCTTGATAACTGGATCACATCATGGGGTGAATCATGTGATGGACTAGACCCAAACTAATACACGTAGCATGTTGATCGTGTCATTTTGTTGCTACTATTTTCTGCGTGTCAATTATTCATTCCTATGACCATGAGATCATATAACTCACTGACACCGGAGGAATGCTTTGTGTGTATCAAACGTCACAACGTAACTGGGTGACTATAAAGATGCTCTACAGGTATCTTCGAAGGTGTCCGTTGAGTTAGTATGGATCAAGACTGGGATTTGTCACTCCGTGTGACGGAGAGGTATCTCGGGGCCCACTCGGTAATACAACATCATACACAAGCCTTGCAAGCAATGTGACTTAGTGTAAGTCACGGGATCTTGTATTACATAACGAGTAAAGAGACTTGCTGGTAAACGAGATTGAAATAGGTATGCGGATACTGACGATCGAATCTCGGGCAAGTAACATACCGAAGGACAAAGGGAATGACATACGGGATTATGTGAATCCTTGGCACTGAGGTTCAAACGATAAGATCTTCATAGAATATGTAGGATCTAATATGGGCATGCAGGTCCCGCTATTGGATATTGACCGAGGAGTCCCTTGGGTCATGTCTACATAGTTCTCGAACCCGCAGGGTCTGCACACCTAAGGTTCGGCGTTGTTTTATGCGTATTTGAATTATATGGTTGGTTACCGAATGTTGTTCGGAGTCCCGGATGAGATCACGGACGTCACGAGGGTTTCCGAAATGGTCCGGAGACTAAGATTGATATATAGGATGACCTCATTTGATTACCGGAAAGTTTTCGACATTACCGGGAATGTACCGGGAGTGACGAATGGGTTCCGGATGTTCAACGGGGCGGGGGGGGGGGGGGCAGCCCACCCCGGGGAAGCCCATAGGCCTTAGGGGTTCCGCACCAGCCATTAGTGGGCTGGTGGGCAAGCCCAAGAAGGCCCCTATGTAGGAGTTAAGAAAAATCAAAGAGAAAGAAAAAAAGGGAAGTGGGAAGGAAGGGAAGAACTCCACCTTCCAATCCTAGTTGGACTAAGATTGGAGGAGGATTCCTCCTCCCCCCCTTCGGCCGAACCCCTTGGGGCTCCTTGAGCCTCAAGGCAAGGCCCCTCCCCTCCCTCCTATATATACTGAGGTATTAGGGCTGATTAGAGACAACTTTTGCCACGGCAGCCCGAGCACATACCTCCACGGTTTTTCCTCTAGATCGCGTTTCGGCGGAGCTCGGGCGGAGCCCTGCTGAGATAAGATCACCACCAACCTCCGGAGCACCGTCACGCTTCCGGATAACTCATCTACCTCTCCATCTCTCTTGCTGGATCAAGAAGGCCGAGATCATCGTCGAGCTGTACGTGTGCTGAACGCGGAGGTGCCGTCCGTTCGGCACTAGATCGTGGGACGGATCGCGGGGCGGATCGAGGGACGTGAGGACGTTCCACTACATCAACTGCGTTTATTAACGCTTCCTGCTGTGCGATCTACAAGGGTACGTAGATCTGAAATCCCCCTCGTAGATGGACATCACCATGATAGGTCTTCGTGCGCGTAGGAATTTTTTTGTTTCCCATGCGACGTTCCCCAACAACCGCAACACAAAGGATGACAATCAGTAGATCAATTATGCTCCGACTTCCTAACATAGCGGTTCACCATACGTGCATGTTACGGAAATCACTAACTTCAACACAAGTATTTCTAGATTCACAACACCCTACTAACATAACTCTTAATATTACCGAATCCACGTCTCAAAACTAATTGAGAGGAATCAAACTTCTCTTTCTACTCAATGCACATGAAGATGGAGGTTTTATTGTATCCTCTTTGGGTGCCTATCACCTTTGGGACTACTTTCATAGCACAAGCCAACTACCAAGTTACGCACCGCCGTGTTGTAAAAGATCTAAGTGAAGCACATAGAGCAAAATTGTACAGCACAAAAGATATAAGTGAAGCACAATGAGTATTCTAGCAAATTTACGATGAGTGCATGTCTCTCTCAAAGGTGTGCAGCAAGGATTATTATAACACAACAAATAGAAAAGACTCCTACGATACAAGATGATCCAAGCAAAACACATATCATGTGGTGAATAAAAATATAGCTCCAAGTAATGTTACCGATGGATTGAAGACGAAAGAGGGGATGCCTTCCCGGGGCATCCCCAAGCTTAGGATTTTTGGTGTCCTTGAATTTGGCTTGGGATGCCTTGGGCATCCCCAAGCTTGATCTCTTTCCACTCTTCATCCCTTTGTCCATCAGAACATCACCGAAAACTTGAAAACTTCACAACGCAAAACTTAAACAGAAACTCGTGATATCATTAGCACAAGAAAACAAACTACCACCTCTTTAGGTACTGTAGAAATCTTGATTTCTATTTATATTGGTGTTAGATTACTGTATTCTCACTTTTCCATGGCTAGTACCTCTCGATACTATCCATAGTTTCATCAAAACAAGCAACAAACACAACAAAAATAGAATCTGTCAAAAACAGACCAGTCTGTAGCAATCTGTATACTTCGTATACTTATGGTACCTCAAAAATTCTGAAAAATTACGAATGCCTGGGAAAAGGCATATAAACCAGCAGCAAAAAGAATCAACTCAAAATATCTTTCTGGATAATAATGAAAAATAATTTCGTGAGCGACAAGTTTGTGTCTTTTTCCAGCAGGATCAAACATCCAACACCAAACTAGTCATAAAGGTTTTGCTTGGCTCAAACACAAAAAGAAACACAAAATACACAATCATAACAGAATTATGATGGCGTGGACGCAACAAAACAGAAAGAAAAAGATAAATTCATTGGGTTGCCTCCCAACAAGTGCTATTGTTTAACGCCCTTAGCTAGGCATAAGGTGATGGAATCACGTATCGTCGTCTTTGGTACTCAAACCATAAGTAGCCCTCATCATGGATTCATAAGGCAATCTTATTTTCTTTCTAGGAAAATGCTCCATGCCCTTCTTTAAAGGAAATTGAAACCTAATATTCCGTTCCTTCATATCAATGATAGCACCAATAGTCCTTAGGAAAGGTCTGCCAAGAATGATAGGGCATGTAGGATTGCAATCAATATCGAGCACAATGAAATCCACTGGTACATAGTTCCTATTTGCAATAATAAGAACATCATTGATCCTTCCCATGGGTTTCCTGACAATAGAATCCGCAAGATACAAATTAAGAGAGCACTCCTCAATCTCATTAAAGCCTAGAATATCACATAAAGACTTTGGAATCGCGGAAACACTAGCACCCAAATCACACAAAGCATTGCGTTCATAGTTTTTGATTTTTATTTTTGTAGTAGGTTCCCACTCATCATGAAGCTTTCTAGGAATATAAACTTCCAACTCAAGTTTCTCTTCAAGAGATTTTATCATAGCATCGATGATATGATCAGTAAAGGCCTTGTTTTGGCTATAAGCGTGTGGAGAGTTTAGCATGGATTGCATCAAGGAAATACATTCAATCAAAGAGCAACAATCATAATTGAATTCCTTGAAATCCAAAGTAGTAGTTTCATTACTACCCAAAGTTTTGATATCTTCTACTCCACTTTCAATGCTTTTAGCATCAAGATAGATGGACTCTGAATCATTGGGACGTTTTTCAACCAAAGTGGATTCATATCCAGCCCCATCATCATTAGGTTTGACACTAGAAAACAAGGATTCAATGGGAGTCACACCAAGCACTTTAAGATCTTCGTGATTCTTATCACAAGAACACGCCTTTTTAAGCCATTCACGTCTAGCACGAATTTGGGCGGATCTTTCTTTGCTCTCATTCATGGAAACACGCATAGCTTTCAAAGTTTCATCCATATTGATCTTGGGAGGAGCACATCTAACATTCAAAGCATCAATATCAATAGACACTCTATCAACGCTCCTAGCCAAATCATCAATTTTGAGTAGTTTTTCCTCTATGGACGCATTGAAAATCTTTTGCGAGTTGATAAACTCTTTGATATTACTCTCTAGATCAGAGGGTAATTTATTGTATTTCCATGAGTATTGTTGTAGGAGTTGTCAAAGTTATTAGAGGGATTACTAGGAAAAGGCCTAGGAACATAGTTTCCTCTAAAAGCATTGTTGTTGCCAAAATTATTCCTACCAACAAAATTAACGTCCAAGCTCGCATTGCTACTCTCAATCAAGGAAGACAAGGGCATATCATTAGGATATAAAGGAGCACCTTTACTAGCAACCAATTTCATTAACTCATCCATCTTAGCACTCAACGAGTTAATTTTTTCTATAGCGTGTACCTTTTTACTAGTAGGTGACCTTTCAGTGTGCCACTGAGAATAGTTTGTCATGATATTGTCTAGGAGTTTTGTGGCTTCTCCTAATATGATTTCCATGAACGTTCCACCTGAGGCGGAGTCCAAGATATTTCTAGAGGCGAAATTCAAACCAGCGTAGAAGATTTGTATAATCATCCAAAGACTCAAGCCATGAGCGGGACAATTTCTAATCATCAATTTCATTCTCTACCAAGATTGTGCAACATGTTCATGATCAAGTTGCTTAAAATTCATGATATCATTATGGAGAGAGATAATCTTAGCCGGCGGAAAATACTTGGATATATAAGCATCTTTGCACTTGTTCCAAGAATCAATACTATTTTTGGGCAAAGATGAAAACCAAGTTTTTGCTCGATCTCGCAACGAGAACGGAAAAAGCTTCAATTTAATCACATCATTATCCGCATATTTCTTCTTTTGCATATCGCAAAGCTCAATGAAGGTATTAAGATGGGATGAGGCATCTTCACTAGGAAGGCCGGAGAATTGCTCTTTCATAACAAGATTCAGCAAAGCAGCATTGATTTCGTATGATTCCGCACTAGTGGTGGGAGCAATCGGGGTACTAATAAAATCATTATTATTAGTATTCGAGAAGTCACAAAGTTTGGTGTTTTCAGTCATGGTGACTTCAGCAAGCAAACAAGCACACAAGCGAACAGAAAGCAAGCGAGAGAAAAGGGCGAACGAAATATGCAAATATTTTTGTAAATTTTTGTTTTTCAGAAGTGGGGAAGAGGAAAACGAGAGGCAAAAAAGTAAATGCAAGAGATGAGTTTGCGACACTTACTTGGATGAGCTTCACCTAGAATAATCCCCAGTGCCAGAAATTGACACGTTGACACGAGACTATTCTTGACTTGATCCTCCCTGGCAACGGAGCCAGAAATCCTTCTTGCTACCTCTTGACCTTGCGTTGGTTTTTACCTTGAAGAGGAAAGGGTGATGCATCACAGTAGCAATAAGTATTTCCCTCAGTTTTGAGAACCAAGGTATCGATCTAGTAGGAGAATCAAGCCAAGTGTCCAGAGTACCTGCGCAAACACAAACAAGCTTGCACCCAACGCTATAAAGGGGTTGTCAATCCCTTCAAGATTGATTGCAAAGTGAGATCTGAAGGCGGAAAGTGTAACGAAGCAAAAGTGTAAGGCTGAAAATATGGTGTGAAGTTTTTTGCAATAGAAATTGTTATAGAATATTTTCTGCAACAAGGATCGTGTTGCAGAAATTTTTACAACGAAGGTCATGTTGCAAAAAACTTTTGCAACATAGGTCAGATTGTAAAAAACTTTTGCAACAAAATATATTTGTTCCAATTTTTAAAACAGAGAGCAAGTTGCAGAAACTCGTCATTACGCCTACTTGCACTACGCGATCGTAGAAATCGACCGGCTGATGAAAAGAGTTTTTCTTGTTATATAATATTTTGCACAACAAAGATCGTATTGCGGAAACATATGTAGAATTCTTTCTCTACAACAAAAGTCTTGTTGCATAAATATTTGCAACCGAGTGTTTGTTGCGGATTTTTTTCTACAATAGTAAATAATTTTTTTCAACAAAAAGTCATGTTGCAGATTTTTTTCTTAGTTTTTTTTTTGCAAGACATGTGTTGTTGCGGAAATAAAATTTACAACACATGTAATGTTTCAGGAAAAAAAATATAACACACTGCAATCAGATTCTCGTCCGCAAGAGGATGCGAGAGGCGTGTGCCCTTAAGGGATTCAAATTTAGATCATGCAACATAGGACGTGTTGCGGTACGCAATCTGCAACAAGCGTTAAGTTGCAGAATGATAAACTACATGAGTCAAATAAGACATGCATCGCATAGACGAGACGACGGACGCCCGCATGCGATCCGCCGGCTGGAGCACAACTTCCCATATTTTATTGACTTATTTGAAAATACCGACTGCTACTGTATTGGTCGACGTATTGGTCGACATGTCTAAAAAGTTATCAAATAGATTCTCAGCTTAACATGTGTGAGCACATACAACATTACTAAACAACACCAAATATATATACTCAACGTGTCTACAATCAACATGTATATCAGACCAGAACAACGATGTTAGATTATGAATGCTACCAAACACACCCTAAGCTACGCAGACGGGCCGATTCAGGGCGGTCCGTTTACTATTCTAGCCCATGAGGTCCGTGTCATGCCAGACATGATTAGCACGTGCCGGGCAGGCCCGTTTGGGCAGCTCTGGTGGTCTCAATACCATTACCATAGATGGCCTGGGCCTTCTCGCAAGGTAGCTCTGCACGAACGATCGCGTCCCCTTTTTCCCTTCCTCTCCTCGGCGGCGGAAGGCCAACTAGCGAGGAACCCTAACAATAATCCGTAGTTCCGATCCGCAAGGTACGTTCCAATCCTTCCGGTCCGCAAGATTTCTCGAATCTTGGCTGACCGATTCGTGCTTGTTTGCAGGCCTGCGACGATGGCGGCTTCCGTCCGCGAGGCGTCGATGAGGATCCTGCGTCCGGCGGGTGAGGGGCTTCGCCGGCTCATCCACGCCCCGCAGGTATCTTGGCCCCCGTCCCGTCTTCGGCGCGCTATTTTCCTATATCTGTGCCCCGACGTCTGATTCTTGTTCCGATTGGTGGAGCCCTTCGGTTCTGCTCGACATACTAATCTATACATATCATCGTAGGGATTAACGGCTATCCTTAATAAAGCAGGCATCTTTTTTAATCCCCAACTAGATTTAGATTGCTATTTTTCTCTGTGTTGCTTGAGGTGTTGTTAGATTCGGCATCTTCCCTTGGCCCAGTTATCTTCTGCCTAGCAGAATTTACTATGATGTGCACAATGAAACCGAATGTCATCTTGCTTAGAAAATTTGCACTCAGAACACATATCTTGTCAATATTATTTGCCTTATCAGTTCTCAATGTTGCTTCTGTCTTTCCAACATTCCGGATCCATCAGTGTCTTTGGGGAAGGCTACCGCGCAACGCAAATCCAGCAGTCAAAAGAGGACCTGTATAATCTCATCGCTGACGCCCAGGCCAATTCTGCGGCTTCTCAGGAAGACAAAATGGTGCTCAAGACTCTCTGCACACATGTCAAGCCCAGACCACATGACCCTCAATGGTACAATACCTATCAACCATATGCAGACATAGATATTTGCTCTGTTTTTTCCTCTGCTACGGGGTTTTGAACGTGTACAATATCATCCATGTGTAGACATAGAAATTTGCTCTGTTTTTCCTCTTCTGCTGCGGGGGTTTGAACGTGCACAATATCATCCATGTGTAGACATAGATATTTGCTCTGTTTTTCCTCTTCTGCTACGGGGGTTTGAACGTGTACAATATCATCCATGCGTAGACATCGATATTTGCTCTGTTTTTTCTCTTCTGCTAAGGTGGTTTGAACGTGTACAATATCATCCATGCGTAGACATAGATATTTGCTCTGTTTTTCCTCTTCTGCCACGGGGGTTTGAACGTGTACAATATCATCCATGTGTAGACATAGATATTTGCTCTGTTTTTCCTCTTCTGCTACGGTGGTTTGAACGTGTACAATATCATCTATGTGTAGACATAGATATTTGCTCTGTTTTTCCTCTTCTGCCATGGGAGTTTGAACGTGTACAATATCATCCATGTGTAGACATAGATATTTGCTCTGTTTTTCCTCTGCTACATGAGGTCGTATATATATTTCTTATCATCTCATCCCACCTACCTACCTGCAGGCGCCGGATAACTACTGCCAAGAAGGTGACCAAG
Source organism: Hordeum vulgare subsp. vulgare (assembly GCF_904849725.1). Taxonomy (NCBI): domain Eukaryota; kingdom Viridiplantae; phylum Streptophyta; class Magnoliopsida; order Poales; family Poaceae; genus Hordeum; species Hordeum vulgare. The sequence goes on from NC_058518.1 coordinate 313,260,738, forward strand.
TGGACTGCAACATCAATTGTGCTTGCTACTTGTGCGATCGCTTTCCCTGCCTTAGCCAACCGCCCTGACTATCGTGTTACTACTGCATGTGAGCAGAAGACAGTGGAGCAATGCAGGCTGCCTGAGAGTGTGGCCCAGCAAGGGGCGCAGAAGCCTTAGAAGCAAGTGAAGGGAAGACAAAATACATCTTGTTTGATGGAGAAGCAAGACGGATATCAGTTCTATTCCAGCACTATGTTAGTTAGGTCTCTTGAAATATGTCTGGTCGCATTGTAAGATAATTTGTGATGTTGCTGACATGGTATGTTATCCTTTCTGCCTAGTATGTCATGCATTCTTCTAGGCAAGAGCAGCGGTGAGACCCAACCACTCTGCACAGACGGTGGCGACTCATTTTGGTGACATCCCGTGGTCAAATTCTGACACTTTTCTGTGTTTTTTTTTTGCCAAGTCTGCATACTTGGCCCTTTACTTTTTTGAAACCCTCTTTTTTTTAACACTTTCAGAAGTTATTGTATTGGTTTTTGAAAGAAATTCGGCTGGCTTTCAGGATTTGGAACTTCTTGAAATTTTGGAACATTCAAAGTTCCAACTTTTGCAAATTTTAAACTTGCATTTCAAAAATTTAACTCTGATTTTTTGAGCAGGAATCACTTGCATTCCACTTGACCCTGGTTTACCAACTTGGTGTCAATCAGAACTGAAACGAAGTTTGGGGCTTCAGCAGCCCAAACAGAAAGAGGTTGAGAGAATTCCTTATTTAACACTGGCTTAAATTTGTTTGTGCTATTTAACAATGTATTTTTTTCCTTATGTAACACCAACTCTAAAATTTATTCCCTTTCTAACATTTCCGTCCATTTTGACCATTGATGGTGTTAAATGGTACATGAAAAGACGATTTTACCCCTGATGAAATTGTGACCAAAATTTATCACATACAAAGTAGTTCAAAGTTTGGGCAGAACCTTCCATGGGATTTTCATACTAGGAGATAGAGAGTACTACAAGCATCAGAGATTCACCCCACCAGCTGCCGTCGAGGGGCTGGAAGGGGCTGGAAGGACGACTGGCGCCGAGGCCAAAGGACGGTGTCGCCAGGGCCTCGTCCTCGTCGGGGGCCAACGGCTGGTGTCGAGGCCAGAGGGTGGCCAGTGGCTGGCGTCGCGGCCAGAGGACGACTTCGCCAGGGCCTGGTCCTCGTCGGGGCCAGCGCCTGGTGTCGAGGCCAGAGGGCGGCGTTGGGGCCTGGTCCTCGTCAGGGGCGAGCGGTACGGCGGCGCTGGGCGTTGACGCTACGGGAGGACGGCGGGGCGACCGGAAGGGCGGCGGAGTGAGCGCCGGCGCGCTGCCATGCGTAAGGTGTGGGGGGGGGGGGGGGGAGGATGGAGAGATTGGATTTTCTCTTTTCTCTTGACAGGGGCAGTTTCGTCAATGCAAGTTCATTTTAACGATGTGGGCTAACACAATGGACGGAAATGTTAAATAAAGCAAAATATTTACACTCGGTGTTACATAAGGAAGAAATATTTCTTCAATGTTAAATAGGTAACCAACATTTAAAATAGTGTCATATAAGGATTTTTCTCAAAGAGGTTCCTCAGCTCTCGAGACATACTGCGTCAGAGTGAGAAAGAGGTTCTCTGGAATGAAAGCAGCATCCGTGTTAAACTTCACCATTCCAGCTCCAGGAGCCATCCACGATTGTGTTTGTGTCACTGAGGGTTTGCCTTTGTTCTCTGTGTTCCCGAAGTCCAGCACGTGCCTGCTGATGAATCCACTAACTTCCTGGGCATTAGTCTTGTCCTCGCCGTCCACCAATCCCACGGAAGAACAGCTACCCGTTGCTTCTTGTCCGCAGGTAGTGCACAAAATTCCTCTGTCACCTGACTAGAGTTCTGTTGCTTCTTGTCCACAGGTAGTGCACAAAATTCCTGTCTCACCTGACTAGAGTTCTGGCATTCACAAAGCATGAGGCGAACTTCCTGCAGGTTGTGTTCCCTCCATACTGCCTTGACTCTTTTGCAACAAAGAAACAGAAGTTTACCATCTTCATCAAGACGGTTGCACATAGGGCAGCGGGTGTCAAGCTCGATGTGTATCCGCTTTATATCAATCCTGGCGGGCAAACTGTTATGAGCCAGCCGGCACAAAAACATGCACTTTCCCCGGTAATTCAAGCTTCCAGATACGCTACTCCCTTGGCTACTTGAGGTTTCGACATCTCGCTGTTTCCTTGCGTCCTTCAAGCTCACTCCTAGTCGCGCCGCCCCGCGTCGTCTCAGCCGAGGTGACATGGGCAGACCCCTAGTCGCGCCGCCCCCGCCCTCCTCATTCCTCCCCTCGCCGTCGCCGGAGGAGGCCGCCGAGCTAAGCCCGGGCGACGGACGACAGCGGCGGGGGCGTTTCTCCTTTCGCCAGGGCGCGTGATCTCGGGGTGGGGAGGCTCGATCCCTTTTTTCTGGATCGCGCGATGGATCCGTCGGGGGCTTTAGCTGCGTCGCCGACGAGCCCCTGGGCCTCCTCCAGCGGGACGGTTCCCTGGCTGCGGCTCTCATGGGTGGATGCCGCGGCAGTGCCGTCGACGGGCGCCTGGTCTTCGACCCGATGGCTCCTTTTCGACGCGTCTTGTGGGGCGCGGTCCCTGGTCGGGCATGTGGCGGGCTGGCCTCTGGTGGCTCCGGTTGCGCCGCGGTGGTGGGATGCCAGATCAACCGGATCTGGCCCGTTGGCCTCTACGGCTGGGAGGTGAGGTGCTCGGTGGCTCTCCGGTGCCGTTGGCGCAGTGGTTTGGTGGGAGGCGTGTGTGCTAGCGGAGGTGCTGTGCGTGGAGTTGTGGTGTTGGAAGGTGCTCCGGGCGAGAGCTTGCTGGCCGACGGTGTCGGCGTCTGTGGACGTCGTCTCACCTCCTTGGAGGCACCGTTTAGGAGTTCTCTCCCTACACACCCTCGGATCCAGTTCTTCGGGTGAAAACCTTAGGCCCGGTTGGGCCGGACGACGGCGTCGGCATCGTCGCTTCCTCCTTGGGGGGCGTCGTCTTGAAAAACTTTGGATCTCGTTTGCACTCTCCAAGAGCTAGACGCTCGCGACATTGCGGTCGGTTGGGGCTCGTCCGGCAATGTGGATGATCTGCGCGGCTTCTTGTGTGACAACGATGGCCCCTTCAAGCGGAGTAGGATTGTTGTTGGGTTTTGGTAGCGGTCTCGTCCGACGTGTTCGAGGGGTCGCCGTGCCTATCTTGTCTTCTGAAGTCGGAGTTGTTTGAGGGGGATCCTTGCGGCGACGATGACGTGAAGACGGGTGGTCGGTTCTGGCGCTGGCTCGGCGCAGGTCCGGTGCTTTTCTTCCTTCAATGCTCGTCGGCTGAGTCGAAGCTATCTGTCGCCGACGTGCGTGGTGGACTGTTTGGCGCTGTCCGACGCAGACCTCTACGCTTGTCTGCGGTGGAGGCTACATCGGTGGTCGTCGATGGTGAAGTCGGAGTCACCCTCGCGGAGGCGTGATGGCGATGACGCCAGATTACAACCTCGATGGAGCTCTTCCCCTTGACGGCGTGTGTGCATTCTTGTGTAGGTTGCCATGTCGCCCTGTGTGCCCTGTTGTGACGGGCGCATTGTGACGATTTTAACCCGGTTTTCTAATTATTAACCGGACAACTCTCTTCTATCTTTTTTAATGAGATCGGTACCTAAGGGACCGCGTTTCAAAAAAGAGAAAGCTCACTCCTAGTCCCACGTGATAGGCCGATTTGCCACAGAATAAAGCTTTGCTGTCATAATGCTAGGAAATAAAATCATCCATCCTCCTCGGTGAAGAAATCCCTCACTAAGGCCTTGTTTGGTGCGCAGAGTTTGAGGAGGTTTGTAGGGGATTATGCCCGAGGGGGTCAGAAACCCCGCGATTCCCCGCATGTCCATTTGGTGGACAGGGTTTATGGTGAGCAAACCCCTTCAATCCTCTCTAATCCCCCTCGATTTCTTTCTACCCATGCGGCTCAAAAACCTTGTCTCATGGCTCAGGGATTTGACAATTGAGGGGATTTGAGAGGATTGGGTGGAAGGAAGGGATTCATCCAATCCTCTGAACACCCCCTCCACAATCCTCCCCAACCCCTTCCTGCCAAGCAAGGCCTAATGCATCATCCCATGTCTCATACACCGGGTTTATGAGTTCATTCACCTTAAGTGATGATCGACTGACCTTGTAGCACTACCGGCCGTCTCGTCGTCCCCATAGGTAGCCACGGGTGTGACCAAACATTCACTTGCGTTGCGTCTTCGATGCGCCACGCAACCCTTCCTTTAGCAGGTCACGACCTCTTAGGATTTAAACTTTTGATTGGAAATTTGGAACTTTCAACGCAAAAAGACACGTGTGAATGGCCCTGCACCAGGGCGAGATAGTGTAACGATGTAAATACATGTGTAGGGTGACTGAATGGCTCAAGACTTGTGAATGGCCCTCCTTCTCCATTGCCTGGTCGGTGGAGGGTTCTTGCTTTCCTGTTCAAGGTTCTGACCGCTTTGGGTGTGTTGTCCGTCGTCGGTAAGGAGGTAAGAGCATCTCCACTCGCCCCCTCCCCAATAGGCCCTGACGACGACGAAAAATCAGCCCAGTCGCGTCATCAACTCCTTGTATAACGTCGTTGGTTTGGGCTGAAATAACAGCCGGTGAAGCCAAGCCGAACCCAGTCCCTCAAGGGGAGCCGGACGAAGGAAAAGTCAAGTGGGTCCGTGTTGTCGGCAATAGACGAGCCTATTCCTGCCGTTTTCTCCCCCTTTTACTCCATTTCCTCATTAGTCCCCTTCTCCCCTCTGCCGCTCCCGCCATTCTTCTCCCGCTCCCGCCATCCGACCGCCATGCCACCGAAGAAGTATACCGTCCCTCGCTCCGCTACCGCTGCCGATTCCACCCAGCCGAAGCAGAGGAAGCGGAGGGCGTCGATGGCTAGGCCGACGGGCATTTCGGACACCCAGTGGAGGGCAGATGTCCAGCGCCGGGAGGCGGTCACAACCGACCGGCGATGAAGGGTCGATTCCAAGAGGGCCAGAGACGCAGTGGCAGTGCGGTGTTTGATCATGAATCCGCTCGGACGCAACCCGCAGGCCACACGGAGCCACCAACAGGGCGTCACGTCGTCGGCCCATCTCTCGTCGCCGATGCCGCCCTGGGGGTACGCACCCTTGCCCGGCTACTCCGACGGTGTCGCGCGTGGCGGTTTCAACCCCAACACCACCTTCCCGCATGTCGCGCCGCAACGTTCCTCCCCATCGGCTTCAGCCACGACCCACACACTCCCTCCCCCGCGTTTAACGTCGGCCTCAACACCGGCGTACTCATGAGGATCTCCTGCGCCGCCTCCGCATCGTGGTGCCCTTTCATTCGTGCCATGTTCAGCACTACAATTTAACCACATCGACGCCGACATGGACGAGATCATCACGAGCGGCTCCATTGCCGGCGCGTCCTTCCCGGGGTTCGGCGTGCAAGATGAAATAATGGAAAGCGCCGGCGACATTGACGACGAGATCGACGACGTCGAGGAGGAGGGGGAGGAGGAAGAGCAGGCGGAGGTGGAGTCAAAACCAGTGCCGAAAAGGAGGGGGGAGAAGAAGCGGGCGTCGAAAGCCAAGCTAGTCGAATCCCGCACCAAGTGGACGTCCAAGGAAGACGAGTGTCATGCCGAAGCATGGAAGACCGTCAGCATCGACCCGATCACCGGCACGAATTAGAACACTGACATGTACTGGGGGAGAATCAAGACGACTTCGCCAACATCCACATGGACCGCGGTGAGAAGGCCATGAAGAACCACCGGGCGACGATCCAGACAGCCTGAACAAGTGGCATGGGATCGTCGAGGAGGTCGCTGCTTGCCCAGAAAGCGGTGCCAACGTCGAGGGTCAGGAATGGACGTAGTTCGCTGTCCCTAGTTCGTCGCACTGCCGTGTGCTTTGCCAGCACGTTTTGTCTGCGGCTATGCAGATGGTTCAGATGTTCAACATGTATCGCCAAGACAACAACGACCAAGAGTTAAAGTTCCTTCACGTGTTCTCCAGGATCGAGTCGTGCAAGAAGTGGAGGGAAGTTTGGCTCGCTCTCACCCAGGCCAAGGAGACCTACAATCCGGACGCGCCTGCCCCGGCTGCGGCAGAAGGGTGTCCCGATGGCACCAAAAAAGCTAATGCAGCGAGGGACGTGACGCCCGTTGCCGAACGGCTGCAATATTTGATCGAGCAATGCATCGCCGGTGTCGATAACAACGCTGCCAGGTGTTGGGGAACATAGCATGGGAAACAAAAAACTTCCTACGCTCACGAAAGACCTATTATGGTGATGATCATCTACGAGAGGGGAGATCAGATCCACATACCCTAGTAGATCGCTAAGCGGGAAGCGTTAAGAAACGCGGTTGATGTAGTCGAACGTCTTCGCGATCCAAATCGCAGCCGTCCCTCGATCCGTCCCGATCTAGTGCCGAACGGACAACACCACCGCGTTAAGCACACGTACAACTCGATGTTGATCTCTGCCTTCTTGATCCAGCAAGAGGGGGGCGTAGAGGTAGAAGAGTTCCCGAAAGCGCGACGTCGGTGATGGAGCAAATCCAACAGGGCTTCCCCTAAGCACCGTGGAACTAGAGAGGAGGAACTACGATCTAGAGAGAGGGCAGCACGTGGCTGAATTTGTTGTGCCCAAAAACCCTCAAGACCTCTAGTATGTATAGGAGGAGAGGAGGGTGGCCGGAGGCCCTAGGGTTTCCCCTTGGGCCGGCCAAAGCGGGGACGAGAGGAGTCCTCCTCCAATCCTACTCATAGTAGGATCCCTCTCCCACTTGGAAACCTTTTCCACCTTTTGTATTTTCCCTTATTCCTCTATTCCAGCCGCATGGGCCCTTAGAGGTGGCCTCGGCCTGCCCACCAGGGGATGGTTTGCCTCCTCTCTTGGCCCATGAAGCCCTAGGGTCGTCGCACCCCTCCTAGTGGTCCTCGGGCACCCTCCCGACACTCCCGGTACACTACCGATGAGCCCGAAACTTCCCCGATGACCAAAATAGGACTTCGTATATATCAATATTTACCTTTGGACCATTCCATAGCTCCTCGTGATGTCCTGGTTCTCATCCGTGACTCCAAATAACCTTCGGTCACTAGCACCTATAACTCAACTATACCGAAACGTCACCCAACCTTAAGTGTGCAGATCCTGCGGGTTCGAGAACTATGTAGACATGACCTGAGACACTCTCCCGTCAATATCCAGTAGCGGGACCTCGATGCCCATATTGGATCCTACATATTCTATGATAACCTTATCGGTCGAACCTCTGTGTCAAGGATTCAATTAATCTCGTATATCATTCCGTTTGTCCTTCGGTATGTTACTTACCCGAAATTCGAACGTCGGTATCCCAATACCTATTTCAATCTCGTTACCGGCAAGTCTCTTTACTCGTTCTGCAATACAAGATCCCGTGGCTAACTCTTTAGTGACATTGCTTGCAAGGCTTCTTTGTTATGTTGTATTACCGAGTTGGCCCCGAGATACCTCTCCGTCACACGGAGCGACAAATCCCAGTCTTGATCCATGCTAACTCAACGGACACCTTCGAAGATACCTGTAGAGCACCTTTATAGTCACCCAGTTACGTTGTGACGTTTGATACACACAAGGTATTCCTCTGGTGTCAGTGAGTTACATGATCTCACGGTCATAGAAATGTATACTTGTCATGCAGAAAACAATAGCAATGAAATTACATGATCACATGCTACGTTTATAGTTTAGGTCTTGTCCATCACATCATTCTCCTACTGATGTGATCTCGTTATCAAGTGACAACACTTGTCTATGGCTAGGAAATCTTAACCATCTTTGATCAATGAGCTAGTCAACTAGAGGCTCACTAGGGGCAATGTTTTGTCTATGTATCCACACATGTATTTGTGTTTCCATTCAATACAATTATAGCATGGATAACAAACGATTATCTTGTAACAGGAAATATAATAATAACTATTTTATTATTGCCTCTAGGGCATATTTCCAACAGTCTCCCACTTACACTAGAGTCAATAATCTACCATCACATCTCTATGTGATTTATAATGTAACATATTTAACACCCATACAGTTCTGGTGTCGGTCATGTTTAACTCGTCAAAGAGGCTTAGTCAGCGGGTCTGCAAAATTCAGGTCCATGTGCACTTTGCAAATATTTATGTCCTCCTCCTTGATGTAATCGTGGATGGCATTGAAGCGTCGTTTAATGTGTCTGGTCCTCTTGTGAAACCTTGGTTCCTTGGCTAGAGCAATGGCACCAGTGTTGTCACAAAACAGATTTATTGGATCCAGTGCGCTCGGCATAACTCCAAGACGTGTCATGATCTGCTTCATCCAGACACCCTCCTTAGCTGCCTCCGAGGCTGCTATGTACCCCGCTTCACATGTAGAATCACCTACACGCTTTGCTTGGAACTGCACCAGCTTACCGCACCCCATTAAGAATATATACGTATCTGGTTTGTGACTTAGAGTCATCCAGATGAGTGTCGAAGCTTGCATCGATATAACCATTTACGACGAGCTCTTCGTCACCTCCATAAACGAGAAACATTTCCTTAGTCCTTTTTAGGTACTTTAGAATATTCTTGACCACTGTCGAGTGCTCCATTCCTGGATTACTTTGAAACCTGTCTGCCATACTTATGGCGAGGCTGACATACGATCGTGTGCACAACATTGCATACATGATAGACCCTACAGATGAAGCATAGGGGACGACACTTATCGTTTCTCTATCTTCTGCTGTTACTGGGCATTGAGTCTTACTCAACTTTATACCTTGTAACACAGGCAAGAACCCTTTCTTGGATTGTTCCATTTTGAACTTCTTCAAAATCTTATCAAGGTATGTGCTTTGTGGAAGTCCTATCAGGCGCCTTGATCTATCTCTATAGATCTTAATGCCCAATATGTAAGCAACTTCTCCTAGGTCCTTCATTGAAAACTTTTGTTCGAGTAATCCTTTACGCTTTCCAAAAATTCTATATTGTTTCCAATCGGCAATATGTCATCCACATATAACATTAGAAATGCTATAGAGCTCCGACTCACTTTCTTGTAAATACAAGCTTCTCCAACAACTTGTATAAACCCAAACGCCTTGATCACCTCATCAAAACACCGATTCCAACTCCGAGATGGTTGCACAAGTCCATAAATGGATCGCTGGAGCTTGCATACTTTTTTAGCATTCTCCGGATTGACAAAACCTTCGGGTTGCATCATATAAAACTCTTCCTTAAGAAACCCGTTAAGGAATGCCGTTTTGACATCCATCTGCCAGATTTCATAATCGAAAAATGCAGCTATTGCTAACATGATTCGGACGGACTTAAGCATTGCTACGTGTGAGAATTTCTCATCGTAGTCAACTCCTTGACTTGTGAAAACCCCTTTGCCACAAGTCGAGCTTTATGGACGGTCACATTACCGTCCACATCCATCTTCTTCTTAAAGATCCATTTGTTCTGAATAGCCTTTCGACCTTCAGGTAATACTTCCAAAGTCCACACTTTGTTTTCATACATAGATCCTATCTCGGATTTCATGGCCTCTAACCATTTGTTGGAATCTGGGCCCACCGTTGCTTCTTCATAATTTACAGACTCATTGTTGTCTAACAACATGATTGACAAGATAGGATTTCCATACCACTCACGAGCAGTACGTACTCTTGTCGACCTACGAGGTTCGATAGCAACTTGATCCGAAGTTTCATGAACATCATCATTAGCTTCCTCTTCAACTGGTGAAGCCTCGACAGAAATTTCTTTTTGCGCTGTGCCACCATCTTGTTGAAGCAAAGGTTCCACAACCTCATCAAGTTCTATCTTCCTCCCACTCAATTCTTTCGGCAGAAACTCTTTCTCAAGAAAAGCTCCGTTCTTAGCAACAAACACTTTGCCCTCGGATTTGAGATAGAAGGTATACCCAACTATCTCTTTTGGGTAACCTATGAAGACACACTTTTTTGCTTTGGGTTCTAGGTTTTCAGGCTGAGGCTTTTTGACATAAGCATCACATCCCCAAACTTTAAGAAATGACAACTTTGGCTTCTTGCCATACCACAGTTCATATGGTGTTGTCTCAACGGATTTGATGGTGCCCTATTTAAAGTGAATGCAGCTGTCTCCAATGCATAGCCCCAAAACGACAATGATAAATTGTTAAGAGAGATCATAGAACAAACCATATCTAATAAAGTACGATTACGACGTTCGGACACACCATTGCGTTGTGGTGTTTCACGCAGTGTCAACTGTGAAACAATTCCACATTGTCTTACATGATCACCAAACTCGTAACTCAGATACTCACCTCCTCGATTGGATCGCATGAACTTGATCTTCTTGTTATGATGATTTTTGACGTCACTCTGAAATCGCTTGAACTTTTTAAACATTTCAAACTTGTGCTTTATTAAGTAAATATAGCCATATCTACTCAAATAATCAGTGAAGGTGAGAAAATAATGATATCCGCCGCGTGCCTCTATGCTCATCGGTCCGCACACATCAGTATGTATGATCTCCAGCAAGTTACTTGCACGCTTCATTGTTTCGGAGAATGGAGTCTTAGTCATCTTGCCCATGAGGCATGGTTCGCATGTGTCAAGTGATTCAAAATCAAGTGACTCCAAAAGTCCATCATCATGGAGTTTCTTCATGCGCTTTACACCAATATGACCTAAGCGGCAGTGCCACAAGAAAGTGGCGCTATCATTACTAACTCTACATCTTTTGGTCTCATTGTTATGGACATGAGTGTCATCACTATCGAGATTCAACATCAACAAACCCCTCACATTGGGTGCATGACTGTAAAATATATTACTCATAAAAATAGAACAACCATTATTCTCTCACTTAAATGAGTAACCGTCTCGCAATAAACATGAAAGTGCGTTAAGTCGACTAGAGGGGGGGGGGTGTGAATTGGCGATTTTTAGAAATTCATCACTGAGGAAATTCCTAGGGAGCAAAGTCCTCAGTAATGAATCACGTGCAGCAGAAATAGCACTAAGACATAAGTGTAGAACATGCAACAACAAAGTACTCAACGTGAATGATGCAGTTCGGTTTGCACAGGATACAAGTATTGAACAAGTAGGTGATGACAAACACAAGTGAAGAATTTGAAGTGAGGGAATTGATCAAAATCTTCAGTCAAATTCTTCAAACAGTACAGGTGAAATTCTTCAACATGCAATTGATGAAATGGAAAGATTGAGGAAATAGAACCAGTAGCTCAATGAAGACAACGTTTGATGACCCAGTTGCAACTGCTGTGACAGTCTACGTCTGGTTTGGAGTGGCTAGGTATTTAAACCTAAGGACACACAGTCCCAGGACACACAGTCCCTACCGTATTCTCCTTGATCTAAGGACACACAGTCCTCGCCCAACACTCGTGGTAAGTCTTCAGGGCAGACTTCCAAACCCTCAGAAACTCGGTCACCCGATGATCCAGAATTCACTGCTGGGTGCTCTAGACCATGACGCGTAACCGTCTCGGGGATGCACAGTCCTCAAAGGTAACAAGCCTTCGTTCCACAGAGGAACAAACTCTTCAGTGATGCTCAATCACTTGGGTATTTGGGTTTGGTTTGGGTGTTTGGGGTTTTTCCGCACTTGATGATTTTCACTCACACACCTTGAGGAATTGGGTTGCTCTAAATGACCTATGTCAGTTTCTTTCAGAGCAGCCAACCAGCTAGTGGTTGTGGGGGGTGGCTATTTATAGCCTAGGAACATCCTGACATGATTTGACATAAATGCCCGTAATGATATGACCGTTGGGTGGATAAGCTTTGGGACAGGTGGTGCGCGGCGCGACAACGGTCGTAACTTTCAACTATGAAAGTCCTCATGTTTCTCATATTCCTCACTGGAGGATCTGGTAGGTGTAGGTGTGAGTTGAGCATCATGAGAAATTTCATTTCGTAGTTTTACCTCGCCCCCCTTAAACAGTACAGTGTTCCTATGACTCAAGAAAGAAGAAAATGGAACGAAAAGACTAAATCTTCAAGTTTCGAAGTCTTCAGACCATTTTCTTCTAGACACACCGAATTCCTCATCTTCAATATCTTCATGAGGAATATCAATTTCTTCGCAATTTCTTGGGGAACAAAGTCTTCAAGGGATAACCAATTTCTTCACCCGAAGACATTCATTTTTAGGGGTCGATATTCATCGAATAACTCAAACTATTCAACGACTTATAGAGCCTGTGTACACTCACAAACATATTAGTCTCTTAACCTATAAGTCTTCAACGCACCAAAATCACTAAGGGGCACTAGATGCACTTAAAATCTTCCGCTTTTTGGTGGTTGATGACAAACAGGTTAAGTTTTCAACGGGGATAAAAATATGAATTGTAAGTACCGAGTTTGAGGAATTTGATTGCAAGATATAAAGAAACTCCCCCTAAAGATGTGCATATTGAAGAATTTGCATTGGACTGCAAATGCACATTAATGATTTATATCATGGAGATCTCCCCCTATATATTGTAATTTATGCATCCATTTTGACATAGAGTATGATGAATTTGAAATGCATGATGAAAGATAATGTCTGACGAATTTCAGTATGCATGCAATTAATCAACTATAGGAATAAGCATGCGAGAAAAAACCGTTCGAGAAAGTATCAGACCACCATCGGGCTTAAGTTACAAGTCATTACAAAAAACACTTCAGAAGAATGAGAGTTTGTAACTTAATAAAGTTTATAATAGCCCATAAGCAAACCCGCTTGTAGACTAACTCAAATTTCTCCCCCTTTGTCATCAAGTGACAAAAAGAGATAGAAATCGAGGACTAACGCCCTTTGAAGAAATTCAACTTGTTCAAGGAGCGCCAGAGTTCGTCGGGTCTTTTGGTGGAGTTGGGCCGGTAGCAGTGTCTTCAACTTCTTCATCATCATCAGCAGAGCGAAATGAAGAAAATGAACTATCCTCCAATTCTAGTTGAAGGGAGGAAACCAACTTCATGAAGAACTTGCAGAACAGGGACAAAGCAATCAATATCTTCCATGTCAGCATGAGGGATATGGGTATGATGGAAGATTTTCCTCTTGTCAACCAGGACTACTTCATAGTAGTTTAGTTGAAGTCTGGTCTAGAAATTTCTGTGTCTGATGCGAAGTTTGTTGTAGGGATTTTCATCACTGAAGAAATGATGTTCATCATAGAACATTCCCTTGTCAAACTTTGGTCTTTTGGAGTAGGGCTGACACTGCTTGGGTTGAAGATTTCACGGAGGAAATGCCTCAGCCTGAGCTGGTTGTGCCACAACAATTGCAGTATCAGGATTCGTCACCTGTGGCTCCTCATCTGTTTCTTCATTTTGTGTCGGTGCAGATTCATTAGGCACATTGTTCTCAGCAATTGTTATTTCATGAGCTGGTGCAGCTGATTCAGTTGTAGGTGCTGACTTCGCACAAGCGCACTTGTCGGCACAGCTTGACAGGATTTCTGTCACTAATGGTGATTCTGGAATTTGATGAATTGGGGGCACCGTTGGTGAGTTTGGATGGACCTGTTCCGAAAATTCCTCATTGATCACTGGCATGTTGCAGCCAATGTCCACATCCTCCTCCTTTTCTTCAGCAGTTTCCTCAGGTTTGTGAGGAGGAGGTGTTGCAGTGTGAGGAATTTGATCAACTTGAATTTCCTCATCCATTGGGGTGGATGCAACAGACTTGTTCTCATCCATTTCTTCATCTTCATCTTGGATGACATAGTCAACACCATATGGAACAAGCATGCATGATGGTGCTGTGTTGAGTGGTGGTACGTCCATTGGGGCTGTTGTGGTGGGCAAAGTCTTAAGGCGTTTTGCCTCTAATGACTTTGGAGTTGATGATGCTTTTCGTTTCTTGGCCTCCCTTTTAGTGCTTTTGTTTTCTTCGTTTCTGATGCAAAAGTAAGTTGGTATTTATTCACCCTTGATGCCTTTGGTGAAGGAGCAGTTTCTTGAGGCATTGCATCAGAGGTTGCAGGCCGGTCAATGTCTTCAGCAGATGCTGCACTAGTACTTGGAGGAGGGGCAGTTTCATCAGTAGTAGTTCCTGGAGCAGTAGTTTCTTCAGCTTCTGGCTCATCAAGTTCATCACGCAGCTGGACAGTGTATTGGGCCTGAGGAGTTGAAGGTGCTGTAGTGGCAACAACCCTTTTGTTGTGCTCGTCAACAACATGACGTTGATTTGATGAATCTCACCTTGAAGCTTTTGCTGTCACCTTGAAGACTGGTGCATTTGTCAGTGAGGGTTTTCAGTTAAACTTGTGAGGAAACAAGGCTGTCTGGCATCAGATTTAGAATATTCTGGCGCAAGAACTTCTTATTCCGAGCCTTTGCTTTCTTAGCCTGCTCAGCTTGTCGAGCTTGCCATTTTTCCTCATTGATGAATGAGGTCACCATGTGACCGAGGCCAGGTGGAAGGTGTAAATCATCAGCTGGGGTGTTGGGATCAACGTACCAGTGATCGATGAAATTTAGCATAAATTTTGGATCCACAACTAGAGAATTGTGGAGCCTTAGCTTTAGCAACTCGTTCTTGTTTGTTTCTAATGATAGCTTCAAGTGTTTCTCGATCATATTCATCACTATCATCTAATATAGGGGGTACATTGATGACTTTGTCTGGACTAGGCCTTGTTCCCCTTCCTGCAGTGGATTTTGTCTTCAAAATCCCACCTGAGGATTTTGGTACAGTGCTTGAGGGAATTGATGTCCCAATTGCTGATGACTGTGCTGCAGTTGAAGATTTTGCTGCAACTGATGACTTGGCATCCATGGTTGTTTGTCTTGGAGGATGTTGATGCTTTGACAGTGCTGTTGAGGACTTTGGTTTGTCGCCAGTCTTTTTCATCAAAACCTTTTCGGCTGGCTGTTCTGTAGCCGATGCTTCAGTAGCAGAGGAGGAGGCAGCAACAATTGTAGCAGCAGAGTCAGTACCTGAAGCCTTTTTTCTTCAGTTTGGCCAAATACTTTGCTTTTTCATCAAGAAAGTCATGAATTGTAAGCACACTTGAAGGATCTTCTGATTGTTGTTGTTTCATAGGAGGTCTGGTGCATGGAGGCTTCACTGCAAACTTCTTTGCATATTTTGGAGTGACAAATCTGTTGTTTTTTCCACTCCTGAGTCCATCTCCTTTCAATCTTCTGAAGCCTTATCTTGCGCTTCGCAGCAGTCTCTTTGCCATATATTTCCTCATCTGGTGTGCAATAGTGAGGATATATGTTATCAGGTATGTCCAAAGGAGTGTTTTGTCGAGATTCTTGCCACCTTTCTGTTGCTTCTGTTCTTCCATTTTCTTTCGCTGAGTTTTTTGCCGAGGAAATTGAATTCTTGAGGAATCTAAGGACATAGGAAGATTTCCTTCAAGACATGTTGCAAATGAGTTAAGTTGATGAGAACCTAGTGATTCATCGGCTCACATTTTGTACGTGTGAAGAGAGTATAGGTGCGAAGAATTTGGAGAGGTCATACGCGTTCTCAGATTTGAGGAAATTTTAAAATGACTCAAGTTGAGGAATTTGACCAACATAGTTGTGAGGAATTTGACTAAGCATTCTGATCCTGGGTTTCAGAGTTGTGAAGATTCGAAAATTAGCACAACTGAGGAATCTCATGAAGAATTTAGTGGCTTAGAGAAATTCATCATGTGTTTTAGACATGGGTGCGTTCATCTGAAGAAATTTCTATGGAATAACAGGTTTCACAGTTTGACAGAAATCAAAAGGATCAACACGGGCAATAAAATTAGATTTTAATTACCCCGTGTGAAGAACACGACGAACTGAGGAAGAAAGAGTAGAAGTTCGTCAGTCCAGATCTTCAGTGCCCTAAATTGGCGTCTGAAAACAGCTACGACGACGGCGGGAGAAGATGTTCCGCGTCGGCGTGAGTCCGGTGACAATGAAGTTGAGGCAGTGAAGCTCTTCTTCACCGGCGACGAGGAAATCCAGCGGCGGCGCTAGGGTAGAGCTTGAACGAGGGGAAGTGAGAGCGAGAGGAAGATTTTAACAGGGGGGGGGTGTTGGAAATATGCCCTAGAGGCAATGATAAATATTTATTATTATATTTCCTGTTTAAATATAATCGTTTATTATCCATGCTATAATTGTATTGAATGAAAACATAGATGCATGTGTGGATATATAGACAAAACAATGTCCCTAGCAAGCTTCTAGTTGGTTAGCCAGTTGATCAATGATAGTCAAGGTTTTCTGACTATATGCAAGTGTTGTCACTTGATAACTCGATCACATCATTAGGAGAATCATGCGATGGACTAGACCCAAACTATGAACGTAGCATATTGATCGTGTCATTTTATTGCTATTGTTTTCTACGTGTCAAGTATTTATTCCTATGACCATGAGATCATATAACTCACTCGCACCGGAGGAATACCTTGTGTGCATCAAACGTCACAATGTAGCTGGATGACTATAACGGTGTTCTACAGGTATCTATGAAGGTGTCCGTTGAGTTAGTATGGATCAATACTGGGATTTGTCACTCCTTGTGATGGAGAGGAATCTCGGGGCCCACTGGGTAATACAACATCACACACAAGCCTTGCAAGCAATGTGACTAAGTGTAAGTCACGAGATCTTGTCTTACGGAACGAGTAAAGAGACTTGCGGGTAACGAGATTGAAATAGGTATGCGGATACCGACGATCGAATCTCGGGAAAGTAACATACCAAAGGACAAAGGGAATGACATACGGGATTATATGAATCCTTGACACCGAGGTTCAACCGATAAGATCTTTGGATAATATGTAGGATCCAATAAGGGTATCCAGGTCCCGCTATTGGATATTGACCGAGGAGTGTCTCGGGTCATGTCTACATAGTTCTGGAACCCGCAGGGTCTGCACACTTAAGGTTCAATGATGTTTTAGTATAGTTGAGTTATCTGTGTGGTTACTGAATGTTGTTCGGAGGCTCGGATGAGATAGGACGTCACGAGGGTTTCCAGAATGGTCCGGAAACGAAGATTGATATATAGGATGGTTTCATTTGGTCACCGGAAAGTTTCGGGCATTACTGACAATGTACCGGGAGTGACGCATGGGTTCCGGGTGTTTACCGGGAGGGGCCCACCCACCCGGGAGTGAGCCCAAGGCCCTAGGGTGGCGCCACAAGTCCTTAGTGGGCTGGTGGAGTCAGCCCAAGGAGCCCATGGCGCTAGATAAAGAAAATACCAGAAGAAAAAAAAAGAAAAAAAGGAAAGAGAGAGGTGGGATGGAAGAAGAGGACTCCTCCTTCCCAAACCGAATTGGAGGAGGAGTCCTCCTCCTCCCTGGCGTCCGGTGCACCCTTGAGGCCTTGTGCCTCAAGTCTAGTCCCTTCCCCTCCCTCCTATATATTGTGGTAGTTTAGGGATTTTTGAGACACAACTTTGGCACGTGCAACTCTAGCCTAAACCACACAGTTTCACCTGTAGATCGGATTTCTGTGGAGCTCGGGTGGAGCCCTGCAGGAGTAGATCATCACCACCACTAAAGCGTTGTCACGCTGCCGGAGAACTCATCTACTTCTTCGTCTTGCTTGCTGGATCAAGAAGGCCGAGATCATCGTCGAGCTGTACGTGTGCTGAACGCGGAGGTGCCGTCCGTTCAGCGCTAGATCTGAACGGATCGTGGGACGGTTCGTGGGACGGTTCGAGGGACGTGAAGACGTTCCACTACATCAACCGCGTTTCTTAACGCTTCCTGCTCTGCGATCTACAAGGGCACGTATTGATGTCCCACAAGCGTATGGGATCGTAGCAGTTTTCGAGGGTAGAGTATTCAACCCAAATTTATTGATTCACCAAGACAGGAAGCGAAATAATATTCTCAAGTATTAGCAGCTGAATGTGTCAGATTCAACCACACCTGAAAGATTAGTGTCTGCAAGCAAAGTATCAGTAGCAAGGTAGTATGGTAGCAACGGTGCCAGAAAAGATCTGTTGACACGGCAGACTATTCCTAACAGTTGTATCAATGGCGCCAGCACATTGACGGGGGATTATTCTTGAGAAGAATGCTTCCCCGGCTACGGCTCCAACAAAGTCTTGCGACAAGTAACAGCGGAGTAGTAAGGAACACCAGTAGCAGCAGCAGCAAAGTAACTAGTAACAACAGTAGTGACAGCAGCAGCAAAGTGGCCCAATCCCTTTTGTAGCAAGGGACAAGCCTAGACAAAGTAACATAGCGAGAACGAGTAGAAGAAGACTCGTAGGCAGTGGATCGGTGATGGATGAGTATTACGGATGTGATTCATCATGTAATAGCTATAACACGGAGAGATATGTAACTAGTTCCCATTCGTCAATCTAATGTAGGCATGTATTCCGTATGTAGTCATACGTGCTTAGGGAAAAGAACTTGCATGACATCTATTGTCGATCCCTCCCATGGCAGGGGGATCCTAATGGAAACTACGGGATATTAAGGTTCTCCTTTTAATAAAGAACCGGACCAACGCATTAACACGCGGTGAATACATCAACTCCTCATACTATGTTCATCTCCGGGAGTGGTTCCGGCTATTGTCACTCCGGGTTGCCGAGTCATAACACATAGTAGGTGACTACAACTTGCAAGATAGGATCTAAAACACACATATATTGGCGACAACATAATAGGTTCAGATCTGAAATGAGGCACCCGGGCCCTAGTGACAAGCATTAAGCATAGCCAAGTAGTAGCAACATCAATCTAGAACATAGTGGATACTAGGGATCAATCCCCGTCAAGAACTAACTTGATTACATGATAGATCTCATCCAACTCGTCACCGTCCAGCAAGCCTACGATGAGATTACTCACGAACGATGAAGAGCATCATGGAATTGTCAATGGAGAAAGGTTGATGATGACGATGGCGACGATTTCCCCTCTCCGGAGCCCGAAACGGACTCCAGATCTGCCATCCAGATGAATTACAGGATGTGGCGGCACCTCCATATCGCAAAACGCGATGAAACCTTGTCTCTGATTTTTTCCAGGCGAAACGGAAGATATAGAGCTGAGATTGGGGGCGATGGTGCCACGTGGGCCCCACAAGTCTGCACGGCACGACCATAGGGGGTGGCTGCGGCCTGTGGGCTTGTGGCCCACTGGCACGCCCCCTCGGGTGGATCTTTGCGCATGTATTTTTCTTTTATTCCAGAAAAAATATCCGTAAATTTTCAGGACGTTCCAAGAACTTTTATTTCTGCACAAAAACAACACCATGGCAATTCTGCTGAAAACAGCGTCACTTCGGGTTAGTTCCATTCAAATCATGCAAATTAGAGTCCAAAACAAGGGCAAAAGAGTTCGGAAAAGTAGATACGACGGAGACGTATCAACTCCCCCAAGCTTAAAGCCTTGCTTGTCCTCAAGCAACTCATTTGACAAACTGAGAGAGACAAAAGAAAAACTTTGACGAACTCTGTTTGATCTTGTTGTTGCAACTATGTCTAACTCATAACCAGAATTTCAGCAACATCACAAGCAAACCACATAAGCAAATGACATCTAGGTCTCACGGTAAACTCATATCAATGGCATAATCAGCTAGCGAGCAAATAATAATAAGTCTCAAACGTCAACACTTCAATCAAAACAGCATGAAGCAGTACGAATAGATGGTATCTTGCTAGCTCTTTCTGAGACCGCAAAACATAAATGCAGAGCACCTTAAAAGACCAAGGGCTGACTAAACATTGTAATTCAAGGCAATGAAGATCCAGTCATAGTCATACTCAACACAGTTAAAAGCAAAGCAAATGACAGAGGTGCTCTCTAATTGGTGCTTTTGTAAGAGGAGGATGACTCAACAGGAAAATAAATAGACATGCCCTTCGCAGAGGGAAACATTGATTTCCAGAGGTGCCAGAGCTCAAGCTTTTAAAACAGAGATAATAATTTTGGGTGGCATGCTTTCATTGTCAACGCAATGACTAAGAGTTCTCAACATATTCCACGGTACACTTGGTATAGGCGGTTCCCAAACAGAAAAGTAAATTTTTGACTCCCCCACCACCAATCAATCACACTCCACGGCTAGTGGAATCCTCGGGTACCGTCCAAACCAACATCAATCCTGGGGAAGTTTTGTTTGCAATTATCTTTTCGATTTGAGCATGGAACTGGGAATTCCAATTACCGGCCCCTTTCTCGTGAATGATAGTGAATAAACACATATCGAGGATAACACGCCTAGCATGGAAGATACCAATAGCCCCTCGTCACCACATGAGCAGTTCGGACATGTGAAACAGATTATTTCTTGAAGATTTAGAGAGTGGCACATGCAAATTTACTTGGAACGGCAGGTAGATACCGTACATAGGTAGGTATGGTGGACTCATATGTCACAACTTTGGGTTTATGGGAGTGGATGCACAAGCAGTATTCCCGCTTAGTACAAGTGAAGGCTAGCAAAAGACTGGGAAGCGACCAACTAGAGAGCGACAACAGTCATCAAAATGCATTGAGATTAACTAACATTGAGTGCAAGCGTGAGTAGGACATAAATCACTAAGAACATGAATATCATAGAGGCTATGTTGATTTTGTTTCAACTACATGCGTGAACATGCGCCAAGTGAAGCCACTTGAAACATTCAAAGGAGGATACCATCCTATCATACTACATCATAGTCATCTCAACATTCATGTGGGCATCCAAGATAGACCATTACAAGCTCCTAGCTAAGTAAGCATGGCATCATCAACTATGATCTCTAAGTTGTCATTGCAAACATGTTTCTCTCACAACAAAGCTGAATCAGGCATGATGAGCTAGTCATATTTACAAAAACAAAATAGATCGAGTTCATACCAGCTTTTCCAGGCTCGGTCACTTCATCATATATCGTCATTTCTGCCTTTCACTTGCACGAACGAATGATGTGAACAATAATAAGAGCGCTCGTGCATTGGACTAAAGCTGGAATCTGTAGGCAAACACAAAGGAGAAAACAAAGTAATATGGCTCTTTGAAAGCTAAACAGGTATGCATGCAAGAGCCACTAAACACTGTAACCAATATCTTCTACCTTGACCCAAAGAAAAAGAAGACTATCTACATGGGAAAGCTCCCAACAAGCAAAAGAAGAAAAAGAAAATCTTTTTATTTTTTTTCTCAAACTAGACAGACACACGAAAAGAAAACGAGAAAAAGAAAATAAACTAGCATGGATGATACAGTGGCAAAGTGTGAACACTGGCTAACAAAGTGAAAGCATAAGCAAGAATGTAAAGTCGGTGAGAACACGTACTCTCCCAAGATTAGGCTTTTGGCCTAACTTGGTCTACTCCCAAGGAGGGAAATAACCAGCTCCGGGGAACTCCGGAGTGGACTGAGGATGCCACTGCTGTGTGAGCGCCTCCGACTCCCACTGATAAACTGGCATATGGTACTCGACTGGTGGCTCGGGCACGGGCACCTGTGGTTGGGCTAAGCCCCAATATGCGTAGATGTCTGAGGGCATAATAATGTACCTGCCTGCATAAAGATTGACAAAGAAGGAGCAGGCAAAGTAATAGTCTCACGAGTACCCTGACTAAATACCAGGTTATAAATCATCCTTCTACCTATATCTCTATCAAGAAAGTCATGGCGAACCATGCTATCGTAATCTAGATATCTCTCGAGAAGAAGAACCTCTTCTTCCTCCTCTAGTCTAATAGGTATCTCAAAGTGTCTAGCAAGACGGGTAGCATAGATACCTCCATAGACGACACCTTAAGAACGGTTCAGGTTCAACCGTTGAGCTACTATAGCGCCCAAGCTATATTTTTTATCGTTATAGAGGGCTTCGCGCAACACCGCAAGATCTGGGGAACTAAGTGACCCAGTTTTCCCATGGCCAATCAAACATTTTCCCACAAATAATGAGAAGTACCGAAGCACGGGAAAAATGAATGCTAGCAGCTCTAGCGCAAGACACTCCTCTCTCCTCTCCTACATCAATTGTACCGATGAAAGCTTCCAAGTCCCGCGGACGAGGTTCATGAATATCCCCAACGTAAGGTAATTTGCAAACATTGCAAAAATCTTGGAGTGACATGCGCTGGGGGACATCATAAAAGTTTAAACTCAACCATAGGAGGATTCTTCCTCGGATAGAAGTTAAAGCTTTGTACGAAGATATTAGTGAGGAGGAGGTATTGCGAACACTTATCTTCAACGAAGGCGGTAAGGCCTGCGTTTTCCACCAAGTGATAAAAGTCCTCATAAATTCCAGCGGCGCGTAAGAACGCATCGCTTGGCCATTCGCACGCGCGAACTTCTGCGACTCGAGGGTCCAGATACTTGGCCTTCTTCTCACTCCCATGATCCTTGGGGTCACGGCTTGAAGAGCCTCTCAAGAACCTCCTCATCTTTTCCCTTTTCTATCTCTGAAAATTTCTGAAATTTTTAGTGATTCTAAGAAAAAGTGAATAAGGCTCAACGAAACTCGTAGCAACTACTCCCACAAGTGCCTAGAGACCATATTACGCATCAAAACTACTTGGGACCAGCTAGAATCAGCATGCAAAGCTCAAGAACATGGTCACCAAGGCAGAAAAAATACGCAGAGTATAAGGCACTAGAGCAAAAACTAATTGGACCAACGGAGGAGTCACTTACCAAGGAGTAATTTCCCCAAAACAGTTCATAGAATGGTGATTTGAGCAAAGAGATCGAAAATCTCAGCAAGAGGAGCAAGAACATGGGTTTGAGTTGCGAAACGATTTTTTCTAGAGGTAGGAGAAGCGGATGAGAGCAAGAATGAGTGGAGGGGGTGCCTGTGGGCTCCACAAGCCTGGTGGCGTGAACAGGGGGGTGCCCGCGCCCCTAGGGCTTGTGGCCCACTGGTGTGGCCCCCAAACAGACTCTTTGTCCCAGTATTTTTCAAATATTCCAGAAAAAATCATACTAGATTTTCACAACGTTCGGAGAACTTTCATTTTCGGGGTACTTTTCCACCGGATGCTAAAACAGAAAACAGGGAAAACTAAACTAAATCTAACATTTTTCTTCTAAGCAACCTCAAGTGAAAGCTTGGAACAGAGGTTTGTGACTCCTCGATTCATCCATCTCATGGTCATCAAAAGAAATCCGTCAGTGAGGTTGATCAAGCCTCTTTGAGAAACCTTTTCGAATCGCAAAGAGAACGGAGAATTTTCGAATAGTCACTAAGTCACCTCAATGGGGATGTGTATCTCCCTAACAAGCAAATCATACTTCATCTTGACACGAGGAATAGGGCATTCAAAGCACCCAATAAGTATCGATGAAGTTTTTTCGATAGCATTCATGGAATGTACTCGATATTGTTTCTTCGGAAAGTGCACCGTATGCTCATTACCGTTGACATGGAAAGTGACATTGCCTTTCGTGCAATCTATAATAGCCCCTGTAGTGTTTAAAAAGGGTCTTCCGAGGATGAAAGCCATGGCATCGTCCTCAGGAATATCCAAGATAACAAAGTGTGTTAAGATAGTGGTGTTAGCAACCACAACAGGCACATCCTCGCAAATGCCGATAGGGAAAGCAGTTGATTTGTCAGCCATTTGTAGAGAGATTTCAGTGGGTGCCAATTTATCTAGTTCAAGTCTACGATAAAGAGAGAGAGGCATAACACTAACACCGGCTCCAAGATCGCATAATGCAGTTCTAACGTAGTTGCCTTTAATGGAGCAAGGTATAGTGGGCACAACGGGATCACCTAGTTTCTTCGGAGTTCCACCCTTGAAAGTGTAATTGGCACGCATGGCGGAGATCTCAAGATCAGGTATCCCCCTCTTATTAGTCACAATATCTTTCATGTACTTAGCATACGGAGACATCTTGAGCATAGCCATCAAACGCATCCGCAGAAAGATAGGTCTGATCATCTCAGCGAAGCGCTCAAAATCCTCATCATCCTTTTTCTTGGATGGTTTGGGAGGAAAGGGCATGGGTTTGTGAACACATGGTTCCCTTTCTTTACCATGCTTCCTAGCAGTGAAGTCATTCTTATCGTATCTCTGATTCTTAGGCTGTGGGTTATCAAGATCAACATTAGGTTCAATCTCCACATCCTTTTCATTTCTAGGTTGAGCATCTTCAT
The DNA here is from genome assembly GCF_904849725.1 of Hordeum vulgare subsp. vulgare. Classification (NCBI taxonomy): domain Eukaryota; kingdom Viridiplantae; phylum Streptophyta; class Magnoliopsida; order Poales; family Poaceae; genus Hordeum; species Hordeum vulgare. The sequence goes on from NC_058518.1 coordinate 313,284,902, forward strand.
GAACATCACTATTGATATTATCATTAGGCTCATGTTCATCACCAGATTGTGTTTCAGCATCAGAGATAGAGGCATCGTTTGGACTCTCAGGTGTAGCAGCAAAAGGGTTGCTAGCGTGCAGGTTCCTATCATATTTCTTCTTCTTTCTAGGATGACTAGGTCCATCAGTGCTAACTCCTTGAGAATCTTGTTCAATTCTCTTCGGATGACCCTCAGGATACAGAGGTTCCTGGGTCATTCTACCGCCTCTAGTGATGACTCTAACGGAATTGTCATTCAACTCATTGAGCAAGTCATTTTGAGCTTTAAATACTTGTTCTACGTGAGTAGTAACCATAGAGGCATGTTTACTCAGAAGCTTAAGATCATTGACATTTCTGTCCACACAAGCACTTAAATGACTAAGCATACGAGCATTCTTTTCTAATTGTGTGCTAACATAATCATTGAAACTCTGTTGTTTGGCAACAAAGTTATCAAATTCATCCAGACATAAGCTAGCAGGTTTATCAAAAGGAATATCACTCTCATCAAACCTACACAGAGAATTTACTTCTACTACGTGTATCGGGTTATCAAGACCATGGATCTCTTCGATAGGTGGTAGATTTTTGACATCTTCAGATTTAATGCCTTTCTCTCGCATAGATTTCTTGGCTTCTTGCATATCTTCAGGACCGAGGAATAGAATACCTCTTTTCTTCGGAGTTGGCTTAAGAGGTGCTTCGGGAATAGTCCAAGCATTCTCATTGCACAAGATGTTATTCAACAGAATCTCAGCTTGTTCTACGGTTCGTTCCCTAAAAACACTACCGGCACAACTATCTAGGTGGTCTTTGGAAGCATCGGTAAGTCCATTATAGAAGATATCAAGTATTTCGTTCTTCTCAAGAGGGTGATCAGGCAAAGCATTCAGTAGCTAGATAGGCCTCCCCCAAGCTTATGGGAGACTCTCTTCTTCAGCTTGAGAAAAGTTGTATATTTCCTGTAAGGCAGCTTGCTTCTTATGGGCAGGGAAATATTTTTCAGAGAAGTAGTAGACCATATCCTGGGGGCTACGCACACATCCAGGAGCAAGAGAAGTGAACCAGGTCTTAGCATCATCATTTAGGGAGAAAGGGAACAACTTGAGCATATAGTAGTGGCAGATCTTTTCCTCACTAGTGAATAGGGTGGCTATATCGTGCAGTTTGGTAAGATGGGCTACAATTGTTTCAGACTCATAACCGTGAAAAGGATCAGATTCGACCAGAGTGATTTAGTCAGGGTCGACAGAGAATTCATAATCCTTATTGGTCACAAAGATAGGCGAAGTAGCACACTTCGGGTCGTATTTCATCCTAGCATTTAGAGATTTTTCTTTCCACTTGCGCAGAAGTTTCTCAACATCATAGCTATCCTTACACGCAAGAAAATCCTCAACTATCTCTCCCTCCATAACATAGCGCGTATCAGGCATATCAGGCAATTCAGGCATAGTAGCAGGTTCTACTTCAATAGTATTAGCAGTTTCAGAAGTATCATCACATCTAGCAGCAACTCTAGCAATATGTGCATCAAGGAATGCACCTAGTGGCAAAGCAGTATCAAGCATAGCATCATCAGGCATAGTATCAAGCATAGCATCATCAGGCATAGTATCAAGCATAGCATCATCAGGCATAGTATCAAGCATAGCATCATCAAGCACATGCGACATATCAAGATTTCTAGCAGGAGGCGAAGTCGCAAACTTACTCAGAACTGAAGGTGAATCAAGTGCAGAGCTAGATGGCAGTTCCTTACCTCTCCTTGTAGTGGAAGGTAGGATTTTAGTTCTTGGATCTTTCGGATTCCTCATAGTGACTAGCAGACGTCAATCCCAAGTGACTCAGAGAATATAGCTGTGCCTCCCCGACAACGGCGCCAGAAAAAGCCTTGATGTCCCACAAGCGTATGGGATCGCAGCAGTTTTCGAGGGTAGAGTATTCAACCCAAATTTATTGATTCGCCAAGACGGGAAGCGAAAGAATATTCTCAAGTATTAGCAGCTGAATGTGTCAGATTCAACCACACCTGAAAGATTAGTGTCTGCAAGCAAAGTATCAGTAGCAAGGTAGTATGATAGCAACGGTGCCAGAAACGCTCTGTTGACACGGCAGACTATTCCTAGCAGTTGTATCAATGGCGCCAGCACGTTGATGGGGGATTATTCTTGAGAAGAATGCTTCCCCGGCTACGGCTCCAACAAAGTCTTGCAACAGGTAACAGCGGAGTAGTAAGGAACAACAGTAGCAGCAATAGCAAAGTAATAAGTAACAACAGTAGTGACAGCAGCAGCAAAGTGGCCCAATCCCTTTTGTAGCAAGGGACAAGCCTAGACAAAGTAACATAGCGAGAACCAGTGGTAAAAGACTCGTTGGCAGTGGATCGATGATGGATCAGTATTACAGATGTGATTCATCATGTAACAGTTATAACACGGAGAGTTATGTAACTAGCTCCCGTTCGTCAATCTAATGTAGGCATGTATTCCATATGTAGTCATACGTGCTTAGGGAAAAGAACTTGCATGACATCTATTGTCCATCCCTCCCGTGGCAGCGGGGTCCTAATGGAAACTACGGGATATTAAGGTTGTCCTTTTAATAAAGAACCAGACCAACGCATTAACACGCGGTGAATACATGAACTCCTCATACTATGGTCATCTCCGGGAGTGGTTCCGGCTATTGTCACTCCGGGGTTGCCGGGTCATAACACATAGTAGGTGACTACAACTTGCAAGATAGGATCTAAAACACACATATATTGACGACAACATAATAGGTTCAGATCTGAAATCATGGCACTCGGGCCCTAGTGACAAGCATTAAGCATAGCCAAGTAGTAGCAACATCAATCCAGAACATAGTGGATACTAGGGATCAATCCCTGTCAAGAACTAACTCGATTACATGATAGACTCATCCAACTCATCACCGTCTAGCAAGCCTACGATGAGATTACTCACGAACGATGAAGATCATCATGGAATTGTCGATGGAGAAAGGTTGATGATGACGATGTCGACGATTTCCCCTCTCCGGAGCCCGAAACGGACTCCAGATCTGCCATCCAGATGAATTACAGGATGTGGCGGCACCTCCATATCGCAAAACGCGATGAAACCTTGTCTCTGATTTTTTCCAGGCGAAACGGAAGATATAGAGCTGAGATTGGGGGCGATGGTGCCACGTGGGCCCCACAAGCCTGCACGGCGTGGCCATAGGGGGTGGCCGCGGCCTGTGGGCTTGTGCCGCACTCGCACACCCCCTCCGGTGGATATTTGCGCACGTATTTTTCTTTTATTCCAGAAAAAATCTCCATAAATTTTCAGGATGTTCCGAGAACTTTTATTTCTGCACAAAAACAACACCATGGCAATTCTGCTGAAAACAGCGTCAGTCCGGGTTAGCTCGATTCAAATCATGCAAATTAGAGTCCAAAACAAGGGCAAAAGAGTTCGGAAAAGTAGATACAATGGAGACGTATCACGTATATACAAATCTCCACTCGTAGATGGACACCACCATGATAGGTCTTCGTGTGCGTAGGAAATTTTTTGTTTCCTATGCAACGTTCCTCAACAGTGGCATCATGAGCTAGGTTCATGCGTAGATGTTATCTCGAGTAGAACACAAAAGGTTTTGTGGATGGTGATGTTCGATTTGCTGCCCTCCTTAGTCTTTTCTCGATTCAGCGGTATTGTTGGATTGAAGCGGCCCGGACCGACATAACTCGTACGCTTACGAGAGACTGGTTTCATCGATTGACATGCAGCCTCGCTGCATAAAGATGACTGGCGGGTGCGTGTTTCTTCAACTTTAGTTGAATTGGTTTTGACCGAGGTGGTCCTTGGGGAGGTTAAATAGCAATTTGCACATCTCCGTTGTGGTTTTGCATAAGTAAGATGCGATCATACTAGATACCCATAGCAGCCGCGTAAAACATGCAACAACAAAATAGAGGACGTCTAACTTTTTTTTGCAGGGTATGCTTGTGATATGATATGGCCAATGACGTGATGTGATATATTGGATGTATGAGATGATCATGTTGTAATAGTTAATATCGACTTGCGCGTCGATGCTACGGCAACCGTCAGGAGCCATAGGGTTGTCTTTAAACTAACGTTTGTGTTTGCAGATGCGTTTACTATATTGCTAGGTCGTAGCTTTAGTAGTAATAGCATAGATAGCACGACAACCTCGATGTCGACATGTTGATGGAGATCATGGTGTGGCGCCGGTGACAAGAAGATCATGCTGGTGCTTTGGTGATGGAGATCAGGAAGCACAAGATGATGGCCATATCATGTCACTTATGAATTGCATGTGATGTTAATCCTTTTATGCACCTTATTTTTCTTAGAACGATGGTAGCATTATAAGGTGATCTCTCACTAAAATTTCAAGACGAAATTGTTTTCTGCCTGATGGTGCACCGTTGAGACAGTTCATTGTTTCGAGACACCACGTGATGATCGGGTGTGATAGACTCAACGTTCATATAGAACAGGTGCAAAACAGTTGCACACGCGGAACACTCGGGTTAAGCTTGATGAGCCTAACATGTGCAGACATGGCCGCAGAACACATGAGATCGAAAGGTCAAGCATGAATCGTATAGTGGATATGATTAGCATAGATATGCTTACCACTAAAACTATTCTCAACTCACGTGATGATCGGAATTGAGTTAGTGAATTTGGATCATGTACCACTCAAATGACTAGAGAGATGTACTTTTTGAGTGTGAGTTTAGCAAGTAATTTGATTAGTTAAACTCTAATTATATTGAACATAGTCTAAGTCCACTTTGAAATATTTGTGTTGTAGATCAATGGCTCACGCGGTAGTCACCCTGAATTTTAACACGTTCCTAGAGAAAGCTAAGTTGAAAGATGATGGAAGCAACTTTGTAGACTGGGCTCGTAATCTTAAGTTGCTCCTACAAGCTGGGAAGAAGTATTATGTCCTTAATGCTGTGCTAGGAGATGAACCACCCGCTACGGCTGACCAAGATGTTAAGAACGCTTGGTTAACACATAAGGATGACTACTCAGTAGTTCAATGTGCAGTCTTGTATGGCTTAGAGTCGGGACTTCAGCGTCGCTTTGAGCGTCATGGAGCATATGATATGTTTCAGGAGTTGAAGTTTATCTTTCAGAAGAACGCCGGGATCGAGAGGTATGAGACCTTTGATAAATTCTATGCTTGCAAGATGGAGGAGAATTCGTCTATCAGTGAACATGTGCTCAAAATGTCTGGGTACTCAATCCGTCTAGCTGAGCTGGGGATTGAACTCCCGCAAGAGGCTATCATTGACAGAATTCTTCAATCACTGCCACCAAGCTACAAGAGCTTTGTGTTGAGCTATAACATGCAAGGGATGAACAAGTCACCCGACGAGTTATTCGCGATGCTGAAAGTCATAGAGTCAGAATTCCGGAAAGAGCATCAAGTGTTGATGGTCAATAAGACCACTGGTTTCAAGAGAAACGACAAAGGCAAGAAGGGTAACTCCAAGAAGAGCGGCAAGCCTGTTGCCAATCCGACGAAGAAACCCAAGGCTGGACCTAAGCATGAAACAGAGTGTTATTATTGCAAGGGACTGGGTCACTAGAAGCGCAACTGCCCCAAGTATCTGGCTGATAAGAAGGCGGCCAAGGAAAAATCAGGTATATTTTATATACATGTTATTGATGTATACTGATACGTCTCCAGCGTATCTATAATTTTTGATGGTTTCATGCTATTATCTTGTCAAACTTTGGATGTTTTGCATGCCTTTTATTTATTTTTTTGGGACTAACTTATTAACTCAGTGCCAAGTGCCACTTCCTGTTTTTTCCATGTTTTTGACCCCTTTCAGAGGAGATTTTGAAACGAAGTCCAAACGGAAGAAAATCCCCGAAAATATTTTTTTTGGAATGGAAGAAGATCGGAGAACTTGGGAGCCAAGCCAGAAGAGCCCCACGGGACCCACAAGCCCCCACCCCGCGACCACGGGGGCACGCCATCCTGGCTTGTGGGCCCCCTGGAGGTCCCCTGACCTAGATCTTTCGCCTATATAATCCCATAAATTCTATAAAAAATCAAGAGATCAACACAATCGCTTTTCCACCACCGCAAGCTTCTGTCTCCGAAAGATCCCATCTGGGGCACGTCCTGGTGCCCTGTCGGAGGGGGGATTCGGACACAGAGGGCTTCTCCATCAACACCATGACCTCTCCGATGATGCATGAGTAGTTCACCATAGACCTACAGGTCCATAGCTAGTAACTAGATGGCTTGTTCTCTCTCTTGGATCTTCAATGCAAAGTTCTCCATGATCTTCATGGAGATCTATCCGATGTAATCTTCCTTTGCGGTCTGTTTGTCGAGATCCGATGAATTGTGGATTTATGATCAGATTATCTATGAATCTTATTTGAGTTTGTTCTGATCTCTCTTATGCATGATTTCACATCCTTCTAATTCTCTTCGGGTTGTGGGTTTTGTCTGGCCAACTAGATCTATGATTCTTGCAATGGGAGAAGTGCTTGGTTTTGGGTTCATACCGTGCGGTGACCTCACCCAGTGACAGAAGGGGTAGCGAGGCACGCATCATGTTGTTGCCATCAAGGGTAAAAAGATGGGGTTTTCATCATTGGTTTGAGATTATCCCTCTACATCATGTCATCTTGCTTAAAGCGTTACTCTGTTCGTCATGAACTCAATACACTAGATGCATGCTGGATAGCGGTTGATGTGTGGAGTAATAGTAGTAGATGCAGAAAGTATCGGTCTACTTGTCACGGACGTGATGCCTATATGCATGATCATTGCCTTAGATATCGTCATGACTTTGCGCGGTTCTATCAATTGCTCGACAGTAATTTGTTCACCCACCGTGATACTTGCTATTTTGAGAGAAGCCTCTAGTGAACACTATGGCCCCCAGGGTCTACTCCACACCATATTTTCAGCCTTACACTTTTTACTTCGTTGCACTTTCCGCCTTCAGATTTCACTTTGCAAACAATCTTGAAGGAATTGACAACCCCTTTGAAGCGTTGGGTGCAAGCTTGTTTGTGCTTGCGCAGGTACTCTGGACTTGACAAGACCCTCCTTCTGGATCGATACCTTGGTTCTCAAACTAAGGGAAATACTTGCTGCTCCTGTGCTGCATCACCCTTTCCTCTTCAAGGGAAGAACCAACGCAACCCCAACCTCTGTCAACGTGTCAACTTCTAGCGCTGTTGTCTGTGGGATAGCAGAAGAATTTATGGCGCCGTTGCCGGGGAGGAAGATCAAGTCAAGAACTCATCCAAGTAGGTTTCGCAAACTCATCTCTTTCATTTACTTTGTTTGGCAGTTGCCTCTCGTTTTCCTCTCCCCCACTTCACCAATTTGCCTTTTTCGTTCGCCTTTTCGTTCGCCCTTTTTCTCGCCTTCTTTTTGTTGCTTGTGTGCTTGCTTGCCTGCTAAAGCCCGAGTGGCTCCACTAAGGGATTTTGATGTTCTCTTTGTGAAGTTAGAAGAGATTGAAACTAGTGTTAAAGGCTTCATGTCTACACAGTTTGAATATAATAGTTACTTCCGTAGAGAGCTGAAGGAGCAAAATTCTTTTCTGGCTTTTTTGAGTAGAGAAGTTGATGATATGGCCAAGGAATTCCTTGCGTTGAATTCCGAGTTTGCTCGTCTTGAAAAGCTAGTGGGCCAGATTTCTGATAAGCAAGCTACTTTAGTCAATAAAATGGATGCTAAACCCGAAACTCGTGATGAGAATCACAAAGATCTTAAAGTGCTTGTTGTGACTCCCATTGAATCTTTGTTTTCTTGTGTCGAACCTAATGATTATAGAGCTCGATATGAATCCACTTTGGTTGAAAAGTGCTCCAATGATTCAGAGTCCATCTATCTTGATGCTAAAAGCATTAAAAGTGGAGTAGAAGACGTTAAAACTTTGAGTAGTAATGAAATTACTACCGTGGATTTCAAGGAATTCAATTATGATAGTTTCTCCTTGATTGAATGCATTTCTTTGATGCAATCCATGTTGAACTCTCCACACGCTTATAGCCAAAACAAAGCCTTTACCGATCATATCGTCGAAGCTATGATAAAAGGTCTTGAAGAGAAACTTGAATTGGAAGTCTCTATTCCTAGAAAGCTTCATGATGAGTGGGAACCTACCATCAAAATCAAAATCAAAAACTATGAGTGCAATGCTTTGTGTGATTTGGGTGCTAGTGTTTCTGCGATTGCAAAGTCTTAAAGTGATGTTCTGGGTTTTAATGAGATTGAAGAGTGTTCTCTTAATTTGCATCTTGCTGATTCTACTATCAAGAAACCAATGGGAAGGATCAATGATGTTCTTATTATTGCAAATAGGAACTATGTACCCATGGATTTCATTGTGCTTGACATTGATTGCAATCCTACATGCCCTATTATTCTTGGTAGGCCTTTCCTAAGGACTATTGGTGCTATCATCGATATGAAGGAATGGAATATTAGATTTGAATTTCCTTTAAGGAAGGGCATGGAACACTTTCCTAGAAAGAAAATAAGATTGCCTTATGAATCCATGGTGAGGGCCACTTATGGTTTGAGCACCAAAGACAATGATATGTGATGCTATTGCTTCTATGCATAGCTAAGGGCGTTAAACAATAGCGCTTGTTGGGAGGCAACCCAATGAATTTATCTTTTTCTTTCTATTTCGTTGCGTCCACACTTTCACAATTTTGTTGTGATTGTGTTTTTTGTGTTTGAGCCAAGCAAAACCTTTATGACTAGTCTCGGTAATGGTTGTTTGATCCTGCTGGAAAAAGACAGAAACTTTTCGCTCATGAGATAATTTTTTTTTTTTCAGAAATAGATTTTGAGTTGATTCTTTTTGATGCTGATTGATATGCTTTTTCCCCAGGACTTCGTAATTTTTCAGATTTTTTGAGGTACCAGAAGTATACGAAGTATACAGATTGCGACAGACTGATCTGTTTTTGAAAGGTTCTGTTTTTGTTGAGTTGGTTGCTTGTTTTGATGAGACTATGGTTAGTATCGGGGGGGGGGGGGTACTAGCCATGGGAAAGTGAGAATACAGTAGCCCATCATCAATATAGATGGAATTCAAGTTTTCTACAGTACCAAAAGAAGTGGTAGTTTGTTTTCTTGTACTAACGTTATCACAAGTTTCTGTTTAAGTTTTGTGTTGTGAAATTTTCAAGTTTTGGGTGATGTTCTCATCGACAAAGAGATAAGGAGTGGAAAGATCTCAAGCTTGGGGATGCCCAAGGCACCCCAAGCCAAATTCAAGGACACCAAAAAGCCTAAGCTTGGGGATGCCCCGGGAAGGCATCCCCTCTTTCGTCTTCAATCCATCGGTAACATTACTTGGAGCTATATTTTTATTCACCACTTGATATGTGTTTTGCTTGGAGAGTCTTGTATCTTAGGAGTCTTTTCTTTTTGTTGTGTAATAATCATCCTTGCTTCACACCTTTTTGAGAGAGAGAGACATGCACTCATCGTGATTTTGCTAGAATTCTCATAGTGCTTCACTTATATCTTTTTGAGCTAGATACTTTTGCTCTTGTGCTTCACTTATATCTTTTTGAGCTAGATACTTTTGCACCAGTACTTAACTTATATATTTTTGAGCTAGATATTTTTTCTCTTGTGCTTCACTTATATCTTTAGAGCACTGCGGTGCATGATTTGGTAGTTGGCTTATGCTATGAAAGTAGTCCCAAATGCGTTAGGTACCCAAAGAGGATGCAAAAAACCTCCACCTTCATGTGCATTGAGTAGTAAGAAAAGTTTCGATTCCTCTCAATTAGTTTTGAGACGTGGATTCGGTAATATTGAGAGTTATGTTAGTAGGGTGATGTGAATCTAGAAATACTTGTGTTGAAGTTAGTGATTCCCGTAGCATGCACGTATGGTGAACCGCTATGTTAGGAAGTCAGAGGATAATTGATATATTGATTGTCATCCTTTGTGTTGAGGTCGGGATCGCACGATGGTTTACACCTACCAACCCTTCCCCTCGGAGTACGCGTTTAGCACTTTGTTTCGATTACTAATAAAAACTTTCGCAATAAGTATGTGAGTTCTTCATGACTAATGTGAGCCCATGGTATAGATGCACTTTCACCTTCCACCATTGCTAGCCTCTCTAGTGCCGCGCAATTCTCGCCGGGACTCAAACTCACCAAATTCCTTCCTCAAAACAGCCACCATACCTACCTACTATGGCATTTTCATAGCCATTCCGAGATATATTGCCATGCAACTCCCACCATTCCGTCTCATGACTTGTGCCGTCACTCTCATATTTCCATTGCATGATCGTAAGATAGCTAGCGAGATGTTTCAACGTCGTATGCCATGCTAGATCGTTGCACATCCTGGTACACTACCGAAGGCATTTCCTATGGAGTCATCATCATTGTGATCTTTGAGCTGTGAGTAAATAAAAGTGTGATGATCATCATTATTAGAGCATTGTCCCATGTGAGGAAAAAAGAGGCCAAAGAGCCCAAAAACAAAAACAAAAAAAATAAAAGAAAAGAAAAAAAGAGGCCTAAGAGCCCAAATAAAAAAAGAAAAGAGGAGAAGGGACAATGGTACTATCTTTTTCCACACTTATGCTTCATGTTAGCACCATGTTCTTCATGATTGAGAGTTTCTTGCTTTGTCACTACCATATGCTAGTGGGAATTTTCGTTTTATAAATTGGCTTGTATATTCCAATGATGGGCTTCCTCAGAATTTCCCTAGGTCTTCGTGAGCAAGCAAGTTGGATGCACACCCACTAGTTTTCCTCTTGAGCTTTCACATACTTATAGCTCTAGTGCATCTCTTGTATGGTAATCCCTACTCATTCACATTGATATCTATTAATGGGCATCTTCATAGCCTATTGATACGCCAAGTCAGTGTGACCATCTCCTCCTTTTTGTCTCACAACCACCACCACACTCTATTCCACCTAGAGTGCTATATCCATGGCTCGCGCTCATGTATTGCGTGATAGTTATAAAAGGTTTGAGAAAGTAAGAGTGCGAAAACAATTACTTGGCCAATTTCGGGGTTGTGCATGATTTACATAAGTTGTGTCAGGATGATGGATCATAGCTAGACTATATGATTTTGTAGGGATAACTTTCTTTGGCCTTGTTATTTTGAAAGTACATGATTACTTTGCTAGTTTGCTTGAAGTATTACTGTTTTCATGTCAATAGCAAACTATTGTTTTGAATCTTACGGATCTGAACATTCATGCCACGTGAAAGAAGTTGCAAAGGACAACTATGCTAGGTAGCATTCCACATCAAAAATTCATTCTTTATCACTTCCCTACTCGAGGACGAGCAGGAGTTAAGCTTGGGGATGCTTGATACGTCTCCAACGTATCTATAATTTTTGATGGTTTCATGCTATTATCCTGTCAAACTTTGGATGTTTTGCATGCCTTTTCTTTATTTTTTTGGGACCAACTTATTAACTCAGTGCCAAGTGCCAGTCCCTGTTTTTTTCCATGTTTTTGACCCCTTTCAGAGGAGATTTTGAAACGGAGTCCAAACGGAAGAAAATCCCCAAAAATATTTTTTTTGAAACTGAAGAAGATCGGAGAACTTGGGAGCCAAGCCAGAAGAGCCCCAGGGCCCCCACAAGCCCCCACCCCGCGGCCGGGGGGGGGGGGGGGGCGCCATCCAGGCTGGTGGGCCCCCTGGAGGTCCCTTGACCTAGATCTTTCGCCTATATAATCCCATAAATTCCAGAACAAATCAAGAGATCATCACAATCGCTTTTCCGCCGCCATAAGCTTCTGTCTCCGCAAGATCCCATCTGGGGCACGTCCTAGTGCCCCGCCGGAGGGGCGATTTGGACACGGAGGGCTTCTCTATCAACACCATGACCTCTCCGATGATGCGTGAGTAGTTCACCATAGAACTACGGGTCCATAGCTAGTAACTAGATGGCTTCTTCTCTCTCTTGGATCTTCAATACAAAGTTCTCCATGATCTTCATGGAGATCTATCCGATGTAATCTTCTTTTGCGGTGTGTTTGTCGAGATCCGATGAATTGTGGATTTATGATCAGATTATCTATGAATCTTATTTGAGTTTCTTCTGATCTCTCTTATGCATGATTTCATATCCTTGTAATTCTCTTCGAGTTGTGGGTTTCGTCTGGCCAACTAGATCTATGATTCTTGCAATGGGAGAAGTGCTTGGTTTTGGGTTCATACCGGGCGGTGACCTCGCCCAGTGACAGAAGGGGTAGCGAGGCACGCATGTTGTTGTTGCCATCAAGGGTAATAAGATGGGGTTTTCACCATTGGTTTGAGATTATCCCTCTACATCATGTCATCTTGCTTAAAGCGTTACTCTGTTTGTCATGAACTCAATACACTAGATGCATGCTGGATAGCGGTCGATGTGTGGAGTAATAGTAGTAGATGCAGGAACTATCCGTCTACTTGTCTCGGACGTGATGTCTATATGCATGATCATTGCCTTAGATATCGTCATGACTTTGCGCAGTTCTATCAATTGCTCGACAGTAATTTGATCACCCACTGTGATACTTGCTATTTTGAGAGAAGCCTCTAGTGAACACTATGGCCCCCAGGGTCTACTCCACACCATATTTTCAGCCTTATACTTTTTAATTTGTAGCACTTTCCGCCTTCAGATCTCACTTTGCAAACAATCTTGAAGGGATTGACAACCCCTTTGAAGCATTGGGTGCAAGCTTGTTTGTGTTTGCGCAGGTACTCTGGACTTGATGAGACCCTCCTTCTGGATCGATACCTTGGTTCTCAAACTGAGGGAAATACGTACTGCTCCTGCGCTACATCACCCTTTCCTTTTGAAGGGAAGAACCAACGCAAGCCCAGCCTTTGTAGACGTGTCAACTTCTGGCGCTGTTGTCTGTGGGATAGCATGTACTTAACCAACTCTCGTAGTAGTGCCTGGATATTCGATACCGGTTCTGTTGCTCATATTTGCAACTCGAAACAGGAGCTGTGGAATAAACGAAGGCTGGCGAAGTATCAAGTGACGATGCGCGTGGGAAATGGTTCCAAGGTTGATGCAATCGCCGTCAGCACAGTTTCACTTTAGTTACCATCGGGATTAGTTATGAACTTAAATAATTGTTATTTAGTGCCTACGTTAAGCATGAACATTATATCTGGATCTTGTTTATTGCGAGACGGTTACTCGTTTAAGGCAGAGAATAATGGTTGTTCTATTTCTATGAGTAATATTTTTTATGGTCATGCAGCCAATGTGAGAGGATTGTTCATATTGAATCTTGATAGCGATGATACACATATACATAACATTGAGACCAAAAGAGTTAGAGTTAACAATGATAGGGCCATGTTTTTGTGGCACTGCCGCTTAGGTCATATTGGTGTCAAGCGCATGAAGAAACTCCATTTCGATGGACTTTTGGAGTCACTTGACTTTGATTCACTTGACACGTGCGAACCATGCCTCATGGGCAAGATGACTAAGACTCCGTTCTCCGGAACAATGGAGCGTGCAAGTGACTTGTTGGAAATCACACATACCGATGTGTGCGGTGCGATGAGTGTGGAGGCACGCGGCGGATATTGTTATTTTCTCACCTTCACTGACAATTTGAGTAGGTATGGATATATCTACTTGTTGAAGCACAAGTTTGAAACGTTTGAGAAGTTCAAAGCAAATTCAGAGTGAAGTTGAAAATCATCATAACAAGAAGATCAAGTTCCTACGATGTGATCGTGGGGGTGAATATCTGAGTTTCGAATTTGGTGCTCACTTAAGACAATGTGGAATTGTTTCACAGTTGACACCGCCTGGAACACCACAGCGTAATGGTGTGTCCAAACGTTGTAATCGTACTTTGTTAGAAATGGTGCGATCTATGATGTCTCTTACCGATTTGGCATTATCGTTTTGGGGTTATGCATTAGAAACAACTGCATTCACTTTAAATAAGTCACCATCAAAATCCGTTGAGACAACACCATACGAACTGTGGTATGGGAAAAGGCCGAAGTTGTCGTTTCTTAAAGTTTGGGGATGTGATGTTTATGTCAAAAAGCTTCAGCCGGAAAAGCTGGAACCCAAAGCGGAAAAGTGCGTATTCATAGGTTACCCAAAAGAGACAGTTGGGTATACCTTCTATCTCAAATCCTAGGGCAAAGTGTTTGTTGCTAAAAATGGAGCTTTTCTTGAGAAGGGGTTTCTCTCGAAAGAATTGAGTGGGAGGAAGATAGAACTTGATGAGGTTGTCGAACCTCTAATTCCTCTGGATGGTGGCGCAGGGCAAGGGGAAACCCTTGTCGCTGCGACGCCAGTTGAGGAGGAAGTTGATGATGATGATCATGAAACTTTGGATCAAGTTCCCATCGGACCTCGCAGGTCGACAAGATCACGTACTGCTCCTGAGTGGTATGACAATCCTGTCTTGTCAATTATGTTGTTAGACAACAATGAACCTGTGAATTATGAAGAAGCAATGGTGGGCCCGGATTCCAACAAATGGCTGGAGGCCATGAATTCCAAGATGGGATCTATGTACGAGAACAAAGTGTGGACTTTGGAAGTACTACCTGAAGGACGCAAGGCTATTCAGAACAAATGGATCTTTAAGAATAAGACGGACGTAGACGGTAATGTGACCATTTATAAAGCTCGACTTGTCGCAAAGGGTTTTTCACAAGTTCAAGGAGTTGACTACGATGAGACCTTCTCACCAGTAGCACTGCTTAAGTCCGTCCGAATCATGTTAGCAATAGCTGCATTTTTCGATTTTGAAATCTGGTAGATGGATGTCAAAACGACGTTCCTTAACGGTTTTCTTAAGGAAGAGTTGTATATGATGCAACCAGAAGGTTTTGTCGATCCAAAGAATGCTAACAAAGTGTGCAAGCTCCAGCGATCCATTTATGGACTAGTGCACGCATCTCGGAGTTGGAATAAGCGCTTTGATAAGGCGATCAAAGCATTTGGTTTTATACAAGTGGTTGGAGAATCTTGTATTTATAAGAAAGTGAGTGGGAGCTCTTTGGCGTTTCTAATATTATATGTGGATGACATATTGTTGATTGGAAACAACGTGGAGTTTTTGGAGAGCCTAAATGATTACTTGAATAAAAGTTTCTCTATGGCCCTAGGAGAACCTGCTTACATTCTAGGTATTAAGATCTATAGGGATAGATCGAGACGCCTGATAGGACTTTCACAAAGCACATACCTTGATAAAGTTTTGAAGAAGTTCAAAATGGATCAGTCCAAGAAAGGGTTCTTGCCAGTGTTACAAGGTATAAAATTGAGTAAGACTCAGTGCCTAGCAACTTCGAAAAAGATAGAGAGAAAATGAGTTCCGTCCCCTATGCTTCAGCCATAGGTTCTATCATGTATGCAATGCCGTGCGCTAGATCAGACGTCAGCTTGGCCATAAGTATGGCAAGCAGGTTTCAGAGTAATCCAGGAGTGGATCACTGGACGGCGGTCAAGAATATTCCGAAGTTTCTGAAAAGGACTAAGGAAATGTTTCTCATTTATGGAGGTGACGAAGAGCTCGTCGTAAAGGGTTACGTCAACGCAAGCTTCGACACTGATCCAGATGACTCTAAGTCTCAGACCGTATACGTATTTATTCTTAATGAGGGTGCGGTAAGCTGGTGCAGTTCCGAGCTCAGCGTCGTAGCAGATTTTACATGTGAAGCGGAGTACATGGCTGCCTCGGAGACAGCAAAGGAGGGTGTCTGGATGAAACAGTTCATGACGGATCATGGAGTTGTGCCGAGCGCACTAAATCTAATAGCTCTGTTCTGTGACAAAACTGGTGCCATTGCCCTAGCAAAGGAACCAAGGTTTCACAAGAAGATCAGATACATCAAACGACGCTTCAACCTCATCCGCGACTACGTAGAAGGAGAGGACATGAACACAGATCTGAATATAGCAGACCCGCTGACTAAACCTCTTCCATGGGAAAAACATGATCAACACCAGAACTGTATGGGTGTTAGATTTATTACAATGTAAATCGCATGGCGATGTGAGGACTAGATTATCGACTCTAGTGCAAGTTGGAGACTGTTGGAAATATGCCCTAGAGGCAATGATAAATAGTTATTATTATATTTCGTATTTAAAGATAATCAGTTATTATCCATGCTATAATTGTATTGAATGAGAACATAGATGCATGTGTGGATATATAGACAAAACAATGTCCCTAGCAAGCCTCTAGTTGGCTAGCCAGTTGATCAATGATAGTCAAGGTTTTCTGGCTATATGCAAGTGTTGTCACTTGATAATTGGATCACATCATTAGGAGAATCATGTGATGGACTAGACCCAAACTATGAACGTAGCATATTGATCGTGTCATTTTATTGCTATTGTTTTCTGTGTGTCAAGTATTTATTCCTATGACCATGAGATCATATAACTCACTGGCATCGAAGGAATACCTTGTGTGCATCAAACGTCACAACGTAACCGAGTGACTATAAAGGTGTTCTACAGGTATCTCCGAAGGTGTCCGTTGAGTTAGCATGGATCAAGACTGGGATTTGTCACTCCGTGTGACAGAGAGGTATCTCGGGGCCCACTCGGTAATACAACATCACACACAAGCCTTGCAAGCAATGTGACTAAGTATAAGTCATGGGCTCTTGTCTTACGGAACGAGTAAAGAGACTTGCCGGTAATGAGATTGAAATAGGTATGCGGATACCGACGATCGAATCTCGGGCAAGTAACATACCGAAGGACAAAGGGAATGACATACGGGATTATATGAATCCTTGACACTGAGGTTCAACCGATAAGATCTTCGAACAATATGTAGGATCCTATATGGGCATCCAGGGCCCGCTATTGGATATTGACCGAGGAGTGTCTCGGGTCATGTCTACATAGTTCTCGAACCCGCAGGGTCTGCACACTTAAGGTTCGATGATGTTTATTATAGTTGAGCTATATGTGTGGTTACTGAATGTTGTTAGGAGTCCCAAATGAGATCTCAAATGTCACGAGGGTTTCTGGAATGGTCCCGAAATGAAAATTGATATACAAGATGGTTTCGTTTGGTCACCGGAAAGTTTCGGGCATTACCGACAGTGTACCGGGAGTGACAAATGGGTTCCGGGTGTTTACCGGGAAGGGCCCACCTACCCGGGAGTGAGCCCAAGGCCCTAGGGTGCCGCCACAAGTGCTTAGTGGGCTGGTGGAGTCAGGCCAAGGAGCCCATGGCGCCACATAAAGAAAATACCAAAAGAAAAGAAAAAGAAAAAAAAGGAAGGAGGGAGGTGGGAAGGAAGAGGAGGACTCCTCCTTCCCAAACCGAATTGGAGGAGGAGTCCTCCTCCTCCTCCCTGGCGGCCGGCGCACCCTTGAGGCCTTGTGCTTCGAGGTTAGCCCCTTCCCCTCCCTCCTATATATAGTGGTGGTTTAGGGGTTTTTGAGACACAACTTTCCCACGTGCAACTCTAGCCTAAATCACACAATTTCACCTCTAGACCAGATTTCTGTGGAGCTTGGGCGGAGCCCTGCAGAAGTAGATCATCACCACCACCGGAGCGCCGTCACGCTGCCGGAGAACTCATCTACTTCTTCGTCTTGCTTGATTGATCAAGAAGGCCAAGATCATCGTCGAGCTGTACGTGGGGTGAACGTGGAGGTGCCGTCCGTTCGGCGCTAGATTGGAACGGATCACGGGACGGTTCGTGGGACGTGAAGACATTCCACTACATCAACCGTGTTTCTTAACGCTTCCTGCTGTGCGATCTACAAGGGTACGTAGATCCAAATCTCCTCTCATAGATGGACATCACCATGATAGGTCTTCGTGTGCGTAGGAATTTTTTTTGTTTCCCATGCAACGTTCCCCAACAGGGTTAAGGGGCTATTTATAGCTCAGCTGAAAACGGTTGATGCGAGTTGTTTGGACCGAATTTCCCCTGCCCGTTCCTCTCCGCGTGACACATGCTACCTACGATCGAAGCGGTGGAGATAGTGGAGATCATGATTATCCAATCGTAAGTAGTGGGTGCAGTTATAATAGTAAGAGTAAGAAAAAAAATTAATTTTCGATTTTTGAGAATTTGTTCAAAGTCATTAGCTGACAAGGATTCAGTGAGGACTTTGAACGACTTTTCAATTAGAACACACATGAAGAATTGAGAATAGATTGGATTGATCTTAGCACAGAGGGGATTAGGGTCCGATCACATTCACTTAGATGAAAATCAAACTTTGAAGAATAGAACAATAAGTGAATGCTGTTGAGGACATTGAAAGCTCAAATATATATATATATATATAGTCAGTGAAGATAATAAGAAAAGTTTGAAGGCTTCGAAAAATTTATGATGACATTGATGATTCTAATGACTTTGAAGATTTGATGATTTTGAAAATCTTGAGGACTTTGTTGAAAGCCTCAGTTTTGAAGAATTTGAACTTTTGAAGGATTTCAATATTTGGTGGTGGCGTTACCCACCGTATAATAATGATGATTTCAGGCTCCGCGTCCAATTGTCGTAGGGCCGTGAGAATCGAATTCTTCATTAATTTCTTCGCACTTAGAGTGTTATTCTTCATTGTTTGAAGAAAAAGTTACTTCGTGTTTTGCACATCTAAGTCATCAATTTTGCATAAGTGTTAGGATGTGTGCGCCTTTTACAAGATATTTGAAGATTCTAGGATATTTAGCTCACACCGCAACTTGCAAAACCTTTTCTCATCCAACGGCTTAGTGAAGATATCTGCTAGCTGGTCGTCAGTCTTCACGTGGTCGATGATGATATTGCCCTTGAGTACATGGTCCCGAAGAAAATGATGACGAATATGGATGTGCTTGGTCTTCGAGTGTTGTACAGGGTTGTAGGCGATCTTGATGGCACTCTCGTTGAGGGGTACATTCTTCAGGTTGATGCCGTAGTCCTTGAGGGTTTGGTTCGTCCAAAGCAGTTGTGCACAGCAAGATCCATTTGCAATGTATTCAGCTTCAGCAGTGGAGAGTGATACACAGTTCTGCTTCTTTGAGGACCAATAGACTAAGAAGCGTTCGCGGAAATGACATGTGCCTAACATTGACTTGCGATACACACCGTCACCAGCATAATCATAATTAGAATATCCAATGAGATGAAGATTTGAGCCCTTGGGATACCATAATCCAAGCGTTGGAGTGTGAGCTAGATATCGAAGAATGTGTTTTCACAGCCTTATGGTGTGATTACTTCGGTTTTTCTTGGAAACGTGCACACATGCAAACACTAAGCATAATGTCTCGCCTAGATGCACATAGGTACAATAAAGAGCCAATCATGGAGCGATATACCTGCTGATCGAAAACTATACCATTTTCGTCAGTGGAGAGGTGGCCCCTTGTAGGCAAAGGAATTTTGACGCCTCTGCATTCATCATTCCAAATTTCTTCAGGACGTCCTTGAGGTATTTCTCCCGAGATATGAAGATTCCATTGCATTGTTGACGAATTTTAAGACCATGGAAAAATTTCAGCTCCCCAATCATAGACATTTGATATTCTTCACTCATATTGTAGGCAAATTCATCACTATAATGTTTGTCAGTACAACCAAAAATGATATCGTCCACATATATTTGGCATACAAACAGTTCATTGTCATAGGATTTTGTGAAAAGAGTAGGATCAAGTGAACCGGGTTTGAAGCCTTTCTTCGTGAGGAATTCCTTCAATGTGTCATACCATGCCCGGGGGTCTTGCTTGAGGCCATAGAGTGCCTTTTTGAGTCTGAAGACTTTGTGTGGATGCTTTGGGTCTTCAAAACCTAGAGGCCGAGCAACCTATACTTCTTCCTCAAGCTTACCATTGAGGAATGCACTTTTCGCATCCATTTGATAGAGAGTCATATTGTGATGATTAGCATAAGCAAGCAGTATACGAATAACTTAAAGTCTAGCTACAGGGCAAAAGTTTCATCATAGTCAATTTCTTCAACCTATGTGTAGCCTTGGTCTACAAGTCTTGCCTTGTTCCTCACTACCTGACCATCCTCATCTTGCTTGTTTCGGAAGATCCACCTTGTGCCGATGATATTGTGCTTCCGAGGGTCAGGACGCTTGACGAGTTCCTACACGTCATTTAGCTTGAACTGTAGAAGTTCATCTTGCATGGCTTGAATCCACTTAGGTTCCATGAAGGCTTCAACAACTTTTGAAGGTTCTGTGATAGACACAAAGGAGAATTGCCCACAAAAGTTAGATAAATGTGAAGCTTTTGAGCGAGTGAGGGGACCTGGCGCATCGATGTCATCGATGATTTTGTCAATTTCCAGTTCATTTTCAGTACTTGGATGCGTAGGTTGATGACTTTGAACTGGCTGAGGAATTTGATCTGGAGCATTTTCCTTAGGAGCACCCACGTGTATTTCATCATTGTTGGGGATGATTTATTCAACAAGTGGTGGTTCCTCAATAGGAATGGTATCTTCAGTAGCCTTGTGCTTTGTGGCTTCCTCAGGAGTCTGTTTATCTGGCACAGGAGGCAGTTGCTCTCTTTGCGAGCCATTAGATTCATCGAACCGCACATCTACAGTTTGAACAACCTTGTGGTGATAGGTGTTGAAGATTCTGTAGGTATGCGAGCTCTTACCGTAACTGAGCATGAAACCTTCATGTGCTTTTGGTGCAAACTTTGAGCTATGGTGAGGATCTCTAATCTAGCATTTTGCACCAAATACTTTGAAATAACTTACATTGGGTTTCTTGTCAGTGAGGAGTTCGTATGAAGTTTTCTTGAGGAATTTGTGAAGATATACCCTATTGATGATGTGACAAGCAGTGTTGATTGCTTTAGGCCAAAAGCGTCGAGGACTCTGATATTCTTCAAGCATGGTTCATGCCATTTCAACCAGAGTCCTGTTCTTCTGCTCAACGATGCCATTCTGTTGAGGAGTATAAGGAGCAGATAATTCATGAGTAATACCAAGTTCATCAAGATAATTATCAAGGCCAGTATTCTTGAATTCTGTCCCATTGTCACTCTGGATGTGTTTAATCTTGACGCCGAAGTTTGTTGAGGCCGTTGATGAAAATTGTTTGAAGACTTCCTCACTTGAGTTTTATACAAAATGATATGCACCCAAGTATACCGAGAATAATCATCAACAATGACAAAGCCATATAGAGATGCTGCACTGGTTAAAGTAGCATAATGAGTAGGTCCAAAGAGATCCATGTGAAGCAATTCAAATGGACGAGTAGTAGTCATGATGGTCTTTGACGGGTGTTTGGATCTGGTAATATTTCCAGACTCACAAGCACCGCAGAGATGGTCCTTGAGGAATTTGACCAATTGGATGCCAATGACGTGCTTCTTCTTCGCCAGTGTGTGCAAATTCCACATGCCTACGTGACCAAGTCGTCGATGCCATAGCTAGCCTTCTGAGGTTTTTGCTAGAAGACACGTGGCTGGTTGAGGACCTGTAGAGAAGTCAACAATGTACAAGTCTTCGAAGACTTTGGATCATATTTTCGAAAGATGACAATCATATCAAGATCACAAAGCATTGAGATAGACATAAGGTTAAACCCAAGGGATTCAACAAGCATGACTTTATCCATGTGCTTATCCTTAGAGATAGCACTTTACCAAGTCCCAATACATTGCTTCTACCTTTGTCAGCGTAGGTGATATGCTTCAATGGTGATGGAGTCAGTGGGGTATGCATTAGTAAACTTTTGTCACCAGTCATGTGATTTGTACATCCATTGTCAAGAACCCATTCTATCCTCTTGGGTTGATCATCCTGCAGAAGAATTAGTATTGCTTACCATCTCATATGCTTCAGATTGAAGAATATGATATCAATTTCACCAGATTTGATTTTCATCAAAAAATAAATTCGAGGATATAACAAGGACGTGTGAAATGATTGATCATTTCATCATGATTTTGCTTGCGTCCAATTAAGCAATTCCCTAAGGTCTCCAGCAAATTCTTCATATGATGACTTTCATGTGGAGACCTGGTCTGTAGAAGTGATTAGTTCGATTTCTTCACCACCCACATCTGAAGGGGTGGTAAATAGTTCATCATCCTACGTGCACCATAAGAGAATAAAGGCATTGATGCTAATGCACTTCTTTTCATAGTAGGGGGGGTTAGAGTACTCATACGAATAAGCAGAGAAATTCTTTGAGGACTTGTGAACATAATGATTTGAAGAATAATGCACATATTCAGGTCCCATGTAGTTTCTCTGCATATCAGAAGCATTAGTGCGAGTACGAGCATATTTTTGACCATTTGAGGAATTTGATCCTCATGAAGACTTTGGTCCATCTGAGGAATTTGTTCCGGCGTTCCTATTCTTGACAGGTCGTGTCATGATGACATTCACTTGAAGACTTTCTAGGTAGCTCTTGGGAACCCAGATTTTCCTCAGGGGTGGTCCATTAGTGCAGCTACTTCTAACATATCGAGAAAATACTTCACCTGTTTGATTTTTGAACAATCTACAGTTAGAGTCAAATGACTCATATGAGGAGTAAGATGTATCGCAAGCAAAGCCTGTTAGAGTGGATGGATCAACAGGAGGTCATTTTGCAGCAACCCATGAGGTTTTGGGGAACTGCTCAGGTTTCTAGTATGTTCCATCAATGTTCAATTTCGTTTCGAAGGTGATGCCCTCTTTCCTCAGGTTCCTGTTCAAAATCTGCTTTTTCAAGACATCGCAAATGGAATGATGCCCTTTGAGACTTTGTATATGCGTGTCACATACAATTCCTTCAATCCTGCATTTTTGCTAGTAGCATTTGTGGTTTCTTCAAGTGAATAATTTGATACCATAGGAATATTTGAAGAATTTGTAGCGATATAAGCATTTGATGATTCAGGTGAAGAATTAGTAGTTTCACGTTCGATGCATTTCAGGCATGGTGGAACGAATTCAAAATGACCGGAACTGATCTGTTGAGCAAGTAATGAATCATTTTCTATTCGAAGATCATCATATGACATTCTCAACTTCTCAAGATCCAGCTTCCTTTGAATAAATTCACAGGATAGCCTCTCATGATCAGCTAGGAGTGTAACATGATGATATTGAAGACTATCGTACCTAGACTGAAGACTTTTGACATCTTCAGTGAGGATTTGAGTCTGATTCATTTCACCATTCAACAGGCCATCGCTTTTGTCTAGCAGTTTCTAAAGCCTTTCAATGGCACTTTGTTGTTTAGAAGCAATGTTGGCAAGTTTGAAGTAACTGGGTTTTTGAATTTCATCAGGTTCACAGTTACTTGAATCAGAGGAGGATGAGTGGCTTGGTACCTTAGAACCTTTTGCCATGAAGCAATAGGTGGGAGCATAGTCATCGTCGCAGTCATTAGTGTTGTTGATGTTGTCATTTTATTCAGTGTTGAAGATGGACTTGTTGATCAATGTGGTAGCTAGTGCAAGACTTTCCACACCAGATTCAGACTCCACTTCAGAGCCTTCCTCTTCCTCACATTCCTCAGATTCTTCTTCAGAGTTCATTTCCTTGCCGATGAGTGCCCGAACCTTTCTGAAGCTGGTCTTCTTGTGAGATGAGGACTTTGAAGATGAAGACTTTGAGGAATTCTTGTTTTTCTTCGAGTTGTCAGAACTTTCATCCTTGTATTTCTTCTTCTTTGATTCCTTCACCTAGAAAGGAGAATCAACAATGTAGTGACCAGATTTCTTGCATTTATGGCATGTTCTCTTCTTGTAGTCTTCAGATGAAGATTCTGATTTTCTCATATCTCTTCTTGAAGACGTCCCGAATTTCCCACGCTTTGTGAACTTCTCGATTTTCCTCACAAGCATAGCAAGTTCCTCACCAAGATCTTCAGGATCACCAATACTCCAGTCAGACTCTTCTTCTTCAGATGAGGAAACAACTCTTGCCTTCAATGCACGCGAGCTTGAGTAATTTGGTCCATACAACTCTCTCTTTTCTTCTTGTTGGAATTCATGAGTATTGAGTCTCTCCAAAATATCAGCAGGATCAAGCATCTTGTAGTCTCTTCTCTCTTGAATCATCATAACCAGTATATCAAACAATGGGTCAAGTGATCATAGCAGTTTCTTCACCACTTCATTGTTTGTGATGTCTCTAGCTCCCAGAGCTTGCAGTTCATTTGAGATGTCCGTGAGGCGATCAAAGGTATCTTGGCAGCTTTCATTGTCAAGCCTCTTGAAGCGGTTGAATAGATTGCGAAGAACATCAACTCGAGAGTCATGTTGTGTTGAGACTCCTTCATTAACTTTGGACATCCTATCCCAGATAAGCTTCGCAGAGCCCAAAGAACTTACTCTGCCATATTGACTTTGCTCAGGTGCCCACAGATGATGTTCTTTGCTTGCGAGTCAAGTTGCTTGAACTTCTTCACATAAGCAGGAGAGATTGTTGCGGAAACTTGAGGAACACCATTTTCCACAATGTACCAGTGGTCGTTATCAATTGTTTGGAGACACATTTGCATCTTGGTCTTCTAGTAGGGGAAGTCCTTTCCTTCGTAGGTAGGACATCCCGTAGTCACCTTGATCATATCTGCGGTCGACATAACTAAAAATCGAGGCGGTTAAACGAAAATCACACAGAACAAGGGAGTACCCTCCTCTGATACCATTTGAAAGTGCGTTAAGTTGACTAGAAGGGGGTGAATAGGCGATTTTTAGAAAATCATCACTAAGGAAATTCCTAGGGAGAAAAGTCCTCAGTAATGAATCACGTGCAGCGGAAGTAGTACGAAGACATAAGTGTAGAACAAGCTACATCAAAGTACTCAACGTGAATGATGAAGTTCGGTTTGCACAAGATACAAGAATTGAACAAGCAGGTGATGACAAACCCAAGTGAAGAATTTTAAGTGAGGAAATTGATCAAAGTCTTCAGTCAAATTCTTCAAACAGTACAGGTGAAAGTCTTGAACATGCAACTGATGAAATGGAAAAGTTGAGGAAATAGAACCAGTAGCTCGATGAAGACAACGTTTGATGACCCAGTTCCAACAGTTGTGACAGTCGTACGTCTGGTTTGGAGCGGCTAGGTATTTAAACCTAAGGACACACAGTCCCGGGACACATAGTCCTGGGACACATAGTCCTCGGACACACAGTCCCTACCGTATTCTCCTTGAGCTAAGGACACACAGTCCTCGCCCAACACTCATGGTAAGTCTTCAGGGCAGACTTCCAAGCCCTCACAAACTCGGTCACCCGGCGATCCAGAATTCACTTCTGGATGCTCTAGACCATGACGCGTAACTGTTTGGAGGATGCATAGTCCACAAAGGTAACAAGCCTTGGTTCCACACAGGAACAAAGTCTTAAGTGATGCTCAATCACTTGGGTTTTTGGGTTCGGTTTGGGTGTTTGGGGTTTTTCCTCACTTGATGATTTTCACTCAGACACCTTGAGGAATTGGGTTGCTCTAAAAGACCTATGTCGGTTTCTCTTGGAGCAGCCAACCAGCTAGTGGTTGTGGGTGGTGGCTATTTATAGCCTGGGAGCATCCCGACATGATTTGACATGAATGCCCTTAATGATATGAACATTGGGTGGATAATCTTTGGGGCAGGTGGCGCGCAGCGCGGTAACGGTCGGAACTTTCAAATGTGAAAGTCCTCATGTTTCTCATATTCCTCACTCAAGGATCTGGTAGGTGTAGGTGTAGGTTGAGCATCACGAGGAATTTCATTTCGAAGTTTTACCTCGACCCCCTTTAACAGTACGGTGTTCCTACGACTCAAGAAAAAATAAAATGAAATGAAAAGAGTAAATCTTCAAGCTTCAAAGTCTCCAGACCATTTTCTTCAGGACACACCGAATTCCTCATCTTCAGTATCATCATGAGGAATATCAATTTCTTTGCAATTTCTTCGGGAACAAAGTCTTCAAGGGATACCAATTTCTTCACCCGAAGACATTCAATTTTTAGCGATCGATATTCATCGAGTAACTCAAAGTCTTCAGCGACTTATATAGCGTGTGTACACTCACAAACATATTAGTCTCTTAACCTATAAGTCTTCAACCCACAAAAATCACTAAGGGGCACTAGATGCACTTACAAAACAAGATCGAGATATAATGTTCATGCTCAACGCAGGCACTAAATAACAATAATTTAAGTCCACCACTAATCCCGATGGTAACTGAAGTGAGACCTCGCCGAGAGTGATCGCATCAACCTTGGAACCATTTCCGACGTGCATCGTCACTTCATCCTTCGCCAGTCTTCGTTTATTCTGCGATTCCTGTTTCGAGTTGCAAATGTGAGCAACAGAACCGGTATCAAATACTGAGGCACTACTGCGAGAACTGGTGAGGTACACATCAATAACATGTATATCAAATATACCTTGCTTGGCGTTGGCCGCCTTCTTATCGGCCAAATACTTGGGGCAGTTTCGCTTCTAGTGACCAGTCCCCTTGCAATAATAGCACTCAGTTTTCGGCTTTGGTCCAGCCTTGGGTTTCTTCGTCGGAGGGGCAATAGCTTTGCCACTCATCTTGGAGTTACCCTTCTTGCCTTTGCCGTTTTTATTGAAACTAGTGGTCTTATTGATCATCAATACATGATGTTCTTTCTGGATTTATGACTCAACGACTTTCAGCATCACAAACAGCTCAATGAGTGACTTATTCATCCGTTGCATCTTATAGTTCAACGCGAAGCTCTTATAGCTAGGTGGCAGTGACTGAAGAACTCTGTTAATGAAAACTTCTTGTAAGAGAGCAATCCCTAGCTCAGCCAGATGGTTAGAGTACCCAGACATTCTGAGCACGTGTTCACTAACAGACGCGTTCTCCTCCATTTTGCAAGCATAGAACTTATCGGAGGTCTCATACCTCTCGATCCGGGCATTCTTGTCAAAGATAAACTTCAAATCCTAGAACATCTCATATGCTCCATGACGTTCTAAACGTCTTTGAAGTCCCGGTTCTAAGCCATACAAAACTGTACATTGAACTAGTGACTAGTCATCCTTACGCGACTGCCAAGCATCCAAAACGTCTTGGGTCGCCCTAGCGGGTGGTTCATCTCCTAGCGCTGCATCAAGGACATATTGCTTTTGGCCAGTCGTGAGGATAAGCCTCAGATTACGAGCCCAGTCAACAAAGTTTCTTCCATCATCTTTGAACTTAGCTTTCTCTAGTAACGTATTAAAATTCAGGGTTGCTACTGTGCGAGCCATTGATCTACAACAAAATTTTGCAAAGATTACTCAGTATATGTTCAAGATAATTGAGTTTATCTAATCATATTACTAATAAACTTCCACTCAAATTGACACCCCTCTAGTCATTCAAGTGTCGGACTAACTCAAGTCCAATCATCACGTGAGTTGAGTATAGTTTCAGTGGTGAACATCTCCATGTTGATCATATCAACTACATGATTCGTGCTCGACCTTTTGATTTCTTGTGTTCCGAGGCCTTGTCTATACATGCTAGGCTTGTCATGTTTAACCCGAGTGTTTCGCCTGTGCAACTGTTTTGCACCGGTTGTATGTGAATGTTGAGTCTATCACACCCGATCATCACATGGTGTCTCGAAATGACGAATTGTCGCAACGGTGCACAATCAGGAAGAACACAATTTTATCTTGAAATTTTAGTGATATATCAGCTTATAATGCTACCGTCGTCCTAAGCAAAATAAGGTGCATAAAAGGATTAACATAAAATGCAAATCATAAGTGACATGATATGGCCATGAGCTTGTGGTTCTTGATCTCCATCACCAAAGCACCGACATGATCTCCATCGTCACTGGCGCCGCACCATGATCTCCATCATCGTGCTGCCATCGAGGTTGTCACGCTATCTATGTTATTACAACTAAAGCTACTGCCTAGCGATATAGCAAGAGCATCTGCAAGCGCAAAGTTAATTTAAAGACAACCTTATGGCTCCTACCGGTTGCCGGAGCTTCGACGTGCAAGTTGATATTTAACTATTACAACATGATCATCTCATATATCCAATATATCATATCATTTCTTTTGGCCATATCACATCACATGCAAAACCTGCAAAAACAAGTTAGACGTCCTCTAATTTGTTGTTGCAAATTTTACGTGGCTTCTACGTGTATCTAGTATGATCGCATCTTTATTACGCAAAGCCACAACGGTGATATGAAAATTGCTATTTAACCTTCTTCAAGGACCGCCTTGGGAAAATCCAATTCAAGTAAAGTTGAAGAAACAGACACCCGCCTGTCATCTTTATGCAAAAAAGTTTCATGTCAATCGATGAAACCGGTCTCTCGTAAGCGTATGAGTAAAGTTTGTCCGGGCCACTTCAATCCAACAATACCGCTGAATTAAGAAAAGACTAAGGAGGACAGAAAATTGAACATCAACGCCCACAAACTCTTCTGAGTTCTACTCGAGATATCATCTACGCATGAACCTAGCTTTGATACCACTGTTGGGGAACGTAGGATGGGAAACAAAAAATTTCCTACGCTCATGAAAGACCTATCATGGTGATGATCATCTACGAGAGGGGAGATCAGATCCACATACCCTTGTAGATTGCTAAGCAGGAAGCGTTAAGAAACGTGGTTGATGTAGTCGAATGTCTTCGCGATCCAAATTGCAGCCGTTCCTGATCCATCCCGATCTAGTGCCAAATGGACAACACCTCCACGTTAAGCACATGTACATCCTGATGACGACCTCTGCCTTCTTGATCCCGCAAGAGGGGGCGGAGAGGTAGAAGAGTTCCTGGCAGTGCGATGGTGCGGCCGCGGTGGTGGTGGAGCAATTCCAATAGGGCTTTGCCTAAGCAGCATGGAACTAGAGAGGAGGAACTACGATCTAGAGAGAGGACAACACGTGGCTGAATTTGTTGTGTCCAAAAACCCTCAAGGCCTCTAGTATATATAGGAGGAGAGGAGGGTGGCCAGCGGCCCTATGGTTTCCCCTTGGGTCGGCCAAAGTGGGGAGGAGAGGAGGAGTCCTCCTCGAGTCCTACTCCTAGTAGGATTCCTCTCCCACTTGGAAACCCTTTCCACCTTTTGTATTTTCCCTTATTCCTCTATTCCAGCCGCATGGGCCCTTAGAGGTGGCCTCAGCCAGCCCACCAGGGGCTGGTTTGCCTCCTCTCTTGGCCATGAAGCCCTAGGGTCATCACACCCCTCCTGGTGGTCCCCGACACCCTCCCGGCACTCCCGATACACTACCGATGAGCCCGAAACTTTCCTTCTCACCCAAATTTGGTCTATTTGGACGATCCAAAACAAGATTAGAATCGAGAAGAAATTTCCTTCTCACCGAGCTGATGTGTTATTCAAATGCCATCTTTTTTACAGACGTGGTCACCGCTGGGGAAGCAGTGTGATGTTGATCGCATGCTGGAGATCATGGAGAGGATTTGGAGCACCCAGACGATGGCTCGTCACAACGCGTCGCCTGAATGAGGATGTTGTCTTGCTATCTTCTTCGCCTTTTGGAGACTAGCCCAGTGGGCGATGCACTATTTTATTTGTTTTGTTTTGTGTCAGACTCTTGGCTGATTAGACGTGGTCATTCATTGATGTATGTGATGGTATGTAAGCTATGGTTTAATGTTACCTTGTGGATGTTGTCTGTGGATTTATTAATTTCAAGCCGAACGCCTCTAGCGTCTTTGTTCCAAAAAAGGAGCGAGCGGGACACGAAACTTATTCTAAACACCAGTGACACAAAAGTTTAGTATGGTAGTGGAAAGGCAGTACTTGGGGATTCATGAGGTGCTGTCATTAACCGCTCAATGTTTTTGTCCTGATATTTATTCTTAATAATTGAGGTAACCCCATGAGACGGTAAGGGACAGTTGTTGCACAAGTCATCGGCCAATACGTAATTTGGACACATCACACACATCATCGCACCGCAAGCACATCTTAACGGGTGTCTGCCATAGCAAACATTAATATCATGATGACCCCGAGCACAAATGTATGGTTGTAAGAATCAAGACGTCATATCCACGCTTGTTTTTAATATTAGTGCTTACACCCTAAGGTTGTTAAAGGTCCATTAAAGACTGAATTTTATTTCTTTTGGAAGAACTTATTAGAGCCCTTGTCATAGTGCACATCCTCTCGTGGGTTCGATAACCCTGGGTTACTGTGTGATGCCCCCGTCTATAATCATGCACTAAACATTCATGCATCATGCATGATCATGAACATTGACTAATTTCAATATCACAACACAACTCTACGTCACAAAGTAAACAAAAATATTTATATAATAAACCAGGGTCACGGGGACCAATGATACATCAGTAATGAAAGTAAATATTATCTCAGTACACACATAGTTAGACAATTTTTGTTGGAGATATGCCCTAGAGTCAATAATAAATTGGTTATTTTTATATTTCTTGTTCATGATAATCATTTATTATCCATGCTATAATAGTATTGAATGGAAACACAAATACATGTGTGGGTACATAGACAAAATGTTGTCCCTAGTAAGCCCCTAGTTGACTAGCTAGCTGATCAAAGATGGTTAAGGTTTCCTATCCATAGAGAAGTGTTGTCACTTGATAACAGGATCACATCATTAGGAGAATGATGTGATGGACAAGACCCAAAATATGAACGTAGCATATGATCGTGTCAGTTTATTGCTATTGTTTTTTACATGCCAATGTATCTGTTCCTATGACCATGAAATCATGCAACTCCCGGACATCGGAGAAATACCTTGTGTGTATCAAATCTCGCAACGTAACTGGGTGACTATAAAGGTTCTCTACAGGTATCTCCGAAGGTGTCTGTTGGGTTGGCATGGATCAAGACTAGGATTTGTCACTCCATATGACAGAGAGGTATCTCAGGGCCGACCCACTCGGTAATACAACATCACAATAAGCCTTGCAAGTAATGTGATTAAGGAGTTAGCCACGGGATCTTGTATTATGGAACGAGTAAAGAGACTTACCGGTAACGAGATTGAACTAGGGGTGGAGATACCGACGATCGAATCTCACGCAAGTAACATACAGAAGGATAAAGGGACCAACATATGGGATTAACTGAATTATTGACATAGAGGTTCATCTGATAAATATCTTAGTAGAATATGTAGGAGCAAATATGGGCATCCAGGTCCCGGTATTGGTTATCGGCCGGAGAATGTCTCAGGCCATGTCTACATAGTTCTCGAACCCGCAGGGTCTGCACACTTAAGGTTCGGTGACGTTTCAATATAGTTGAGTTATAGGTTCTAGTGACCTAAGGTTGTTCGGAGTCCCAGATGAGATCCTGAACGTCACGAGGAGCTCTGGAATGGTCCGTAGGTAAAGATTGATATATAGGAAGTCATATTTTGGTCACTGGAAAAGTTTTGGGCTAATCGGTAGTGTACTAGGAGTGCCGGGAGGGTGCCGGGGGACCACCAGGAGGGGTGTGACGACCCCAGGGATTCATGGGTTGTGATAGGAGGTGTACCAGCCCTTGGTGGTCTGCTCGGAGCCTCCCCTAAGGGCCCATGCGGCTGGAGTGGAGGGATAAGGCAAAAAACCCAAAGGTGGAAAAGGTGGAAAGAGTTTCCAAGTGGAGAGGAGGAATCCTACTTCTAGTAGGATTGGAGTAGGACTCCTTCACCTCCAATTTCGGCCAAACCTTGAGGGTTTGAGGCTGCCTCCTTGATGACCCACAAGTGTAGGGGATCTATCGTAGTCCTTTCCATAAGTAAGAGTGTCGAACCCAACGAGGAGCAGAAGGAACTGACAAGTGGTTTTCAGCAAGGTATTCTCTGCAGGCACTGAAATTATCGGTAACAGATAGTTGTGTGAAAATATAATTCATAGCAAGTAGCAAGTAACAATAGTAAAAAAGGTGTAGCAAGATGGCCCAATCCCTTTTGTAGCAAGGGACAAGCCTGGACAAACTTTTATATGAGGTAAAGCGCTGCCGAGGACACATGGGAATTTCTGTCAAGCTAGTTTTCATCATGTTCATATCATTCACGTTCGCTACTTTGATAGTTTGATATGTGGGTGGACCAGTGCTTGGATGCTGCCCTTACTTGGACAAACATCACACTTATGATTAACCCCTCTCGCAAGCATCCGCAACTACGAAAGAAGAATTAAGATAAAGTCTAACCATAGCATTAAACTAGTGGATCCAAATCAGCCCCTTACGAAGCAACGCATAAACTAGGGTTTAAGCTTCTGTCACTCTAGCAACCCATCATCTACTTATTACTTCCCAATGACTTCGTCTAGGCCCAAATAATGGTGAACTGTCATGTAGTCGACGTTCACATAACACCACTAGAGGAAACACAACATACAACGCATCAAAATATCAAACGAATACCAAATTCACATGACTACTTATAGCAAGACTTATCCCATGTCCTCAGGAACAAAAAGTTACTACTCACAAAGCATAATTATGTTATTGACCAGAGAGGCATTGAAAAGCATTAAGTATCTGAAAATACGATCTTCCACCGAGTAATGCAACTAGCATCAACTACAAAGAGTAATTAACACTATTAGCAACCTTACAAGTACCAATCGTAGTCGTGAGACGGAGATTGGTTACAAGAGATGAACTAGGGTTTGGAGATGAGATGGTTCTGATGAAGATGTTGACGAAGATGAGTCCCCTCTGATGAGAGGAGTGTTGGTGATGACGATGGCGACGATTTCCCCCTCCGGGAGGGAAGTTTCCTCGGCAGGACGGCCCTGCCAGAGCTCTAGATTGGTTCTGCTCAAGTTCCGCCTCGTGGCTGCGGAGTCTCCTCCCGAAAGCCTTCTCCTAATTTTCTCTGGGACGAAACCCTCCTTATAGCAGAAGATGGGAGACGGAGGGGCAACAGGGGGCCCACAAGCTACCCAGGCGCGACCAGGGGGTAGGCCGTGCGTGGCAGGCTTGTGGCCTCCTGGTGGCTCCCCTCAGGTACTTCTTTCGCCCAGTATTTTTTATAAAATCCAAAATAATTCCTCGTTGATTTTCACAACTTTTGGAGTTGCGCAAAATAGTATCTCAAACTTGCTCCTTTTTCAGACCAGAATTCCAGCTGCCAGCATTCTCCCTCTTCTTGTAAACCTTATAAAATAAGAGAGAAAAGGCATAAGTATTGTACCGTAAAGTGTAATAACAGCCCATAAAGCGATAAATATCAACATAAAAGCATGGTGCAAAATGGACGTATCACTTCTCCCCTCCCTCCCTCCTATATATACTAGAGGATTTAGAGGGAAGAGCTAACCCTAATTTCCACGTGCTCCCTCTACTTCATCTAGATCTGTTTCTCCTCTAGTCTAGTTTCAGCGGTGCTTAGGCGAAGCCCTGCTGGAATAGTTCCACCACCACCACCACCACCACGCCGTGCTGGAGAACTCATCTACCTCTCCGCCCCTCTTGCTGGATCAACAAGGCGGGGACCGTCATCAAGATGTACATGTGCTGAACGTGGAGGTGCCGTCCGTTGGGCACTAGATCAGGATGGATCATGATGGGATCGCGGGGTGAATCGTGATGAGATCACGGGACGAGCTGCGATTTGGATCGCAAATATGTTCCACTCCATCAACCGCATTATATATGCTTCCGCTTAGCGATCTACAAGGGTACGTAGATGCACTCTCCCCTCTCGTAGATGATCATCACCATGGATAGGTATTGCGTGTGCGTAGGATTTTTTTTTGTTTCCCATGCGACGTTCCCCAACAGTGGCATCATGAGCTAGGTTCATGCGTAGATGACATCTCGAGTAGAACACAAAAGAGTTTGTGGGTGTTGATGTTCAATTTGCTTCCCTCCTTAGTCTTTTCTTAATTCAGCAGTATTGTTGGGTTGAAGCGGCCCGGACCAACTTTACTCGTACGGTTACGATAGACCTGTTTCATCGACTAACATGCAACTTATTGCATAAAGATGATGGGGGGCGTCTGTTTCTTCAACTTTAATTGAATTGGATTTGACCGAGGCGGTCCTTGGAGAAGGTTAAATAGCAATTTGCATATCACCGTTGTGGCTTTGTGTAAGTAAGATGCGATCATACTAGATACCCATAGAAGCCACGTAAAAATTGCAACAAAAAATTAGAGGACGTCTAACTTGTTTTTGCAGGGTATGCATGTGATGTGATATGGACATAGACATGATATGATATATTGTATGTATGAGATGATCATGTTGTAATAGTTAAATATCGACTTGCACGTCGATGCTATGACAACCGGCAGGAGTCATAGGGTTGTCTTTAAACTAAGATTTGTGCTTGCAGATGCTTTTACTATATCGCTAGGTAGTAGATTTAGTAGTAATAGGATAGATAGCGCGACAACCTCGATGGTATCACGATGATGGAGATCATGGCGCAGCGTCGGTGACGATGGAGATCATGGCGGTGCTTTGGTGATGGAGATCAAGAAGCACAAGTTCATGGCCATATCATGTCACTAATGATTTGCATGTGATGTTAATCCTTTTATGCACCTTATTTCGCTTAGGACGATGGTAGCATTATAAGGTGATCCCTCACTAAAATTTCAATAGGAAATTGTGTTCTCCCCGACTGTGGACTGTTGCGACAGTTCTTCGTTTCAAGGCACCACGTGATGATCGGGTGTGATAGACTCAATTTTCACATACAACGGGTGAAAACAGTTGCACACGCGGAACACTCGAGTTAAATTTGACGAGCCTAGAATCTACAGACATGGCGTTGGAATACAAGAGACCAAAAGGTGGAGCATGAATCATATAGTTGATATGATCAACATGGAGATGTCCACCACTGAAACTATACTCTACTCACATGATGATCGGACTTGAGTTAGTGGATTTGGATCATGCGACACTCGAATGACTAAAGGGATGTCTATTTGAGTGGGAGTTCTTAAGTAATATGATTAATTGAACTAATAATCATGAACATAGTCAAAATGACTTTGCAAATTATGTTGTAGCTTGTGCTGTAGCTCTACTGTTTTGATATATACCTAGAGAAAATTTAGTTGAAAGATGATAGTAGCAATTATGCGGGCTGGGTCCGTAAACTGAGGATTGTCCTCATTGCTCCATAGAAGGCTTATGTCCTTAATGTACCTCTCATTGTGCTAAACCCTGAGAGTCGTTTGTAGATGTTGCGAACATCTCACATACACGTTTTTGATGACTACATGATCGTTCAGTGCGTAATGCTTAAACGACTTAGAAGTAAGGCGCCGAAGACGTTATGAACATCACCAGACATATGGGATGTTCCAAGAGATGAACATAGGATTGCAGGATCGTGCCCGTGTTGAGAGGTATGAGACCTTCTAAATGATTCTTTGCCTACAAAGTAAGTAGAAAAGTTCAATCGTTGAGCATGTGCTCAGATTGTCTGGGTGCTACAATCGCTTGAATCGAGTGGGAGTTGATCTTGCAGATAAAATAGTGATTGACATAGTTCTCCAAAGTCACTGCCACCAAGCTACAGAGCTATTTACGATGTTTGACGTCGCGAAGGTAGAAATCAAGTAGGAGCATCAAGTGTTGATGGTTAGTAGAACCACTAGTTTCGAGAAGGGTAAGGGTTAAAAGGGATGCTTTATGAAATGGCAAACCAGTTGCCACTCTAGTAAACAAACCCAAGGTTGAACCCAAACCCGAGACTAAGTGCTTCTATTATGAGGGGAACGGTCACTGAAGCGGAACTACCCTAGTTACTTGGTAGATGAGAAGGCTGGCAAAGTCAAAAAAAGTATATTGGATATACATGATTTTGATGTGTACTTTACTAGTACTCCTAGTAGCACCGGGGTATTAGATACCGGTTTAGGTTGCTAAGTGTTAGTAACTCGAAATAAAAGCTGCAGAATAAATGGATACTGCTAAAGGCAAGGTGAATTGGAAGTGTTTACAAGGTTGATGTGATCAACATCGCACGCTCCCTCTACCAGCGGGATTAGTGTTGAACCAAAATAAAAGTTATTTGGTGTTTGCGTTGAGCATGAACAAGATTGGATCGTGTTTATTATTCTATACGGTTATTCATTTAAGTTAGATAATAAAAGTTAATCTATTTACATGAATAATATCTTCAATGGTCATGCACCAATGTGAATGGTTCATTGAATCTCGATCGTAGTGATACACATGTTCATAATATTGATTACAAAAGATTCAAAGTAGTAATGATCGTACCACTTACTTGTGGCACTGACACTTGAGTCATATTGGTGTAAAATGCATGAAGAAGCTCCATACTGATGGATCTTTGGACTCACTCGTTTTTGCATCATTTGAGACATCCGAACCATGCCTATTGGTGTAACGCATGAAGAAACTCCATGGAGATGGATCGTTTTGACGCACTTGATTTTGAATCACTTGAGACATGCAAATCATGCCACATGGACAAGATGACTAAAGGCCTCGTTTTCCATTGAGATGGAACAAGAAAGTAACTTTTTGGAAGTAATGCATTTTGATGTATGCAGTCCAATGAGTTCTGAGGCACGCAGTGGATATCATTATCTTCTTACTTCACATACGATTTGAGTAGATACTGGTATATTTACTTGATGAAATACAAGTTTGAATTATTGAAAGGTTCAAGCAATTTTAGAGTGAAGTTAAAGATCATCGTGACAAGAGGATAATATGTCTATGATGTGATCGTGGAGGTAAATATCTGAGTTGTGATCTTGGTATGCATTTAAGACAATGTGAAAATTGTTTCACACCTAATGCCACCTGGAACACCATAGTCTGATGGTGTGTCTGAACATCGTAGCCGCACCCTATTAGATATGGTGCATATTATGATGTCTCTTATCGAATTACCACTATTGTTTCGCGGTTATGCATTGGAGACAACACCATTCACTTTAATAGGGAACCACATAGTTCGAGATGACACCGTATGAACTATGGTTTGGAGAAACCTAAGTTGTCGTTTCTTAAAAGTTTGGGGCTACGATGCTTATGTCCAAAGGCTTTGGCCTGATAAGATCGAACCCAAAGCGGATAAATGCATCTTCATAAGATACCCAAAATAGTTGGGTATACCTCCTATCTCAGATCCAGAAGCAAAGTGTTTGTTTCAGAAAACGGGTCCTTTATCGAGAAAGAGTTTCTCTAGAAAGAATTGAGTGGGAGGATGGAGGAACTTGATGAGGTTATTGAACCAACACTTCAACCACAGAGTAGAAGGGTGCAGGAAGCTGTTCTTGTGGTGCCTACACCAGTTGAAGAGGAAGCCAATGATGGTGATCATGAAGCTTCCATCACACCCTGTTTTTACCTCACTTCAAGTGTAGTTTCAAAATCTGAGTTTATTAATTTTTTTCCAAAACAAATGCTGTGAGTGCCATGATTGTCATTGTGTGTATGAATGCTTGAGTGAGTGGAATCAAAAACCATATTTTTATAGCATGTTTTTGCAAAAAGATTCTTTTTCTTATTTTGACTATTTTTTAAAACCTTGCTTTGGGTTTGCACTACAAGTCCCCGTTGACAAGGGAGTGCCTTTACCCAAAGATGGTAATATGGTTTTAGAACTATTTTAACTCTCCAATATCATCAAATAATTAATTTTCAAAATATTTTCCTATTTTATTTGCATGTCCATTTCTGAGGCCAGAAATGATATTTTTGTATGAAAAATTTCTTTTCTGCCTTTGGAAAATCTGAGAAAATTTGGAGATACTCAAAGGACATATATTTTCCATACATAAGATTTTCATACCCTATTTATATTCAAAATATTTGAGCAAACCCTTGAAAACCAGCTCTGTCTGTTCTGAACTTTTGAAATATTTCCAATAAATTCCTAGAAAATTCCAGCAACCTTCCCAAGCTATGTTTGGTGGCCATGCCAAGTTTCACGTGATTGCAAGGTGGTTTGGTTCACTAAATAATCCTAGAACCTCTCTATCCAGAATCAAGTTGAAGCAACTCTACATAACAAAGTTTATCCAAATGGCTTGACACTTTGCAGGAGTGCTCTTCACCCGAAATGAGGAGTCTTTGCGAAAAATGGGATTTGCAGGGGGTAATCTACTCACATTCTCTTTGGAAGGGACATATCTGCCCATTTGGGGGTGATTTCAAGTTTGCATTGCCAAACTTGTCCAATGAAGCTCAAATTTGGTGGAGCATCCTATTTTTACGTCAAACTTAATCCTGTTAACTTCCATCACAACTGGTGAAGTGTAGCTACCCCAAAGACCTGTCGAACATCTTTTGCCAAAATAGTAAAACAGCTCCTACCTTACTCCACATCCATACACTTTCCTCCAAACTCATAGACCAAATAGACAACACCACTCACCAACTGCAGATGAGTGGTCCCTCCTTGATTCCAAGTAGAAAAGCCAAAAACCCCATTCTAATTTCTGGTTCAAGTCTGGCATCACCTCTTGAATCACTTCCTTTGACCAGCAGGGGGTCTCTAGGCTCTCAAACGACTAAGGATCTTCCAACCCAACCCCAGGACACGCCAGACGTGGCCAAGGGGACCCAGAGCATGCCAGCATGCCGTGGCATGCCAAAACTACGCTCTGGGCATGCTATAGGGCGCACCCGAGGCGAAGGTGGCCAGCCCCGACCAGTTTAAGCCTCCCCCATTGCCCATTCGCGTCCCCAACAACCCTCCTGTATTAGGGCCCCTCCTCCCTCGCTCTATTGACCGGAGCGACGCGTGCTCTCGCACCCTAGGTTCGGCCAGAAGACCGTGGCCATGCATGCACACTCCTCCTCGCTCTCTCTCCCTCTCAGTGAGTCACAGGGGTCCTAAACAACGTCCACAATACCGTGGTTTCGACCCTGAGCTCTTACTGCCCCTCTTGCGAGCCACGGTGAAACCACCATCGCTTCCCGGTCGGTGCACCATCGAGGGACTATAAATAGGCCTCCCCCTCGCTCCCGCACCCTCATCCCACTCCTCCATAGCCTAAATTGAACCCCTAGCCACTCCATTCGAGCAGAGCGAGTTCCAGTGCTCGAGATCGACCGAGCCCCCGCTGTTTCGGAGCTCCGTCGATCTCGGGCTACATGCCAGCTTCAATGCTCCTCTCTCCTTCTCCGTGACCGTAGTGAGCTCAGGAAGCCTCTCCACCACTTCCTTGAGCTAATCCCTACCCGTAGCACCCACTTCATCCACCTCCCGAATCGTCTCCTCTGCAGCCACCGCGTCGCAGGTGAACCAGGGCCTCCCCATCATCCCTTCGACCACCATCAGGTAGGTGATGATGTGCTCGTTCCATTCCTGCCATCGTTGGGGCTCGAGGGCGTCGGTATCGCCGCTGCGTGCCTCCCCTCCCCTCTGTCCAGAGGTGAAAGACGACCCCGATAGGTGTAACCCACCTGTCAATGGCTCTTCTCTCTCACCCTCTCTCCTTTGTGCCGCTGACCGCAGGGGCCCGCACGTCTGGTTTGAATGTGGCGGCGCGTGCGCCTCTGGGCTGGCTGGCTGGCTGGCCGGCTGGGCCGGCCCAAGACACATGCCGAGCTAGGCCTAGGCTAAACCCCTTTTTCTTTTTTTGTTTAATCCTATTTTAAATGATTTTTGTAGAATTTTTTATCCAATATAATTTAATTTTCTTCCACCACAATTCTTCTAAAAACAAGTAGAATTTAATAGAGCCATTGCACAAATTTTTAAGACAACTTTTCCGTATAGTAATAATTAAAAAGGCTATTTTGAATACTTTAGCTTCTGTTAAAATGATTTTTAAAATAATATTTTCATAAAAAACGAGTGGCAATATCTTCAAAATAATAATGTAGATTTATCATAATAGGGCAACATTTTTAAAGTGAGTTTGTGCTCTGTTTTTAGTGAGCTACTTATTAGTTTATTACTTACTACGACGATAGATACCACGTTTGACGATGGAGTTGGACTCGAAGACCCCGGATACTTAGCTGATCAAGGCAAGCATCCCTTTGACCATGTTTGAGCTAATATTATGTTGCATGGTAGTAGAGCAATTATTCCTGCTGCATATGATCACAAATATTTGGTAAATCATCGTACGATGTTTCCGATGGCTCCTCAGGAGCACTTGCATTTGAGCATGATCCTACCACCTATGAGGGTCACGCTAATATCATGATGACAAGTAGAGCTAATCATAGTAGAAGCATGAGCATGATGATGGTAAATATCAAAGGTTTATGAAAACCCCGTCGGGTGCCACTGATGCTCGAGGGAGATGATGAGTTAGGTGGCCACTTGTGAAACATTGGTGCACCGGGAATATTTTGGTGTGAGTGGTTTCGGAAATGGGATTAGATTTATGATGTGTCGACTGTCCCAACCTTACATGTTCGACCACGTTACCCCATTTATGGGACGGGGCTTTGTTGATTGCTCTGGTCGGTGCTAGCAAAGAGCCACATTACTAGTGGCGGGAGCGATATGTGGTCACTCTCGTGACGGGGTCGTACCAGGTAGAACGACTATGCCGTTTTTACGTGTTCCGGGCACATCGTTGGTCCCCGCGTGGATGATACTGTCCAGAGTTAGTGCTCTTAAGACGTACATCATGTGGGCTGGGTACCAATCGAGTGGATCTCTTTGTCTAGTATCGTCAGTGGAAAGGCATTGTTCGGGTACTTACCTCGGGTATGTTAAATACCACGAGTCTTGGATGACACGAAAGTTTCCCGGATCTCGTGGGTACATGGTACAACCTCTTCAGAGCGTCAAACTATTTGAATAGCCGTGTCCACGACCAAGGACAGTTGGGTAATCCTGCTTAAACTACGTCCAGTTGTTTCCCCATAAACCAGGTGTGTGTGTGTGTGTGTTCAAGGAGTTATGTGAAAGAGTTGATATGACCAAGTTTGGTGACTTGGCATATCGGGTGAACCCGAAGTGTTCAACTCCCAGCAGATATGTCGATATCTGTAACTTGTTCTTCTAAATACCATCTAGCTTATGTTGCACATTCATCTGTGATCATGTTTATTTACAAACAAGTTGCTACCCACCTATACTGCATATTACCTGCTACCATACCAATTGCATTATCCCTATCATGGGCTGTTTGTGAGTACATTCAAAGTACTCACTAGCTTGCCACTGGTTATGTTATTGACCAGACATGGAAGGACCAGAGTTTGGAGAAGAATACATCATCGTGACGGACTTGCGAACTAGGACGCCTCCCAGCCAGAATGCCTGTTGGTGTACGCTGATGGCAAGGCACACGCTTAGCCCCAAGATTTCCGCTAGTAGATGTATCGGTGTGATTGGCCTTAGAGGCCCTACCTATGTGAACTTGACCTTGATGATCCTTTGATGTATCATTTCGGTATGTTGGATGTAAGACTCTTAACATTCAGTATCTGTGTGTTTGGTGAGCATTGATCTCTGGGATCACTGAGCATGTTCATTTGGCGATCTCGACTCATAAGTCGGGCTCCCCACAGAGCTGTTATCAGAGCCATCTTGACTCTAGGATGCCTTAGGTAGCATGGACGATAGCCTAGACGAGTATTGCACTCAGCCCTTACACTTGAGATTTTCTACACCCACAAAAATTTCTAACCCTCTCCTACAACCTTGTAGATGCCCGCCGTACCTGAGATGCTTCTGGAGACGGGCTTACCCCTACTCTTGGGAGATAGCCTCGAGAAGTGTCAAGTATGTCGCACGCCCAATTTTCTCTACCATGAGCACTAGGTCAACGCCGACACAAAAGAATATCAGGTGGACGTGATAGTGAAGTCTAAAGTCTCCCCAACTAGTTGGTTCTTTGAAGGACCACATATGGAGAATCTGATGTTGGCAGTGGAGACAGCCGCACGAGAGGCGCCCGTGCGCCTCCGTGACCTCCTTCCCAAGATGGATAATGAGTTGGCTACTCGTCACCTTCCTTTTATTAAGTACATGATTGACATGATCTGGATGCTTAACCCATCCCCGGAGGACGGGACGCCACTCAGGTTTCAGACCTACTTCAGCCTCTCCGCCGACACCTTGACTCACCTTCTGATCAAGGAATCCGTGACGCTTCGCCAAGAAGCACACCAAGTCAAGGACCTACTTCGCCTGGAAAAGATGAAGACCCACAAGGTCAAGAAGGAAGGACCACCCGGAGGGCAGTCAACCATTGCCTTCTGAGGAGGGATACCATCGCTCGAGGCTACTCCTATTCAGAGTCGCCGTCTGACTGCGGAAGAATACACTGAGCTCCTCACCGCTTCGCCAACGAGGAGACGCCGTGATGGATCGCTCCCATCTCCATCACCTCTGAAGGAGGAAGGTACCGATGAGGATGAAGACGAAGATCCTGCGGAGCCTGCATACGAGACTGAGCAGTCCACCGCTTAGAGGAACGTCTTAGGCAATTAGGAGTCTCCCCATGCATAGTTGAGTCCGTGTATCAGTTCATGAGAACCATGAGTGTTGTGTGATCATGTATGATGCAATCCACATTTCTGCCTTAGGCATCTTGTAAGCGACTACATCAGTTGTTTTAATGCATTAGATTTCCCAAAAACTTTGTTCAACTCGCACACTAGCACAGTACCAAACCCCCCTTATTTAGGAGCTTCATGCCTGATGATTCCCCGACCATTTCATCATATTGACTTGTCCGATCCTCTGACAGGATGGTGATTTCAACATGCACCAGCACCTTCGGCAACCCCAGCTCTGCCACCTCTGGCTAGCAATATGGAACCTCTGGGAATGCTCAAGCTAGAGATCACCTCGAGCAGCAGCAACACGATATTCCCCCAGCACCGCCTCCTCCGGAGAGCCTCACTGTGGCTCAGTTCCTCCAAGCTCTCCGAGAGGAACGTCAAGCCAACAATACTGCCATCCAACAAGTGGCTCAAGTCTTGGTGAACAATCCTCCGCAAAACGGAAATGGCAATAGTCGCTCTACTCTGTCTGAGTTTATGAGGACTACACCTCCTATATTCACTGAGGCAACTAAACCATTGGATGCTGATGACTGGATCCACACCATTGAAGACCTCCTCGCACTGGTCAAGTACACCGATGATCGTGAGAAAGTCCTTTATGCTTCTCATTGTCTCGGAGGCACGGCCAGAGCTTGGTGGGACAGGTTCCAGATCATGCGAGAAGGGCAAGCTATCACTTGGGCAGTATTCAAGGAAGGATTCCGCGCTCCTCACATTCCCCCTAGAATGATTACCATTAAGAAGCGGGAATTCCGAGCCTTGAGGCAAGGAAGTGGAACCATCAAGGAGTATATGCAGAAGTTTAACCTCCTGTCAAGATATGCACCGGAAGACGTCAACACTGAAGCCGCAAAGGTGGAATGCTTTATGGAAGGACTACAACAATTGCCTCAGTATCAGCTGGTTGTTTGTGAATGCGGGACCTTCTACAATCTGGTGAACAAGGCCCTCATGCTGGAGGATAAGCATCATGTAATGCATGATACCCGCAAGCGCAAGCTGATGGGTAATGGAGGACCCAGTAACCCGAAGCCATGCCCATGGCAGTCAACCTCAACAAGACCCAAATATCAGCAAAAGTGGTACAAGGCACCAACGTTTCGCCAGAACTACCAGCCCGAGCAGCAAGTCAACACCAACCAGCAATCAACCCGCCCAATAACAGTGGAGTCAAGCCCAAGATCCCAGGGCAGGTTACCTGCTTTGTATGTGGTCAGACTGGGCACTACTCAAGGCAGTGCCCCAACAAGAACCCCGATGCACCGCGCCCCAATGCGCCTAATTAAGGACAAGTTCAAGGAGTGCCAGGCACGAACCAAGCTCCCCATAACCAGCAGTACCACAATAGGGGACATATTAATCACATCTC
This sequence comes from Hordeum vulgare subsp. vulgare, assembly GCF_904849725.1. NCBI lineage: Eukaryota > Viridiplantae > Streptophyta > Magnoliopsida > Poales > Poaceae > Hordeum > Hordeum vulgare. Next base: position 313,328,722 of record NC_058518.1, read on the forward strand.
CGCAGAAGAAGCACAGGAAGACCCAGATTGGATTCTGGGTACGTTCCTCGTGAACTCCATCCCAAACACAATATTGTTTGATTGTGGTGCTTCACATTCTTTTGTTAATCGGAAGTTTGCTGAAAAATGTGGTTTGAAGCCTACCCTCCTTAATGGGAAAATGGCAGTACATACCCGGGAGCAGTGCTAAGGACCAACATAGGATGTAGAGGAGTCCGGATCAATATTAATGGAATAAGCTTCACAACATATCTCATCGTCATCAAGTCACAAGGCTTGGACGTGATCCTTGGAATGGATTGGTTGGCCAAGCAGCAGAGCATATTGGACTTTGCCAAAAGGGCTATTACCATGACAAGCGACCAAGGGGTCAAAGTCAAGTATGTCCCTGAGCCTACATCCACTCTAGCCCTGAGGTAAATTGCCTATCGGGAGAAGAGTTGGACCAAGTGCTAATAGTCTGTGAGTACGCGGATGTCTTTCTTGCTGAGCTGCCAGGGATGGCTCCTCACCGAGACATCAAGTTCATCATTGAGCTCATGCCCGGATCAAGGCCTATCTATAAGAAGCCTTATAGGATGGGATCCGAAGAGCTAGCAGAGCGGAAGAAGCAGTTGGATGAGCAACTCACGAAGGGATTCATCCGTCCGAGTGCATCACCTTGGTGATCACCTGTTCTGTTCGTGTCTAAGAAGGATGGGACTATCAGATTCTGCGTTGATTACCGTTCTCTCAACGAAGTCACGATCAAGAACAAGTACCCACTCCCCAAGATCAAAGACCTATTTGACCAGCTAAATGGAGCCAAGGTATTTTCCAAGACCGATCTCCGATCTGGATATTACCAATTGAAGATCTAACCCGAAGACATACCTAAGACTGCATTCGAGACCCGATACGGTCTATACGAGTGCACCGTCATGTCATTTGGGTTGACCAATGTCCCAGCATACTTCATGTACCTCATGAACAAAGTCTTCATGGAATACCTGGATAAGTTTGTCGTCGTCTTCATTGATGACACATTAATCTTCTCCAAGTCCCAAGAAGAGCATGAGCAACACTTGAGGTTAGTGTTGGAAAAGCTTCGAGAGAACCAGCTTTGTGCCAAGTTTAGCAAATGCAAATTCTGGATGCACGAAGTTGGATTCTTGGGTCATACCATGACAACAAATGGATTGGTGGTCGATCTCTCCAAGATTACCATACTAACCAATTGGGAATCGCCAATCGATGTGAAGGAAGTCAGAAGCTTCCTCGAACTCGCGGGATACTACTGCAAGTTCGTGGAAGGATTCTCCCGCATCGCTCGACCAATGACTCAGCTCTTGAAGAAAGGCAAGAAGTTCGAATGGACGCCGGAATGCGAAGAAAGCTTCCAGGAGTTGAAGAAGAGATTGACTACCGCCCCGGTATTGGCTACACCCGATATCAGCAAGGAGTTCGTGATATATTGTGATGCTTCAAGAACCAGGCTCAGTGGAGTCCTAATGAAAGACGGCAGGGTCGTGGCTTACCTGTCACGGCAACTACGCCCGCATGAGGAAAACTACACCACCCATGATCTTGAGTTGGCAACCGTAGTGTAGGCCCTGAAGACATGGTGACATTACCTTTTGGGGAAGCGATGTGAAATATACACCGACCACAAGAGTCTAAAGTATATCTTTACTCAGAGGGAATTGAATTTCAGGCAGCAAAGATGGTTGGAGCTAACCAGAGACTATGACCTTAGCATTCAATACCACCCCGGTAAGGCCAATGTGGTGGCCGATGCCTTAAGCCGGAAGGCCATCATCTTGAACGTTATGCTCAAGGAAAGGCTACCCACCTTATATGAAGAGATTGAAAGCTTCGGTTTGGAGCTAGTTGAACCAGGATTCCTAGCCAACCTCAAAGTCAAATCCATGTTGGCAGACGACATCAAAGAAGCCCAGAAGGGGCACAAGAGCATCAAAGGCATCAACAAGAAAATCCAGGAAGGCAAGGCCCCAGAATTCTCGGTGGATGAACAAGGAGTAGTGTGGTTTGGGAAACATTTATGCGTACCCAACAGGGCGGAACTCATGGACTTGATCCTGCAAGAAGGTCATGACACACCCTACTCTATTCACCCCGGTGGCACCATAATGTATCAGGACCTCCGGGAAAGATTCTGGTGGCATGGCATGAAGAGGGAAATAACGTCCTATATCACCAAGTGTGACGTGTGCGAGTGAGTCAAGGCTGAGCACGAGCGACCTGCTAGATTGCTACAACTTCTCCAAGTGCCCGAATGGAAGTGGGACCGAGTCGGCATGGACTTCGTCACTGGTGTACCCAGGTCCAGTGTAACACCCTCTTTTTCAAACCTTTTCTTTTTAAAATATTTTTGAAGACCACTTGCAATTTGGTGGGTTTTCAAATTCTCAAAGCAAGTTGGATTATGAAATCTCTGATTTCTTGTCTCAAACAACCCAAAACAATTTGCTTCTTATTAAAACCTTTGTGAGATTTATTTGCAATATTTTATTCTATTAAATAATTCTGTTTTTCTATTTTGGGAATTATGCCATCACTATGGGTTGTGAAGCAACCTATAGCTTGGATGAGCTTTAAGACCCAAAACTTTTGCAACATCTTCTCAATACCTTATGATTTCAAAATATTCAAAAATATTTCTTTGTCCAATGGATAATTATGGCCAGAATAATTATTTATTATCTGACCAGAATTATCCCTTTGTGAAGCAACCCTATGTTTCCTCTTTTGAAAAATTCCCAATTAATTCCTGTAGTTACGAGGGATCATACATGGTTCCAATATGTAAAAACATCCCAGGGTCCAACAGAAATTTTGAGCAAAAACACTCTGCTAAGTCTCTGCTAAAACAGGACCTTTGTGAAGGAAGTGCCAGCTAGGAGTGCACAATGGAGTTACAAATGTTTGGGCATGTGTGCACTACCAAATGACACTTCCCCACCAAATGACACTGGTAGCAAAGCTTGGAATTGAGTGCTAGGAGCTCATTTGTGTTCTGGACCAGAAAGATGGTTTTCAAAGGAACTATATTCATTTGATCTTTAAACCTTGCCAATCTATGCCAGTTTAGAGTCTTTTCTATGCTGATTCTGCTAGACATCTTATCTTGCTCTAATCCCAACCCTGTTGAGCTCTAGAACCTCCCAAAGTCTGCTCGCAGAACCTGTTGTTGATGTTCCTAGTCGCAGCAGAGCTTGTATGTATAGGCAAGCAGTGGCTGGTGACTGATGGAAGGCTGGTCGACAAGGTTTCAAGGCTTGTGTGGCATCAGGGTCGCCGCAACCATGGTGATCACGGTGCTCGCATGCCACAGAGCGCGCTCTGCGCAGCTCCAGTGACAGCCGAGCCGCCCTGAGCCATCAATCGCCGCCCCCTTGTCCTAAGCGCCGACGAGGTCCGTGGTAGCCGCGTGGCACCTCCCGAACCCTCTAGTTCGCCGGAGAAGGGCACCGTCGCTCCCAGCGAAGCTCCGCCACGGGAAACATAGTGGCCTTCGGCCACTGTGGTCGTCCACAAGCCATTAATGGCTCCGGACCCGTCCTGTCGCTCCCCTGACCTCCTCCATCACCTCACCCCCACGCCGCGACAGCCAGCTCGCCGTCCTTGCTCCAGTGGCAAGCCCGAGCCTCACCGCTTTGGGAGAGCTCGACAGTGCTTGTCGCTGGCCTATATAAGGCGCTGCTCGAACCCCTCCTAGCTCTCAGCCCTCTCCTCCACCCCTGGATTAGCTCTAGAGACCCCCAGCAAAAGCTGGGAGCTCGTCACCCTCAGCTCCGACGACAAGCTCCGCCGCCAAATCCCCTCTGTTGCCAGCCTCCTCCGCCCTTCCCCAGTCTAATCCAAGGCCACCAGTGTGTTCCCTTAGTCCCTCTGGTGCTCCTCGAGTCGTCGGTGAGTCGAATCCCTGCCGGAACCGTCGCCGTTGACGACCACCGTAGCCTCCACCCGCTAGAGAAGAAGGGGCGACGCCGTCCGACCATCTCCGAAGGAGCTACGGGTACAGGGAGGATCGTTTTCGAGAGCCCGTTCCATTCCCGTCATCTCCCAGCCTCGCCGTCATCTCTATCGCTGGTGAGCGTCGCCGGTGAGCCGCCCTCCTCTGTCCCCCCTCCTCCCTCTATGTTTGAAAAGGGCAGGCCCCACCTGCCAAGGTCTGCGGCCTGCGGCCGAAGCGTTAAGTGGAGGCGCCCCTCCACTTTACGCCATCGACGTGGCCCCTCCCAGGAATTCTATTTCTTTTATTTATTTCAGATTTAAACAGAAACCTTGACCATATAAATCTTTTTATTTACAAGTCCAAATCACTTGATTCTTTTTGCATTGGGTTGGTATTGAAATTCTTTACAATCTGGTAAATTTTGGTATTTTTTCCCACACTCATAGAACTTCTGGTTAATAAAAAGGTATTTAATGATTTTCCTTTTCTTTTGCTATTTCAAACACATTTTTTAGAGGGAAACTTTGAAGACGAGGAGTGTTTGAACAACCCCACAGATCAAGGCAAGCCATCATATCCATGTGATGTAGTTTTGCATAGCATAGCTCACATATTCATGCATTATACTTGCTTAACTTAATAAGAAATAATGATTTAATAAACAATCATATAGAGATATATGCTTATGGTTATTAATCACTATGGTTATTATGATTTGGTGGATGATCACGAGTCACCTGACTGGGCATAATCGTACAACCACCTCTTGCCGGTATGGGAAGGCCGTGACTTGGGCTGTCCGCGTGATCTCTCACCGATATGCCCCAAAGAGGGAGGGTTATGCACGTGTGCCACCTTGGCTCGGTGGGCGGTGATAACCCTGTGAGCCCAGTTAAGTTGAGTTGGGCCCGTCCCTGGTTGGGACAGTTTTGTGTGGCCACGACGGTGGCAGGTGTCATGAGGACACATGTGTCATGAGGACACATGGCCACCCAGGGCAGGACTCCGGAAGGGAGTGGTTGCCGGGGATATGATAAGAGGGTCATGGGCCAGACAAGTTGCGTTGGAGCAATGCTGGTCCACCCAAATGGGATCACGAGGTCAGTGCTCCAGAGTGTGGGTAAAGTGTGCAACCTTTGTAGAGTGTCAAAACTATTTGAATAGCCGTGTCCACGGTAATGGACAGCCCGACCAGAGCTCAGTAGATGGTCACCCGTGTGGATGTTAGTAATGATGGAAGAACCCTCCAGTTGAGTGGAGATGCTTGATAAGCATTCCGGTGGTTGTGAGACAACCCCCGACATGAGTAAGTGGACGATATAAAGTCAAGTGGTATTATTCTTAATTGGTTGCCATGCTATTGTTTGCTGCATTGCTTGGTTATTATGAGCTTGCGATTACATTCCAAGTACTCACCTGGCGTATCATGCCAGATGTAGGACAAGCCAAGGACGGAGGTCCTGATGATGCGTACTACGAAGTGTCCACAACAGTCTCCCTGTGTATGGAGTTGTCGCTATGTTCCGTTATGCCGTAGAAGTACTTAGTAGTTTCGAGGCCCCACTATGTCTCATAAATAATGTAGATACTGTGCTGCACCAAAGGTGCCTTTGGCCTTGCTATCATTGTAAGATATGTATTTGTAAATTTATGCTATCAATAAAGTCAGTTCAGTTCTGTGCCAAGTTGTTGAGTCTTTCCAAAAGACATGATCTCTGGGTTGGAAACACTGGTAATCCGATTTGTTGAATCGAGGTGCCACAATGCTTGGTATCAGAGCCACGCTGACTATAGGACACCCTAGTAACCGCGTTAGCACAACGAGTAGTATAGGGTCGTGAGTATGCATTTGCTTGTTGCACTTGAATGCTGCATTTGATTGTTACATGGCATGCATCATGATTCATTGTGTTACTAACCTTTGGCTTTGTGAATGTAGATGGGACTAGTTCCGTATCATTTCCAATATGAGCCTGCACCATCCTCCTTCCCATCACTACTTCGAACGTCTGATTTCGACTGTACCCGCATGGCGTGGAACTAGTGTACCAGGTGTTTTGGGAGCATCTTGCCGAGTCCGTGTACGAGTTCCATGCTCAGTCTTACCTGGTTGTCAGCTGGGATATTGGCAGCTATTCTCGCTCTACTAAGGGCATAACGGCTTCTACTCCATAGATGGCAATCCAGTTTGCTGCGGTGGAGGCTTGATACGTCCATTTTGCATCATGTTTTCATGTTGACATTTATCGCTTCTTTGGCTGTTATTTCACTTCACGGTACTATTCTTATGCCTTTTCTCTCTTATTTTGCAAGGTTTACATGAAGAGGGAGAATACCGACAACTGTAATTCTAGCCTGAAAGTGGAGCAAAGTTGAGATACCTATTCTGCACAACTCCAAACACCGTGAAAATCAACGGGGATTTTTTCCCAATTTATCAAAAATACTCGGCCGAAGAAGTGCCACAGGGGCACCAGGGGGTGCCCACAAGCCTGCACGGCGCGGCCACCCCCAGGCCGCACCATGGGGGCTTGTGGGCAGCCCACTGGCCCAATGCCCCCCTGTTTTGCTATATGAAGGGTTTCGTCCAGGAAAAAAATCGGGAGGGACCTTTTTCGTGGTTTTGCCGCCGCCATGAGGCCGAACTTGAGCAGAACCAATCTAGAGCTCTAGCAGGACGATCCTGCTGGGGAAACTTCCCTCCCGGAGGGGGAAATCGTCGCCATCGTCATGACCAACACTCCTCTCATCGAAGGGGACTCGTCACCATCACAACATCTTCATAAGCACCATCTCATCTCCAAATCCTAGTTCATCTCTTGTAACCAATCTCCATCTCGCGACTCCGATTGGTACTTGTAAGATTGCTAGTAGTGTTGATTACTCTTTGTAGTTGATGCTAGTTGGATTGTTTGGTGGAAGCGTTTATGTTGAGATACTTGATACTACTCATTACCTCTCTGGTCATGAATATGATTATGCTTTGTGAGTAGTTACTTTTGTTCCTAAGGACATGGGATAAGTCATGCTAATAGTAGTCATGTGAATTTGGTATTCGTTCGGTGTTTTGATATGTTGTATGTTGTTTTTCCTCTAGTGGTGTTATGTGAACATCGACTACATAACACTTCACCATTATTTGGGCCTAGAGGAAGGCATTGGGAAGTAGTAAGTAGATGATGGGTTGCTAGAGTGACAGAAGCTTAAACCCTAGTTTATGCGTTACTTCGTAAGGGCCTGATTTGGATCCACTAGTTTAATGCTATGGTTAGACTTTGTCTTAATTCTTCTTTCGTAGTTGCGGATGCTTGCGAGAGGGGTTAATTATAAGTGGGATGCCTGTCCAAGTAAGGGCAGTACCCAAGCGCCGGTCCACCCACATATCAAACTATCAAAGTAACGAACGCGGATCATATGAACATGATGAAACTAGCATGACAGAAATTCCCATGTGTCCTCGGGAGCGTTTTTCCTCCTATAAGACTTTGTCCAGGCTTGTCGCTTGCTACAAAAGGGATCGGGCCACTTTGCTGCACCGTTGCTACTTTTGTTACTTGTTGCTTGCTACGAATCATATCACCACACAATCACTTGTTACCTATAATTTTAGTGCCTGCAGATATTTCCTTGCTGAAAACCACTTGTCAGATCCTTCTGCTCCTCATTGGGTTCAACACTCTTACTTATCGAAAGGACTACGATTGATACCCTATACTTGTGGGTCATCAAGGCTCTCACCGACTTGCGCTACCACGAGGTGGAGATGCAGACTCATCCAGGTTTCTTCCATTACCCCACCTTGTCGCCTTTGACAGGGTGAGTCATTTTTGACCCCGTAGACCCGGCATGTGACCGTGCGACTGCTGTGTGTCTCGCTATGTGAGCGCCAGCTATCGTACGATCGTGTCCCTCGCAGAGGAGCTATCCCGTCTTCGCGCGGCACTTGTCATTGCAACTGCAGTGCCACCCCACCCCAGTCTTCTGTTCCACCCTCAGATGCACCACCAGTTCCACCACCACCTGGATTTGAGATCCCAGTTAGTTCTTCAGCACCGCCAGGCACTTCGTCTGGTAGTCGCCGTGAGACTCATTCTGAGTGGGCCTCACTCGTTGCCACTCCCGCTGCCCCGATGCTGAGGCGTCGTGCTCCTTCGAAAGCAGGACCGTCTCGTCAACGTCGCCGTGTAGCCTTTGCTCCGAAGATTGAGGTCAACATCATCAGTACGTACTCTGACTCAGGATCAGACGACGAGGAGTCGGAGGTCTTCCAGTGTTCGTGCCATCCGTGCCACTAGAGCCGAGGTTGGAGTTGTTGAGCATGCATCTTTGCATATGTCAACTGCCGTGTGAGCAGTCTAGTCATGATATGTTCCCCTACTAGCTTGAAAAAAGTGATGTTAATTTGCATTGTATAATTTTGTTCTTTGCTTATTTCCCTTTCCATGAGAATTTCTTTGGTGTTTTATGACCATGCTTTTCCCTTATGGATGTTGCTCAATGATTCGGTACTTTGCAATGGGAACAATAATTTAGGATGAAAGGGAGTTGTAGCCACGTCAACGATGGAACTCCCATCCGTCGGTCCGCCAGGCAGGCAGGTTAACCACCAGAAGACCTACCACCTCCACCACCCCACGCACCAAATATTGAGCAGATCATGAGGATGTTTGAGGAAAAGAGGAATCAGGATCTCATGGAATTCCTGAGAAGCATGCAGGCTATGGTAGGCCAGAATAACCACAACGGGGCACGATCCAAGTTGTCAGATTTTTAGCGAACTAAGCCTCCCAATTTTGGCCAAGCTACGGATCCGATTGAAGCCGCCGACTCGTTAGGGACTATGGAGAAGAAGCTAGACATAGCCCGTTGTGAGGAAGCTGACAAGGTTCCCTTTGCCACTCACTACCTAGAAGGGCCAACAGCTATATGGTGGGATAATACTAAGGTAACATGGCCCTGTGGAGAAGAGATTACATGGGAATGATTCAAGGAAGCATTCCGCAGATATCATATTCCTAGGGGTATTATGAAGGTAAAGCAAAGAGAATTCCTCGCTCTTACACAAGGAAGCATGACGGTTGCCGAGTATCTGAACAAGTTTAACAATCTGGCTCGATACTCGACCCATGATGTATCCACTGAGGAAATGAAGGTTGATCGCTTCCTAGGCAGTCTAAACCATGCCCTCCGTTGTCAGCTTTGTATGATGGACTTCCCAGACTTCCAGGCGCTGGTAAACAAAGCCTTCATAGCCGAACGAGAGCTTAAGACTGGATACGATGAACGCAAGAGGAAGTTTGAACCCAAGAAGGATAACAAGGACCAGATTGCACAAAAGCCACGTACCTGGCAACCAAACACCACTATCTACAAGCCCACTTGGAACAACAGTAACAACACTAACAAGACAGTGAGCAAGAACAAGGCCTTCGGCAAATAGCCAGTGCTAGAGGATTTCCGCTGCAACAACACCTGTTTCACTTGCGGCCAGAGTGGACACTATGCAAAGCAGTGCCCCACCAATAGCGGAAAACCATCCTCCAACATCAAACCGCAGATCAATACTATTGCACGCCGCCCTAACTCTAAGTTTACCAAAGGACGCGTCTACCATATCTCTGCCGAATAAGCATGCGAAGCTCCAGAAGTTGTCATCGGTATGTTCTCTGTTAACAACATACGAGCAATAGTTTTATTTGATTCCGGGGCTTCCCACTCATTTATCTCGAGGAGTTTTGCCGCCATGCACCAATTTTCCCCTTTGTTGTTGGATAAAATCATGGTGGTACAATCCCCTGGCTCTATGCTCAGAACAAATCTCGTATACCGGGATCTGGAAATACGGATACAAGGAGCTACCTTTCTAGCTGCACTAATTGCCATCGAATCCTCAGGATTAGATGTAATACTGGGGATGAACTGGTTTACACCCCATCAAGTGTGCATCAATTGTGCCACAAGAACTGTGACGCTGGTTAATCCGGCCGGCAAAACCGTCCAATTTATCACCAACAACATGAAGACAAGGAACGGAATGGCATACCAAGTAGATGTCACGGATATGAACTTGATTCCAGTGGTATGTGAATTTCCAGATGTGTTCCCCGAGGAATTGCCAGGAATGCCACAGGACCGGGAGTTGGAGTTTGCAATCGAATTAGTTCCCGGTACCGCCCCAATTTACAAGAAAACTATCGTATGCCAGGACCGGAATTGGCAGAGCTAAAGAAACAGTTGGACGAATTACTGCAAAAAGGATACATTCGCCCAAGCATCTCACCATGGGGATTACCAGTACTATTCGTCAAAAAGAAGGATGGAAGTTTGCGAATGTGCATAGACTATCGTCAGCTAAATGAGGTCACTATTAAAAACAAGTGCCCACTACCATGCATCAATGACCTATTCGACCAGTTGATTCGAGCACGAGTGTTCTCCAAGATTGACCTCAGGACTGGGTATCATCAGCTCAAAATCAGAAAGGAAGATATACCCAAGACAACCTTCACTACCCGATATGGCCTGTGTGAGTTCACGGTCATGTCATTTGGTCTCACAAATGCTCCATCCTATTTCATGAGCATGATAAACAAGGTCTTCATGGATTTCCTAGACAAGTTCGTGGTAGTGTTCATTGATGATATACTGATATATTCTAAAGACGAGGAGGATCACAAGCGTCACCTCCGTGTTGTCTTGGCAAGACCGAGATCCCATCAACTGTATGCTAAGTTCAATAAATGTGAGTTCTGGCTGAAGGAAGTGGGATTTTTGGGACACATCCTGTCATAACAAGGTGTGGCTGTCGATCCTAGTAAGGTAACATCAGTGCTAAATTGGAAAACACCAGTCTCGGTGACCGAAGTTCGCAGCTTCCTGGGATTGGCAGGCTATTACCAATGATTCATAGAAGGCTTTTCCAAGATAGCCAAACCATTGACGGAATTGCTCAAGAAAAATGAGAGATTCGTATGGACGACAGCATGCAAAAGAAGTTTCCTGGAATTAAAGACAAGACTAACGACCGCACCTGTTTTAATCCTCCCGGATATCCACAAGAGTTTAGACATTTATTGTGACGCTTCCCGACGAGGAATTGGATGTGTGCTGATGCAAGAAGGGAAGGTTGTAGCATACGCATCCCGACAGCTACGACCGCATGAAAAGAACTACCCCACTCATGACTTGGAGCTAGCAGCCGTGGTTCATGCCTTGAAAATTTGGAGGCATTACCTCATTGGACAACGGTGTGAGATATACAAGGAACACAAAAGTCTTAAGTATATTTTCACCCAACCCGATCTGAATCTCAGGCAACGACGATGACTTGAACTAGTCAAGGACTATGACCTTGGGTCAACTATCATCCGGGGAAAGCCAATGTGGTTGCAACGCTCTTAGTCGAAAGCCAATCACGGGAAATGCACTACTGGAAAGTATGTATCTGAGACTGCAAGAAGAGTTCATTAGTCTCAACATGATATTATGCGGTCCAGTTACCCCAGAGACCTTGGAAATTATCGCCACCCTCATAGACGAAATCAAGAAAGCTCAAGAATCAGACGAAGGAATCAAGAAGATCAAAGGGTCACTGCCATAAGGGAAGGACAAATCCTTCCGAGTAGATGACCAAGGCATCCTATGGTTCGAAAAACGGATATGCGTCCCCGACCAAAACAGCCTGAGACAACATATACTCACGGAAGCGCCAGATTCCGCATATTCTACTCATCCAGGAGGTACGAAGATGTACCAAGATCTGAGAAAGACATTTTGGTGGCCAGGGATGCGAAAGGATATAGCATATTATGTCGCCTGCTGTGATATATGCAACAAGGTTAAGGCGGAACACCAAAAGCCCGCGGGGTTACTACAACCACTACTGGAATTTAGAAATTTGCCGTCTGCTGACGCATGGCAAAGGTACTCTTTGCCGTCAGCTGTCACAATGCTGACGGCAAAGAGGTGGCTGATGGCAAAGGTTTATTTTGCCGTTGGCCACCTCTTTGCCGTCCGTTGGCGGACAACAAAGGAGCCCTATGCGGACGACAAAGAGAGCGCAGATTCAAAGCCCCCCCCCAAACGGCCGAAACCCCACCCCCACCCACCCCGCCCCTTTGCCGTCCGCCACCCTCCCTTTGCAGACGATAAAGGGGGCATGGCCTTAACGGCTCTGACACCTCTAACGGCTCCCACCCCGCACCCAATCCCTGCCCGCCTACCCCCCGTCTCTCTCTCGCGCACTGTCGTCTGCCCACCCCGCCGCCGCCGTAGCTCCCCTCCCCAGCCACCCCGCGCCGCCGCCCTCCCAACTGCCGCCCCCTCCAACCTCCCTCCCGACCGCCGCCCACCTCCCTCCCGGCCACCGCCCCCTCCCACCTCCCTCCCAACTGCCACCGCCCCCTCCCACCTCCCTCCTGGCCGCCGCCGCCCCCTCCGACCTGCATCCCGGCCGCCTCCCCCCTCCCACCTCTCTCCCGGCCACCGCCCCATCCCACCTCCCTCCCGGCCGCCCCCTCCCCTCCCACCATCCTCCCGGTCGCCGCCCCAGCCTCACCTCCCCTGTGCTGGCGACCCCGGCGCCCTCCCCTCCGGTTAGTACGGTTTTTATAATTTTTTTCCTGTTTTTTCTTCTTATTTTTAGCTAGAATGTCCGAATAATAAAAAGAAAAAGTAGAAAAGGTAGAAAAGTAGAAGAAGAATATGTAGTTTAGTGCTAGGTTTAGTTTTTTTTCTTCTGTTTTTATGTTAAATTAGATAGCTAGTTTAATAGGTAGAAAAAGTAGATAGAAAAGAAAACAAATAGATAGAAAAAAACTTAGAAGAAAATAAGAGAATAATAAACTAGAAGAAAAAAGAAGAAGAAGAAGAAGAAGAAAGAGGAGAGGAGGACAAAAATAAAAGAAAGAAGAAGAAGAAAAAGAGGAGGAGGAGGAGAAAAAAGACAAAGAATAACAATAATATGATGATCAAGAAGAAGAAGAAGAAGAAAAAGAGGAGAGAGGAGAAGAAGAAAGAAGAGGACCCCGAACCCCGACCCCCGGCCCCCGACCCCCGGCGCCACCAACCCCCGACCCTCGCCCCCTACCTCCAACGCCACTGACCCCCGACACCCGACCCCCGACTCCACTAACCCCCGACCCCCGACGCCCGATGCCATTGACCCTCGACTCCACACGACACTGACCCTCGACCCCCGACCCCCGACGCCCGACGCCACTGACCCTCGACTGCCGACGTCACTGACCCTCGACCCCCGACACCATTGACCCTCGACCCCCGACCCCCTACCCCTGACCCCCGACGCAACTGACCCCCAACCCCGACCCCCGACACCTCTTCGGCCTCTTGTTGACCGAAAAGACCCCAACCCCCGACGCCAGTGACCCTCGACCCCCGACGACACTGACCCCCGACCACCGACACAACTAACCCCCGACCCCCGACAGCACCGACACCCGCCACCACCGACCATCGACGCCACCGACACCCGACACCACCGACCATCGACGCCACTAAGCTGACGGGGGTCATAGTTTTGTAAATTATGAGTTAGGCCACATATTTTCCGATTATGTTAATTATAAAAACATCATATTTGTGTTGATCGTGTGAATTTCAATGTGGAGTTGTTCGACGACCTCCAAGTGCGTTGGACGATCTACGCCCCTGCGTTTGTTGGTGAGCACAAATGACTTCTCCTCCTACCCCCTTAATTTGCTCTGTTCCGGTCTTCGTGCCGATGAAACTTGCTAGATATAGGTTTCTTCAATCATGAGTATGCGTTACCAGTATGCGTCTCCCGTTCGAAAGGGAGAAATCTATAAATATGCATGTCTTTGCATATTTATAACCCCCATCCTTTCGAATTGTCCAACGTTATCCATGGATAGCCTGAGTATGTGTAGATTGGGTTCGTTTTCCCGTATGCCGTGCTCCGGATCCGATGCGGAATTTTGTCAGTGCCTCCTTGTTGTTCTTCGGGTACACATCCTCTCAGCTTATTGCCGAGACGTGTATCAGGAGAACATCGGGGAGGTGCTGCAGAAATTCTGCGTCGCATCTGGAGCATACCATGGAAAACGAACCGAATCTACACATACTCGGGTGGGATTAGGACCTATCTTTACCTATTAGCGTGTAGGTTGCATGGACGTAATAAAATTTACAAACTTGATTAGTGAATGAATATAGATGATGAATTATATATTTATTTCTTGTGCGCCCGTAGGTAGCTAGGCAACATGAGTGATCGTGCTTGGATGTAAACTGGTCACCCTAGTCAGAAAGACATGACCAATGAATGGTTAACAGAAACCAAGGGGTTTGTGAGAGCCGCATTTGCAAATGGCCAGCAAAAAACATGGTGCCCCTGTCCCAACTGCGACAACTGGAAAAAGAAGACATAGTTTGAAATGGGTAAACACCTGCAGAAGTGGGGTTTTATGCCTAATTATACGGTGTGGACTTTTCATGGTGAGTCTGACCAACGTGCCAGAGCTGAGGTGATTCGTCGTTGCAACAACGAGCATGGTACCGGGATCGAAGACATGGTGCAAGACTTTGATGATGCTCGGGATTCGGACAATGAGATGGAGGAATCTACAAAGGCCTTCTAAGAAATGTTGGAGTCTTCAAAACGTCCTCTCCACGAGCAGACCGAGCTCTGTCAGCTGGATCCATCGCGCAAGTAATGGCTCTGAAGGCTCAATTCAACCTAGGCAAAGAATGCTACGACGCGATGATGATGATATTTGGACGCTTTCTACCCAAAGGCCATGTACTGCCTGCAAACATGTACCAATCAGAGAAAATCCTCCGTGTACTTAAGATGCCCTATGAGAAGATACATGCCTGTGAGAATGGATGTGCCTTATATAGGCTTGAGTATTCGGTCTTTATCTATTGCCCCATTTGCAATTCTTCCAGGTATATTGTGGAAGACAACGGTATGGGTGAGAAGAATCAGAACAAAATCCCCATTAGTGTTCTTCGGTATCTGCTGATACGTCCATTTTGCATCATGTTTTCATGTTTATATTTATCGCTTCTTGGGCTATTATTTCACTTCACGGTACAATACTTATGCCTTTTCTCTCTTATTTTGCAAGGTTTACATGAAGAGGGAGAATGACGGCAGCTGGAATTCTGGCCTGAAAAAGGAGCAAATTTGAGATACCTATTCTGTGCAACTCCAAACGCCATAAAAAACAATGAGGAATTTTTTTCCGGATTTATAAAAATTACTGGGCCGAAGAAGTGCCAGAGGGGCGCCATCAGGTGGCCACAAGCCTGCTAGGCGCGGCCACCCCCGTGGCCGCGCCTAGGGGGCTTGTGGGCAGCATGCTAGCCCACTGCCCCCTCTTCTGCTATATGAAGGGTTTCGTCCAGGAAAAAAATCAGGGAGGAGCTTTTTCGTGGATTCACCGCCGCCACGAGGCGGAACTTGAGCAGAACCAATCTAGAGCTCCGACAGGACGATCCTGCCGGGGAAACTTCCCTCCCAGAGAGGGAAATCGTCGCCATCGTCATCACCAACACTCCTCTCATTGGTGGGGACTCATCACCATCAACATCTTCATCAGCACCATCTCATCTCCAAACCCTAGTTCATCACTTGTAACCAATCTCCGTCTTGCGACTCCGATTGGTACTTGTAAGGTTGCTAGTAGTGTTAATTACTCCTTGTAGTTGATGCTAGTTGGATTACTTGGTGGAAGAGTTTATGTTCAGATCCTTGATGCTACTCATTACCTCTCTGGTCATGAATATGATTATGCTTGGTGAGTAGTTACTTTTTTTTCCTGAGAACATGTGATAAGTCATGCTAATAGTAGTCATGTGAATTTGGTATTCGTTCGATATTTTGATGTGTTGTATGTTGTTTTTCCTGTAGTGGTGTTATGTGAACGTCGACTACATAACACTTCACCATTATTTGGGCCTAGAGGAAGGCATTGGGAAGTAGTAAGTAGATGATGGGTTGCTAGAGTGACATAAGCTTAAACCCTAGTTTATGCGTTACTTCGTAAGGGGCTGATTTGGATCCACTAGTTTAATGCTATGGTTAGACTTTGTCTTAATTCTTCTTTAATAGTTGCGGATGCTTGCGAGAGGGGTTAATCGTAAGTGGGATGCTTGTCCAAGTAAGGGCAGTACCCAAGCGCCAGTCCACCCACATATCAAACTATCAAAGTAACGAACGCGAATCATATGAACATGATGAAAACTAGCATGACAGAAATTCCCGTGTGTCCTTGGGAGCGTTTTTCCTCCTATAAGACTTTGTCCATGCTTGTCCCTTACTACAAAAGGGATTGGGCCACTTTGCTGCACCGTTGTTACTTTTTTTACATGCTAATTGCTACGAATCATCTCACCACACAATCACTTCTTACCGACAATTTATGTGCTTGCAGATTTTACCTTGCTGAAAACCACTTGTCAGATCCTTCTGCTCCTCGTTGGGTTTGACACTCTTACTTATCGAAAGGACTACGATTGATCCCCTATACTTGTGGGTCATCAAGAATCTTTTCTGGCGCCGTTGCCGGGGAGTGAAGCGCCTTTGGTAAGTGGAACTTAGTAAGGAAACATTCATATAGTGTGCTGAAATTTATTGTCACTTGTCACTATGGATACTAATCCTTTGAGGGGCTTGTTCGGGGTATCTTCACCTCGAACGGAAGCAAAAAGAGTTGCTCCTCAACCTGCTGCACCTACTGAAAATATTTGCTTTGAATTTCCTTCGGGCATGCTTGAGAAACTGCTGGCTAATCCTTTTACAGGAGATGGAACATCACATCCAGACTTGCATCTAATCTATGTAGATGAAATTTGTGGTTTATTTAAGCTTGTAGGTTTGCCCGAGGATGAGGTCAAGAAGAAGGTCTTTCCTTTATCTTTGAAGGAAAAGGCGTTGACATGGTATAGGCTATGTGTTGATACTGGATCATGGGACTACAATCGGTTGAAATTGGAATTTCATCAAAAGTTTTATCCTATGCATTTAGTACATCGCGATCGGAATTATATTTATAATTTTTGGCCTCGTGACAGAGAAAGAATCGCTCAAGCTTGGGGAGGCTTAAATCAATGCTATATTCATGCCCCAATCATGAGCTCTCGAGAGAAATTATCATTCAGAACTTCTATGCTCGGCTTTCTCATGATGATCGCACCATGCTTGACACTTCTTGTACCGGTTCTTTTATGAAGAAAGATATTGACTTCAAATGGAATTTATTGGAGAGAATTAAATGCAACTCTGGAGATTGGGAGCTTGAAGAAGGTAAGGAGTCAGGTATGAATTTCACGTTTGATTGCGTTAAATCCTTTGTTGAGACAAATACTTTTTGTGACTTTAGCGCTAAGTATGGACTTGACTATGAGATAGTAGCTTCACTGTGTGAATCTTTTTCTGCTCATGTTGATCCCCCCAAAGAGAAGTGGTTTAAATATCATCCTCCTTTAGAAGTCAATGTAGTTAAACCCAATCCAGTTGAAGAGAGAGTCATTGCCTATAATGATCCTGTTGTTCCCAGTGCTTACATTGAGAAACCACCTTTCCCTGTTAGGATAAAGGATCATTCTAAAGCTTCAACCGTGATACGTAGAGGCTACATTAGAACACCTACACCCCCTGAGCAAATTAGAGTTGAACATAGCATTGCTATCATCAAAGATCTTCTGTCCGACGATATTGAGGGACATAATATTCACTTCTGTGAAGATGCTGCTAGAATTGCTAAACCTCATGCTAGAGACAAACATATGCCTGTTGTTGGCTCGCCTGTTGTTTCTGTTAAGATAGGAGATCATGGCTATCATGGTTTATGTGACGTGAGTGCTAGTGTTAGTGCAATACCTCAATCCTTATATGATCAAAATTAAAGACGAGATTGCACCTGTTGAGATCGAGCCTATTGATGTCACTATTCAGCTTGCCAATAGAGATACTATCTGCCCTGTGGGAATTGTTAGGGATGTTGAAGTCTTGTGTGGTAAAACGAAGTATCCTGCTGATTTCCTCATTCTTTCTACTTCACAAGATAGCTTTTGTCCCATCATATTTGGCAGAACCTTCCTCAATACCGTCAATGCTCATACTGATTGTGAGAAGCAAATTGTCACTGTTGGCTTTGAAGGTGTGTCACATGAGTTTAATTTCTCCAAGTTTGGTAGACAACCTCATGAAAAAGTGTTGCCTAGTAAGGATGAAACTATTGCCTTAGCTTCTATTGCCGTGCCTCCTACTGATCCCTTAGAGAAATACTTGCTTGGGCATGAAAATGATATGCATATGGATGAAAGGGATGAGATAGATAGAGTTGTCTTTGAACAATATCCTATTCTTAAGAATAACTTGCGTGTTGAACTGCTTGGGGATCCACCCCCACCAAAGGGTGATCCTGTGTTCGAGCTTAAATAGTTGCCTGATACTCTTAAGTATGCTTATCTTGATGAAAAAGAGATATATCCTGTTATAATTAGTGCTAGCCTCTCAGAGCATGAAGAAAAGAAGTTACTAAAACTCTGAGAAAGCACCATGCTGCTATTGGATATACTCTTGATGATCTTAAGGGCATTAGTCCCACTCTATGCCAGCACAAGATCAAAACTGATCCTGATTCCAAACCAGTTGCTGGTCATCAACGGAGATTAAATCCTAAGATGAAAGAGGTAGTAAGAAAATAAATACTAAAGCTCCTGGAAACATGTATTAGCTATCCTGTTGCTCCTAGTGATTGGGTGAGTCCAGTGCACTGCGTCCCTAAGAAGGGAGGTATTACCGTTGTCCCTAATGATAAGGATGAATTGATCCCACAAAGGATTATTACTGGCTATAGGATGGTGATCGATTTTAGGAAACTGAATAAATCCACTAGGAAAAATCATTACCCTTTGCCTTTTATCGACCAAACGCTAGAAAGACTGTCTAAACACACACACTTCTGCTTTCTAGACGGTTATTCTAGTTTCTCCCAAATACCAGTTGCACAATCTGATAAGGAGAAAACCACTTTCACCTGCCCTTTCGGTACCTTTGCTTATAGACGTATGCCTTTTGGCTTGTGTAATGCACGTGCCACCTTTCAAAGATGTATGATGGTTATATTTTCTGACTTTTGTGAAAAGATTGTTGAGGTTTTCATGGATGACTTCTCCGTTTACGGGTTTTCTTTTGATGATTGCCTCAGCAACCTTGATCGAGTCTTGCAGAGATGTAAAGACACCAACCTTGTCTTGAATTGGGAGAAGTGCCACTTTATGGTTAACTGAGGCATCGTCTTAGAACATAAAATTTCCGAAAGAGGAATTGAAGTCGATAAGGCTAAGGTTGCTGCAATCGAGAAAATGCCATGCCCCACAGATATCAAAGGTATAAGAAGTTTCCTTGGTCATGCTGGTTTTTATAGAAGGTTCATTAAGGACTTCTCTAAGATTTCTAGGCCTCTTACCAATCTCTTACAAAAGGATATTCCTTTTGTCTTTGACGATGATTGTGAGGAAGCCTTCGAAATACTTAAGAGGGCTTTGATAACTGCACCTATTGTTCAATCACCTGATTGGAACTTGCCTTTTGAGATCATGTGTGATGCTAGCGATTATGCTGTTGGTGCTATCCTAGGGCAAAGAGTTGACAAGAAGTTGAATGTTATTCACTATGCTAGTAAAACTCTAGACAATGCCCAGAGAAACTATGCTACTACGGAGAAGGAATTTTTAACAGTTGTGTTTGCATGTGAAAAGTTCAGGTCTTACATAGTTGATTCCAAAGTCACTATTCACACTGATCATGCTGCTATTAAGTATCTCATGGAGAAGAAGGATGCTAAACCTAGACTTATCAGATGGGTTCTCTTGCTACAAGAATTTGATTTGCATGTTGTTGACAGGAAGGGTGCTGATAACCCAGTAGCAGATAACTTGTCTAGGTTGATGACCCACAACCTATTGATGATAGCTTTCCCGATGAGCAACTGAATGCCATCAATGCTTCATGTAGTGCTCCGTGGTATGCTGATTATGCAAACTATATCGTTGCCAAATATATAACACCTAGTTTCACATACCAGCAAAAGAAGAAATTCTTCTTTGACTTGATACATTACTTTTGGGATGATCCTCACCTATATAAGGAAGGAGTAGATGGTGTTATTAGACATTGTGTACCTCAACATGAACAGGGATAGATCCTACAGAAGTGTCACTCCGAGGCCTACGGAGGACACCATGCGGGAGATAGAACTGCACACAAGGTATTGCAATCAGGTTTCTATTGGCCCACTCTCTTTAAGGATGCCCGTAAGTTTGTCTTGTCTTGTGACGAATGTCAAAGAATAGGTATTATTAGCAAACGTCAGGAAATGCCTATGAACTATTCACTTGTCATTGAACCATTTGATGTTTGGGGTTTTGATTATATGGGACCTTTTACCAAATCCAATGGGTATACTCATATCCTAGTTGCTGTTCATTACGTCACTAAGTGGGTAGAAGCTATCCCCACTAGTAGTGCTGATCACAACACCTCTATCAGGATGTTTAAAGAAGGTATTTTCCCTAGATTTGGAGTCCCTAGATATCTAATGACCGACGGTGGTTCACATTTCATTCATGGTGCTTTCCGTAAAATGCTTGCTAAGTACGATGTCAACCATAGAATTGCGTCTCCCTATCACCCTCAGTCCAGTGGTCAAGTAGAGATGAGCAATAGAGAGATTAAAGTAATTCTGCAAAAGTCTGTCAACAGGTCTAGAAAGAATTGGTCTAAGAATCTCGATGATGCACTGTGGGCTTATAGAAATGCCTATAAGAATCCCGTGGGCATGTCTCCGTACAAAATGGTGTACAGGAAAGCATGTCATTTACCTCTTGAGCTAGAGCATAACGCTTATTGGGAAATCAAAGAGCTCAACTTTGATTTCAAACTTGCCGATGAGAAGAGGTTATTTGATATTAGCTCGCTTGATGAATGGAGAACTCAGGCATATGAGAATGCCAAGTTGTTCAAGGAAAAGGTTAAGAGGTGGCATGATAAGAGGATACAAAAGCGTGAGTTCAATGTAGGCGATTATGTCTTGCTATATAACTCTCGTTTAAGATTCTTTGCAGGTAAGCTTCTCTCTAAATAGGAAGGTCCCTATATTGTTGAGGAAGTATATCTTTCCGGTGCTATCAAGATCAACAACATGGAAGGTAATTGTTCGAGAGTTGTAAATGGGTAGAGAATCAAGCATTATATCTCAGGTACTCCCATAAATGTTGAATGCAATATTATCAATACCCTAACTCCGGAAGAATACCTAAGGGATATTTATCAACCTGTTTCAGACTCCGAAAACGAAGAGGTATGTGATTCAGTAAGAAAACAGAGTCCAAAACTTTTCCAGTAGGAATTTTTCTCCGTTTTAGAATATTTCAAAAAAAAACAAAAAAAGGAAGTAGTCCAGAAAGTGCGCGAGGAGGCGAAAAGCCTGCCAGGCGCAGGCCCACCCCCTGGCCGCGCCTGGGGGCTTGTGGCCACCTCGTGCGCCTTCCGGACTCCGTTTTCATGCGGGGTACTCCTTCTGGTCTGGAAAACATCATTATATATTCTCCCGTTTGGTCTGACCCTCATATCACACAGATTTCTTCTGTTTTCGTTTCGAGCCTGTTTCTGTTGCAGATCTAGATCACCATGACTTCCCCAAAAGCTCCGAAGGACAAGATCTTCGAGAAGGTCAACAATCCCTACCTCACGGTTGTGCTGCAACACCCTCAATCTATCGAGATGCGTGAGGGGATGTTGCACATCCGTGATGTTGAGGGGCCCAAGAAGACCGGAAGCGTGGAGACAAGGCTCGAAGCAATGGAGCAACAAGTCTTCAAGTGCCAAGGGATGGTGGAGCGTGGACTCAACGCCAACCACATGATGATCACAGAGTTCACCAACAAGCATATGATTGATGCCAATGACATAGGGAAGCACCTCTCCGGGCTTTATGACAGGTTTGATCAACTCCAGGCCCAGATCTATGACATGCAGAACCAAAACTATGAGTCTGAGTATAGATTTAAATCAATAAGGTTGGCTGCAGATTTGAGGATTCCGGAGACTCGTTCATCTTTCCATGATGGACTACCTATGCCTTGGAAGACGGAGGATCAAACCCATGTTGCAACAACTCCACCACCATCACCTCCAAAGGAAGACAACTAAACATGGTTATGGGCAATCCCCTTGGCTTGTGCTAAGCTTGGGGGAGTTGCCCCGGTATCGTATCACCATCACATCTTTTGCCTTTACCTCTATTTTAGTTTTCTTTTTTCAGTTTTCTCTTTTTCTAGTAGATTAAAAGTCTTAGTGTTTAGTCTTGAGTTTTTCTTTGTATCACCCCCGATGTATTCAAGCTCGTGAGCCATATAATAAAGATTATCTTAGTTGAAGGGCTTTGCCTCATGCCATGATCAAAAGATTGAGAAAAGAACAAAAGCATGAAAGATCATGTAATGATTTTATGGAAAGTGATGGCTTCACATATAAAAAGAATGATGATTGAAGCTTGTTGAGGGTAGAAAAACGTAGACCTTGGTCATTGTTGCAATTAATAAGAAGTGATAAATAAGGAGAGGTTCACATATAAATATATCATCTCTGACCCCATCTATGATTGTGAACACTCACTAAACTATTGCATGCCTAGAAGTAGATGATGGACAAGGAAGACAACATAATGAATTGTGTTTGCTTGGTTCCGAACAATGTTATATGACTAGAGATCCCTTAGCATGTGACGATTGCTTCGACCTCATATTAGCCAAAACTCCCGCACTAAGTAGAGATACTACTTGTGCATCCATAAACCATCAACCCAGTTTTTCCATGTGAGTCTACCATACCTACCTATGGATTGAATAAGATCCCTCAAGTAAGTTGTCATCGGTGCAAGCAATAAAAATTGCTCCCTAATATGTATGATCTATTAGTGTGTGGAAAATAAGCTGTGTACGAACCTGTGATGAGGAAGACATAAAAGAGACAGACTACATAATAAAGTTCTTTATCAAAGGAGGCAATATAAAGTGATGTTCCTCCACATTAAGAGGACACGCATCCAAACCTCAAAAGCGCATGACAAGCTCTGCTTCCGTCTGCGAAGGGCCTATCTTGTACCTTTACTTTTTGCCCTTGAAAGAGTCATGGTGATCTTCACCAATTCCCTATTTCGCCTTTATCTTGGCTAACGTCATATGCTTGGGAAAGATCTATATTCATATGTCAACTTGGAGGTAAGTATTCATGAATTATTATTGTTGACATTACCCTTGAGGTAAGCAGTTGGGAGGCAAAACTATAAGCCCCTATCTTTCTATGTGTCCAGCTGAAACTTTGATCTCATGAGTACCACGTGAGTTGTAGCAATTGTAGAGAATGAAAGAATGATTGAGTTTGTGGATTTGCTTTACAAGCTCTTATTTGACTCTTTCTGATGTTGTGATAAATTGCAATTGCTTCAATGACTAAAGGCTATCAGTTGTTACTTCTCAGTAAGATTCTTGATCCAGGCTTTACTTTGTGAAGGAATCGTCACTTTAGCATGAGAGATTATATGTTGGTATGGCTGTTTTGATCATGATCATGATGCCTGCATGTTCGTATCTTGTTTTGTCGACACCTCTCTCCCTAAACATGTGGACATATTTATTGAGCTAGGCTTTCGCTTGAGGACAAGCGAGGTGTAAGCTTGGGGGAGTTGATACGTCCATTTTGCATCATGTTGTCATGTTGATATTTATCACTTCTTGGGCAATTATTTCACTTCACGGTACAATACTTATGCCTTTTCTCTCTTATTTTGCAAGGTTGACATGAAGAGGGAGAATGCAAACAGCTGGAATTCTGGCCTGAAAAAGGAGCAAAGTTGATATACCTATTCTACGCAACTCCAAACGTCGTAAAAATCAACGAGGAGTTTTTTCCGAATTTATACAAAATACTGGGCCAAAGAAGCGCCACAGGGGCGCCAGCAGGTGGCCACAAGCCTGCTAGGCGCGGCCACCCCCCAGGCCGCGCCTAGGGGGCTTCTGGGCAGCCTGCTGGCCCAAAGGCCCCCCTCTTCTGCTATATGAAGGGTTTCGTCCAGGAAAAGAAATCAGGGAGGAGCTTTTTCATGGATTCGTGGCCGCCACCAGGCGGAACTTGAGCAGAACCAATCTAGAGCTCCGGCAGGACGATCCTACCGGGGAAACTTCCTTCCCGGACGGGGAAATCGTCGCCATCGTCATCACCAACACCCCTCTCATTGGAGGGGACTCATCACCATCAACATCTTCATCAGCACCATCTCATCTCCAAACCCTAGTTCATCACTTGTAACCAACCTCCGTCTCGCGACTCCGATTGGTACTTGTAAGGTTGCTAGTAGTGTTAATTACTCCTTGTAGTTGATGCTAGTTGGGTTACTTGGTGGAAGATTTTATGTTCAGATCCTTGATGCTACTCATTACCTCTCTGGTCATGAATATTACTATGCTTTGTGAGTAGTTACTTTTTTTCGTGAGGACATGGGATAAGTCATGCTAATAGTAGTCATGTGAATTTGGTATTCGTTCGATATTTTGATGAATTGTATGTTGTTTTTCCTGTAGTGGTGTTATGTGAATGTCTACTACATAACACTTCACCATTATTTGGGCCTAGAGGAATGCATTGGGAAGTAGTAAGTAGATGATGGGTTGCTAGAGTGACACAAGCTTAAACCCTAGTTTATGCGTTACTTCGTAAGGGGCTGATTTGGAACCACTAGTTTAATGCTATGGTTAGAATTTGTCTTAATTCTTCTTTCGTAGTTGCGGATGCTTGCGAGAGGGGTTAATCATAAGTGGGATGCTTGTCCAAGTAAGGGCAGTACCCAAGCGCCGGTCCACCCACATATCAAACTATCAAAGTAATGAACGCGAATCATATGAACATGATGAAAACTAGCATCACAGAAATTCCCGTGTGTCCTTGGGAGCGTTTTTCCTCCTATAAGACTTTGTCCAGGCTTGTCCCTTGCTACAAAAGGGATTTGGCCACTTTGCTGCACCGTTTTTACTTTTGTTACTTTCTACTTGCGACGAATCATCTCACCACACAATCACTTGTTACCGACAATTTCAGTGCCTGCAGATTTTACCTTGCTGAAAACCACTTGTCAGATCCTTTTGCTCTTCGTTGGGTTCGACACTCTTACTTATCGAAAGGACTACGATTGATCCCCTATACTTGTGGGTCATAATCTGCCAATCGTACCAAGACTTCAACATGTTTTCATGGTCGAAGAGACGGCCACACAGATGACATGGCACAAATTGGGCAAAAGAACCGAACTAGATGCGGATGGGAACAAGATGCTGGTACACACTTCAGATGGTTTTGCGTGGAGGCACTTCGATGCATTACATAAGGATAAAACAGAAGATCCAAGGCATCCTAGAGTTGCCATCAGCACGGATGGGTTCAATGTGTATGGTATGACGGCAGCACAATACAGTTGTTGGCTGTATTTGTCATCCACTCAATTTGCCACCCAGAGAGATTATGAAAAGAAAGAACATTTTACTGACGTTGATAATTCCAGGGCCCAACTATCCGGGGAAGAATATGAATGTGTACATGCAGCCGCTTAAGGATGAGTTGCAAGAAGCCTGGGATAATGGGATCAAGACCTACGACGCGGCTACCAAAACAAATTTCAAAATTATTGTGTGGTACATGTACTCGACGCATGATTATCCGGCGTTTGCGCTATTTGTTGGCTGGTGTGTGCATGGATGGTTCCCGTGCACCACATGCAAGGCAGCTCTTCAATTCCGTTGGCTGCAGGCTGGTCGCAAGTTTTCTTGCTTCGACATGCATAGAAAATTCCTGGATCCTGACCATAAGTTCAGAAAAGACAAGAAGAATTTCATCAAAGGTAGAGTTGTCAAAAACACTGCACCAGCTGCGTTGACAGGACAACAGACCCTTAATCAGTTAAACGCTCTCGAGCCTCATCCTTTGCGTCCAGGATACTTCAATGGGTATAATACGAAACACGCCTGGACTCACAAGTCATGCTTATGGGATCTGCCTTAGTTCAAAGACCTCCTTTGCCCACACAACATCGACGTGATGCACACTGAAAAGAATATTGCGGAGTCCATTTTTGGTACATTGTTTGGCATAGAGGGGAAGTCAAAAGGTAATCCTAAGCCTAGAATCGACCTGGAGGGTCTATGTGATAGACCGTTGCAAAACTTGCGACAACGGAAAGGAAAGCAAAGCATAGCGAAGCCAAAGGCATGGTTCAATCTTGAAAGGCCAGCTATGAGGGAAATGCTATTGTGGGTGAAAATGCGATTGAGGTTCCCCGATGGGTATGCTGCAAATCTAAAGAGGGGAGCAAGTCTTGAGAAATTGAAAATATTTGGTCTCAAGAGTCATGATTGGCACATATAGATTGAGCGGGTAATGCCAGTGATGTTGCGTGGCTTTATCCCTGAGGATGAATGGCTGGTACTGGCAGAGCTGAGCTATTTCTTCCGTTTTATTTGTGCGAAAGAACTATCGCCTGGCGTGCTAGATGAAATGGAAGAGTTGGCGGTGGAGTTGATCTCCAAATTAGAAAATATCTTTCCACCGGGCTTCTTTAATCCAATGCAACATTTTCTTTTGCATCTCCCGACCGAGGCAAGAATGGGGGGGGGCGTTCAAAATCGATGGTGCTACCCAACTGAGAGGATGCAGAAGATGCTTCGAGCTAAGTGTAAAAATAAACGATGACTTGAAGCATCGATGGCTGAGGCATTCATTACTGAGGAGGCGGAAAACTTCATGAAAACACACTACGAAGCCAAAAATCATCATTTGCATAACCCGAAGCCTCGGTACAATGATGGGGATCCAAAAAAAGTTTGATCCAACCTCAGCCTATTCAAAGTAAGCTCGCACCATCCAGTGTTTTGAAAGGGAAGTCGTTGGATGTCGAAGAATGGCGGACCATATCATTGTATATCTTCACCAACCTAAGAGAAGTGCGGCCGTACATCGAGTAAGTTCTCGGTAAATTATTGTTCCACAACGTCTAATTCCTTTGAACTACTCTTATTCCCGAATATTTGATATAGTCGATACGTCGCCGAATTCTCGGATGGAGCGGTTATCGAAAAGGATTCCGTCGAAGAGGATGAGCTTCTCGCAAAGCATGGAGGCGACTATCCCGGTTTCATCTCTTGGTTCAAACAAAGGGTAATTAATTACCATTAAGGGCCATTTGATTTCTTGGTCTAATTTGCGGCTAATGCATCCATTCTTTCGTATTAAACTTGTAGGTTGATGCAGAGTCTATGGACGCCGAGTTGAGACAAGTCGGTAATAGTTTTGACTATAAGGTCCGTTCATTTGACAAATACAACATCAACAGGTATCACTTTCGTACCTTTGGCAAAGAGCTATCTATGCCCGACCTAAAGACTACAAATTGTTCTGTCTCTACTATCGGTGAAGGAGGCACCAAGTATTATGGAAGAGTTGAAGCAATTTATGAACTTTTGTTCTATGGTGAAAACCCACCGACCGTCGTAGTCTTCAAATGTTATTGGTTTGAGCCGAGGGAGACTAGAAGGACTCATGAACATATCGGACTAGTCGAAATCAAACAAAACACCCACTTAGATGTTCCCGATGTCTATATTACGGCTCAACAGGCGACACAAGTTTTCTATCTAACGTGGGCCTGCCAAACTGATCCAAATCTCAAAGGTTGGGATGTCGTTTATGAAGTGACACCACATTTTAAACCACCTACCCTCAATGAAGAGGATTACGAACCTCACATCAACCCAGACACATATGAAGGAGAATTCTTCCAAGAAACACTTATGTCCAAGAAACGTTTCAAGAACCGCTCTACTTCACCCCAGAACATTGAAGTATTCAACGACAGTGAATCCGTCTTAACCCCTGAGCCCGAACAGGAAGAGCTGGAAGAAGAAGAGGTTACTTCTGCGGATGACCTGTCACTTCTTGACCGATTACATAATGGTGGCCTTACACATGTTCTTCCTGATAGTGATGATGATGATGCATTATTTGATGACAGTGATGATCATGATGCATTTATTGACCCCGAAGCATATATAGACGAGCACGATTGTTATTAGTTCATGTCAGGTATTCAACTATTACTATATATAAATTTTGAGTTCATGTTAGGTATTCAATTTTTATTAGTCATGTTGGTATTTATGACGATGATACACTTAAATTATATACATTTTATTACTCATGTTGGTATTTATGTTGTACTAATTTCATTTACTCTTTGTCATGACATGTGTTGAAAGATGGTGGGAAAGGGTCGAAAGCACTCCGCGGCTCCTTCGCCGGTGGGTTGTGGGATGGGTACTTCCATTCCTGCCTCGCCTCTTCGGAGAGCGGTGCTCTCTACTCTGCAAGGAGCACCCCCCGTGAGAGGAGGTCGACCCCCCGCGAAGCCGAGAGGTACTAAAGGTACACGTTGTATTCAGGTTGGTGTTTATGTTGTACTCATGTTGTATGCATGTTGGTATTTATATACATTTTATTACTCATGTTGGTATTTACTAGCAAAAGGGCCCGTGCGTTGCAACAGGGGAAAAAAATACCACACGCTTTTAATCTTTTTATAATCATTTTAATTTATTAAAATAATAAGCTAACTAACTAATGTAGTCAGTCCTATCCTATTTTGTTGAGAAATCAACCCGTCCATTGTTAATTCCACCATGATGAGAAATTGAGCGGGACAAGCAAAGCAAAACAAAGAGGCTACATGAATTGATCAATGGACTGTTATCTTATTTCACTCATGGGGTAGAGAATGTGGGATCAGATGACAAACTGAAGGTGGTGTTCCATTCTCTGTCTCTACAACAAACAATCTTACATTCAATACATTCATTCATCACCAAACAAATCCCCACAAAACAAAATTTCTTGCCGGTGCTTGGCACACGGTTGGAGGCATGGGGAGGGGATCTCACCAGATGATGAGTTCCGGCCGGAGGAGGGGATACGATGAGGGTAGCAAGGGTTAGGCGCCTCTATCTGGCCATAAGGAGTCGCCGTTGCCGTGCCATAACCTCGGAGTTCCCTGTGTGAGCCATGGAGGCCCGCCTCCACCTACAAGTACTTCGCTCCGTCGCGCCTTATCCACGCGCCGCCGCCGTTCTGCATCAAGCAGACGCACCATCCCCAGTCACTGTAGCTGTCGCGTTGATTTGATCCAGAAGTTGTGCTCGAGCGCCAAAACGGGGACAGCAAGCGGGCAGAGGTACGGCCGCGGAGGCGGATGGGTTGAGATCGACAACAGTGGTGGTTGAGATCGGCCGCGGCGGCGAGTGCTGTGGCAGCGGCCTGGGCACGGACCAGGGTGGACCAGGGTCGACGCGATGCGCTCGAGCGCCGCAACGGGGGCAGTGAGCGGGGAGAGGTACAGCCGCAGAGGCGGGTGGGTTGAGATCGGCAGCGGTGGTGGTTGAGGTCGGCTGCGGCGGCGAGTGGTGTGGCTGCGGCCTGGGCACAGGCCAGGGTGGCCCAGGGTCGACGGGAGGAGGCGATGCGTACGGGTATAATTTTTGCAGCGAATCATTTTTTCCTTTTGCGTTCCAGATAAATGATGGAGCGCGGGTTGAATAACAAAAATTACAGGGGCTTTTTTATAAAAATGCCGCGGTGGGTTTTCCGATGGAAGCAATAGCCTCTTTATTATTAGGTATAGATGTTGTACTAAAGGTACATGTGGCCGTGGGAGAGGTAGGGCGGTGGCTGCCACGCCTTCGGAGGTGGAGGCTACACGGTATCCGCCACCACCCCAAGCTGATTCACCTAAGCACATGACTTCTAGGGTGGATTCGTCTGAGGTGGAGGCTACACGGTCTCTAGTTCACGAGCCTTAGGTAAACGAGCCTCATGTCGATGAGCCTTCGACCCATGAGACTCGTGTCCTAGAGGCTTCGTTCCAGGCAACTCTAGAGCAAAGCAGGGATGAGGGTACGTCCCCAGAGACCCATTGGGGTACCTGGGCTGAGCCAAGTGGCCATGCTGATAGCGACGAGGAGCTGGGTGAGGGGGCTACCGTCTACCAGCATGGTAGTTCGGGGCTCCCGCTCGTGCCGGCGACCCGCGAGCAGAGGTGGTTGATTAAGCCAAATGGGGCAAGTAAGTTAATTTACTATTATTTAACCTTTTGCCTTAACGTTTTCTCAAATATCTAATGTTTTGGCTTTAATTTGTCATACCGCAGGGGTTGGATTGTTGCCAAGGGTGTCCGCAAGCCCAACAACGTCCTTGGTGTGCTTTGCCGTCAAAACTTCCCACGGTTTGTTATGTTGCCCGGTCGGGAGCGAGAGGTAGGAATGACCTCGGAGCACTACTTGGGTGCCCCGGCCCCGACGGAGGTGGAGATCGATGGTGTTTTGTGCCACACGAGGGCCGACATGGTGATCCGACAGTTCTAGGTAATTTCTCCTTCACACAATTATAAATCAACCATAGCTAGTTATTGTACTAATTGGTGTTGTCTCGTTTGCAGACCTACTACAGGTGTGAGGTGGGATACGAGGAGGACGCGACAAATGTTATCGAAACCGAATGTCGCCGCCTACTTCAAAACTTTCGGCACGAGGCTCGGGTGCATGCTGTTCGAGACTACTATGCCTCGTGGCATATTAGAAAGGACAAGGCGAAGTGCCTTGATTCTAAGATGGAGAAGGAGCATAATATGAAGGTAATTACATATTATTAAGGCTTTGTAGTTAGTTTCCTTGATTTGGTTCTTACTCGCTCAAATTTCTCTTTATTAACTTAGGTGCCCCCGAGATGGTTTGTGGATAAGATGGATTGTTGGGAGGCCTTGGTGGATCAGTGGTGCTCCGAAACATGGGAGGCCAGCCACAACAACGCCAAGGAGAGGCGTGGCAAAATGGTTTGTGTGCCACACCATCAAGGGAGCGTCAACTTAATCCAATTTGGCGAGAACTGGGTATGTGGTTTGCTTCATGCCTCATGCAATTCATTCTTAATGCTATCTTGAGCCCTTTGCTAATACAATTTTCCTCTCTCTCTCTCTTTTAGGCGCGTCATAATAAGACGGAGGTGCCACAGATGTACGACCTGTATGCGATGGCCCATACTGCCTCGTACAAGAAGTTCAAGGCATTCTCTGAGTCTGACCTCGAGCATCCAGAAAACTTCACCAACATCTCTTCCCACCACAAGGTCGTGAAGTACAAAGATCACGGGAGGGCGAGGAAAGGGGAGGACTTTAACCCGAGCGAGGGGCCTATTGATCCAGAGCTGGTGATGATAGCTGGCAACGGGAGGCCCCATGGCTCGATCGCCATTGGGGACGGCCTTATACGTTGTCCTAGCACTCTCCGACAGATAAAGGCACGCGAAACGAGCTCCTGTCCTGAGATAGCACCTTGTCCACGGCCAGTCGAGCTCGCCATCAAGGTTAGTTTAATGGACTCAACTATCTTTCCGCATTATGTTGTGCGTTGGAACCAATATGATTACCATGCTAACAATGAGTTGTGTTGCAGGCTGCTATTCTGAAAGAGAGAGATGCAATGCAGGCGGTTATGGCGAAGAAGGATAAGGAGTTGAGGGAGGTGGAGGATAGGACGACTGCATTGGTGGAGGTGGAGAGGGCACGGAATGATGCGTCTAACAGGGCCATATACGAGCTCTTCGTGGTAAGTTTCTTCTTCATATTATTTCAAATCTTGCATTTTAATGTCCGTTTCATTAATAACTAAAAAGTTTGACTTGTCAAAACCAAATGTACAGTCTATGTGCGAGAAGACCGACCAAGTCCCTCCGGCGATGCCAGCCATTAACATGGCGGGGTTGGTGAGTTTCATTTCAGTGCAGTGATCTTAAGAGTGTCCTCATGCCAACGACACATTGCAAACGATGTTTGGTGCAGAATATCTCCCGAAACGCATCGCACGACCCTTCTACAGTGGAGCCTTCTCCAGGGCAGCCTTCTCCACGTGAAACAAGCCAGAGCCACCGTGCTTCAACGCCGTGATGACGATAATGGTATGTTATTTCTAGTGTTTTGCTGAACAACCGCATAATGGTCCAATATGGCTTAATAAGCACAGTTAGCTCCAAAATGACTTATTTAACTCAAGTTAGCTCCAAAACGACATATAGTTAGCTTGGCTTCCACCTAAATGACATAATTACCTTAGTTAGCTCCAAAACGACATATAGTTAGCTTGGCTTCCACCTAAATGACATAATTACCTTAGTTAGCTCCAAAATGACCTATTTACTAAAAAATGACCTATAGTTAGCTAAGTTCTCTCCTAAATGACATAATAAGGCTTACATAGCTCCAAGATGACCTATTCCCCCTAACTTATGTATTAAATGGTCTATAATTAGCTTAGCTAGATCCAAAATGGCTTATTAAGCATAGTTTTGCTCCAGAATGACCTATTTTACCCAAGTTAGCTCCGAAATGACCTATAGTTAGCTAGGGTTCCACCTAAATGACATAATTAGCTTAGTTAGCTCCAAAATGGTCTATTTAACAAAAATGACATATACTTAGCTAATTATCCTCCAAAATGACATAATTAGCTCCAAAAAGGCATAATTAGCTAATTTAGCCCGAAGAAGGGGACAAGAGGAGAACAAAGAGGAAAAATGAAAAGAAGGAAGAAGAAGAAGAAGAGAAGGAGAAGAGAATAAGAAGGAGAAGGAGAATGAGGAAGAAGAAGGAGAAGAAGGAGAAGGAGGAGAGAAGCTCCTTCTCCTTCTTCTCCTCCTTCTTCTCCTTTTTCTCATCCTTCTTCTTTTCTTCTTGTCCTTCTTCTTTTCTTCTTCTTCTCCTCTTCCTTCTCCTTCTCCTCCTCCTTCTCCTTCTTCTTTTACTTCTCCTTCTTCTCTTTATCTTCTTCTACGTAGCTTAGACTCATCCAGCAAAGACTAAATTGCCTAATTATCCTACAAAATGACATAATTAGATTAGTCAGGTGAAAACATCATAAGAACCTTGGTTAGCTCATTAAAATGACCAATTTAGCTCAAAAATGAAATAATAAGCTCAAAATGGCATAAGAACCTTGGTTAGCTCATGAATATCATATACTTAGCTTGGTTGCACCTAAATGATATAATTAGCCAATTTAGCTCCAATATGGCTTAATAAGCATAGTTAGCTCCAAAATGACATATTTAACCCAACTTAGCTCCAAAACGACATATAGTTAGCTTGGGTTCCACCTAAATGACATAATTAGCTTAGTTAGCTCCAAAATGACCTATTTAATAAAAAATGACCTATACTTAGCTAAGTTCTCTCCTAAATGACATAATAAGGCTAACTTAGCTACAGGATGAACAATTCCCCCTAACTTAGGTATTAAATGGCCTATAATTAGCTTAGCTAGATCCAAAATGGCTTAATAAGCATAGTTTGCTCCGGAATGACATATTTTACCCAAGTTAGCTTCGAAATGACCTATAGTTAGCTAGGCTTCCATCTAAATGACATAATTAGCTTAGTTAGCTCCAAAATGGTCTATTTAATAAAAATGACATATACTTAGCTAATTATCCTCCAAAATGACATATTTAACCCAAGTTAGCTCCAAAATGACATATAGTTAGCTTGGCTTCCACCTAGATGACATAATTAGCTTAGTTAGCTCCAAAATGACCTATACTTAGCTAAGTTCTCTCCTAAATGACATAAGAAGGCTAACTTACCTCCAAGATGACCTATTCCCCCTAACTTAAGTATTAAATGGCCTATAATTAGCTTAGCTAGATCCAAAATGGCTTAATAAGCATAGTTTGCTCCGGAATGATATATTTTACCCAAGTTAGCTCCGAAATGACCTATAGTTAGCTAGGCTTCCACCTAAATGACATAATTAGCTTAGTTAGGTCCAAAATGGTCTACTTAATAAAACATGACCTATACTTAGCTAATTATCCTCAAAATGACATAATTAGCTCCAAAAAGGCATAATTAGCTAATTTAGCCCGAAGAAGGGGACAAGAGGAGAAGAAAGAGGAAAAATGAAAAGAAGGAAGAAGAAGAAGAGAAGAAGAAGAGAAGAAGAAGGAGAAGGAGAAGAAGGAGAAGGAGCGCTACTTCTTATTCTCTCCTCCTTCTTTTCCTTCTTCTTTTCTTCTTCTTCTTCTCGTCTTCCTTCTCCTTCTCCTTCTCCTCCTCCTTCTTCTTCTTCTTTTTCTTCTCCTCTTCTTCTCTTTCCTCTTCTACGTAGCTTATTTTCCCCAACATAGACATACTTAGCTAATTATCCTCTAAAATGACATAATTAGCTTAGTTAGGTAAAAACATCATAAGAACCTTGGTTAGCTCATTAAAATGACTAATTGAGGTCCAAAATGACATAATAAGCTCATAATGGCATAAGAACCTCGGTTAGCTCATGAATATTATATAATTAGCTTGTTTTCCTCTAAAATGACATAATTATCCCATTTAGCTCCAAAAAGACATACTTAGATAATTTAGCTCCAAGAAGAGGAGAAGAGGAGAAATGAAAAGAAGGAAGAAGAAGAAGAAGAGAAGAAGAAGAGAAGGATAAGGATAAGGAGAAGGAGAAGGAGGAGCCTTCTTCTCCTTCTCCCCTCCTTCTTCTTCTCTTCTTCTTCTTCCTTCTTTTCATTTCTCCTCTTCTCCTCTTCTTGGAGCTAAATTAGCTAAGTATGTCTTTTTGGAGCTAAATGGATATGAAACTTACTTATTTCTTCTCCTCTTCATCTAGTATTCTTCTTCTAACTTAATTATTTCCCGTTTTGCAGATTACATTCAATTCACAGAATCTTGGATTATATTGATGGAGTGCTTCAATATGGTTTCTTCTAAAATGGCTTCACAGAAGCTTGGATTGAAACTATTGAAGTAAATAGATATGAAACTTTGTATGTATGGATGAAACTAGTGTAATATATGATTTGGTACTGATGAAATTTTCATAATATGTATGTATTATGGATGAAACTTATTTTAATATGGTTATGAGTATGGGTAGTTTGTGTGAAATATATTTTGTCATTTGGAGCCTTTGTGTGAAATATATTATGTAATTTGGGGCAGTTTGTGTGAAATATATTCCTGATTTGTGTGAAAATTGCTGGATATTATTAAAATTAAAATAAACAGTGGCAGTTTGGAGCCTTTACCGTGTGCCCACGGACGGCAAAGGGCCCAAACTGGCCTGTTGAATCAAATTGGGTGCCCCCTTTGCCGTCTGCCGTGCTGGTGCGCAGACGACAAAGGTTAAAAGGGCAGACGGCAAAGTTTAAAAAGGCAGACGACAAAGGGGCAAGTGAGAGGGGATTTGCATGTACCTTTGCCGTCAGCCCACCAACACGGTTGATGGCAAAGGGGCAAAGGGCAAATGACAAAGGGTCAAAGGGCAGATGGCAAAGGGGCAAATGAGAGGGGCTTTGGCGGTGCCTTTGCCGTCAGTCCACCAACACGGCAGACGACACACGGGCAAAGGACGGACGGCAAACTATCTGTGGGACCAGCAGGCCGCCGTTAGCACTTGACGGAGGTGCCCGCAGATGTGCCGTCCCATATTCTTTGCCGTCAGCCCCCTCACGGCAAAGATCCTTTGCTGTCAGCTATCCCAATGCAGACGGGAAAGAGGCCCTTCATCGGATTTTTTTTGCCGTCCAGTTTGCCGTCTGCTGACAGACGGCAAAGGCCTTTGCCGTCTAGGGTGGCCCCCTTTGCCGTCCGCCATGGCAGACGGCAAAGTCTCAGATTCCTGTAGTGAGCCTTTACCGGTTCCCCAATGGAAGTGGGACAACATATTCATGGACTTCATTGTCGGACTACCCAAGTCAACAAGAGGAATGATGCTATATGGGTCATTGTGGATATGCTCACGAAAGTAGCTCATTTTATCCTGGTAAAGACTACTCTCAACGCCAACCAATTGGCACAGTTATACATGTCCCAGATAGTAAGCCTACATGGGGTACCCAAGTCAATCACCTCATATAGAGGCTCTCTATTCACTTCGGCATTTTGGCTACGACTTCACCAGGCCTTGGGCACCATGCTAAAACACAGTACCGCATACCACCCTTAGACGGATGGACAAACAAAAAGAGTGAATCAAATACTAGAGGACATGCTTCGGTAATGTGCCCTCACCCATGGGCCCAAATGGGAAGATAGCCTACCCTATGCAGAATTTTCCTACAACAACAACTATCAGACAAGCCTGAAGATCTCACCCTTTGAAGCATTGTATGGCAGAAAGTGCCGAACCACGTTGAATTGGTCACAAACAGGAGACAGTCACATATTTGGAACCGACTTGATGGTGGAGGCCGAGAAACAGGTCAAGGATATTCACGAACGCCTTCAGGCAGCCAAGTCCCACCAGAAATGCTACTATGATCCAAAGCACCGAGAAGTGACCTTTGAACAAGGAGAATATGCCTATCTCCGAGTAACCCCCATGAAAGGAGTGAGAAGGTTTCACACACGGGGAAAGCTCGCACCGAGATATATCGGTCCCTTTCCAGTGATTGCAAGAAGAGGCAGAGTCGCCTATCAGTTAGAGCTACAACCCGAATTGTCAGATGTGCACGATGTCTTTCATATCTCACAGCTAAGAAAGTGTATTGCACCTCCAATTAAGCAGTCAGGTATGAGTGAGCTAGAATTGGCTAAGGATCTTACCTATGAGGAGAAACCCGTCAGAATCTTGGATGAGATGGAAAGAACTACGAGGAGTAAGGTGCTTAAGTTTTATAAGGTATTATGGGAACACCATACTAAGGAAGAAGCTACATGGGAGAGAGAAGATTTCTTGAGATCCGCATACCCATACTTGTTCTCTGAGCAACAGAATCTCGAGGACGAGATTCATCCTAAGGGGGTAGGTTTATAACACCCTGTTTTTTCAAACCTTTTCTTTTTAAAATATTTTTGAAGATCACTTGCAATTTGGTGGATTTCAAATTCTCAAAGCAAGTTGGATTATGAAATCTCTGATTTCTTGTCTCAAACAACCCAAAACCATTTGCTACTTACTAAAACCTTTTTGAGATTTATTTGCAATATTTTATTCTATTAAATAATTCTCTTTTTCTATTTTGGGAATTATGCCATCACTATGGGTTGTGAAGCAACCTATAGCTTGGATGAGCTTTAAGACCCAAAAATTTTGCAACATCTTTTCAATACCTTATGGTTTCAAAATATTCAAAAATATTTCTTTGTCCAATGGATAATTATGGCGAGAATAATTATTTATTATCTGACTAGAATTATCCCTTTGTGAAGCAACCCTATGATTCATGTTTCGAAAAATTCCCAATTAATTCATGTAGTTACTAGGGATCATATATGGTTCCAATATGTAAAAACATCCCAGGGTCCAATACAAATTTTGAGCAAAAACACTCTGCCAAGTTTCTGCTAAAACAGGACCTTCGTGAAGTAAGTGCCAGCTAGGAGTGCACAATGGAGCTACAAATTTTTGGGCATGTGTGAACTACCAAATGACACTTCCCCACCAAATGACACTGGTAGCAAAGCTTGGAATTGAGTGCTAGGAGCTCATTTGTGTTCTGGACCACAAAGATGGTTTTCAAAGGAACTATATTCATTTGATCTTCAAACCTTGCCAATATTTGCCAGTTTAGAGTCTTTTCTATGCTGATTCTGCTAGACATCTTATCTTGCTCTAATCCCAACCCTGTTGAACTCTAGAACCTCCCAAAGTCTGCTGGCAGAACCTGTTGTTGACGTTCCTAGTCGCAGCGGAGCTTGTATGTTAAGGCAAGCAGTGGATGGTGACTGATGGAAGACAGGTCGACGCAATAGACAAGGTTTCAAGGCTTGCGTGGCATAGAGTGGCTGCAGCCATGGTGATCACGGTGCTGGCATGTCACAGAGCGCGCTCTGCGCAGCTCCAGTGACAGCCGAGCCGCCCCGAGCCGTCAATCACTGCCCCCCTTGTCCTAAGCGCCGACGAGGTCCCTGGTAGCCACGTGGCACCTCCCGAACCCTTTGGATCGCCGAAGAAGGCCGGCATCGCTCCCGGCCAAGCTCCGCCACGGGGAACACAGTGGGCTTCGGGCACTGTGGTCGTCCGCAAGCCATTAATGGCTCCGGACCCGTCCCATCGCTCCCCTGATCTCCTCCATCACCTCACCCCCACGGCGCGACAGCCAACTCGTTGTCCTTGCTCTAGTGGCAAGCCCGAGCATCGCCGCTTCGGGAGAGTCGGCAGCGCTCGTCGCTGGCCTATATAAGGCGCTGTCCGAACCCCTCCTAGCTCTCACCCCTCTCCTCCACCCCTGGATTAGCCCTAGAGACCCCCAGCAAGAGCTGGGAGCTCGTCTCCCTCATCTCCGGCGACAAGCTCCGCCGCCAAATCCCCTCTGTTGCCAGCCTCCTCCGCCCTTCCCCAGTCTAATCCAAAGCCACCGGTGTG
This sequence comes from Hordeum vulgare subsp. vulgare, assembly GCF_904849725.1. NCBI lineage: Eukaryota > Viridiplantae > Streptophyta > Magnoliopsida > Poales > Poaceae > Hordeum > Hordeum vulgare. Next base: position 313,367,186 of record NC_058518.1, read on the forward strand.
TTCCCTTGGTCCCTATGGTGCTCCTCGAGCCGTCGATGAGTCGAATCCCTGCCGGAATCATCGCCGTCGACGACCACCATAGCCTCCACCCGCCGGAGAAGAAGGGGCGATGCCGTCCGACCATCTCCGAAGGAGCTACGGGTACAGGGAGGATAGCCGTCGAGAGCCTGGTCCATTCCCGTCATCTCCCAGCCTCGCCGCCATCTCTATTGCCGGTGAGCGTCATCGGTGAGCCGCCCTCCTCTGTTTCCCTCCTCCCTCTCTGTTTAAAAGGGGCAGGCCCCACCTGCCAGGGTCTGCGTCCTACGGCTGAAGCGTTAAGTGGAGACGCCCCTCCACTTTACGCCTTCGACGTGGCCCCTCCCAGGAATTCTATTTCTTTTATTTATTTCAGATTTAAACAGAAACTTTGACCATTTAAATCTTTTTATTTACAAGTCCAAATCACTAGATTCTTTTTGCATTGGGTTGCTATTGAAATTCTTTACAATCTGGTAAATTTTGGTATTTTTTCCCACAGTCATAGAATTTCTGGTTAATAAAAAGGTATTTAATGCTTTTTCTTTTCTTTTTCTATTTCAAACACGTTTTTCAAAGGGAGACTTTGAAGACCAGGAGTGTTTGAACAACCCCACTGATCAAGGCAAGCCATCATATCCATGTGATGTAGTTTTGCATAACATAGCTCACATATTCATGCATTATACTTGCTTAACTTACTAAGAAATAATGATTTAATAAACAATCATAGAGAGATATATGCTTATGGTTATGAATCACTATGGTTATTATGATTTGGTGGATAATCACGAGTCACCTGACCGGGCATAATCGTACGACCACCTCTTGCCGGTATGGGAAGGCCGTGACTTGGGTTGTCCGTGCGATCTCTCACCGATATGCCCCAAAGAGGGAGGGTTACGCACGCATGCCACCTTGGCCCGGTGGGCGGTGATAACCCTGTGAGCCCAGTTAAGTTGAGTTGGGCCCGTCCCCGGTTGGGACAGCTTTGTTTGGCCACGACGATGGCACGTGTCATGAGGACACACGGCCACCCAGGGCAGGACTCCGGAAGGGAGTGGTTGCCGGGGATATGATGAGAGAGTCATGGGTCAGGCAAATTGTGTTGGTGCAATGCTGGTCCACCCAAATGAGATCATGAGGTCAGTGTTCCAGAGTGTGGGTAAAGTGGGAAACCTCTGCAGAGTGTCAAAACTATTCGAATAGCCGTGTCCATGGTAATGGACAGCCCAACCAGACCTCAGTAGATGGTCACCCGTGTGGATGTTAGTAATGATGCAAGAACCCTCCAGTTGAGTGGAGATGCTTGATAAGCATTCCGGTGGTTGTGAGACAACCCCAGACATGAGTAAGTGGACGATATAAAGCCAAGTGGTATTATTCTTAATTGGTTGCCATGCTATTGTTTGCTGCATTGCTTGGTTATTATGAGCTTGTGAGTACATTCCAAGTACTCACCTGGCGTATCATGCCAGATGCAGGAGAAGATGAGGACGGAGGTCCTGATGATGCGTACTAGGAAGTGTCCATAGCAGTGTCCCTGTGTATGGAGTTGCCGCTATGTTCCGCTACGCCATAGAAGTACTTAGTAGTTTCGAGGCCCCACTATGTCTCATAAATAATGTAGATACTGTGGTGCACCAAGGGTGCCTTTGGCCTCGCTATCACTGTAAGATATGTATTTGTAACCTTATGCTATCAATAAAGTCAGTTCAGTTCTGTGGCAAGTTGTTGAGTGTTTCCAGAAGACATGATCTCTGGGTTGGAAACACTGGTAATCTCATTCGTTGAATCGGGGTGTCACATCCAGCAAAGGCATGACTCCATATGGGTCATCGTCGACCATGTGACTAAGGTATCTCACTTCATTCCGGTTAGCACCACCTATCGTGGCGACAAGCTGTCTAGCCTCTACATTGAGCGTATCGTGAGCCTCCATGGAGTTCCCAAGGAGATTATATCTGACCGAGTCACGCAATTCACCTCAAGATTCTGGAAGAAGTTCCAAGAAGCTCTCGGAACCATGCTCTCTTTCAACACCGCCTTCCACCCATAGACGGGCGGACAGACAGAGCGAGTGAACCAGATACTTGAAGATATGCTCCGCGCTTTTGTCTTGGCACATGGGAACAAATGGGAAGACTATCTGCTGTTCGCTGAGTTCTCATACAACAATATCTACCAGTCCAGTCTTCCGATGGCCCCATTTGAAGTGCTATATGAAAGAAATTGCCGCACCCCTCTCAACTGGTCCGAGACTGGTGAAGGATTGATTTTCAGACCGGAAGTTCTTCGTGAAAAAGAAGACAAGGTGCAACTTGTGTGAGAAAACTTGAAAGCGGTCAAGTCACGACATAAGAGCTATGCGAATTCTCACCGCACAGAAGTGGAGTTCTACCCCGGATAACCAGGTTTACCTCCGTGTCACACCTCTCAAGGGAACCATGCGTTTCCACGAGAAGGGGAAACTTTCTCCAAGGTTCATTGGGCCTTTTAAGATCACGACAAGGCATGGAGAAGTTGCTTACCGGTTGGAGCTACCTCCGGAACTTTCGGGTGTGCACAACGGCTTCCACGTGTCACAACTTCGGAAATGTCTACAATTACCGAACCGTCAAGATCTTTATAAGGACATTGGCCATCAAGCCATCGACCTCCAACCGGATCTTACTTATCGTGAGAGGCCGATCCACATCCTGGATGAAGCAGAGCGTTGTACCAGAAGCCGCACCATCAAGTACTTCAAGGTTCAGTGGAGCAACCACAGCGAAGCCGAAGCAACATGGGAGCGTGAAGACTATCTCTGATCCGAATTTCCGCATCTTTTTACCACCTAGCATAGGAATCTTGGGGACGAGATTCTTGTACGTGGATAGGTATGTCACACCCTATTTTTACCTCACTTCAACTGTAGTTTCAAAATCTGAGTTTTTTTTTCAAAACAAATGCTGTGAGTGCCATGATTGTCATTGTGTGTATGAATGCTTGAATTATTGGACTCAAAAACCTTATTTTTATAGCATGTTATTTTCAAAAAAGATTCTTTTTCTTATTTTGACTATTTTTTAAAACCTTGCTTTGGGTTTGCACTACAAGTCCCTAATGACAAGGGAGTGCCTTTACCCAAAGATGGTAATCTGGTTTTAGAACTATTTTAACTCTTCAATATCATGAAATAATTATTTTTCAAAATATTTTCCTAATTTATTTGCATGTCCATTTCTGAGAACAAAAATGATATTTCTGTATGAAATATTTCTTTTCTGCCTTAGAAAAATCCGAGAAAATTTGGAGATACTATAAGGATATATATTTTCCACACATAAGATTTTCAACCCCTATTTATATTCAAAATATTTGAGCAAACCCTTGAAAACCATCTCTGTCTGTTCTGACCTGTTGAAATATTTCCAACAAATTCCTAGAAAATTCCAGCTACCTTCCCAAGCTATGTTTGGTGGCCATGCCAAGTTTCACCTCATTTCAAGGTGGTTTGGTTTACTAAATAATCCTAGAACCCTCTGTGTCCAGAATCAAGTTGAAGCAACTGTACATAGCAAAGTTACCCAAATGGCTTGAAGCTTTGCAGGAGTGCTCAACAGCCCAAATGAGGAGTCTCTGCCAAAAATGGGATTTGTAGGGGTAATCTACCCACATTCTCTTTGGAAGGGACATATCTCCCCATTTGGGGATGAATCTCAAATTTGGTGGAGCATCCTATTTTTGCATCAAACTTAATCCTGTTAACTTCCATCACAAATGGTGAAGTGTAGCTACCCCAAACACCTGTCGAACACCTTCTGCCATATTAGTAAAATAGCTCCTACCTCACTCCAAGCCCATGCACTTTCCTCCAAACTCATAGACCAAACAGACAACAGGCCCCTCCTTGTTTACAAGCAGAAAAGCCAAAAACCCCATTCCAATTTCTGGTTCAAATGTAGCATCACCTCTTTAATCACTTCCCTTGACCAGCAGGGGGTCTCTCGGCTCTCAAATGACTAAGGATCTTCCAGCCCAGCCCCTGGACATGCCAGACATGGCCAAGGCGCCCTAGAGCGCGTCAACATGCAGAGTGTAAGTGCATCTAGTGCCCCTTAGAGATTTTGGTGGTTTGAAGACTTATAGGTTAAGTAACTAATGTGTTTGTGAGTATACACAGGATCTATAAGTCATTGAGGAGTTTGAGATATTTGAAGAATATCGACCCCTAAAGTATATGTCTTCAGTTGAAGAAATTGGTCTGAAGCTGAAGAAATGAATCGCGAGGAATCTGCAATGAAATTGATATTCCTCATGAAGATACTGATATTGAGAAGTCCGGTGGTTCCTGAAGAAAACCATCCTGAAGAATTTGAAGCATGAAGATTTACACTTTCTGTTTTACTTTCTTCGCATTTGAGTAATAGGAACACCGTACTGTTAAAGGGGGTCGAATTACACAATGGAATGAATTTCCTCATGATGCTCAACCCAAGCCTAATCCTACCAAAAGCCTCAAGTGAGGAATATGAGTGACATCAGGACTCTCACAGTTGAGGGTTCCGACCGTTTCGATAACCACGCCAAGTCACTGGTCTTATCCACTCCAACGGTTATATTATTTAAGGGCATTAGCGTCAAATCATGTCGGGATGCTCCTAGGCTATAAATAGCCACCCCCCACAACAACTAGCTGGTTGGCTGCTCCGTTAAAAACTGACGCTTGTCATAAGAGCAACCCAAATTCCTCAGAGCCTTCGAGAGTAATTCATTAGTGAGGAAATACACCACCCACCGAAACCACAAACCAAACCTAGTGATTGAGCATCACTGAAGAAGTTGTTCCTGTGTGGGACTGAAGCCTTTTACCTTTGAGGACTGTGCATCCTCCAGACGGTTAGGCATCATGGTCTAGAGCGTTCCAGCAGTTAACTGTGGATCGTCGAGTGACCAAGTTTGTGAGGGTTTGGAAGTCTGCCCTGAAGACTTACCACGAGTGTTGGGCGAGGACTGTGTGTCCTTAGCTCAAGGAGAATACGGTAGGGACTGTGTGTCTCGGGACTGGGTGTCCTTTGGTTTCAATACCAAGCCGCTCCGAACCAGATTTACGACTGTCACATCAGTTGGAACTGGGTCATCAACGACTGTCTTCACTGAGAAACGGGTTCTAATTCCTCAACTCTTTACTTTCCCTGTATTATGTGTTGATGACTTTCACTGTGACTGTTTGAAGAATTTGCTGAAGACTTTCTCTGAATTTCCTCAACCCCAAATTCTTCACGTTAGTTAAATCCTCATCTGTATTCTGCGTGCCTACTAACTATGCAATCTGTTTCACACTCTTCACTCTGAAATACTGCGGTTGTGAACGTTTGCACTTCTGATCCTTTACTGTTTCTGCTGTAAGTTAGTCATCGGTGAGGAATTTCCTCAGTGATGAAATTCTAAAAATCTCCTATTCACGCCCCTCTAGTCGATATAACGCACTTTCAATTGGTATCAGAGCAAGGTACTCCCTTGTTCTGTGTGATTTTGGTTTAACCACCTGGAGTTTTAGTTATGTCGACTGCAGGCATGTTTAAGGTGACTGCAGCATGTCCTACCTACAAAGGAAAGAACTTTCCCTTCTGGAAGAACAAAATGCAAATGCATCTACAAGCTATTGATAATGATCTCTGGTATATTGTGGAAAATGGCGTCCCCATCATCTCTGCAAGTGTCACTGCGGCTGATGTGAAGAAATTCAAGCAACTCGATTCTCAAGCGAAGAACATCATCTGTGGCCATCTGAGCCCAGGCCAGTTTGGAAGAGTAAGTGCTTTGGGCTCAGCAACAATGATCTGGGAGAGACTGTGCAAGGTAAATGAAGGAGTATCAACCCAGCGTGACTCTCGTGTTGATATTCTTCGCAATCTCTTCAATCGCTTCAAGAGACATGACAATGAAAGCTGCCAAGACACCTTTGATCGCCTCACTAACATATCAAATGAACTGCAAGCACTGGGAGCTCGAGACATCACTGATCACGAAGTTGTGAAGAAACTGCTGAGATCTTTGGATTCTTCATTTGACACTTTAGTTCTGATGATTCAAGAAAGACCAGACTACAAGATGCTAGATCCAGCTGATATACTTGAAAGGCTAAATACTCATGAATTCCAGCTGGAAGAAAAGGGAGATCTATATGGACAAAGCTATTCCAGACCACGTGCACTAAAGGCTAGAGCAATTTCCTCATCTGAAGAAGAAGACACAGATGACAGCATTTGTGACCCTGAAGAATTTGGACAGGAGCTTGCTATGCTCGTGAGGAAATTCCAGAGATTTACACGACGTGGCCAGTTCAGTAAATCTTCAAGAAGAGACATGAGGAAATCAGAATCTTCATCTGAGGACTACAAGAAACGAACCTGTCACAAGTGCAAGAAATCAGGTCATTACATTGCTGATTGTCCCCGTTGGGGAAAAGAATCAAAGAAGAAGAAATACAAGGATGACAGTTCTGATGACTCGAAGAAGAAGAAGAAATCTTCAAAATCCTCATCTTCAAAGCCCTCATCACACAAGAAGACTAGTTTCAGAAAGGCTCGGGCACTTATTGGCAAGGAAATGGACTCCGAGGCAGAATCAGAGGAAGGTGATGAAGAAGAAGGTTCTGAAGAAGACTCAGAATCTCGACAGGCTAGTCTGGCACTAGCAACCACTTTCGTCAGCAAGTCAATCTTCAATCTTGAAGAAAATGATTGCACCATCCATACTGATGAATATGCTGATGACTTCACTCCAACCTATTGCTTCATGGCAAAGGGTTCGAAGGTACCAAATAATGCCTCCTCCTCTGATTCAAGTGACTGTGAATCTAATGATTATAAGAAACCCAATTACAGTAAACTTGCTATCATTGCCACTAAACAACAAACTGCTCTGGAAAAGCTTCAGAAACTGCTAGACAAAAGTGATGATCTGTTGAACGATGAAATGAACCTTACCCAAATCCTCACTGATGACATGAAAAGTCTTCAGTATAGATTTGATAATCTTCAGGATCGTTATGATACACTCCTCACTGATTATGAGAAGCTTTCCTATGATTTCTTCAAAGGAAGCTTGATCTGGAGAAGCTGAGGATGTCTCATGATGATCTTTGTGTGGAAAATGATTCATTACTAGCTCGACAGATCAGCGCTAGTCAAGTTGAATTTATTCCTCCATGTCTTAAATACATTGAACGCGAAACTGCTAATTCCTCACTAGAATCATCAAATGCTACCATTGCTACAAATTCTTCAACTGCACCTGTTGTGTCTATTTCCTCACTTGAGGAAAATACAAATGTTACTGATGAAAATGCAGGGTTGAAGGAATTGTACGTAACAGGCATGTACAAAAGCCTCAAAGGACATCAAACCCTTTGTGATGTGCTCAAAAAGCAGATCTTGAACAGGAACCCGAGGAAAGAAGGAATTGCCTTTGAGAGGAAATTAAATGTTGATGGATCTTATTGGAAACCTGAGCAGTATCCCAAAACCTCATGGGTTGCTGCTACTGGGCCTCCTTTTGATCCATCTAATCTAACTCGCTTTTCATGTGAATTATCCTATTCCTCGGATGAGTAATTTGATTCCAACTATAAACTGTTCAAAAATCAGTCTGGTGAAGTATTTGCTCGATATGTTGGAACTAACTGCAGGAATGGCCCTCCTCTGAGGAAAATCTGGGTTCCCAAAAGCTGTCTTGAAAATCTTCACGTGAATGTCCTCATGACACCACCACTGAAGAATCTGAACCCCAGATCAAATTCCTCAGGAGGACCAAAGTCTTCAAGAGGATCAAAATCCTCAACTGGTCAAAACTATGCTCGTACCCGTGCTTATGCGACTAACATGCAGGGAAACCACAAGGAATATGAATATGAGCGTTACTCCTCAAATCATTATGTTCATAAATCCTCAAACCAGTTCTCTGCATATTCATATGAGGACTTTAATCCCCCTACTGTTAAGAGAAGTGCATTAGCTTCAATGCCACCTTTCTCATATGGTGCTCGCAGGATGATGAACGCTTTGCCACCCCTTCAGATGTGGGTGGTGAAGAAATCAAACTAATCACTTCTGCAGGTCAGGTCTCCAGATGAAAATCATCATCTGAAGAATTTGCTGGAGACCTGAGGAAATGCTTGATAGGACGCAAGCTAATGATTGATGAAATAGAAATATTTCACACGTCCTTACATTTCTATTATGCTGAAATTACGGATCTGATGAAATTAGTATCATATTCTTCAAATATGAAGGAAATGAGATGGTAAGGTGTACTAATTCATCTACAGGATGACAAACCCAAGAATACTGAGTGGGTTCTTGATAGTGGCTGCACACATCACATGACTGGTGATAAAAGCTTACTGATGAATATGCCACTAACTCCATCACCTCTGAAGCAAATCACATATGCTGACAAAGGTAGAAGCAAGGTATTGGGACTTGGCAAAGTGGCTATTTCCAAGGATAGGCATATGGACAAAGTGATGCTTGTTGAATCCCTTGGTTTTAACCTTATGTCAGTCTCAATGCTTTGTGATCTAGATATGATTGTTATCTTTGGTAGATATAGATGTGTAGTCATCATGGAATCTGACAGATCCAAAGTCTTCGAAGGTGTAAGAAGAGGGGATTTGTACATTGTTGATTTCTCTACAGGTCCTCAACCAGCCACTTGCTTACTAGCAAAAACCTCAGAAGGATGGCTGTGGCACCGAAGACTAGGTCATGCAGGCATGAGGAATTTGCACACGCTTGCGAAGAAGAAGCATGTCATCGGCATCGAATCAGTCAAATTCCTCAAGAATCATCTCTGCGGTGCTTGTGAATCTGGGAAAATGACCAGATCCAAGCATCCCTCTAAGACCATCATGACCACTACACGTCCATTCGAATTGCTTCATATGGATCTATTTGGACCTACTCACTATGCCACACTAACCAATGCAACATCTTTATATGGCTTCGTCATAGTTGATGATTATTCCAGATATACTTGGGTGCATATCATAGTGTATAAAACTGAAGTGCAGGAAATCTTCAAACGATTTTCTTCAAGGGCCTCGACGAACTTTGGCATCAAGATCAAACATATCAGGAGTGATAATGGAACCGAGTTCAAAAACACTGGTCTTGATGATTATCTTGATGAACTTAGTATTACTCACGAATTGTCTGCTCCTTATACTCCTCAGCAGAATGGTGTCGTCGAAAGGAAGAACAGGACTCTGGTTGAAATGGCTAGAACTATGCTTGAAGAATATCAGACTCCTCGTCGCTTTTGGCCCAAAGCAATCAACACTGCATGCCATATCATCAACACGGTATATCTTCACAAATTCCTCAAGAAAACCTCATATGAACTCCTCACTGACAAGAAACCCAATGTAAGTTATTTCAAAGTCTTCGGTGCAAAATATTGGATAAGAGATCCTCATCATAGCTCAAAATTTGCACCTAAGGCACAAGAAGGTTTTATGCTCAGTTATGGAAAGGACTCGCACACTTACAGAGTCTTCAACAACTATCACAACAAAGTTGTTGAGACTGTAGATGTGCAGTTCGATGAAACTAATGGCTCGCAAAGAGAGCAATTTCCTTCTGATCCAGATAAGTTGTCTCCTGAGGAAGCAATAAAGCTCAAGCCTACTCAAGACATTGTCCCCACAGAGGAAATTGGTGAAGAAACGATTCCCATCGCTGATAAAAACCAAGAAGATGCTCGTGAGGAAATTGCACCAGCACCAGTTCCTCAGCCCAGACAAAGTCCTCAACCAGCTCATCCGAGGATTGCAAACGAAGTAGAACTTGACAAAATCCTCAACGACATCAACGCGCCAGGTCCTCTCACTCGCTCAAAAGCTTCACACTTAGTTAACTTTTGTGGGCACTTTTCCTTTGTATCCATCACAGAACCCTCAAAAGTTGCTGAGGCTTTTCTGGAACCGGAGTGGATCCAAGCTATGCAAGACGAACTTCTTCAATTCAAGCTGAATGACGTATGGGAGCTTGTCAAACGACCAGATCCTCGCAAGCACAACATCATCGGCACCAAGTGGATTTTCCGAAACAAGCAAGATGAGGACGGTCAAGTGGTGAGGAACAAGGCACGACTTGTAGCCCAAGGCTACACCCAGGTTGAAGGAATAGATTTCGATGAAACTTTTGCACCTGTTGCTAGACTTGAAGCTATTCGAATATTACTTGCTTATGCTAATCATCATAACATCACCTTATATCAAATGGATGTGAAAAGTGCATTCCTCAATGGTAAGCTTGAGGAAGAAGTATATGTTGCTCAGCCTCCAAGTTTTGAGGATCCAAAGAATCCAGACAAAGTCTTCAGACTCAAAAAGGCTCTGTATGGCCTGAAGCAAGCCCCTCGGGCATGGTATGATACATTGAAGGAATTCCTCATGAAGAAAGGCTTCAAACCTGGTTCACTTCATCCAACTATTTTTACAAAATCCTATGATAATGAGCTGTTTGTATGTCAAATATATGCCGATGATATCATATTTGGCTGTACTGACAAAAGATACAGTGATGAATTTGCCTACATGATGAGTGAAGAATATCAGATGTCCATGATGGGGGAGCTGAAATTCTTCTTAGGTTTTCAAATTCGTCAACAAAGCAATGGAATCTTCATATCACAGGAGAAATACCTCAAGGATGTTCTGAGGAAATTCGACATGCACGAATGCAAAGGTGCCAAGACTCCGATGCCTAGCAACGGCCACCTCGGCACTGATGAAAATGGTAAAGATTTCGATCAGCAGGTATACCGTTCTATGATTGGCTCCTTATTGTATCTATGTGCATCTAGGCCAGATATAATGCTTTGTGTTTGCATGTGTGCACGTTTTCAAGCAAAACCGAAGGAATCACACCATAAGGTTGTGAAACATATTCTTCGATACTTAGCTCACACACCAACACTAGGATTATGGTATCCCAAGTGCTCCAATCTTCATCTGGTAGGGTATTCTGATTCAGACTATGCTGGTGACCGTGTGGATCGCAAGTCAACTTCTGGCACATGCCATTTCCTCGGAAGATCACTAGTTTGCTGGTCCTCAAAGAAGCAGAACTGCGTATCACTCTCCACTGCCAAATCTGAGTACATTGCTGCTGGTTCTTGATGTGCACAGTTGCTATGGATGAAGCAAACCCTCAAGGACTACGGCATCAACATGAAGAATGTACCTCTCTACTGTGACAATGAGAGTGCTATCAAGATTGCATACAACCCAGTACAGCACTCGAAGACCAAGCACATCCAGATTCGTCATCATTTTCTTCGGGACCATGTCCTCAAGGGCAATATCCTCATCGACCATGTGAAGACTGATGATCAACTGGCAGATATCTTCACTAAGCCCTTGGATGAGAAAAGGTTTTGCAAGTTGCGGTGTGAGCTAAATATCTTAGAATCTTCAAATGTTTTGTAAAAACATGCACACATCCTAACACTTATGCAAAGTTGATGACTTAGATGTGCAACACATGATGAATCGATTTTCTTCAACTGATGAAGAACGTCACTCTGAATGTGAAGAAACTAGCGAAGAAATTGATTCTCAGGGCCCTACGACAATTGTACGCGGCGTCTGTAATCAACATTCTTATATGGTGGGTAACGCCACCGCCCATTGTGAAATTCCTCAAGTTGATTTTCTTCAAATGATCAATTTCCTCACAATGCGTTTTTCTTCAAAACAGCTGTTCTTCATTGTGATGACTTATTACAAAATCTTCAAAGACACTTGATGACTTTCATTTGACTAGATAGACTATGATTTCTAGTCCTCAACAGCATTCACTTATTGCTATTTCTTCAAGTTGATGTTTCTGCTAAGTGAATGTGATCGGACCCTACTTTCCCTCTATGCTATACTTATCCAGTCTATTCAATTCCTCATATGCGTTCTACTTGAAACTTTGTTCAAAATCCTCACTGCATCCTTGTCAGCTGATGATTTTGTAACGAAAATCCTCAAATCTTAAAAAATTGTTTCTTCAAAGACACAGTAACTGAACCCCCACTTCCCACGATCGGATAACCACGATCTCCACTATCTCCACCGCATCGTACGGGAGCTACACGTGTCCTGCAGAGACGTAGAGGCAGGGGCTATTTGGTCCGACATTCTCGCGCCAACAGTAACTTTTGGCTATAAATATGTCCTTATCCCCCTTGGCATCCTCTTCTTCGCCTCATCGCTCTCCTGCCACAGCGCACTCCACCGAACCCTAGCACCACCGCTGGTAGTCTCGTCGCCGGTGAGGAAGAGCTTCACTGCCTCGACTTCTTCGTCACCGGAACCACGCCGGAGTCGGACCATCTTCGTCCGCCACCGCCGTAGACGTCCTCTGTCGCCGAGTTAGGGTGCATTGGACACTCGAACGAAGAGCCTCTCCAACACAACTTTCTGTGTTCTTCGTGCGCACCTTCCAGGGTAAATATATCCCATTTTTACAGCAGATTAGATCTAAAATTTTACATCTTCTATGTGAAATCTGTTTTTCCTCAAGATACGATGCGCACATGATTCCTCAAACACTACCTATCACCACAATCATTGATGAACTATGCTAAGCATCTAAGATTTTCACGAGATTTCTCAATTGTGCGAATTTTCGGATCTGTACAACTCTGGAACCCAAGAACAGTATGCTTAGGCAAATTCCTCAACCACTGGTTATATTCCTCAAACTGTCAAACTTTTTCATTTTGTTCAAATCTGAGAACGCATATGACCTCTCCAAATTCCTCGCAACTATACTCTGTTCACAGGTACACACATGTCATCTGATGAATCTCTCGGTTCTCATCACATTAACTCATTTGCAGCGTTTCTGGAAGAAACTCTTCAAGGCTCATCAGAATCCTCAAGAGTTCAAAATCATCAGCAAAATCCTCAACTAAAGAAAATGGAGGAAGACAGAAAACAGAAGGGAGGAAAGAAACTTGAGCAAAACACAACTGCTGATATCCCTGAGGACATTTACTTGGACTATTGCACGCCTGATGAAAATGAGACAATGGCCAAGAGAAAGATACGGCTGCAGAAGATTGAACGCCGATGGGCGAAGGAATGGAAGGAGTACAGGTTTGTGACTCCCAAATATGCGAAGAAATTCGCTTTGAAGCCTCCTGGCAGAAGGGCCCCACTTGAGGATCATCAAGTAGCACATCCCTCAAGTCTCATGACAGTTGATGACTATCCAGATGAGAAAGAAAAGCATCTGGCCAAGCTCAAGAAGCAGGCAGAAGCTGCAATGAGGAAATTTAATGAATCCTCAGCTGCTGCCTCCGGTGCTGCTAATTCCTCAGCTGCAGAAACCTCAGGCTCAGAAATTCCTCAAATGCAGTCCGTGCCATCAAAGCCAAGGGCTCCAAAGCCTCAAGAGAAGTCTGCTCACGCTTCTGTCACAAAACCCTCAGCACCAAAACCCTCATTACCAAAACCTTCAACACCAAAACCATCAGTGCCAAAACCCTCAGTACCAATCTCCTCAGCACCAAAATCCTCAGCTCCACCTCCAAAGCCTCAAGAGAGACCAGTACAGAAGCAAGTCGTGAAGCGTACGACCGCCAGCTCCAGCTCCTCACTCCCAGCTGCAACCAGCTCAGAGACAAAGTCTTCAACACCTCCTGCGAAGACTTTGGTAACTGCTGAACGTGCACCTCTGCCCAGCCCCAGCAAAATCATCACAGTCCTGTCTGCGTCAGAGGGAAGTGATGAATATGATGATGAAACCATTCAAGCCATCATCAGAAACAAGCAAGAAAGAGTAGCTCAAGCATCAAGCGGTGCTATTCCTCTGGCCATGGGCCCCATAGTCCTCCTTGACTACATCAATATCTGGTATGAGGACCCAAACACTCCTATTGATGACTTGAAGCTTCCGCCTGGCATCAGTCACATGGTGACCACTTTCATCAATGAAGCCAAGTGGAAAGAACAGTAGGCCAGGCAGGCCAAAGTTGCAAAGATCAAAAAGGAGAAATTCCTCAGGCAGAATTTCCTCAAACTGACTCCTGATGCACTGGTGACAACACACGCAGAGCTGCAAAAATTGACTGCCAAGTATGCAAAGTTGTCAGATTGCAAAAGCCTCAAGAGCAATTTCATCAAGCTGGCCACTAGTGTTGTTGATGACTACAACAAGAGAACCGCACCCCCAGCACCAACTCCTCAGCCCTTGATCGAGGAGCCAGCAGATGAATCTCCTCATGAGGAGGAAACTCGTCAAGCTGAGGAAGTACACCAAGAGCGCCGTGTTGATGAACCGGCCATTGAAGAAATCATCATGGAAACTCCAACTGATGAACTTGCTGGCACTGATCAGACTGCTCCTGTTCCAGCTGCTTCGTCAAAGCAGGCTGATGACTCTGTTCCAGCTGGTTCCTCAATACCAGCTGAAGAAACTGTAGAGAGAACACCTTCACCAAAATCTTCAAAGGTGAAGAAGATAATTCCATCTGCATCAGACGTGAAGAAAACAAGGGCTGCTGAAAAGGAAGCCAAGAAGAGAAAAGCCTCCTCAACAGTAGAAGAAACAGAGGCAAAGCGCCTCAAAGAAATTGAAGAAACTGCTCCTCTGGACCCGGTGCCCCTCAATGTCGCCCCTTCCTATGAGATGGTCGTCATTGATGACCCAGCTACGAAGGCAGATGAGGAAATGAAGGATGTCGCCCCTGAGGAACACGCTGACGAGGAAATTCAGATAGACGACAGTCCTCAACCTCTCATTCCTCAGACAGAAAATGTTCAAGCATCAGCTGCACCAGCTGATGAAACTGCCTCTGCCACAAAGCCAGCTGAGGAAAAACAAGGTGAAAATCCTCAAGCTGACGAAATTCAACACTCTGAGCAGACTCCTCAAGATGAGGAACAGGCTGATCCAACTCCTTCAATTGAGAAAGAAGCAGAAATTCCTTAGCCTGAAGCTCAGCCAGAGCAAGCACCATCTCCTCAGCCTGAAGTACCAGCTGCTGAAATTCCTCACCCTAAGGAAAATGCTGAAGAAAATGCACCCGCCCAAGACAATGCATTCATTGTGCTCAAACCAGAGACTGCTATTGTTGTCTCCCCCCTATTCCTCAGCAAAATCTTCAGCCAGTTCAGCATCAGCCATTCTCCAAGCGTCCAAAGTTTCAGAAAGAAAATTTCTTTGAAGAACGCATGTACTTCATCGGAGAGAACCCTTATGACAAGCCTCAAATGAGGCATCTGAAGTTTTGGACAAGGACTCAGATGAACTACTATGCCTCTGTGCTCTGTGGACGAAACAAGATATTCCAGCACAGGCATATTCCTCATGTTGAGCTTGAAGCAATACCTTGCCTAGAGCCAGTCCTCAGTGTGCTCCATGATGCAGGTTTGCTCCCAGTGTGCTCCGACATATCTGACTGGAACAGCGAGCTAATTCTTCAGTTCTATGCCACTCTTCACATATCTGGCAACCCTGAAGACATCAACACTTGGGTGTTTGACTGGATGTCACAAAACACTCACTACAAGGCTCCTGCTTCTGAACTCCTCAGAGAACTGCCCGTACCAATTCCCTCAGATGGGGCTGTGAAGCTTTATGGTGAGCATGAGCTGCCAAATAGAATGATGGAAGTCCTCATGAAGCCTTTGGCTGAAGGAAAATCTCCGAGAACAACCTTCCTCGTCCACGAGCTCAAGTACACACCCAGGCCTGTCTACAGAATCCTCTGCAATGTGCTCGCACCGATCAAAGGCCATGATGATGAAGAAGATGTTGTAGGCCTCATGAAGAATATCCTATTCAACATCATTCATGGTATTCCTATCAACATCCATGATTTCTTCTTGAGGACTTTGGCCGACAATGCTATGTGTCCTTTTGATCACAAGATATATGCCCCATGGATCATGAGATTCATCAGGACAAGGACATGCATCAACTTCCATGCTGATTTCCAAAACCACATGAGTTATATGCGTCTTATCCGGGTCAACAAGAAGACTTTCGAGCCCATTGAAGGAAAAGGAAAATCTGTGATTGAAGAAGGCAGCAGGCCCCTTGATGGCCAATTCAGAGAGCCAGAAGCTTATTCTTCATGGGATGATACTGAGACTCGTCCAGCAAGCCCCGTTCCTCCTCGCGTGCTGAATACCAGAGAGCTCCTCCTCAGTCTTCACCAGAAGGTGGATCGCAACCACAAATGGGTCAAACGCCAGTTTGGTGCCATTGTGAAAACCCTCACTGAAACATAGAACTCTGTGAAGTTCAACCATCACTATCTGCATGAGGTTTTTGATCGCACCTGGGCTACACTTGCACATGTGAAGACTCAGACTGAGCTTGAAGAAATGGACTTTGAGCGAGACTTTGAATGGTCGTGGCCTCGCAAGAAGAAGTTCAGTCCTATTCCAGTGCCAGACCTTGAAGACAGCTCCTTTTCTTCATTCCGCACTGCTGAATCTGATGAAGAACAGCTTGACACTGCTACCGGCCCAAGGAAGAAGACTACTCCCAAGAAGCATCACGACTCTTCCTCAACCGCCAAGAAATGAAAGTCTTCACGGGCGTTAGTCCTCAGTTTGTCCCTTTTTGTCACTTGATGACAAAGGGGGAGAAACTTGAGAGTTAGTCTTCAAGCAGGATATTTTTGGGGCTTATAAACTATATCTAAGTTACAAACTCTTGGCTCTTTTGCAGTTTTTAGGTAATGAGTTGTAACTTAAGCCCGATGGTACTCTGACGCTTTTGAACGTTTTTCTTCGCATGCTTATTCCTCAAGTTTTAATGCACGCATGCTGGAATTCGTCAGATACCATTTGTCATCATGCATCTTCATTTTCTTCATATGATATGTTACATATATGCATGATTTACAAGACTCAGGGGGAGATCTCCATGATATAAATCATCAATGTGCATTTGCTATAAAAGCAAAATCCTCAAGGTATGCACATCTTCAGGGGGACTCTCTCTGAATCTTGTTTTCAAATTCCTCAAATGAGTATTTACACTTCATATTTTTGATCCCTGTTGAAGACTTAACGTAATTATCATCAACCACCAAAAAGGGGGAGATTGTAAGTGCATCTAGTGCCCCTTAGTGATTTTGGTGGTTTGAAGACTTATAGGTTAAGTAACTAATGTGTTTGTGAGTATACACAAGATCTATAAGTCATTGAGGAGTTTGAGATATTTGAAGAATATCGACCCCTAAAAATATATGTCTTCAGTTGAAGAAATTGGTCTGAAGCTGAATAAATGAATCGCGAGGAATATGCGATGAAATTGATATTCCTCATGAAGATACATAAGAGCTATGCGGATTCTCACCGCACAGAAGTGGAGTTCTACCCCGGAGACTAGGTTTACCTCCGTGCCACACCTCTCAAGGGAACCATGCGTTTCCACAAGAAGGGGAAACTTTCTCCAAGGTTCATTGGGCCTTTTAAGATCACGAGAAGGCATGGAGAAGTTGCTTACCAGTTGGAGCTACCTCCGGAACTTTCGGGTGTGCACAACGTCTTCCACGTGTCACAACTTCGGAAGTGTCTGCAAGCACCGAACCATCAAGATCTTTATAAGGACATTGACCATCAAGCCATCGACCTCCAACCGGATCTTACTTATCGTGAGAGGCCGATCCACATCCTGGATGAAGCAGAGCGTTGCACTAGAAGCCGCACCATCAAGTACATCAAGGTTTAGTGGAGCAACCACACCGAAGCCGAAGCAACATGGGAGCGTGAAGACTATCTCCGATCCGAATTTCCGCATCTTTTTAGCACCTAGCATAGGAATCTTGGGGACAAGATTCTTGTACGGGGATAGGTCTGTCACACCCTATTTTTACCTCACTTCAACTGTAGTTTCAAAATCTGAGTTTTTTTTCAAAACAAATGATGTGAGTGCCATGCTTGTCATTGTGTATATGAGTGCTTGAATTATTGGACTCAAAAACCATATTTTTATAGCATGTTATTTTCAAAAAGATTCTTTTTCTTATTTTGACTATTTTTTAAAACCTTGCTTTGGGTTTGCACTACAAGTCCCTAATGACAAGGGAGTGCCTTTACCCAAAGATGGTAATCTGGTTTTAGAACTATTTTAACTCTTCAATATCATGAAATAATTATTTTTCAAAATATTTTCTTAATTTATTTGCATGTCCATTTCTGAGAACAAAAATGATATTTCTGTATGAAAAATTCTTTTCTGCCTTAGAAAAATTGGAGAAAATTTGGAGATACTATAAGGGCATATATTTTCCAGACATAAGATTTTAAACCCCTATTTATATTCAAAATATTTGAGCAAACCCTTGAAAACCATCTCTGTCTGTTCTGACCTGTTGAAATATTTCCAACAAATTCCTAGAAAATTCCAGCAACCTTCCCAATCTATGTTTGGTGGCCATGCCAAGTTTCACCACATTTCAAGGTGGTTTGGTTTACTAAATAATCCTAGAACCCTCTGTGTCTAGAATCAATTTGAAGAAACTCTACATAGCAAAGTTTACCCAAATGGCTTGGAGCTTTGCAGGAGTGCTCAACAGCCCAAATGAGGAGTCTCTGCCAAAAATGGGATTTGCAGGGGTAATCTACCCACATTCTCTTTGGAAGGGACATATCTCCCCATTTGGGGGTGATTTCAAGTTTGCGTTGCCAAACTTGTCCAGGGAATCTCAAATTTGGTGGAGCATCCTATTTTTGCATCAAACTTAATCCTGTTAACTTCCATCACAAATGGTGAAGTGTAGCTACCCCAAACACCTGTCGAACACCTTCTGCCATATTAGTAAAATAGCTCCTACCTCACTCCACGCCCATGCACTTTCCTCCAAAGTCATAGACCAAACAGACAACACCACTCCCTAACTGCAGATGATTGGCCCCTCCTTGTTTACAAGCAGAAAGGCCAAAAAACCCATTCCAATTTCTGGTTCAATTGTGGCATCACCTCTTTAATCACTTCCCTTGACCAGCAGGGGGTCTCTCGGCTCTCAAACGACTAAGGATCTTCCAGCCCAGCCCAGGACATGCCAGACATGGCCAAGGCGCCCCAGAGCGCGCCAGCATGCCGAGTGTAAGTGCATCTAGTGCCCCTTAGTGATTTTGGTGGTTTGAAGACTTATAGGTTAAGTAACTAATGTGTTTGTGAGTATACACAGGATCTATAAGTCATTGAGGAGTTTGAGACATTTGAAGAATATCGACCCCTAAAAATATATGTCTTCAGTTGAAGAAATTGGTCTGAAGCTGAAGAAATGAATCGCGAGGAATCTGCGATGAAATTGATACTCCTCATGAAGATACTGATATTGAGAAGTCCGGTGGTTCCTGAAGAAAACCATCCTGAAGAATTTGAAGCATGAAGATTTACACTTTCTGTTTTACTTTCTTCGCATTTGAGTAATAGGAACACCGTACTGTTAAAGGCGGTCGAAGTTACACAATGGAATGAATTTCCTCATGATGCTCAACCCAAGCCTAATCCTACCAAAAGCCTCAAGTGAGGAATATGAGTGACATGAGGACTCTCACAGTTGAGGGTTCCGACCGTTTCGATAACCACGCCAAGTCACTGGTCTTATCCACTCCAATGGTCATATTATTTAAGGGCATTAGTGTCAAATCATGCCGGGATGCTCCCAGGCTATAAATAGCCACCCCCACAACCACTAGCTGGTTGGCTGCTCCGTTAGAAACCGACACTTGTCATAAGAGCAACCCAAATTCCTCAGAGTCTTCGAGAGCAATTCATCAGTGAGGAAATACACTACCCACCGAAACCACAAACCAAACCTAGTGATTGAGCATCACTGAAGAAGTTGTTCATGTGTGGGACTGAAGCCTTTTACCTTTGAGGACTGTGCATCCTCCAGACGGTTAGGCGTCATGGTCTAGAGAGTTCCAGCAGTTAATTGTGGATCATCGAGTGACCAAGTTTGTGAGGGTTTGGAAGTCTGCCCTGAAGACTTACGACGAGTGTTGGGCGAGGACTGTGTGTCCTTGGCTCAAGGAGAATACGGTAGGGACTGTGTGTCTCGGGACTGGGTGTCCTTTGGTTTCAATACCAAGCCGCTCCAAACCAGATGTATGACTGTCACAACAGTTGGAACTGGGTATTCAACAACTGTCTTCACTGAGAAACGGGTTCTAATTCCTCAACTCTTTACTTTCCCTGTATTATGTGTTGATGACTTTCACTGTGACTGTTTGAAGAATTTGCTGAAGACTTTCTCTGAATTTCCACAACCCCAAATTCTTCACGTTAGTTAAATCCTGATCTGTATTCTGCGTGCCTGCTCACTGTGCAATCTGTTTTCACATTCTTCACTCTGAAATACTGTGGTTGTGAACGTTTGCACTTGTGATCCTTTACTGTTTCCGCTGTAAGTTAGTCATTAGTGAGGAATTTCCTCAAAACGAATTTCCTCAGTGATGAAATTCTAAAAATCTCCTATTCACCCCCCGTCTAGTCGATATAACGCACTTTCACCGAGGCATGCCAAAACATCGCTCTGGACACGCTATAGGGCGCACCCGAGGCGAAGGTGGCGAGCCCCCGCCAGTTTAAGCCTCCCCCGTTGCCCATTCGCGTCCCGGAAAACCCTCCTGCATCAGGGCAGCCTTAGGGCCCCTCCTCCCTTGCTCTGTTGACCAGAGCGACGCGTGCCCGCGCGTGCCAGTTTCGGCCAGAAGACAACGACCACTCATGCACGCTCCTTCTCGCTCTCTCTCCCTCTTAGTGAGTCACACGGGTCATAAACCACGTCCGCAACACCGTGGTTTCGACCCCGAGCTCTCACTCCCCTCCCGCGAGCCACGGTGAAACCACTGACGCTTCCCGCTCGGTGCACCGTCGAGGGCCTATAAATAGGCCTCCCCCTCGCTCCAGCACCCTCATCCCACTTTTGTAGAGCCTAAATTGAACCCCTAGCCACTCCATTCGAGCATAGCGAGCTCCGGTGCTCGAGATCCACCGAGGCCCCACCGCTTTGGAGCTGCGTTGATCTCGGGCTACAGGCCAACTCCGATGCTCCTCTCTCCTCCTCCGTGATCGTAGTGAGCTCAGGAAGCTCATCCACCACTTCCCCGAGCTAACCCCTGCCCGTAGCACCCACTACATCCACCTATTAAATCATCTCTACCGCAACCACCTCATCGTCGGTGAACTAGGGCCTCCCCGTCGTCCCTTCGACCACGAGCAGGTTGGCGACGACGTGCTAGTTCCATTCCTGCCATCGTTGGGGCTCGAGGGCATCGGTATCATCGCCGACGTGCCTTCCCTCCCCTCTGTCCAGAGGTGGAAGACGACCCTGCCAGGTGTGCCCCACCTGTTGGTGGCTCTTCTCTCTCCCCCTCTCTGCTTTGTGCCACTGACCACACGGGCATGCGCGTCAGGTTTGAACCGGGCGGCGCACGCGCCTCTAGGCTGGCTGGCCATCTGGGCCGGCCCAAGCCACAGGCCGAGCCAGGCCTGGGCTAAACCCCCTTTTTCTTTTTCTGTTTAATCCTATTTTAAATGATTTTTGTAAAATTTGTTATGCAATATAATTTAATTTTTTTCATAATTTTAATTAATTTGTTCTGCAATATAATTTAATTTCAAAATAACAATGTAGATTTATGAGAATGGGGCAACATTTTTAAAGAGAGTTTGTGCTCTGTTTTTGATTGAGCTACCTATTATTCTATTATTTACTATGACAATGGATACCATGTTTGACGAAGGAGTTGGACTCGAAGACCCCGAAGACCCCGGATACTTAGCTGATCAAGGCAAGCAGCCCTTTGACGATGTTTGAGCAAACATTATGTTGCATGCTAGTAGAGCAATTATTCTCGTTGCATATGATCATGAATACTTGGTAAATCATTGGTACAATGTTTCCGATGGCTCCTCCGGAGCACTTGCATTTGAGCATGATCATACCAACTATGAGGGTCACGCTAATATCATGATGACAAGTAGAGCTAAGAATAGTGGTAGCATGAGGATGATGATGGTAAATATCAAAGGTTTATGAAAACCCCGTCGGGTGCCACTAATGCCCGAGGGTGATGATGAGTTAGGTGGCCACATGTGAAACAGTGGTGCACAGGGTATATTTTCATGTGAGTTGTTTCGGAAATGGGATTATATTTATGATGTGTCGACCATCCCAACCTTACATGTGCGACCATGCTACCCCTTTATGGGACGGGGCTTTGTTGATTACTCTGGTCGGTGCTTGCAAAGAGCCACATTACTAGTGGCAGGAGCGATATGTGGTCACTCTTGTGACGGGGTCGTACCAGGTAAGTTGACTATGCCGTTTTTACGTGTTCCGGGCACACCGTTGGTCCCTGCATGGACGATACCGTCCAGAGTTGGTGCTTGTAAGACGTACATCATGTGGACTGGGTACCAATTGAGTGGATCTCTTTGTCTAGTATCGTTAGGGGAAAGGCATTGATCGGCTACTTACCTCGGGTATGTTAAATACCCCGAGTCGTGGATGACATGAAAGTTTTCTGGATCTCGTGGGTACATCATACAACCTCTACAGAGTGTCAAACTATTCGAATAGCCATGTCCACGGTCAAGGACAGTTGGGTAATCCTCCTTAAACTACGTCCAGTCGTTTCTGCATAAACCAAGTGTGTGTGTGTGTGTGTGTTCAAGGAGTTATGTGAAAGAGTTGATATGACCAAGTTTGGTTACTTGGCATATCGGGTGAACCTGAAGTGATCAGCCCCCAGCAGATATGTCGATATCTGTAACCTGTTCTTCTAAATGCCATCTAGCTTATGTCGCACATTCATCTATGATCATGTTTATTTACAAACAAGTTTCTACCCACCTATACGGCATATTACGTGCTACCATGCCAATTGCATTATCCCTATCATGGTTTGTTTGCGAGTACATTCAAAGTACTCACTGGCTTGCCACTGGTTATGATATTGACCAGACATGGAAGGACCTGAGTTTGGAGAAGAATACATCATCGGAGACAGACTTGCGAACTAGGACGCTTCCGAGTCAGAATACCTATTGGTGTAGGCCGATGGCATGGGCACCGTCTCAGCCCCAAGATTTCCGCTAGTATATGTATCAGTGTGATTGGCCTTAGAGGCCCTACCTATGTGAACTTGACCTTGATGGTCATTTGATGTATCATTTTGGTATGTTGGATGTAAGACTCTTAATATTCAGTATCTGTGTATTCGGTGAGCATTGATCTCTGGGATCACTGAGCACGTTCTTTCGGGGATCTTGACTCGTAAGTTAGGGTCCCCATAGCTTCGGATTAAGTTACTACCAAACCTCATAGGTTGACAAGGATACACGCTACTACAAAATGGTGCGGTTCCTGTCTTGGCGGTCATGTTGTTGGACAACAACGAACCTACGAGCAATCGAGAAGCGATGGAGGCCATGAAATCCGAGAGAGGATACATGTATGAAAACAAAGTGTAGACTTTGGAAGAACAACTTGATGGTCGTAAGACTATTATGTATAGATGGATATTTAAAGAAGATGGACAATGATGGTGAAAGTCACCATTTAATAAAGCTCGACTTGTTGCAAAGAGGTTTCCGACAAGTTCAAGGAGTTGACTGCTACGAGACTTTCTCACTCGTAGCAATGGTAAAAGTTTGTTGGAATTATGTTAGAAGTTGCTGCATCTTGCAGATGGATGTCACAACATTGTTTCCTCGATGGTTTCCTTGAGGAAAGGTTGTATGTGATACAACCAGAAGGTTTTGTCGATCCTAAGGATGCTAACAAGTATGTAAGATCTAGCGATCCTTCTAAGGACTGGAGTAAGCATCTCGGAGTTGGATATGCGCTTTTATGTGATGATCAGAGCTTTTGGGTTTAGGAAAGTAATCTTGAACTTTGAAAATAACAAGGCCAAAGAAAGTTATCCCTACAAAATCATATAGTCTGGCTATGCTCCGTCATCCTCAAACAACTAATGTAAATCATGCACAACCCCGGTATTGGCAAAGTAATTATTTTCGCACTCTTACATTCTCATACTTTTTATAACTATCACGCAATGCATGAGCGTGAGCCATGGATATAGCACTATAGGTGGAATAGAGTGTGGTTGTGGTTGTGAGACAAAAAGGATAAGATGGTCACATTGACTCGGCGTATCAAAGGGCTATGGAGATGC
Source organism: Hordeum vulgare subsp. vulgare (assembly GCF_904849725.1). NCBI lineage: Eukaryota > Viridiplantae > Streptophyta > Magnoliopsida > Poales > Poaceae > Hordeum > Hordeum vulgare. The sequence goes on from NC_058518.1 coordinate 313,391,406, forward strand.
CCATTAATAGATATCAATGTGAATGAGTAGGGATTGCCATACAAGGGATGCACAAGAGCTATAAGTATGTGAAATCTCAAAAGGAAAACTAGTGGGTGTGCATCCAACTTGCTTGCTCACGAAGACCTAGGGCAATTTTGAGGAAGCCCATCATTGGAATATACAAGCCAAGTTATATAATGAAGATTCCCACTAGCACATGGTGGTGACAAAGCAAGAAGCTCTGAATTATGAAGAACATGGTGCTATTATGAAGCACAAGTGTGGAAAAAAGATAATAGCATTGTCCCTTCTCTCTTTTTCTCTTTTTTTTATTTGGGCTCTTAGGCCTCTTTTTTTCTCTATTTTTATTTTTATTTTTGGGCTCTTTGGCCTCCTTTTATTTATTTATTTCTTCACATGGGAGAATGCTCTAATAATGATGATCATCACACATTTATTTACTCACAGCTCAAAGCTCAAAATGATGATGACTCTATAGGAAATGCCTCCGGCGGTGTACCGGGATGTTTAACGATCTAGCTTGGCGTATGACGTTGAAAACATCTCGCTAGCTATCTTATGATCATGCAATGGAAATATGGGAGTGACGACACAAGTCATGAGACGGAACGATGGGAGTTGCATTGCAATATATCTCGGAATGGCTATGAAAATGCCATAGTAGGTAGGTATGGTTGCTGTTTTGAGGAAGGCATATGGTGGGTTTGTGCACCGGCGAGAATTGCGCGACGCTAAAGAGGCTAGCAATGGTGGAAGGTGAAAGTGCATCTATACCATGGACTCACATTAGTCATGAAGAACTCACATAATTGTTGCGAAAGTTTTTATTAGTAATCGAAACAAAAGTGCTAAACGCATACTCCAAGGGGAAGGGTTGGTAGGTGTTAACCGTCACGCGATCCCGACCTCAACACAAAGGATGACAATCAATAGATCAATTATGCTCCGACTTCCTAACATAGCGGTTCACCATACGTGCATGCTACGGGAATCACTAACTTCAACACAAGTATTTCTAGATTCACAACACCCTACTAACATAGCTCTTAATATTACCAAATCCACGTCTCAAAACTAATTGAGAGGAATCAAGACTTCTCTTTCTACTCAATGCACATGAAGATGGAGGTTTTTGTATCCTATTTGGGTACCAATCACATTTGGGACTACTTTCATAGCATAAGCCAACTACGAAATCACGCACCGCCATGCTCTAAAAGATACAAGTGAAGCACATAGAGTAAAAGTATCTAGCTCAAAAGATATAAGTGAAGCACTATAAGAATTCTAACAAAATCACGATGAGTGCATGTATCTCTCTCTCAAAAAGGTGTGCAACAAGGATTATTGTGACACAACAAAAAGAATAGACTCCTACGATACAATACGCTCCAAGGAAAACACATATCATGTGGTGAATAAAAATATAGCTCCAAGTAATGTTACCGAAGGATTGAAGACGAAAGAGGGGATGCCTTCCCGGGGCATCCCCAAGCTTAGGCTTTTTGGTGTCCTTGAATTTGGCTTGGGATGCCTTGGGAATCCACAAGCTTGAGCTCTTTCCACTCCTTATCTCTTTGTCCATGAGAACATCACCCAAAACTTGAAAACTTCAGAGCACAAAACTTAAACAGAAACTCGTGATAACATTAGCACAAGAAAACAAACTACCACCTCTTTTGGTTCTGTAGAAAACTTTAATCCTATCTATATTGGTGTTGGGATACTGTATTCTCACTTTTCCATGGCTAGTACCCCCCGATACTAACCATAGTTTCATCAAAACAAGCAACCAACTCAACAAAAACAGAATCTGTCAAAAACAGACCAGTCTGTAGCAACTGTATACTTCATATACTTCTGGTACCTCAAAAATTCTGAACAATTACGACTGCTTGGGAAAAAGGCATATCAACCAGCATAAAAAAGAATCAACTCAAAAGCTCTTTCTGAATAAAAATGAAAAATCATCTCGTGAGCAAAAAGTTTCTGTCTTTTTCCAGCAAGATCAAACAACCATCACCAAGACTAGTCATAAAGGTTTTGCTTGGCTCAAACACAAAAAGAAACACAAAAAACACAATCACAACAGAATTATGATGGTGTAGACGAAAAAACAGAAAGAAAAAGATAAATCCATTGGGTTGCCTCCCAACAAGCGCTATTGTTTAACGCCCTTAGCTAGGCGTAAAATCTATAGAATCACGTATCGTCATCTTTGGTGCTCAAACCATAAGTAGCGTGATCACTTATCATCTTAAGGTTTTCATATGTCTTGCTAGATGATTCACCACTATTTTTGGGAACAAAAACAGACTTGGTGACCATATTGTGGGCAAAGTTTGGAGTATTCTGCACAGCGGCAAAAGCGGAACCCAAGTTGGTTATAACATCCTCTAGTTTGCCGATCCTAGCGGAATCATGACCTAGTTTTTCGTTAACTGTGGGTTCCTTCTGCTTTAAATTTTTCAAAACCATTCCCACCTCGGATCTGTACTGAGTGATTTGATCGTGGATCTTTTTATCCAAATTCTCAATGAGTTCTATCATAGCAACTTAATTTTTAATGACGTCCAGCCTACGCATCACATGTTCGAGAGTTAAGGTAGTTCCATTAACCATGAGTGGGGGTGAGCCTACCAAATTTATTACAGCTCCATAAGAATCAACGGTATGGCTACCCAAGAAATTTCCACCTACTATGGTGTCAAGGATATACCTATTCCAAGGAGAAACACCCACATAAAAATTGCGAAGCAGGACGGTAGTGGATTGCTTATGAGTAGATCTACTCTGAGCATTGCAAATCCTATACCAAGAGTCCTTCAAGTTTTCTTCCTCAATTTGTTTAAAATTGAGAACTTCTCTCTCGGGAGTATTGTTCGAAGTGGTGGATTTAGCCATGAGGACAAGTAGACTATCCCACACAGACAAACAGAAAACAAGCGAGGGAAAAGGGCGAACGAAAAGGCGAACGGAAAAGGCGAACAAAAAAGGCAAATTGGTGAAGTGGGGGAGAGGAAAACGAGAGACAACTGGCAAACAAAGTAAATGCAAGAGATGAGTCTGTGACACTTACTTGGATGAGTTCTTGACTTGATCTTCCTCCCCGGCAACGGCGCCAGAAATTCTTCTGCTACGGCAACACACATCAGCGCCAGAAATTGACACGTTGACGGACACTTGCTTGCGTTGGTTTTTCCCTTGAAGAGGAAAGGGTGATGCAGCACAGGAGCAGTAAGTATTTCCCTCAGTTTGAGAACCAAGGTATCAATCCAGTAGGAGAATCTTGTCAAGTCCCGAGTACCTGCGCAAACACAAAAGAGCTTGCACCCAACGCTTTAAATGGGTTGTCAATCCTTTCAAGATTGTTTGCAAAGTGATATCTGAAGGCGGAAAGTGCAACGAAGTAAAAAAATGAAACGCTGAAAATATGGTGTGGAGTAGACCCGAGGGGTATAGTGTTCACTAGAGGTTTCTCTCAAAAATAGCAAATATCACGGTGGGTGAACAAATTACTATGGAGCAATTGATAGAACTGTGCAAAGTCATGACGATATCTAAGGCAATGATCATACATATAGGCATCACGTCCGAGACAAGTAGACCGATACTTTCTGCATCTACTACTATTAGTCCACACATCAACCGCTATCCAGCATGCATCTAGTGTATTGAGTTCATGACGAACAGAGTAACGCCTTAAGAAAGATGACATGATGTAGAGGGATAATCTCAAAGAAATTATGAAAACCCCATCTTTTTACCCTTGATGGCAACAACACGATGCGTGCCTCGCTACCCCTTCTGTCACTTGGTGAGGTCACTGCACGGTATGAACCCAAAACCAGGCACTTCTCCCATTGCAAGAATCATAGATCTAGTTGGCCAAACAAAACCCACAACTCGAAGAGAATACAAGGATATGAAATCATGCATAAGAGAGATCAGAAGAAACTCAAATAAGATTCATAGATAATCTGATCATAAATCCACAATTCATCGGATCTCGACAAACACACCGCAAAAGAAGATTACATCGGATAGATCTCCATGAAGATCATATAGAACTTTGTATTGAAGATCTAAGAGAGAGAAGAAGCCATCTAGTTACTAGCTCTGGACCCTTAGGTCTATGGTGAACTACTCACGCATCATCGGAGAGGTCATGGTGTTGATGAAGAAGACCTCTATGTCCGAATCCCCCCTCCGGTAGGGCACCAAAACGTGCCCAGATGGAATCTTGCGGAGACAGTAGCTTGCGGCGGCGGAAAAGTACTTTCGATGATCTCCTGATTTTTTGTGAAATTTTTGGGGATATATAGGCGCAAAACCCACGGAAAAGGAGGTCCAGGGTCCCACAAGCCTGGTGGCCGCGACCTCCCCCTGGCCGCGGGGAGGTGTCTTGTGGGGCCCCTGGGGCCCCCTGCCTTGGCTCTCAAGTCTCGCGATCTTCTTCTGTTACGGAAAAGATCTTTTTGGGGATTTTATTCCGTTTGGACTCCGTTTCAAATTCTCCTCCGAACGGGGTAAAAACATGGAAAAAACAGGAACTGGCACTTGGCACTGAGTTAATAAGTTATTCCCAAAAAATATATAAAAGGCATGCAAAACGTCCAAAGTTTGACAAGATAATAGCATGAAACCATCAAAAATTATAGATACGTTGGAGACGTATCAGTCACTGGTAGCGGGGGCGGGCAAGGCCCTCCATGCGCTGTGGGAGGGGGAGGCCAACGGGGGCGCAGGAGAGCCCGACAGTCGAGGAAGCTCGGGCATGGTGGCGGCTGGTTCGGGTCAAGGCGGGCCGAACCTGGACTTTGTGGGGACACACGATGGAGGGGTGGAGCCGGCGGCTGTGGATTGGGGAGGCTGGTGCTTTCTTGAAAAATGAGGCAAAGGCTAGGGTGTGCCAAAGTAGGCCGGTGATGAGGGATTAAATAGGAAGAAGGGCTAGGTTAAGCTGATTTAGTCCATGTTCGGACCGTTTGATCTCGATAGGACGGTCCAAAAGAAGAGGGGTGTCACACCCTGTGTTTGTACCACTTTGCCACATTGTGTTTTCTCAAAATTTGGAACCAAATAAAACTTTTTGAGTGCTTGTGTTGGTTGGTTTGATTTCAGTTTGGTTGTGTGATTGATTGTGTTTTAAATGACCAAAATGATTCTTCCCTCTAAAACTCCTCTCCGTGACCCGAAACCCTTGCAAAAAGAGCATGCCATGTGTATAGAACCAGAAACTATTTCTATAAATTATTATTTCCAAAAAAGGGGATTTATTTATTTAAAGGTCCAAAACCCCCTTAGTTGGGATTTGTACTACAAGTCCTTAATTTAGGAGGGATGATTTACCCCAAAGTTTTTATTTGGACTCTATTACCAAAATGACTTCTCATATCCACAAAATAATTATATTAAAAGTTATTTTCCTTTTTTTAAATAACTTTTTCCAAGGCAATAGATGATCTTTTGTGGGTAAAAATTATTTTCTTGCTTTAAAAATATTTCAGAAAAATTTGGGAAACTCAGTAAACATGTATTTTCTATGGTCATGTTCAAAATATTGGACAAATCCACTCAAAACTCTTTCTACCTATTTCAAGCTTTTGAAATATTTCCATACGAAATATTCTCAATAAATTCCAGGAAAATTCTAGATACTCACACAGGATATATGTGGCGACCCTGCAAAATTTCATCTCATTCCAAGTTGATTTGGTTAACCTAAGAACCCCCAAAGCCTCCCTCTCCAGAACCAAATTTGAGCAACTTCTCATTGCTAAGTTTGTCCAATTGATCCCAAATTTTATAGAGGTGATCTATACCCCAAATAAAGATGCTACTCCAAGTTGTGCCTTTGTGGAAGTTGTGTTGGTCACCAAAGTCAACAGGAATATGATTCAGTCTATTTTTGGGGATTTTCATGTTTACATTGCCAACCTTGCTCAAATGAGCTGAAACTTGGTGAACACTCTTGGTTTTGACCACAATTCAATCTTGTTAACTTTTACAACAATTGGGAAAAGGTAACTTCCAAAAAAATCATCAAACATCTTCTTGTAGTTTGGTAAAGTGGCTGCTTTCACCCTTTTTCCTCATCCCCTTCCCTTCAAATTTCTAACACATCTTCTTTTGGTGTTCTTTTACCACCGGTAAGTCTCCCACGACCGCAACTCAATTATTGATGGGGTAAATCCCCCATTTCCCCTTCTGGACAGCAGGATTCCATCTCTCTCTCCACTCATCTCTCCCTCTGATAGCCTCCAGATTGCCCCATACCTCTTTCCCCTTTGTTTGCTCCCATGCATCTTTTCGACATGGGTGGCCGTGCCAGAGCGCGTCAGTGACACAATGGTGCCGGCCAAAACCACGCTCTAGACCATGCTAGAGAGGATCCGAGGTGTGAACTCTCTTTCCTAGCCATTTCCGACCGCCTCGAGCCCTCCCCTCGCGCAAGTCAATGTGTATCGACGTCGAACACACCTCCCTGTCAGCCCCCTCTTCTCTCTCCCTCCAGCGCCCGTTGCCACATGCGCCCGAGCGCCACCAAGTTTGGCCAACCAGCGACATCGCACGCGCGCACCTCCCCTCTCTAGTTCTTCCTTCCACGGGGCTTCGACCATGCCCAAAAACACCCCACATGCCTCCCCTCGAGCCCTCGTACCCTCTAGACCCGGCCACAGCCTCGCCGGTGGACCAACGCATGGTGGACCACAAGCAGCCTATTTAAGGCCACCTCGGGTAACTCTCACCCCTCTGATCGCTCTCTCCTCCACCCAATCGACCCCCACTACTCCTATTTCTCCGTCCCCGAGCCCGACTGCTTGGGATCAAGCTCGCCGCCGCCGCTTCGGGCCACCGTCGATCTCCCGGTAGGGCGCCGCTCTGGCCTCTCTCTCTCTCCCTCTTTGTTACCGCCGCACGTTGCTGATGCATTACCCTCTTGGCCCCGAGCTTCTTGCAGCCTGGAGTGTCGACTCTGATCACCTCCCTAAGCTCCTCCATTGCGGGTGCTCGTCCCTGGCGAGACTGGGCACCTCCGGCCTCCCTTGGACCTCCACCCGAACGGCGGGTCCTCCCTGAATCCATCCCCACTACTAGCTCACCCTGCCATCACTTAAATCGTCACCAATGAGCGCCACCACCTCTCTGGGCAGAGGTTGAGGACAACCTACCATTGGGGCCTGGTTATCAGCCTCTGCCTCGCCCCTCCTTGCTCCCACCTCCCCCTCTTTATCGCTGGCCACTCAGCCTTGCGCGTCAGGTTCAAACCTGATGGCATGCACGCCGAGCTTCGCGTGGGCTGCCTTCGCTAGCTGGGCCGATTTGACGAGCATCCTCTGGCCGAGGAGGCACGGGGCCATTTTTGCTTCTTGTATTTACTGTGTTATGCAAAAACTCCATGGAAACAAATATTCATCCAAATCTGATTATTCTTCCACCACAAATATTGTAATATTGTGTGTGTATTTAATAATTCCATTTGTGTAATTTTTACAAAAACTTTTATACACTGCTTTATTTTAAAACCTAGTTCTAAAGATTTTAACCTTCTGTTAAAATGTTTTTCACAACTTTTCACACTTCAAGAATAAAACCCAACAATTTTAACAACACCTACACTCACCCTAGTATTTTACAAAAATAGGGTGACATTTTTCTAAGCAAATTATTTTCCCTGTTTTTGTGGTGTTCTTATTTTTCTGTTAATATTGCGAACATAGATTGTGTTACTAACAAGGGATTTGGACCAGAAGACCGTGAAGACTTTGTTGAGCAAGGCAAGTAGCCCTTTGACTATGTCTAAGAAACCATTTTTTTGCATGCCATATAGCACTATATTCTATTGCATTTGATTCATGATGAGTCGGTGACCACCTTGGTGGGTTGTCTCCGAGAAACCCCTCGTTGATACTTGGACTTGAGAATGACCCTACCACTAGGAAGGGTTTTGTGGGTGGGATGTGTTGGAAATATGCCCTAGAGGCAATAATATATTGGTTATTATTATATTTCCATGTTCATGATAATCGCTTATTATCCATGCTAGAATTGTATTGATTGGAAACTGAAATACATATGTGGATACATAGGCAACACACTGTCCCTAGTGACCTTCTAGTTGGCTAGCTCATTGATCAAGGATCGTCAAGGTTTCCTGGCCATAGGCAAGTGTTGTCACTTTATAACGGGATCACACCATTATGAGAATGATGTGTGCTATCCCACAGACAACATTGCCATAAATTGACACGTTGACAGAGGCTGGGCTTGCGTTGGTTTTTCCCTTGAAGAGGAAAGGGTGATGCAGCACAGGAGCAATAAATATTTCCCTCAGTTTGAGAACCAAGGTATCAATCCAGAAGGAGGGTCTCGTCAAGTCCAGAGTACCTGCGCAAACACAAACAAGCTGGCACCCAATGCTTCAAAGGGGTTGTCAATCCCTTCAAGATTGTTTGCAAAGTGAGATCTGAAGGCGGAAAGTGCAACGTAGTAAAAAGTGTAAAGCTGAAAATATGGTGTGGAGTAGACCCTGGGGGCCATAGTGTTCACTAGAGGCTTCTCTCAAAATGGCAAGTGTTACGGTGGGTGAACAAATTACTGCTGAGCAATTGATAGAACCGCGCAAAGTCATGAAAATATCTAAGGCAATGATCATACATATATGCATCACGTCCGAGAAAAGTAGAACGATACTTTCTGCATCTACTACTATTACTCCACACATCGACCGCTATCCAGCATGCATCTAGTGTATTGAGTTCATGACGAACAGAGTAACGCTTTAAGCAAGATGACATGATGTAGAGGGATAATCTCAAACCAATGATGAAAACCCCATCTTTTTACCCTTGATGGCAACAACATGATGCGTGCCTCGCTACCCCTTCTGTAACTGGGTGAGGTCACCACACGGTATGAACCCAAAACCAAGCACTTCTCCCATTGCAAGAATCATAGATCTAGTTGGCCAGACAAAACCCACAACTCGAAGAGAATTACAAGGATATGAAATCATGCATAAGAGAGATCAGAAGAAACTCAAATAAGATTCATAGATAATCTGATCATAAATCCACAATTCATCGTATCTCGACAAACACACCGCAAAAGAAGATTACATCGGATAGATCTCCATGAAGATCATGGAGAACTTTGTATTGAAGATCCAAGAGAGAGAAGAAGCCATCTAGTTACTAGCTATGGACCCGTAGGTCTATGGTGAACTACTCACGCATCATCGGAGAGGTCATGGTGTTGATGGAGAAGCCCTCCGTGTCCGAATCCCCCCTCCGGCAAGGCACCAGAACGTGCCCTAGATGGGATCTTGCGGAGAAAGAAGCTTGCGGCGGCGGAAAAGTGATTGCGATAATCTCCTGATTTTTTCTAGAATTTATGGGAATATATAGGCGAAAGACCTAGGGCAAAGCGCGTCCAGGGGGCCCACAAGCCTGGATGGCGCGGCCTCCCCCTGGTAGCAGGGTGGGGGCTTGTGGAGCCCCTGAGGCTCCCCTTCCTTGGCTCCCAAGCTTCACGATCTTCTTCCGTTCCAGAAAAAATCTTTTGAGGGATTTTCTTCCGTTTGGACTCCGTTTCAAAATCTCCTCTGAAATGGGTCAAAAACATGGAAAAAACAGGAACTGGCACTTCACACTGAGTTAATAAGTTAGTCCCAAAAAATATATAAAAGGCATGCAAAACATCCAAAGTTTGAGAAGATAATAGCATGAAACCATCAAAAATTATAGATACGTTGGAGACGTATCAAGCATCCCCAAGCTTAACTCCTGCTCGTCCTCGAGTAGGGAAGTGATAAAGAATGAATTTTTGATGTGGAATGCTACCTAGCATAGTTGTTCTTCGCAACTTCTTTCACGTGACATGAATGTTCAGATCCGTAAGATTCAAAACAATAGTTTGCTATTGATATGAAAACAATAATACTTCAAGCAAACTAGCGAAGTAATCATGAACTTTCAAAATAACAAGGCCAAATAAATTATCCCTACAAAATCATATAGTCTGGCTATGCTCCATCATCCTCACACAACTAATGTTAATCATGCACAACCCCGGAATTGGCCAAGTAATTGTTTTCACACTCTTACTTTCTCCAACTTTTTATAACTATCACGCAATACATGAGCGCGAGCCATGGATATATCACTATAGGTGGAATAGAGTGTGGTGGTGGTTGTGAGACAAAAAAGGAGGAGATGGTCACACTGACTCGGCGTATCAATAGGCTATGGAGATGCCCATTAATACATATCAATGTGAATGAGTAGGGATTGCCATACAAAGGATGCACTAGAGCTATAAGTATGTGAAAGCTCAAAAGGAAAACTAGTGGGTATGCATCCAACTTGCTTGCTCACGAAGACCTAGGGCAATTTTGAGGAAGCCCATCACTGGAATATACAAGCCAAGTTATATAATGAAGAATCCCACTAGCATATGGTAGTGACAAAGCAAGAAGCTCTCAATCATGAAGAACATGGTGCTAACATGAAGCAGAAGTGTGGAAAAAGATAGTAGCATTGTCCCTTTTCTCTTTTTCTCTCTTTTTTCATTTGGGCTCTTAGGCCTCTTTTTTTTCTTTTTGTTTCTCTTTTTTTGTTTTTGGGCTCTTTGGCCTCTTTTTTTTATTTACTCACATGGGAAAATGCTCTAATAATGATGATCATCACACTTTTATTTACTCACAGCTCAAAGATCACAATGATGATGACTCCATAGGAAATGCCGCCAGTAGTGTACCGGGATGTGCAACGATCTAGCATGGCGTATGACGTTGAAACATCTCGCTAGCTATCTTCCAATAATGCAATGGCAATATGAGAGTGACGGCACAAGTCATCAGATGGAACGGTGGGAGTTGCATGGCAATATATCTCGGAATGGCTATGAAAATGCCATAGTAGGTAGATATGGTGGCTGTTTTGAGGAAGGAATTTGGTGGGTTTGTGCACCGACGAGAAATGTGCGGCACTAGAGAGGCTAGAAATGGTGGAAGGTGAAAGTGCATCTATACCATGGGCTCACATTAGTCATGAAGAACTCACATACTTATTGCGAAAGTTTTTATTAGTAATCGAAACAAAGTACTAAACACATACTCCGATGGGAAGGGTTGGTAGGTGTAAACCATCGCGCGCTCCCGACCTCAACACAAAGGACGACAATCAATAGATCAATTATGCTCCAAGTTCCTAACATAGCGGTTCACCATATGTGCATGCTACGGGAATCACTAACTTTAACACAAGTATTTCTAGATTCACAACACCCTACTAACATAACTCTTAATATTACTGAATCCACGTCTCAAAACTAATTGAGAGGAATCGAAACTTCTCTTTCTAATCAATGCACATGAAGATGGAGGTTTTTGCATCATCTTTGGTTACCTAGCACATTTGGGACTACTTTTTTTTGAAGGAAAACTGTAAGGGAAACCCCCCACAACGATTTTTTTTTGAAATAATAAGAACCCAAATTCGTGCCCGTGGGGACTTGAACTTGGGTGGCTGGCTTGTACATCCATTCCACTAGCCAAGTGAGCTAGGCTCACTTCCTCAATTTGGGACTACTTTCATAGCATAAGCCAACTACCAAATCACACACCACTGTGCTCTAAATATATAAGTGAAGCACATACAGCAAAAGTATCTAGCTCAAAAGATATAAGTGAAGCACTATGAGCATTCTAGCAAAATCACGATGAGTGCATGTCTCTCTCTCTCTCAAAAAGGTGTGCATCAAGGATGGTTGTGACACAAAAAAAAGAAAAGAATCCTAAGATACAAGATGCTCCAAGCAAAACACATATCATGTGGTGAATAAAGATATAGCTCCAAGTAATGTTACCGATGGATTGAAGACGAAAGAGGGGATGCCTTCCCGGGGCATCCCCAAGCTTAGGCTTTTTGGTGTCCGTGAATTTGGCTTGGTACCCCTTGGGCATACCCAAGCTTGAGCTCTTTCCACTCCTTATCTCTTTGTCCATGAGAATATCACCCAAAACTTGAAAACTTCACAACACAAAACTTAAACAGAAACTTGTGATCACATTAGTACAAGAAAACAAACTACCACTTCTTTTGGTACTATATCAAACTTGAATTCCATCCATATTGATGATGGGCTACTGTATTCTCACTTTTCCATGGCTAGTACCCCCCGATACTAACCATAGTTTCATCAAAACAAGCAACCAACTCAACAAAAACAGAATCTGTCAAAAACAGACCAGTCTGTGGCAATCTGTATAATTCGTATACTTCTGTTACCTCAAAAAATCTGAAAATTTACGAAGGCTTGGGAAAAAAGAATATCAATCAGAAGCAAAAATAATCAACTCAAAATCTCTTACTGAATAAAAATTAAAAATCATCTCGTGAGCGAAAAGTTTCTGTCTTTTTCCAGCAGGATCAAACAACCATTACCAAGACTAGTCATAAAGGCTTTGCTTGGCTCAAACAAAAAAGAAACACAAAAAACACAATCACAACAGAATTATGAAAGTGTGGACGCAACAAAACATAAATAAAAAGATAAATTCATTGGGTTGCCTCCCAACAAGCGCTATTATTTAATGCCCTTAGCTAGGCATAGAAGCGATAGAATCACGTATCATCGTCTTTGGTGCTCAAACCATAAGTGGCCCTCATCATGGATTCATAAGGCAATCTTATTTTCTTTCTAGGAAAGTGTTCCATGCCCTTCCTTAAAGGAAATTGAAATCTAATATTCCCTTCCTTCATATCGATGATAGCAACGATAGTCCTTAGGAAAGGTCTACCAAGAATAATGGGGCATGTAGGATTGCAATCAATGTCAAGCACAATGAAATCCACGGGTACATAGTTCCTATTTGCAATAATAAGAACATCATTGATCCCTCCCATGGGTTTCTTGACCTCAGAATCAACAAGATGCAAATTAAGAGAACACTCTTCAATCTCATTAAAACCCAGAACATCACATAAAGATTTTGCAATCGCAGAAACACTAGCACCCAAATCACACGAAGCATTGCACTCATAGTTTTTTATTTTGATTTTGATGGTAGGTTCCCACTCATCATGAAGCTTTCTAGGGATAGAGACTTCCAATCCAAGTTTCTCTTCAAGAGATTTTATCATAGCTTCGACGATATGATCGGTAAAGGTTTTGTTTTGGCTATAAGCGTGTGGAGAGTTCAACATGGATTGCATCAAAGAAATGCATTCAATCAAGGAGAAACTATCATAATAGAATTCCTGGAAATCCACGGTAGTAATTTCATTACTACTCAAAGTTTTAACGTCTTCTACTCCACTTTTAATGCTTTTAGCATCAAGATAGATGGACTCCGAATTATTGGGGCACTTTTCAACCAAAGTGGATTCATATCCAGCCCCATAATCATTAGGTTTGACACAAGAAAACAAAGATTCAATGGGAGTCACACCAAGCACTTTAAGATCTTCGTGATTCTCATCACGAGAACACGCCTTTTTTAAGCCATTCATGTCTGGCACGAATTTGGGCGGTTCTTTCTTGGCTCTCAATCATGGAAACACGCATAGTTTTAAAAGTTTCATCCATGATGATTTTGGGAGGAGCACATCTAACTATCAAAGCATCAACATCACAAGAAATTCTATCCACGCTCTTAGCCAAATCGTCAATTTTGAGTAGTTTTTCCTCTATGGACGCATTGAAAATCTTTTGAGAGTTGATGAACTCTTTGATATTACTCTCTAGATCAAAGGGTAATCTATTGTAATTTCCATGAGTATTGTTGTAGGAGTTGCCAAAGTTATTAGAGGAGTTACTAGGAAAAGGCCTAGGAACATAGTTTCCTCTAAAAGCATTGTTGTTGCCAAAGTTATTCCTACCAACAAAATTAACGTCCAAGCTAGCGTTGCTACTCTCAATCAGAGAAGACAAAGGCATATCATTAGGATCCAAAGGAGCACTTCTACTAGCAACCAAATTCGTTAAGTCGTCCATCTTAGCACTCAGCGAGTTAATTTCTTCTATAGCGTGTACCTTCTTACTAGTAGGTGACCTTTCAGTGTGCCATTGAGAGTAGTTTGTCATGATGTTGTCTAAGAGCTTTGTGGCTTCCCCTAACGTGATTTCCATGAACGTTCCACCTGAGGCGGAGTCCAAGATATTTCTAGAAGCGAGATTCAAGCCAGCGTAAAAGATTTGAATAATCTTCCAAAGACTCAAGCCATGAGCGGGACAATTTCTAATCATTAATTTCATTCTCTCCCAAGCTTGTGCAACATGTTCATGATCAAGTTGCTTGAAATTCATGATATCATTACGGAGAGAGATGATCTTAGCCGGCGGAAAATACTTGGATATATAAGCATCTTTGCACTTATCCCAAGAATCGATACTATTTTTGGGCAAAGAAGAAAACCAAGTTTTTGCGCGATCTCGCAACGAGAAAGGAAAAAGCTTCAATTGAATCACGTCATTATCGACATCTTTTTGCTTTTGCATATCGCAAAGCTCAATGAAGTTATTAAGATGGGATGCGGCATCTTCACTAGGAAGGCCAGAGAATTGCTCTTTCATAACAAGATTCAGCAAAGCAGCATTGATTTCTTATGACTCCGCACTAGTGGCGGGAGAAATCGGAGTACTAATAAAATCATTATTATTAGTATTCGGAAAGTCACAAAGTTTGGTGTTTTCATTCATGGTGACTTCAGCAAGCAAGCAAGCATAGAAGCAAACAAACAGCAGGCGAGAAAAAGGGCGAACGAAAAGGCGAACAAAAAAGGAAAATTGGTGAAGTGGGGGAGAGGAAAACGAGAGGCAACTGGCAAACAAAGTAATTGCAAGGGATGAGTTTGCAACACCTACTTGGATGAGTTCTTGACTTGATCTTCCTCCCTGGCAATGGCGCCAGAAATTCTTCTGCTATCCCACACACAACAGTGCCAGATATTGACACGTTGACAGAGGATGGGCTTGCGTTGGTTTTTCCCTTGAAGAGGAAAGGGTGATGCAGCACAGGAGCAGTAAGTATTTCCCTCAGTTTGAGAACCAAGGTATCGATCTAGAAGCAGGGTCTCGTCAAGTCCAGAGTACCTGCGCAAACACAAACAAGCTTGCACCAAACACTTCAAAGGGGTTGTCAAAACCTTCAAGATTGTTTGCAAGTGAGATTTGAAGGCAGAAAGTGCAACGTAGTAAAAAGTGTAAGGCTGAAAATATAGTGTGGAGTAGACCCTGGGGGCCATAGTGTTCAATAGAGGCTTCTCTCAAAATAGCAAATGTTACGGTGGGTGAACAAATTACTGCCGAGCAATTGATAGAACCGCGCAAAGTCATGACGATATCTAAGGCAATGATCATACATATAGGCATCACGTCCGAGACAAGTAGACCGATACTTTCGGCATCTACTACTATTACTCCACACATCGACCACTATCCAGCATGCATCTAGTGTATTGAGTTCATGACGAACAGAGTAACGCCTTAAGCAAGATGACATGATGTAGAGAGCTAATCTCAAACCAATGATGAAAACCCCATCTTTTTACCCTTGATGGAAACAACACGATGCGTGCCTCGCTACCCCTTCTGTCACTGGGTGAGGTCATCGCATGGTATGAACCCAAAACCAAGCACTTCTCCCATTGCAAGAATCATAGATCTAGTTGGCCGGACAAAACCCGCAACTCGAAGAGAATTACAAGGATATGAAATCATGCATAAGAGAGATCAGAAGAAACTCAAGTAAGATTCATAGATAATCTGATCATAAATCCAAAATTCATCGGATCTCTACAAACACAGCGCAAAAGAAGATTACATCAGATAGATTTCCATGAAGATCATGGAGAACTTTGTATTGAAGATCCAAGAGAGAGAAGAAGCCATCTAGTTACTAGCTATGGACCCGTACGTCTATGGTGAAGTACTCACGCATCATCGGAGAGGTCATGGTGTTGATGGAGAAGCCCTCCGTGTCCGAATCCCCCCTCCGGCAGGGCACCAGAACGTGCCCCGGATGGGATCTTGCGGAGACAGAAGCTTGCGGCGGCGGAAAAGTGATTGCAATGATCTCCTGATTTTTTCTGGAATTTATGGGAATATGTAGGCGAAATACCTAGGGCAAAGGGCGTCCAGGGGGCCCACAAGCCTGAATGGCGTGGCCTCCTCCTGGCCGCAGGGTGGGGGCTTGTGGGGCCCATGAGGCTCCCCTGCCTTGGCTCCCAAGCTTCCCAATCTTCTTCCGTTCCAGAAAAAATCTTTTCGAGGATTTTCTTACGTTTGGTCTCCGTTTCAAAATATCCTCTGAAAGGGGTAAAAAACATGGAAAAATAGGAACTGGCACATGGCACTAAGTTAATAAGTTAGTCCCAAAAAATATATAAAAGGCATGCAAAACATCCAAAGTTTGACAAGATAATAGCATGAAACCATCAAAAATTATAGATACGGTGGAGACGTATCAATGTGATGGACAAGACCCAAACTATAAACGTAACATATGATCGTGTCAGTTTATTGCTACTATTTTCTGCACGTGAATGTATCTGTTCCTGTGACCATGATATCATGCAATACCCGGACACCAGAGGAATACGTTGTGTGTTTCAGATGTTGCAACGTAACTGGGTGACTATAAAGGTACTCTACAGGTATCTCCAAAGGTTCCTGTTGAGTTGGGATGGATCAAGACTGGGATTTGTCACTCCGTGTGACGGAGAGGTATCTTGGGACCCAATAAGTAATACAACATCACAATAAGCCTTGCAAGCAATGTGACTAAGAAGTTAGTCACGGGATCTTGTATTACAGAATGAGTAAAGAGACTTTCCGGTAACGAGATTTAACTAGGTATAGAGATATAGACGGTCGAATCTCGGGCAAGTAACATTCTGGAGGATAAATGAAACAACATACATGATTAACTTAATCCTTGACATAGTGGTTCAACCGATAGAGATCTTCGTAGAATCTGTAGGAGCCAATATGGACATCCACGTCCCGCTATTGGTTATTGACCAGGGAGTGTCTCAGGTTATGTGTGCATAATTCTCGAACCCACAGGGTCTGCGCACTTAAGGTTCTGTGACATTTCAGTATAGTTGAGTTATTGGTGTTGGTGACCAAGAGATGTTCAGAGTCCCGGATGAGATCCAAGATGTCACGAGGAGCTCCAAAATGGTCCGGAGGTAAAGATTGATATATAGGAAGTCCTGTTTTGGTCACCGCAAAAGTTTCGGGCTCATCGGTAGTGTACCGGGAGTGCTGGGACGGTACCGAGGACCACATGGAGGGTTATGACGACCCAAAAGAGTTCATGGGCAGTGAGAGGAGGTACACCAGCCCTTAGTGGGATGGCCAAAGCCTCCCCTAAAGTCCCATGCAAGTGGAGTAAAGAAACAAGGCTAAAAGGTCAAAAGCTGGAAATAGTTTCCAATTAGGAAAGTGTCCTAATAGGATTCGACCTCCCTTGTGGGAGGTGGATTACTCCTCCTTGGTTCGGCGGAGCCTTAGAGGCTTCCCTTGGACGCCAAGCCTCCTCCCTCTCTCCTCCTATATATACTCACTACAGGAATCAGCTTCTTCGCCGTCTGCCATCACAAACGGCAAAGACTAAATCCCGGACGGCAAAGAGAATACCACAGACGCCAAAGAATCTCACGGTCGGCAAAATTTCTGCGTCAGCCTACGACAGCATAGGACCTTCTTTGCCGTCTGTCCCCCCAAAGCGGACGGCAAAGCTCTTTGCCGTTAGCTTTCCATAGGAGCAGTCGGCAAAGAGCTCGAGACGGCAGCCAACAGGCGTTGCCTCCGTTAGAGGTTAAGGGAGGCTTTGCCGTCTGCCTCCCTCTTATTCTTTGCCGTCTGCTCCCCCTTATTCTTTGCCGTCTGCCTCCTCCTCCCCCCTCCTCTGTGCCCTCTTCTTTGCCGTCTGCCCACCCTGGAGGCAGACGGCAAAGAGCCTATATAGACACCCTAGGATGCACAGCTGGGTGCCATGTGGCACCTTTGCCATCTGCCAGCTGATGGCACAGGTCTTTGCCATCAGCTGGCAGACGGCAAAGAGCCCATATAGTACCTGTTTTTTTTGTTTTATATTATTTCACAGCACACACACACACACACACATATATATATATATGACATCACATTTATATAATTCACCACACATATACGATATATAGTTCACCACACATATATATAATTCACCACACATATATGATATACATATAAATCAATGTACGTCCCCATGTATCGAAAGAACCAACATACAAAGTATTGCATTGTTTATCCATATATACATATACATATAGTTCAACATTGTTTATCAACTCAAATGAAAACTAGATGATATACATATAAAGTTCATCCATCGACATTGTTCAACTACATGAAAGCCAGCTTCCATGCATGTAGTATATCCAATCTGCAAAAATGTGAATAAGAAAGTCATAAGAAGAACAAAATATGATGTTTTTGAGCTAATTATGTCATTTTTAGCAGAAAACAAGCTAAGAATATAATATTCATGAGCTAACCAAGGTTCTTATGCCATTTTTAGCTTATTATGGCATTTTGGAGCTAAATGGGTTAATTATGTCATTGTTGGGGAAATTAAAACAAGGATAATAAGAAAGAGTAGAAGAAAGAGGAGGAGGAGGAGAAGAAGAAGAAATCAAGAAGGAGGAGAAGGAGTAGGAGGAGGAGGAGAAGGACTAGAAGGTCCTTGGCCTTCTCCTCCTCCTCCTCCTTCTCCTTCTTCTCTTCTTCTTCTTCTTCTTCTTTCTTTCTTTCTTTTCATTTTTCCTATTTACTCTCCTCTTATCCTCTTGTTGGAGCTAAATTACCTAATTATGTCTTTTTGGAGCTATATGGGCTAATTATCCCATTTTAGGGGAAAACAAGCTAAGAATATAATATTCATGAGCTAACCAAGGTTCTTATGCCATTTTGAGCTTATTATGGCATTTTGGAGCTAAATGGGCTAATTATGTCATTGTTGGGGAAATTAAAGCACGGATAATATGAAAGAGGAGAAGAAATAGGAGGAGGAGGAGAAGAATAAGAAATCAAGAAGAAGGAGGAGAAGGAGGAGAAGGAGGAGGAGGAGAAGGCCTAGAAGGTCCTTGGCCTTCTCCTCCTCCTCCTCCTCCTCCTTCTCCTTCTTCTCTTCTTCTTCTTCTTCTTCTTCTTGTTCTTCTTCTTCTTCTTTCTTTTCATTTTGCCTATTTCTTCTCCTCTTCTCCTCTTGTTTGAGCTAAATTACCTAATTATTTATTTTTGGAGCTAAATGGGTTAATTATCACATTTTAGAGGAAAACAAGCTAAGTATATAATATTCATCAGCTAACCAAGGTTCTTATGCCATTTTGAGCTTATTATGGTATTTTGGAGCTAAATGGGCTAATTATGTCATTGTTGGGGAAATTAAAGCAAGGATAATATGAAAGAGGAGAAGAAAGAGGAGGAGGAGGATAATAAGAAGAAATCAAGAAGAAGGAGGAGAAGGAGGAGAAGGACTAGAAGGTCCTTGGCCTTCTCCTTCTCCTCCTCCTCCTCCTCCTTCTCCTTCTTCTCTTCTTCTCTTCTTCTTATTCTTCTTTCTATAAATTTTTCCTATTTCTTCTCCTCTTCTCCTCTTGTTGGAGATAAATTACCTAATTATGTCTTTTTGGAGCTAAATGGGCTAATTATGTCATTGTTGGGGAAATTAAAGCAAGGATATTATGAAAGAGGAGAAGAAATAGGAGGAGGAGGAGAAGAAGAAGAAATCAAGAAGAAGGAGGAGAAGGAGGAGAAGGAGGAGGAGGAGAAGGCCTAGAAGGTCCTTGGCCTTCTCCTCCTCCTCCTCCTCCTCCTCCTCCTTCTCCTTCTTCTCTTCTTCTTCTTCTTCTTCTTCTTTCTTTTCATTTTGCCTATTTCTTCTCCTCTTCTCCTCTTGTTGGATCTAAATTACCTAATTATTTATTTTTGGAACTAAATGGGTTAATTATCACATTTTAGAGGAAAACAAGCTAAGTATATAATATTCATCAGCTAACCAAGGTTCTTATGCCATTTTGAGCTTATTATGGTATTTTGGAGCTAAATGGGCTAATTATGTCATTGTTAGGGAAATTAAAGCAAGGATAATATGAAAGAGGAGAAGAAAGAGGAGGAGGAGGATAATAAGAAGAAATCAAGAAGAAGGAGGAGGAGGAGGAGAAGGACTAGAAGGTCCTTGGCCTTCTCCTTCTCCTCCTCCTCCTTCTCCTTCTTCTCTTCTTCTTCTTCTTCTTCTTCTTTCTATAAATTTTTCCTATTTCTTCTCCTCTTCTCCTCTTGTTGGAGCTAAATTACCTAATTATGTCTTTTTGGAGCTAAATGGGTTAATTATCCCATTTTAGAGAAAACAAGCTAAGTATATAATATTCATGAGCTAACCAAGGTTCTTATGCCATTTTGAGCTTATTATGGCATTTTGGAGCTAAATGGGCTAATTATGTCATTGTTGGGGAAATTAAAGCAAGAATAATATGAAAGAGGAGAAGAAATAGGAGGAGGAGGAGAAGAAGAAGAAATCAAGAAGACGGAGGAGAAGGAGGAGAAGGAGGAGGAGGAGAAGGCCTAGTAGGTCATTGGCCTTCTCCTCCTCCTCCTCCTCCTCCTTCTCCTTGTTCTCTTCTTCTTCTTCTTCTTTCTTTTCATTTTTCCTATTTCCTCTCCTCTTCTTCTTTTGTTGGAGATAAATTACCTAATTATGTCTTTTTGGAGCTAAATGGGCTAATTATCCCATTTTAGAGGAAAACAAGCTAAGTATATAATATTCATGAGCTAACCAAGGTTCTTATGCCATTTTGAACTTATTATGGCATTTTGGAGCTAAATGGGCTAATTATGTCATTGTTGGGGAAATTCAATCAAGGATAATATGAAATAGTATAAGAAATCGGAGGATGAGGAGAAGAAGAAGAAATCAAGAAGGAGGAGAAGGAGGAGAAGGAGGAGGAGGAGAAGGACTAGAAGGTCCTTGGCCTTCTCCTCCTTCCCCTCCTCCTCCTCCTCCTTCTCCTTCTTCTCTTCTTCTTCTTCTTCTTCTTCTTCTTTCTTTTCATATTTCCTATTTCTTCTCCTCTTGTTGGAGCTAAATTGCCTAATTATGTCTTTTTGGAGCTAAATGGGCTAATTATCCCATTTTAGAGGAAAACAAGCTAAGTATATAATATTCATGAGCTAACCAAGTTTCTTATGCCATTTTTAGGTAATTATGGATTTTGGAGCTAAATGGGCTAATTATGTCATTGTTCGCGAAATTAAAGCAAGGATAATATGAAAGAGGAGAAGAAAGAGGAGGAGGAGGAGTAGAAGAAGAAATCAAGAAGAAGGAGGAGAAGGAGGAGGAGGAGGAGGAGAAGGACTAGAAGGTCCTTGGCCTTCTCCTCCTCCTCCTCCTCCTCCTCCTCCTTCTCCTTCTTCTCTTCTTCTTCTTCTTCTTCTTTCTTTTCATTTTTCCTATTTCTTCTCCTCTTCTTGGAGCTAAATTACCTAATTATGTCTTTTTGGAGCGAAATGGGCTAATTATCTCATTTTAGAGGAAAACAAGCTAAGTATATAATATTCATGAGCTAACCAAGGTTCTTATGCCATTTTGAGGTTATTATGGCATTTTGGGGCTAAATGGGCTAATTATGTCTTTTTGGGGAAATGAAAGCAAGGATAATATGAAAGAGGAGAAGAAAGAGGAGGAGGAGGAGAAGAAGAAGAAATCAAGATGAAGGAGGAGAAGGAGGAGAAGGAGGAGGAGGAGAAGGACTAGAAGGTCCTTGGCCTTCTCCTCCTTCTCCTCCTCCTCCTCCTCCTCCTTCTCCTTCTTCTCTTCTTCTGCTTCTTCTTTCTTTTCATTTTTCCTATTTCTTCTCCTCTTCTTGGAGCTAAATTAGCGAACTATGTCTTTTTGGAGCTAAATGGGCTAATTATCTCATTTTAGAGGAAAACAAGCTAAGTATATAATATTCATGAGCTAACGAAGGTTTTTATGCCATTTTGAGGTTATTATGGCATTTTGGAGCTAAATGGGCTAATTATGTCTTTTTGTGGAAATTAAAGCAAGGATAATATGAAAGACGAGAAGAAAGAGGAGGAGGAGGAGAAGAAGAAGAAATCAAGAAAGAGGAGAAGGAGGAAAAGGAGGAGGAGGAGAAGGACTAGAAGGTCCTTGGCCTTCTCCTCCTTCTCCTCCTCCTCCTCCTCCTCCTTCTCCTTCTTCTCTTCTTCTTCTTCTTTCTTTTCATTTTTCTATTTCTTCTCCTCTTCTCCTCTTCTTGGAGCTAAATTAGCTAACTATGTCTTTTTGGAGCTAAATGGGCTAATTATCTCATTTTAGAGGAAAACAAGCTAAGTATATAATATTAATGAGCTAACCAAGGTTCTTATGCCATTTTGAGGTTATTATGGCATTTAGGAGCTAAATGGGCTAATTATGTCTTTTTGGAGCTAAATGGGCTAAGTATGTCATTGCTGGGGAAATTAAGGCAAGGAGAATATGAAAGAGGAGAAGAGAAACTTACCGTAGTGGTCAACAAGGAGGAGAAACACCTAGAGAAGGGTCGTGCGATGCCGCTCGGGAGTTATTCTGCAGAATAGATATTTCGCAATGTCTCAGTTAACATGATGACACTCAATTATTAATACTAGTTTATAATGAAACTCATCGTGCCAATCGAAGAGAAGACGGGCATCGGCGGAGGGACTTGACCGCTCTTCTCGCACAGACCCTGAAGAGTGGGTCGTATTAGTTAGTAAGGAAACAGACATTACACACATGATTTGGCTAATGTGAAAAAAAACTTACCACAAAAAGCTCGTACATGGCCCGTTGACCCACCTCATTCCGAGACCGTGGTCTGGTCCCTCTCATCAAGAGCAGTCTGACTTGCCAATCTCTCTTTCTCAAGAGAAGCCTCAAGAGCAGCCTGGCTTGCCAATCTCTCTTTCTCAAGAGCAGCCTGGTTTGCCAATCTCTCTTTCTGAAGAGCATCCTAAAACACCATTCCTCGTTACCACAGTAATGATCTATGGTGACACACATAATGAAATGGATGAAAGTGTTCTTAGTCTGTACAACTAACCTCGATGGCAAGTTCGACTGGCCGTGGACGACGCATTATCTCAGGGCAGCTGCTCGACTGGCGCGCCTTGATCTCCGGAAGAGTGAGTGGACAACGTATTATCCCATCTCCAATGGCTATCGAGCCATGGGGCCTCCGGCCACTAGATATCATCACCAGCTCTGGATTCAAAGGTTCCTGGCTAGGGTTAAAGTCATCCCCTTTCGTAGCCTTCCCCGCGTCCCTGTATGCCACGAGCTTCTGGTGGGATGATATGTTGGTGAAGTTATTGGCATCATCCAATTCAGACTCAGAGAATGCCTTCGCCTTCTTGTACGAGGCAGTATGGGCCATGCCATAAAGGTCGTCCAAGTGTGGCATCTCCATCTTATTGTGATGCGCTTAAAAGAGAGGAACAAAATATTAGCATCAAGAATAAATTGCATGAATCATGAAGCAAATCACATACCCAGTTTCGTCCAAACTGAAGTAAGTTGGCGCTGCCTTGATGGTGTGGCACACCAAACATTTGGCTACGCCGATCCTTCGCATTCTCGTGGACGGCTCGCCAGGTACCTGTGCACCACTCATCAACCAAAGCCTCCCAACAATCCATCTTATCCGCACACCATCTCGGGGGCACCTGTAAGTTATTAGAAAGAATTTTCAGCGCTACGCCTATGAATGAAATCAAGAAAACTACGTAGAAGGACTTAAGAATAGGTAATTACCTTCATGTATTGCTCCTTCTTCAGAAACTTTCCACGGCAATCCTTCTTCTGCTTCTTAATACCACGCGTGGCGTAGTAATCTCGAATAGCCTGCGGCCGAGCCTCATGGCGCAAGTTCTGTAGTAACCGCCTACACTCGGCCTCGAGAACCCTGGCCTCCTCCTTCTCATATCCATCCTCACACCTATAGAAGGTCTGCAATCAAACGTGAAAACACCGATTCGTACAATAATTAGCTATATTGTTAATTTTAGATTCTGTAAAAGGATAATTTACCCAAAAGCTCTTGATCACCATCTCGGCCCTCGTGTGGCACAAGACACCATCTATAATCTCCTCCGGCGGGGCCTGCGCAGCCTGGTAGTGCTCCCAGGAAAATCCTAGTCTAGGAACCTGACCCTCACCAGGCAACGTGACAAACCCCGGGAAATTTGTCCGGCAAAGCACACCAAGGACGGAGTCCGGCCTGCGGACTCCAAGAGGGTGTACCCATCCCCTGCAGTATGATAAGTTCAATGCATTAGATATTTGAACAAACTTGAAGGCAAAAGCTAAAAAAGAGTAAATGTACTTACCTATCTCCTTCAGGTTTAATCACCGGCCTCTACTCTCGGGTAGCCAGCGCGACCGGGAGACGTGTACTACCACGCTTGGACACGGTAGCCCCATCCACCTGCACATCGCCCTCACTATCCATAAGCTCATCCCCGCCACCCCCCCCCCGAGCCACCCGGACCCTCGGTCCAATCCGGCAACTCGGTACGATCCGGCCAGGTCTCCCATCCGGGCCTCTCCACGTCGGTTGAAGCCTCCGGAACCGTAGTCTCCTCCGGCTGCTCCTAGGCCGAATGCACCTCGACCCGAGGCTGCTCCTGGACCGTAGTCTCATGGGACGAATGCCTGTCAACAACAGGCTCCTGGAACGGAGTCCCCGTAGCCTCCTCCGCAAACGGGTCGACCATAGTAGTCCTATGCTTGGGTGAATGAGCTGGTGGTGGTGGCGAGGACGGCTCAATAGTCCTCCTGGATCTTCCGCGGCCACCACCTATCCCTGTACCCTTCCCCTTCTTCCCTACACAACTAGCACATCTCCCAGTGGGCAATGCCGCCGACGAAGAAGAACCCACGGGAGGTGTCGACAGACTGTCTGCCAAGGCTCTATGGATAGATATGGGTGGAAGGGAAGTATCACCCCTCGTGCGGGGTGCTTGGGAAGAACCCGTCGAGCGATCTGGACCAGCGCCCACCATCTTTCCACACGTGGTGACCTGCCATGATAAAGATTAAAAGAAATTAGTACAACATAAAAAAATTGAATAACTGACATGAATAATAATATGGACATGAATAATAAAGATTAAAATATATATAATTTAAGTTGTGAATCTTACAAACTATCACTATCACGCATGTCTTCATGAATGACGTGCTCGTCGGGTTCAACGGCGTGAAGTTGTGAAAGGCCTTCCTTTAATCGTTGAAGCATTGACAGGTCATCCGCATCAGTAACCTCTACGAGTTCTAGGTCTTCTGGTTCCGGCTCAGGGCTGGAGTCGGATTCATTGTCGCTGTCTACTTCCATGTTCTTGGGTGAAGCACGGCGGTTCTTGAAACGTTTCTTGGAAAGACGTGTATCTTGGAAGAATTCTCCATCATATGTGTCTGGGTTAATGTGAGGTTCATAATCCTGTTCATTTGGGAGAGGTGGTCTGACATGTGGCGGCAATTCATAAACAACATACCAACCTTCCAGATTCTTATCCGTTTGGCATGCCCACGGTAGATAGAAAACTTAGGTCGCCTGTTGAGCCGTAATATGGACATCGGGAACATCTAAATGGGTGTTTGGATTGATTTCGACTAGTCCTATATGTTCATGAGTCCTTCTAGTCTTTTTCGGCTGGAACTAATAACATTTGAAGACTACGACGTTTGGTGGGTTTTCACCATAGAATTGAAGTTCATAAATTGCTTCAACTCTTCCATCATATTCGATAACACCTTCGCCGATAGAAGAGACACCACAATTTGTAGATTTCCGGTCAGGCATAGATAGCTCTTTGCCAAAGGTACGAAAGAGATACCCGTTGATGTTGTATTTCTCAAATGAACCGACCTTATAGTCAAAACCATTAGCGACTTATCTCAATTCGGTGTCCATAGACTCTGAATTAGGCTACAAGTTTAATACGAAATGGTTGTTGCATTAGCCGCAAGTTAGACCAAGAATGAAATGGTCCATTATTGATAATTAACGTTTGTTTGAACCAAGAGATGAAACCAGGATAGCCGCCTCCTGTCTTTGACAGAAGCTCATACTCTTCGACGGAATCATTTTCGATCACCGCTCCATCCGAGAATTTGACGACGTAACAGCTGTTTGAAATATCCGGGAATAAGTACAATTCAAATGAATTAGAAGTTACGGGAAAATGTGCCGAGAACTCACTCGATGTACGGCCACACTTCTGTTAGGTTGTTGAAGATATACAACAAAATGTTCCGCCATTCTTCGACATCCAAAGTTATTGGTTTCGAAGCACCGGCTGGTGCGAGCTTCCCTTTGAATAGGCTGAGGTTGGACCCACCTTTTTTAGGGTTTGCATCATTGTGCCGAGGCTTCGGATTATGCAAATGATGATTTTTGGCTTCGTAGTGTGCTGTCACAAAGTTTGCCACCTCCTCAGTAATGAATGCCTCAGCCATCGATGCTTCAATTCTACGCTTATTTTTACATTTAGCTCGAAGGGTCTTCTGCATCCTCTCAGATTTATAGCACCAACGATCTTGCACGGGCCCACCCAATCTTGCCTCGGTCGGTAGATGTAAAATCAAATGCTGCATTGGATTAAAGAAGCCCGATGGAAAGATCTTCTCTAACTTGCACAACAACTCCGTTGCAAACTCCTCCATGTCTTCTACCACGCCGGGCGACAATTCTTTCGCACAAAGAACACGGAAGAAATAGCTCAGCTCCGCCAGTACTATCCATTCATCCTCGGGAATAAAGCCACGTAACATCACTAGCATTACCCGCTCTAGCCATATGTGCCAATCATGACTCTTGAGACCAAAGGTTTTTAATTTTTCAAGACTCGCTCCCCTCTTTAGATTCGCTGCATACCCATCGGGGAACATCTAGTGCATTTTGACCCACAAGATAATTTCCCTCATAGCTGGCCTTCCAAGATTGAACCAGGCCTTTGGCTTCGACCACTTCTGCTTTCCTTTGCCTTCTCGCATGTTTTGTAACGGTCTCTGACATAGTGTCTCTTGATCGACTCTAGCCTTAATATTATCTTTTTTCTTCCCATCTATGTCGAACAATGTACCAAAAATAGCCTCTCCTATATTCTTTTCAGTGTGCATCATGTCGATATTGCGTGGAAGAAGGAGGTCTTTGAAGTAAGGCAGATCCCAGAAGCATGGCTTGTGAGTCCAAGCGTGTTTTGAATTATACCCCTTGAAATACCCAGGACCCTTTGGATCAGGCTCGAGGGCGTTTAACTGATCCAGGATCTGTTGGCCTGTGAACGCAGGTGGTGCCAAGTTTTTGACAACTTTACCTTTGGTAAAGTTCTTCTTGTCTTTTCTGAACTGATGGTCAGGATCCAGGAACTGTCTATGCAAGTCAAAGCAAGAATACTTCGCACCCTCCTGCAACCAATGAAACTGAAGATTTGTCTTGCATTGGGGGCACGGGAACCTTCCATGCACACACCATCCAGAGAATAGCGCATACGCTGGCAAGTCATGCATAGAGTACATGTACCACACATGCATTTTGAAGTTTTCTTTTCTAGTGGCATCGTATGTCTTGACCCCATTATCCCAAGCTTCTTCCAATTCATCCTTAAGCGGCTGCAGGTACACATTCATATTCTACCCCGGATAATTGGGCCCTGGAATTATCAACGTCAGAAATATGTTCTTTCTTTGCATAATCTGCCTGGGGGGGGGGAGATTGAGTGGAATGACAAATACAGGACAACAACTGTATTGGGTTACCGTCATGCCGAAGGGATTAAAACCATCCGTGGCGGCGCAGACTCGAGGATTCCTTGGATCTGCCGCTTTATCCTGATGCAATCCATCGAAATGTTTCCACGCTTCCGCATCCCATGTGTGTACCATCATCTTATTCCCATCCGCATCTAGTTCAGTTCTTTTTCCCAATTTGTGCCATGTCATCTGTCTGGCTGTCTCTTTGACCATGAAAAGACGTTGAAGTCTTGGTACGATTGGCATATACCGAAGAAATCTTCAACGTCTTTTCATGGTCGAAGAGACAACCAAACAGATGACATGGCACAAATTGGGCAAAAGAACCGAACTAGATGCGAATGGGAATAAGATGGTGGTACACACATCGGATGGGGAAGTGTGGAAACATTTCGATGGATTGCATCAGGATAAAGCGGCTGATCCAAGGAATCCTCGAGTCTCCGTCGCCACAGATGGTTTTAATCCCTTCGGCATGACGGCAACCCAATACAGTTGTTGGCCTGTATTTGTCATTCCACTCAATCTCCCCCCCCCCCCCCGGGCAGATTATGGAAAGAAAGAACATATTTCTGACCTTGATAATTCCAGGGCCCAATTATCTGGGGAAGAATATGAATGTGTACCTGCAGCCGCTTAAGGATGAATTGGAAGAAGCTTGGGATAATAAGGTCAAGACATACGACGCCGCTAGAAAACAAAACTTCAAAATGCATGTGTGGTATATGTACTCTATACATGAATTGTCGGCGTATGCGCTATTCTTTAGATGGTGTGTGCATGGAAGGTTCCCGTGCCCCCAATGCAAGGCAGCTCTTCAGTTTCATTGGTTGCAGGAGGGTCCGAAGTATTGTTGCTTTGACTTGCATAGACAGTTCCTGGATCCTGACCATCAGTTCAGAAAAGACAAGAAGAACCTTACCAAAGGTAAAGTTATCAAAAACATGGCACCACCTGCATTGACAGGCCAACAGATCCTCGATCAGTTAAATGCCTCGAGCCTTATCGAGAGCGTCCAGGATATTTCAAGGGGTATAATTCAAAACACGCCTGGACTCACAAGCCATGCTTCTGGGATCTTCCTTACTTCAAAGACCTCCTTCTTCCACACAATATCGACATGATGCACACTGAAATGACTATCGGACAGGCCATTTTTGGTACATTGTTCGACATAGATGGGAAGACAAAGGATAATACTAAGGCTAGAGTCGATCAACATACACTTTTTCATAGACCGTTCCAAAACATGTGAGAAGGCAAAGGAAAGCATAAGTGGTCGAAGCCAAAGGCCTGGTTCAATCTTGGAAGGCCAGCTATGAGGGAAATTATGTTGTGGGTCAAAATGCACTTGATGTTCCCCGATGGGTATGCAATGAATCTAAAGAGGGGAGCGAGTCTTAAAAAAATAAAAATCTTTGGTCTCAAGAGCCATGATTGGCACATATGGCTAGAGCGGGTTATGCCGGTGATGTTAAGTGGCTTTATTCCTCAGGATGAATGGCTAGTACTGGCGGAGCTGAGCTATTTCTTCCGTGTTCTTTGTGCGAAAGAATTGTCGCCTGGCGTGGTAGATGACATGGAGTAGTTTGCACTCGAGTTGTTGTCCAAGTTAGAGAAGATCTTTCCGTTGGGCTTCTTTAATCCGATGCAGCATTTGATTTTACATCTACCGACCCGGGCAAGATTGGGTGGGCCCGTGCAAAATCGTTGGTGCTATGCAACTGAGAGGATGCAGAAGAAGCTTCGAGCTAAATGTAAAAATAAGCGTAGAATTGAAGCATCGATGGCTGAGGCATTCATTACTGAGGAGGTGGCAAACTTTGTGACAGCACACTACGAAGCCAAAAATCATCATTTGCATAATCCGAAGCCTCGACACAATGATGCAGACCCTAAAAAAGGTGGGTCCAACCTCAGCCTATTCAAAGGGAAGCTCGCACCAGCCAGTGCTTCGAAACCAATAATGTTGGATGTTGAAGAATGGTGGAACATTTCGTTGTATGTCTTCAACAACCTAACAGAAGTGCGGCCGTACATCGAGTAAGTTCTTGGCACATTTTCCCGTAACTTCTAATTCCTTTGAACTGCTCTTATTCCCGAATATCTCATACAGTCGATACATCACCAAATCCTTGGATGGAGCGGTGATCGAAAATGATTCCATCGAAGAGGATGAGCTTCTGGCAAAGACAGGAGGCAGCTATCCCGGTTTCATCTCTTGGTTCAAACAAACGGTAATTATCAATAATGGACCATTTCATTTCTTGGTCTAACTTGCGGCTAATGCAACAATCGTTTCGTATTAAACTTGTAGGCTAACTAAGAGTCTATGTACGCCGAATTGTGACAAGCCGCTAATTGTTTTGACTATAAGGTCCGTTCATTTGAGAAATCCAACATCAACGGGTATCTATTTCGTACCTTTGGCAAAGAGCTATCTATGCCCGACCGGAAATCTACATATTGTGGTGTCTCTACTATCGGCGAAGGTGTTATCGAGTATTATGGAAGAGTTGAAGCAATTTATGAACTTTAATTCTATGGTGAAAACCCACCGAACATCATAGTATTCAAATGTTATTGGTTCCAGCTGAAGGAGACTAGAAGGACTCATGAACATATAGGACTAGTCGAAATCAATCCAAACACCCATTTAGATGTTCCCGATGTCTATATTATGGCTCAACAGGCGACCCAAGTTCTCTATCTACCGTGGGCATGCCAAACTGATAAGAATCTGGAAGGTTGGTATGTTGTTTATGAACTGCCGCCACATGTTAGACCAGCTCTACCAAATGAACAGGATTATGAACCTCACATTAACCCAGACACATATGATGGAGAATTCTTCCAAGAAACACGTCTTTCCAAGAAACGTTTCAAGAACCACCGCGCTTCACCCCAGAACATGGAAGTAGACAGCGATAATGAATCCGAATTCACCCCTGAGCCGGAACCAGCAGAGCTGGAACTAGAAGAGGTTACTGATGCGGATGACCTGTCAATGCTTGACCGATTACAGAAAGGCCTTCCAAAACTTCATGCCGTTGAACCCGATGAGCACGTCATTCATGAAGACATGCATGATAATCATGATGATGATGATTTATTGATAATGACTATTAGTTTGTAATATTGACAACTTCAATTATATATGTACATATTATTATTCATGTCAGTTATTCAATTTCTTTTTTGTTGTACTAATTTATTTTTATCTTTATCATGGCAGGTGAGCAGGTGTTGAAAGATGATGGGCGCGGGTCCATATCACTCGATGGGTTCTTCTTTGGCGGCCCGCATTGGGGGTGGCACTTCCAGTCCACCCCTATCTCTCCGTAGAGCCTTGGAAGACAGTCTGACAACACCACCCGCGGCTGCTTGTTCGTCAGCGGCATTGCCCACTCGGAGAGGTGCTCGTCTGGTAGGGAAGAAGGGGAAGGTTACAGGGAGAGGTGGTGGTCGCAGAAGAGGTAGGCAGACTGTTGCGCCGTCATCGCCACCACCACTAGCTAATTCACCCGAGCACAAGACTACTATGGTGGACCCGTTTGAGGAGGAGGCTACGGGGACTCCGGTCTAGGAGCCTCGGGTGGACGGGCATTCGGCCCATGATACTTCAGTCCAGGATCAGCCTCGGGTCGATGTGCCATCGGCCACAAGACTCCGGTTCCTGAGGTTACGTCCCAGGAGACTCCTGCCACACACGCTTCGGCCAACATGGAGTGGTCTGGATGGGGTGCCTGGCCGGATCAGACCGAGGTGCCGGATTGGACTGAGGGTCCGGGTGGCTGTTCTGTTGATGGCGGGGGTGAGTATACGGATAGTGAGGGCGACGTGCAGGTGGACGGGGGCACCGTGTACAAGCGTGGTAGTACACGTCTCTCGGTCGTGTCAGCTACCCGCGAGTAGAGGCCGGTGATTAAGCCTGAAGGGGATAGGTAAGTACATTTACTCTTTTTTAGCTTTTGCCTTCAAGTTTCTTCAAATATCTAATGCGTTGACCTTATCATACTGTAGGGGATGGGCACACCCTAGTGGAGTCCGCAAGCCGAACAGCGTCCTTGGTGTGCTTTGCCGGACAAATTTTCCAGGGTTTGTCGCGTTGCCTGGTGAGGGTCAGGTTCCTACACTAGGATTTTCCTGAGAGCACTACGAGGATGCGCAGGCCCTGCCAGAGGAAATTATTGATGGTGTCTTGTGCCACACGAGGGCCGAGATGGTGATCAAGAGCTTTTGGATAAATTATCCTTTAACATAATCTAAAATTAACAATATAGCCAATTATTGTACTAATCGGTGTTGTCTCGTTTGATTGCAGACCTTCTATAGGTGTGAGGAGGGATATGAGGAGGAGGCGGCCAAGGTTCTCGAGACCGAGTGTAGGCGGTTATTACAGAACTTACGCCACGAGGCTCGGCCACAGGCTATTCGAGACTACTAAGCCACACATGGTATTAAGAAGCAGAAGAAGGAGTGCCGCGTAAAGTATGTGAAGAAGGAGCAGTAAATGAAGGTAATTACCTATTCTTAAGGCCTTCTACATAGTTTTCTTGATTTGATTCATAGGCATAGCGCTCAAAATTCTTTCTAATAACTTATAGGTGCCCCCGAGATGGTGTGTGGATAAGATGGATTGTTGGGAGGCGTTGGTGGATGAGTGGTGCATAGGGAACTGGTGAGCCGTCCATGACAATGCGAAGGATCGGCGTAGCCAAATGGTTGGTGTGCCACACCATCAAGGCAGCGTCAACTTACTTCACTTCAGATGAAACTGGGTATGTGGTTTGCTTCATGATTCATTCAATTCAATCTTCGTGCTAGCTTGAGCCCCTTACTAATACTTTGTTCCTCTCTTTTAGGCGCATCACAATAAGACGGAGATACCACACTTGTACGACCTTTATGGCATGACCCATAGTGCCTCCTACAAGAAGGTGAAGGCATTCTCTGAGTCTGACCTGGATGATCCAAATAACTTCACCGACATATCATCCCACCACAAGCTCGTGACATACAGGGACACGGGGAAGGCTAGGAAAGTGGAGGACTTTAACCCCAACCAGGAAAGTTTGGATCCAGAGCTCGTGATGATATCTAGCGGCGGGAGGCCCCATGGCTCGATAGCCATTGGAGATGGGATAATACGTTGTCCACTCACTCTCCCGGAGATCAAGGCGCACCAGTCGAGCTCCTTTCCTGAGATAACGCCTCGTCCACGACCAGTCAATCTTGCCATCGAGGTTAGTTGTATGAACTCAGGAAACTTTCATCCATTTCTTTATGTGTGTGACCATCGATCATTACTGTGGTAACGAGGAATGGTGTTGCAGGATGCTC